>NC_064617.1:674777493-675402493 GCF_023898315.1 Schistocerca nitens | reverse complement strand
GACCCTAACCTCACCTGCAAGTCACACATGAAAAATAAATCAGTAGTACAGCAGATACAAGAATATGGCGACAAACATCTGGTGTCTGATATAAAGGAAGATCTTGAACTCCCTATGGATGCGTTTAGAATGCTGGAACTAACAAAAATAACAAGCCAGTGAAGTATTTTGCGATGTCGCTGTTCGGGATTGCTCTTCTGTCCACGTAACTTACCCTGGAAGGAAGACACATCAAGGATTAATTTGGCTCTGATAAATGATGATGAGGAACCGGCTACAGAAGAAGAAAATGTGCATGCTGAACTGCCACCAGTTGAAGGTGACAGTGAAGGTGCTAAATTGTGCTACTGCCAAAGACTCATTCTTCGGATGCTGTAATTTATGACTCCAATTATCTGTCACCTCATTTATGTCATTTCATAGTAGCCATTTTTGTTACTGTTTTGTGGAATTAAAAAAAAAACAGGAAAGAGGGGAAATGACAATGGTACACAAAGTACCGTCCGATACTCACCATAGGGTAGCTTGTGGCGTTTAGGTTTGGATGCAAGTGTACTTCTGGAGGATGGCTTTCAGGACACAATTGTTCAGACTGCATGTCACGTTTTGGGCTTAGATTAGGGGGACTGGTTGTTTCAGATGCTGATGAAGTTGTTATGTCACTTCGGTGGCAGTTTGTCGGCAAGAACCTTCGTGACAATTCATTTGAAATTGTGTTGATTCTTGTAATTGTAATTTCTTCCTGTCGTCTAAGCTAATGTTGCCTTGGCTCAGCCGGCCACTGTGGGCGACCTGTTCTAGGCGCTTCAGTCCGGAACCTCGCTACTCCTACGCTCGCAGGCTCGAATCCTGCCTTGGGCATGGATGTGATGTCCTTAGGTTAGTTAGGTTTAAGTAGTTCTAAGTCTAGGGGACTGATGACCTAAGATATTAAGTCCCATAGTGCTTAGAGCCATTTGAACCATTTACCTTAGCTCTTGAGAAATCTTTTGAGACACCGTCCTTGTCTAAAACGAACCGGATACCTGCCGAGAGAAATGTGGCGACCGTAATACTCGTAGACGGAAGCTCCTCGCCGATTGCAGCTGCCGGCACCACGCCTCTGGTTGGGGAATCCTCGACGGCGCTCTCACTTGCAGTTGGCAGGTCTGCGTCACAATCACAGGAGCCCGTGCCAGGGAAGTCCCGGCTGCGGAGTGGAACGGCCCGCACTGTTGTTCCCACTGCGAATCAGATACTGCAGCAATTGTCTCAAGGTACTTTTAGAACTTGCAACAGTATCATTACGCGCAATGAAGTTGTACAAAGCAAAGGAAAGACTCGTTGCACAACCAGCTTTCGCTGTCCAACAAAAATACCCAGAAGAAAATACTTTGACATCAGTTCGACATTAGGAGTTAAGTCAATAGCTACGTGGACTGGCAGGTGGCTATAAATGCAGTCAACTCGTACAGGTAAGTCAGTAGCATTGATTTTTGTCTTATCCTTACGAAACCAGTCATATTGGCCAACTAAAGTAAAGCAGGATAGGAAGGAAGTGATGAAGGTAGACAACAGTTTGTGTGTTAACTACAGGGTTTTGAGGAAATTAGGTTCATGTGTGAAAGAAGCCACAAAATTCCTATATGCACACTTCTCGGTTTTCACCAACTTCCCCACTCTTCTAGAAGTCTAAACGACCGAAAGTACAGAGAAAGTATACAGAAGATGCGAAAGATTCATAACTAATTATTCTTGTCAGAGCGAGAGTGTTACACAGAGCTGAAGCTATGGAACACGTTTCAGTTGGGTTTGGGTTGATTTGGGGGAGGAGACCAAACTACGAGGTTATCGTTCTCATAGGATTAGGGAAGGTTGGGGAAGGAAGTCGGCCGTGCCCTTTCACAGGAACCATCCCAGCATTTGCCTGAAGCGATTGAGGGAACTCACAGAAAACCTAAATCAGGATGGCCGGGCGCGGGACTGAACCGTCGGCTTCCCGAATACGTTTCAGTAAATATATCTTGTCTCACGTGAAAAAATTGCACTTTTAATTCCATTGAGCGTTCCTCAGCTGGAAATCTAATATTTTAGGACTCCCTCTCAGACAAGTGCCACCAGATGACTACAAGACTCTTAATTAAGGGAAGCTTATAAACGACTAATGTTTCCGTGTGAGTGGATCGCGAAGACGGTTGCATCGGAATAGTTCATTTTGCAACTTTTTTTTTATTGGTTTAATACGAGACGAAACTCGCCATAGCGGCTTATACACAAGGCTTAAAATGAAACAGTACCATCCAGTATTATTTCTTACACTAATAATAATATCGAAACAGATGTTCCAACACATGACAGCACGTAAAGGAACAAATACGTTGCTATGTGGTTGATAATCTCACCATTTGGTTTAGTGAAATATAGAAACAACAGCTTGTTACTGGAACGAAATACTCTCGGAATTGTAAAGCAGTTACGGACAATATGGCCAGACAAGTGAAGAACGAAATATCCTCAGTCGAAGAATTTCAAGAGCTCGTCAAAAGACAATCTCAGTGGCATAAAGCTGACTGCCGTAACGCGACGTAGCCGAATAGATGAGCTTCTATGTATGAGTACCTTTCATGTCGAATCAGTCCTTTGTTAATCCTATGTAGCTTCGTACCAGAATACAATTTAAAATAATGTTTACCATGAATTGCCGAAACAAGCTGTTATATAAACATCTCCTTTGTTGAAATGGCTGTATGGCACATTCCGGAAGCCAATAAATTAAAAAAAGAAGTGATGTGTGCGTAATAGCATTCGCAGCTTTGCAACAGATGTTAAGTTCCTCCAAGAGAGGAAGGTATATCTTTCCCTCTGAAGCCTTCTTTATACGAGACATGGTCTCTGACGCAGTTCCTATCTGTCAAGGGTAAAGTGGAAGTTTTTGTAGCATAAAATACGAGATTGTCGTTGCTTTATTCTTCATCATATTTTTCAAGGAATGCTAGTCGAGCAAGGATGTCCTCCGTCAGTCCTATAGCATCCCATACTGCGCAGCAGTGGTCCACAAAAGGGTGGGCAAACGTAGTGCAGGCGCTCTCTTTAATAGACCTACTGCATTTTTTAAGTGTTCCACCAATAAATTGCAGGCTTCGGTTCTCTTTCCCCGAAATACTAAATATGTGATATTTTTTTACAGTTTAAGTTACTCGTAATTTTAGTCCCTAAGTATTTACTATGAATGAAAACTAACACAACACTCGTGTAATATTCTACAATATTTATCACTTATTCATTTGTTATTTATTTCACATGATCAGGTACAAAGATAAATAGGTATATGGTACGTGAAATTTTGTTGTATAGAAGATTTTCAATTCGTGCATCTACAGAATATCTCAATTTCCAAAGATGACATATGTTAATATTAGGTTTAGGAATAAAACAACAGGGATTATTTCAGCGTAAAGACGATGCAAGATTATTTAAGGAAGGTAAAATATGTGACAATTAACTAATGAACCACAGTGATGAGCCAAAGAAACTGGTGCACCTATCTAACATCGTGTAGGGCCTCCGCGAGCACGCAGAAGTGCCGCAACACGACGAGGCATGGTCTAAAGTAGAAGTAGTGCTGGACGAATTGACACAATCAGTCCTGCAGGGCTGTCCATAAATCCGTAGGAGTACGAGGGTTGGAGATCTTCAAATGGTTCAAATGGTTCTAAGCACTATGGGACTTAACATCTGAGGTCTTCAGTCCCCTAGACTTAGAACTACTTAAACCTAACTAAGGATATCACACACATCCGTGCCCGAGGCAGGATTCGAACCTGCGACCGTAGCAGCCGCGTGGTTTCGGACTGAAGCGCCTAGAACCGCTCGGCCACCGCGGCCGGTGGCGTGGAAATCTCTTCTGAACTGCACATTGCAAGGCATCCCAGATATGCTCAATAATGTTCATGTCTGGGGAATTTGGTGCCCAGCAGAAGTGTTTAAACTCAGAAGAGTGTTCCTGGCTAGACAGCATGTTTCCAGTTATCAACAGTCCAATGTCGGTGTTGACGGGCGCAGGCGAGACGTAAAGCTTTGTGACGTGCAGTCAGCCTAGGTACATGAGGGGACCTACGGCCCCGAAAGCCGATATCGATGAAGTTTCGTTGAATGGTTCGCACGCTGACACTTGTTGATGGCCCAGCATTGAAATCTGCAGCAATTTGCGGAAGGGTTGCGCTTTTGTCACGTTGAACGATTCCCTTCATTCGTCGATGGTCCCGTTCTTGCAGGATCCTTTTCTGGCCGCAGCCATGTCGGAGGTTTGACGTTTTCCGTATTCTTGATATTCACGGTACACTCGTGAAATGGTCGTACGGAAAATCCCCACTTCACTACTACCTCGGAGATGCTGTGTCCCATCGCTCGCGCACCGACTGTATCACCACGTTCAAACTCACTTAAATCATGATAGCCAGCCATTGAAGCAGCAGTAACCGATCTAACAACTGCGCCAGACACTTGTTGTCTTACAGGGTGTTTCAAAAATGACCGGTATATTTGAAACAGCAATAAAAACTAAACGAGCAGCGATAGAAATACACCGTTTGTTGCAATATGCTTGGGACAACAGTACATTTTCAGGCAGACAAACTTTCGAAATTACAGTAGTTACAATTTTCAACAACAGATGGCGCTGCGGTCTGGGAAACTCTATGGTACGATATTTTCCACATATCCACCATGCGTAGCAATAATATGGCGTAGTCTCTGAATGAAATTACCCGAAACCTTCGACAACGTGTCTGGCGGAATGGCTTCACATGCAGATGAGATGTACTGCTTCAGCTGTTCAATTGTTTCTGGATTCTGGCGGTACACCTGGTCTTTCAAGTGTCCCCACAGAAAGAAGTCACAGGGGTTCATGTCTGGCGAATAGGGAGGCCAATCCACGCCGCCTCCTGTATGTTTCGGATAGCCCAAAGCAATCACACGATCATCGAAATATTCATTCAGGAAATTAAAGACGTCGGCCGTGCGATGTGGCCGGGCACCATCTTGCATAAACCACGAGGTGTTCGCAGTGTCGTCTAAGGCAGTTTGTACCGCCACAAATTCACGAAGAATGTCCAGATAGCGTCATGCAGTAATCGTTTCGGATCTGAAAAATGGGCCAATGATTCCTTTGGAAGACATGGCGGCCCAGACCAGTACTTTTTGAGGATGCAGGGACGATGGGACTGCAACATGGGGCTTTTCGGTTCCCCATATGGGCCAGTTCTGTTTATTGACGAAGCCGTCCAGGTAAAAATAAGCTTCGTCAGTAAACCAAATGCTGCCCACATGCATATCGCCGTCATCAATCCTGTGCACTATATCGTTAGCGAATGTCTCTCGTGCAGCAATGGTAGCGGCGCTGAGGGGTTGCCGCGTTTGAATTTTGTATGGATAGAGGTGTAAACTCTGGCGCATGAGACGATACGTGGACGTTGGCGTCATTTGGACCGCAGCTGCAACACGGCGAACGGAAACCCGAGGCCGCTGTTGGATCACCTGCTGCACTAGCTGCGCGTTGCCCTCTGTGGTTGCCGTACGCGGTCGCCCTACCTTTCCAGCACGTTCATCCGTCACGTTCCCAGTCCGTTGAAATTTTTCAAACAGATCCTTTATTGTATCGCTTTTCGGTCCTTTGGTTACATTAAACCTCCGTTGAAAACTTCGTCGTGTTGCAACAACACTGTGTTCTAGGCGGTGGAATTCCAACACCAGAAAAATCCTCTGTTCTAAGGAATAAACCATGTTGTCCACAGCACACTTGCACGTTGTGAACAGCACACGCTTACAGCAGAAAGACGACGTACAGAATGGCGCACCCACAGACTGCGTTGTCTTCTATATCTTTCACATCACTTGCAGCGCCATCTGTTGTTGAAAATTGTAACTACTGTAATTTCGAAAGTTTATCCGCCTGAAAATGTACTGTTGTCCCAAGCATATTGCAACAAACGGTGTATTTCTATCGCTGCTCGTTTAGTTTTTATTGCCGTTTCAAATATACCGGTCATTTTTGAAACACCCTGTATATAGGCGTAGCCGACCGTAGCGACGTATTCTGCCTGTTAACATATCTCTGTATTTGAATACCACTTTCTTTGGCGCTTCAGTGTATGTACATGTTACTACAGTTGTTCATGGAAGAAAATAAACTGAACAATAAACTTTGGTGACATGTGCCAAAAGTGTAGCTGAACAAAATGCTGTATTTGAATACCACTTTCTTTGGCGCTTCAGTGTATGTACATGTTACTACAGTTGTTCATGGAAGAAAATAAACTGAACAATAAACTTTGGTGACATGTGCCAAAAGTGTAGCTGAACAAAATGCTCTTGTCTTCAATATGTCCTAAACTACAAACAGATAAGATACACTAATGAGATTAAGCAGGTAAGAGAAGACGTCTTGATTGTACAAAGTAAAGATTTTTAACACAGCAAGAAAAATCATAGTAACCGAAATAAAGGAAATTCGGGTATTTCAGTAAGACGGGTAATTTACAACATGGCCTGGATGGGATTAGGAGTAGTATCTGCAGTTAGGAGTGGTGAGTAAGCGGAGTGTGTCTGGTCATCCAGTACTATGCTTGGGCTGATAGACAAATGTTCATTGATTTCCATTGTTTCAAGATAGTTCATCTTCCTTCCTTTACTGATGTAATGTAATACTTCATGTTCCACCTTGTAGCTATGGCCTTCATTAAGCAGGTGGTCCGCAAATGTTCATTCAAGCGGGTGTACAATGTACGAGGGTTGGTACTTTAATAGTGGCAACTATTTATTTACAGCTCGTACTAAATAGATACATGTTTCAAAGTTTTACTGACCTTCAAAGTAGTCTCCAGCATTGTGCATAACCGGTTGCCAGCAATGTGGAAGTCGTAGGATACTCTTAGCAGTGCCAGTTGTGTTGACAGTTCGAGCGGCGCGGTCTATTGCCCGACGAATTTGTCGCAGTTCTAAAGCGAATTCCGTGAAGTGTTTCCTTCAGTTTAGAAATATAGTTGAACTAACGAGGGCTTTAGTCAGGGGAGTGTAGTAGGTGGTATAGCACTTAGCAGTCCCATCAGTCAAACAAATCAGTAACAGCTTGCACTGTACGTGCTTGAGCATTGTCCTGCAAAATGACGGACAGGTCTTATAGAAAGTGGCATAACTTCTGTCTCTAAGCTGGTCGTAGGTTGTGTTCCAAAAATGAACAGCATAGCAGAGGGAAACATAATGTGTCGGCAGCTGGGCCAACACCTTGTAGATAGAGGTGGCTTAAAGGGCACGCGAGACTAACGCAGACGGGCGTGAAGTACTGGAACAGGATACGTAATTAATGCTATGAAGAAAAGAACGGAGCTTCTCATATACTTATCTTTAATGTCTTCTTGTACATCTCTATGGTGAACACAAGTGAGACTCTAAGTACAATCACTGTAAGGCTAACGGCGCCTTGCTAGTTCGTAGCCATTAACTTAGCTGAAGGCTATTCTGTCTCTCGGCTAATGAGAGAGAAAGGCTTCGTACGTCTAGTCGCTAGCTCTGTCGTCCGTACAACTGGGCTGAGTTCGAGTCAGTCTCTCGAGACCTGCCTTGTGGTGGCGCTAGGTTTGCGATCACACAGTGGCGACACGCGGGTCCGACATGTACTACAGGACCGCGGCCGATTTAAGCTACCACCTAGCACGTGTGGTGTCTGGCTGTGACACCACAAAACACTTCCTTGGGGAACGCCAAATATCACTTCTGTTTTACTCGGTGACTTTCCGTGATTACTATGAACTGTGGGCGTTCTGACAGGATATCATGAATGCAGTCGCACAACTGAGACGGTACTCCATAGGCATGCAATGTGATTAGAAGTCGCTTGTGAGGAACAGCGTCAAAAAACGTCTGGAAATCTAAAATTAGGGAATTAGTTGGACATTCCCTGTCAATATCACTCAATTCTTCGTTAGAACAAAGAGCTGGTTGCGTTTCACAAAAAAAGAAAAAATTTGAATTCGTGCTGTCTACTTGTCAATAAATAGTTTTTCTAAGTAATTCATTATGCTAAAACATTGAAGATCGACATTATCGATATGGATCTGTAATTCAGCGGATTACTCCTAATTCCTTCCTTGAGTATTGGCGTGACCTGTGCCACTTTCTAGTCTTTAGGTACGGATCTTTCGACAAGCGAGTGGTTGTACATGATTGTTAAGTATGGAGCTATTGTATACGGTTGTTAAGTGTGGAGCTATTGTATCAGCATGCTCTGAAATGAATCAAACTGGTATACAATGAGGACCGGAGGCCTTGCCTTTATTAAGCGACTTAAACAGTTTCGCTACTCCGAGGTTATCTACGACTAGGTTACTCATTTTGGCAATTGTTTTTGATTCAAATTCTGGAATATTCACTTCATCTTCTTTGGTGCAGGTATTTCGGGAAACAGTGTTTAGCAATTCTGCTTTAGTGGCAGTGTCATCTGTAACATTACAATTGCTTTTGCTGCTTGTGTACTTTACTTACGGCCAGAACGTCTTTGGGATTTCCGCCAGATTTCGAGACAAAATTTTACTGTGGAAACTATTAAAAGCATCTCGCATTGAAGATCGGGCTAAATTTCAAGCCTTTGTGAAACAACGCCGATCTTGCGGAATTTGCGTTCTTTTAAATTTGGCATGCTTCTTCCGTTGTTACTTCAACTTTGTTATAACCTGTTTTATATTGTGGGGATCAGTACCATCTCATATTTATTTATTTGGTACACATATCTTTCAATTTCTTTGAATGCTAACCACATCTGGTCTACACTTACTTAATCAGGTTAGAAGGAGTGAAGACTGTCACTCAGGAAGACGTAAGGCGAATTTTCAACTGCTTTGGTAAATAGACATCTTTTGCGTAATATTATTGATAGATTAGTTTCTATTTTTGCTGCATAGCTGTGAAGCGTGATGGCTAAAACAAACGCAGCTCTTATTCTCATTCATTATATAAATACCAGGAGTCTCTCTTAAGAGTCGTATTCTCTCTGATATTGGGGCAGATAGTTCAAATTTAGTTTTTGCAATACGTAAACGGAGTCATACCCGAAAAATACTTTCCGTTGTGTCATTCACGCAGCACCCACAGATGATGAAAAACGTCGGATTGTTTATCCTTCAGATTTAAATTTAATTTAAATTGGGATTTATGAGCCTAAATTGTTTTCAAATTAGTCTACTGCAATATTTAACGATTATGTTAACAATAAGAACAAACAGAACCGGAAGTCGGACAAGTAAGACAGGGCAAAGAAGTTTAATCAATTTTCGTTATGTGTTATCGACTGATCGAGAGCAAGCCAAACAGTCACAGAACTAATACAGACAGGGACTGTTACTGTGCGGACACCTTAACGTGGCGCCCAGTTGCTTTCAATTGGAGATGGGGAGGGGAAGGTTTGAACTATGGTTTAGAGAGGATACCGTTAGATGTCAGGCTTGCACTACCATGTTCACGACACTCCTAACTTAAGCAAGCAGTTGTACAGCAGCCGTAAGCAAATGCTCAGGGTACTTCACTCTACTTTGGTTGCACGTTGTTTTCATTTCTTACGAAAGCGAGGTGGTGATTGTCCCTTACTACCGCACCCGCCCACCTCGGGAGAACTAACATCTGAGTATGTAAAAATATTATCATTTTGATAATGAATGATGGCCACAATAGTTATTCTATTCTGAAACAGGCTTCAAAGCATCGTTTTTGGTCATGTTGGTCAACACACAACTGAAGGAAGACATGAATCCATCTTCATCGTTTAGTATGTTGTGCAGGACGCAGACACACAGAATAATAATGTTTGTGTGTTATAGAAAAGTTTCTATTTCCTTCCAGAAAAAATGCCACTTGCACCAAGTGCGCGTTCCGCCATCGTTCTAGCCCTCGTTGACCTCTTGTTAAATAATCTTCTTCCTCACTCAGCGACAATCCAGGAAACAGTCCTATTAAATTTTCCAACAGGTGAAGGGCTTCATCTCCAGTCAACGATAATGGGACTTTTAGTGAAGTACCGAGGAGTTCTTTCGGTGATGGCCGGTTGTACGGAACGTTCATAATATTATCATACAAATCACTTGTCCTGAATGTTCCACCATCTGATTGCTTGGGATAACCTCAACGTTAACTGCCATTAATCTTTTGTGAACGTCGGCTATTGTTGGTAAAGTAAGAGAATAAGAGTTTTATAAGGGGCAATCAAAAAGCTTCCGTTCGAGAGCTTTGATACAGCGTATATGCAACCCACCATGACTGCGATGCGAGTATATAAGCAACGACATTTAGGCAAGGGTCAGTGTTGCCTTTGAACGGAAACTTTTAGATCATCCCTTGTATTATTATAGTAAATTGTCCCAGAATGAGGAGTGCACTGAACACGAACGTGCTTATCCCTAATGGCCTCCACACAAATACATGTGTTGCCCAGTCGTTTTAAATCGTCGTACAGTAGGAGGAGGCAAGTGTAGAGGACTCAAAATTGCCCATATTCCGGCACACATTGAATACAAACACTGTGCGACTGTAGTCAAACACATCCGAAATGACTGCGACGCAGCACGGAAAGACTTCCCAACTGATAAGTATCTCAAACAGTACGGAATGAAAAGAATTGAACGATGCGAACGTATTTTGTATGATTTTCAATTAATATGCCAAGAACAAAAGATACTGCCTGGAATGGAAAGTCGACTTAATTATTTCTGCAAATACTCATGTCCATATTGCCAGGTGAGGCGGTGAGGACTGTGTGACAATAAGTTAGATTACCGAAAAGAAGAAGAGAAACACGTTTACAAAAATTAGGCCTAGTCGTAACTGTATGTAAACAAAGCCACTACCGTATGTACAAAGTTTCCAGATACCGGAATTTAAAATTTACGCTGTGTTTCGCAAAATTAGAGTTAAACAACAAAGGGATACGCATTTCTTAACTTGCTGGAACGGAACGGAACAATTAAATGAGATTCTATAAGTTTTACTGCTCTAAAATGTATGCAAGAATACGATCGTAACCCTACTTTATGTTCCTTTCGCATTTTCTAGAATAATACGCAAAGAGAAGTGAAATCTTTTTATAGTAAGCTTGCAAAACACACTAATACACGTATTAAACTAGTTTCCTAAACTAAACAGAGTTTTATTACACTCTAAATCACTTATCTGTACGGCAGCACAAAACTCACGCGTCTCGCCTGGTGCAGGGCTACCAACCTGCAACTAGTGGAAGTTTATTTTTAAATCTTGTACATAATCTGACTGTTCTTAACTGAGGATCATGAAATGAATAATTTACTTTAATTTTTGACAATACTTGGTTGTAATAGCCAAGAAATTAGCAAATGTCTGAATGATGGATTTAATGAAATCAGATGTAAGTATCAAACCTGTAAATATTAGAAGTTTAAATTTAATTCCTGTACATAATTTTACTGTTTATTGACTGAGGATCATTAAAATTAATGAAACTCAAGTTTTTCTAATTACATTTTTGTAATGTGTTTATCTGACATGTTCCACACACAGGAGGATTCCCTCTTTTATGGGTCTATGGAATGAATAATTAATCTAATCTAATCTAAAATGACACCATCCACTCAACACTGAAAAAGACCCGTCTCCAACGTTCCAGAAATGAAGGTGGCTCGCCGCCGTTTCAATCAAATTGGCCGTGGTAGGAAGTGCCGACGTTTTTGACACATACTATGACCATGCTGGTCACAATATAATATTCTGTACAGAATCGTAAACCCATCCTAACATGACGACACACAACACTGTCAACGGTTGCCGTTATAGATTCGCCGAGTGTTTTGTGGAGGGCAACATATGTTTATTAGAAGTCTGTCAGAAAATTCAGAGAGAAGTGCTTCAATGTCTCCACCCTCATTCTTCCCGTACTCAGACAACTATAAGAGACAAAGAAAAAGTACACAAACGTAGTTGTCGAATATAGAAGGGAGCCGAAGCTTATTGAGAAACAAGTAACAAATTACGAGACGCAATATGACAGGCATCATGTAGTACTTAGTTTGCTGCCCATCAGGCGGAAATTGTCCACTGAAGCTTAGCAGCAGATTCTGTTCCAAGAATTGCAGCGGTCTTCAACGCCTTCTAATGCAAATTCATCTTTGACTTGTAAAGGACCTGAAAATCCTGAAGCTGAAAGTCTCATTTCAAGTCTTCTAGTTTACGAAACTTCGACAATTTCAGTAAACTCTCATGAACTTTGAGAATGTCCACATCGAAACTGATATCAGTGACCATGCAGTTAAAGCAACAATGAATACCAAAACAGAAAGGGCATCTAAAACAAGAAGAAAGTTTATATGTTCAGCCAATAATAGTGTCATGCCTCAATGAAAAACTTGAAACTTGCAGAGAATCTATGGCTTAATTTTAAAAGAATAGTTGACCAGGCACTGGTTAGATATGTGCCCAGTAGAACAGTTCATAATGGAAGAGATCCTCCATGTTACACAGTCACTGTAAAGAAACTTCTAAAGAAACAGAAACTACTGCATAATAGGCATGAAACAAAGCATAGGGCTGTAGATAGAAAGATGCTCAACGAAACGCATTTGGCAGTAAAGAGAGCAATGCGTGAAGCCTTCAATGACTGCAGTAGCAGAATATCATCAAATGACCTTCCACAAAATCCAAAAAAGTTTCGTCATATATAAAGGCTGTTAACGGCAAAAACTTAGTGTCCAGCGACTCATGATCGAGAATGGAACTGAAGTTGGGAGTAGCAGAGCAAAAGCAGAAATGCTTAATTCTGTTTTCAAATGTTGGTTTACAAAAGAAAACCCAGAGCTATTGCCTCAACTTAATTCTAGTACCAGTGAAAAGATGAGTTACATGGATATGTTCTGTTTGGGAGTGGAACAGGGAGAGAAGATGCTAGTTGTGGTACGAGGTACCCTCCGCCACGCACCGTATGGTGGATTGCGGAGTATGTATGTAGATGTAGATATTAGGTCAGTGGCGTTGAGAAACAGCTGAAATTGTTAAAATTGAACGCTCCAGGGCGCGACAGAACCCCCGTGAGGTGTTGTACCCAGTTCGCAGCTGAGTAAGCCTCTCAACTAGCTACAGTATACCACAGATCCCTCAAATATAAAACTGTGCCCAATAATTGGAAGAAAGCACAGGTTACATATAGCTAGCGCGCCCGGCTAGCCGTGCGGTCTAACGCGCTAGCCGGCCGAAGTGGCCGTGCGGTTAAAGGCGCTGCAGTCTGGAACCGCAAGACCGCTACGGTCGCAGGTTCGAATCCTGCCTCGGGCATGGATGTTTGTGATGTCCTTAGGTTAGTTAGGTTTAACTAGTTCTAAGTTCTAGGGGACTACTGACCTCAGCAGTTGAGTCCCATAGTGCTCAGAGCCATTTGAACCATCTAACGCGCTACTTCCCGGGCGGGAAGGCGTGCCGGTTCCTGGCACGAATCCGCCCGGCGGATTAGTGTCGAGATCCGGTGTGCTGGCCAGCCTGTGGATGGTTTTTAAGGCGGCTTTCCATCTGCTTCGGCGAATGCAGGCTGGTTCCCCTTATTCCGCCTCAGTTACACTGTGTCGGCGATTGCTGCGCAAACACTATTTCCATGTATGCGTACACCACCATTACTGTACCTCGCAAACATTTGGGGTTACACTCGTCTGGTATGAGACGTTCCTGGGGGGGGGGGGGGGGGGGGGGGGGCATTGTGCCGGACTGCACAATAAAGCTGCGCTCAGTGTGGGGCGGCGGTGGGGTGGGTGGACTGCTGCGGCCTGTTGTGGTGCTGTGAACTACTGATGGCTACGGTGGGACGAAACCTCTCCATCGTTTCTAGATCCCCGGTTTAATACATACATACATCTAGCTACAAGAATAGTAGCAGAAATGATGCACAAAACTACGAACATAATGAAGTATACAGAACACAACGACCTCCTCCATGCAAACCACATGGATTTCGAAAGTATAGATCATGTGAAACGCAACTCATACTTTTCCCACATTACTTCCTGAAAGACGTGGATCGAGACAGTCAGGCAGACGCAGTATTTCTCTATTTCCGAAAAGCATTTGGCTGAGTACTTCACCTACGCTTTTTATCAAAAGTACGATCATATCAGGTATCAGATAAAATATGTGACTGGACTGAGGATTTTTTTGAAGGGAGTACTCAGCTTGTTACCTTGGATGGAGAGTCATTGACTTCGGGTGTATCCCAGGGAAGCGTGTGTGTCCCTTGCTATTCACATAGTATATTAATGATCTTACGGACAATGTTAATAGTAACCTCAGACTTTCCGTAGATCATGCAGTTGTCTAGAAAGAAATACAGTGTGAGTGAAGATGTACAAATATTCAGTCATACCTTGATAAGACATCAAAATGGTGCAATGATTGGCAATTTGCTGTAAATGTTCAAAAATGTAAAATTATGCTTTTCACAGAAGAAAAAAAGTAGTATCCTATTTTTACAATACCAGTGTGTCACAGCTGGAATCTGTAAAGTCAAACAAATACTTGGCTGTAACACTTTGCAGGGACATGAAACGGAACGATCACATAGGCTCAGTCGTGAGTAAAGCAGGCAGCAGACTACGGTTTACTGGTAGACTACCTGAGAAATGTAGTCAGTCTATAAAGATCACTCGTGCGAGCCATCCGAGAATATTGCTCAAGTGTATGCCACCCATACCAGATGGGACTGGCAGGGGCTATTGAATGTATACAGAGAAGGGCAGCGGGAGTGATGATCACAGGTTTTTCTCACCCGCGGGAGAGTGTCACTGAGATAAAGAAAGAACTGAACTGGCAGACTCTTGAAGATAAATATAAACTATCCCGAGAAAGTCTACTAACAAAGTTTCAAGAACCAGCTGTAAATGATGACTCTAGTAATATACTTCAACCCCCTACAAATAGCTCCCATATGGAATGTGAGTACAAGAGTAGATTAATTACATCATCCATAAACGTTTAAACAAGTATTTTCCCCGCGCTCCATACGTGAACGGAAAGGGAAAAAAACGTAATAACCAACACTGTAGGACGTATCTTCTGCCACGGTCTTTACAGTGGTTCCCACAGTATAGACGAAGATGTGGATGTAGAATATTATTAAGACTCCTTGGCAGCAATGTTCTAAATTGTAAATTATGGTGAATATGTGACAAATTGTAAACTGCTGTTAGTAAAGAGTGTTTTATGAACTTAACGGAAGGTGCTTATCTATTGGTGACCATAAGTTTCTCTTGTGTAGGAATAATCATTCTGAAACTTGTGTTTTTTATGTAATCTACTTAAAACATGTGATACTATATAATCAAATGTCTCTGTACTGATTCTGAAGTAATTCAAAAATTTACCGCAAGGCACTCTACAAATGACTGAATTCTCGTACAGCCAACCCCTCCTTGTTGATATAATACACCCTTCACGACTGCCTAGAACTCTGAGACTACTGTTTTCTACCAAAAACGAATTTACTGTGCCGAGGAAAAACTGCTCAACAACTACTACTCCCCGTGGGCCAGATCGTGCTGCATTCGCGTGCTGCGTGACACTCCATCGCATCACAGCGCGTTGCTTTGCGGAACATCTGCTTCGAACCGCATCACATCGCATTGCAGGCAGTGTAAATTCAACTTCTCGTTTGTTTACTATCACGGCCGACTGCCACGTTACAGCGTCCGCACCCTATCATTTTCCAGCCTGCAACTTTCCCCGTCTCGTATGCCAGCGTGCACCATGCTGTCTGCGCGTCTATCTCTTATCGTCGTGCAGCAGCGCTACTTTTTCGCTACCGAAATACTGGTTATTTGTCGTCGATATGCTGTTATTTTTAATACATATCGCAACAGCAAATATCGCGCTAGGCTAAATGGGAACTACTCTGCAGAAAAGACACACAAAATACCACATTACGAAATATTTCATTTGTAACGAGAAACAAATCGATGTCTCCCGCCGACATTGTAATTCGCATGCACACGTAATGAGCAGTACTCCACCTACACATTAGATAAATGAATTTGCAAATATGTTCAGAAGCACTGTGAAGATGTCCTTGATAATAGTACAGACAGCCCGATATACACGTAGTCAAGTGTGTATTTTCATATTTTCCATCAAATGTCTAGAACGCATGGAGTACTTTCAACACAGTGTGGTTCACATGAAATTCACTAGCTGGAAACCATACCATTGATGGAAGATACTTCTGGCACTCGTAAGGTCAAAGGTGAAAGAGGAGACTTGGTTACATTTAAAAATAATTGAAGATAACTGTTGTTAGTGCCGAACTCTTTAATTCCAGATGTCACTAGGCTGTTTGGTATACGGCCCCTGTTACAAGGGGCACTCAGATGAAAACGACACAGATGGAAAAAAGTAAGTATATTGTTTATTACTTCAAAAGTAATCGTCTTAGCTGTTAATACACTGACGGAAAAAAATCGCAATACCAAGAAGGAGTTGTGCGACTTAAACCAAAGTTGGTAGATGTATTTCTACATCTGAAAGATGATGTCTCTCAAAGTTCGCGCCAGTCGCATAAGAGTGGCTCTAGTATCGCCACTATGAGGATGCAAATCAAGTTTGCTTTAAATACACGCTGTAACGGTCGTGAGTGTTAGTTACCTTTGAGATTGGGCGTGGCGAGTAAATGTTGGTCATAACTGCCTTTAAGATGACGAAGACACCGCACTGAGCTTGAATGAGGTCGTGTAATAGGGCTACGAGAAGCTGGATGTTCCCTCTGCAATGTAGCAGGAAGACTTAGTAGGAATGTAGAAACTGCACACCATTGCTGGTGGTCTCGAGACGGTACGCTCACAAGAAACAGGGCTCCCGGACGGCCACGTGGCACTACCGAAAAGGAAGACCATCGTGTTCGGCGTGTGCCTGTGGCGCATCGTACTGCATCTGAAGCAGCAATTTGACAAACAATTAGCACCACAGTACCAAAACGAACTGTTACAAATCGGCTACTTGAAGGACAGCTCCCCCATGTGGCCTGCGTTTCACTGACTCCAAACCAGTGTCATGTGCAACTTCAGTGGTGTCACATGAGAATTTCTTGGAGGGCGAGATAGACGTCTGTTATGTTCTCTTATGATAGCCCGTTTCGCCTCAGCGCCAGTGATGGCCATAAGTTGGTTAGGAGGAGGCCAGTTGAGGGCCTGCAACCAACTTGTCCGCTGTACCTGGTGTTATGGTCTGGGGTGCGATTTCATATTACAGCAGAAGCACTCAGGCGGTTATCCCAGGCATCCTGACCGCAAATTGTAAGTCAGTCAGGTGATTCGAACGGTTGTGCTGCCTTTCTTGAAAGCATTCCAGGTAATACTTTCCAACTGGATAACGCTCGCCCACATACCGCTGTTGTAATACAACATGCTGTACCGAGTGTCGGCATGTTGCCTTTGCCTGATCGAGCACCAGATCTGGTTCCAATGGAACGCATGTGGGACACCATCGGACGACAACTCCAGAATACCAGATACAGCATTAACCGTCCCAGTATCGACATTTTGCCTTGGCCTGGTCGATCTTCTGACCTGCCTCTACTCGAGCCCATCTGGAACATCATCAGACGACAAGTCCAGCGTCAACCGCAAAGAGCATTAACCGTCCCTGTATTGACCGAGCAAGTGCAACTTGTATGGAACTACATCCCACAAACTGACATCCAGCACCTGCACGGCACAACGCTTGCACACTTTTACTCTTGCGTTCAACATTCTGGCGATTACACTGGTTACTAACGTACCAGCATTTCATTTCACGCTTAGATTAACCGGTGATCTTGATATCTTAATCACTTAAATACGTTACTGGAAAAATGTAATCATGAAACTTTATTAAGCTACATTAATTGCTTTTTGTTGCACCAATTTTATTTCCGTCAGTCCATATTCATCCAAAACTTAGATACGACGGTCAATGCCTTCATGGAGAAAATGTTTGCGATTGCCTATGGAAAAATGATTCCACAGCGTTCACGACTTCGTCTGAAGCAAATCGATGGCAAAAAAATTCATGGCTTCAAAAACACGGAGATCGCTTGGGGTGAGATCGGAAGTGTATAGAGAATGTGTAAGAGATCCCCGGCGAAATTTCTACAGAGTAGTCGAAACAACTTTTAGGCAGATGCACATATTTTATGGGAAGAATCCATTATTGTGTGATTAGACGTTGCAGAACAATGCTGGAAGACCTGCAGAGGATAGATGCTTGGCGCAGCGGTTGGCAATTGACACTCAGTAAATACAGATATTAGCGAATACATAGATAGAAAGACCCCTAGTCGCGTAATTACGCGATTGCGGAACAGTCACTGGAAGCACTTACTTTCATAAAAAAAATTTAGGAGCGTGCATACGGAGCGATTTAAAGTGGACACATGAAACTAATCTTACGTAGGTAAGAAAGTTACAAGACTAAGATTCACTGGAAGAAAAGGAGTGCGGTCCCTCTATGAAGGAGGCAGCTTACAAAGCCCTTCCTCGGCCAATACTTTAATATTTGTTTGTCAGTCTTGGTTCGGCATCAACTAGGATTGATAGAGGATTTAGAGAAGACCCTAAGAAGAACAGCACGTTTCGTTACAAGTTCATTTAGTAAGCGCGAAAGCGTTACAGAGATGCACAGCTAACAATACTGTGAGACACCTCATGAGAGCCTTTCTGCAACATAACGTGGTTTACGGTTAAAATGAAGAGTAATAGGACAAAAAAGCGCCCGTGCTCTAGGAGTAGCGTCTTCGACCACTAATAAAAAAATCCTGGGTCACGGTCTTGGATCTCGCCACTGCTTAAGTGTGAATAAAAATCATTAGTAATGGCAGCCGAAGATTTCCGGTATAAGAAGTCACCCTGGTTCTCCCAACGGTCTTGTCAAAGAGGGCGCAGGAGCGAACAGAGGTTCAGGGCACTCTCTTTCCCTTGGGATGAGAAACGGTCCTTAAAAGACCGAAGAATAAGCAATGATCAACGGCATGAGGGCGCAGAAGGCAATGGAAACCATTGCATTAAAGAAGTATAATGTGTATTCGCAGGCCATGTGACCTACAGCTGAAAAAGTGTCACGATGAACTCTACAATGGAAGAAGATTCGCGACTAGTTCTCCATGCAGATCTCCGGAAGGGGGCTGCCAAGGGGGATGTGCCCATGAGAGAAAGATTGAATAATCAACGAAAGGGTAACGATCTACGTATCGGGGTGTGGAATGTCAGATTTTTTACTTAATTGTTTAATTTAATTTATTAGCTTTTGGATCGCCCCTATACAGCCAGCGAGCCACAGGAAATGTTATATTACAATCGGTTCTGACAGTTCATGGCAAACATTTTTAGGTCGTATCTTGTTTCGAGGTAACAATGGGTTAAAGAAACAGTGATTTTGCATCAAAAACAAACAAAATCTAAAATCAGACTACACAGAAACGAGTAAAAAGGACGAAAAAGGAACACAGGATAGACAGTGGTAGTATATTATACACACCAAAAAAAGTTTTGCATCACCTTGGTTCGGAGAGTTACGGAACCTGTACAGAAAATTTGAATAGAGATCAACATAAATATCATTTCCGCCTTTTATACTGCTCATGAAAACCACACATTGCATGTTGTACTACCATACAGCGAGACCTTCAGAGGTGGTGGTCCAGATGGCTGTACGCACTGGTACCTCTAATACCCAGTAGCACGCCCTCTTGCATTGATGCATGCCTGTATGCGCCGTGGCATACTATCCACAAGTTCATCAAGGTCCACATTGTCCCACTCCTCAACGGCGATTCCTCAGAGTGGTTGGTGGGTCACGTCGTCCATAAACTGCCCTTTACAATCTATCGTAGGCATATTCGTTAGGTTTCATGTCTGGAGAACATGCTGGCCACTCTAGTCGAGCGATGTCGTTATCCTGAAGGATGTCATTCACAAGATGTGCACGATGAGGGCGCGAATTGTCGTCCATGAAGACGAATGCCTCGCAAATATGCAGTCGATATGGTTGCACTATCGGTCGGAGAATACCATTCACGTATCGTACAGCCGTTACGGCGCCTTCCATGACCAGCCGCGTGCGTCGGCCCCACATAATGCCACCCAAAAACAGCAGGGAACCTCCACCTTACTGCACTCGCTAGACAGTGTCTCTAAGGCGTTCAGCCTGACCGGGTTGCTTCCAAACACGTCTCCCATGATTGTCTGGTTTAAGGCATGTGCGGCACTCACAGGTGAAGATAACGTGATGCCAATCCTCAGCGGTCCATTCGGCATGTTGTGGGGCTCACTTGTACCGCGCTGCACGGTGTCGTGGTTGCAAAGATGGATCTCGCCATGTACGTCGGGGGTGAAGTTGTACATCAAGCAGCCTATTTCGTACAGTTTGAGCCGTAACACGACGTCCTGTGGCTGCACGAAAAGCATTATTCAACATGGTGGCGTTGCTGTCAGGGTTCCTCCGAGCCATAATCCCTAGGTAGGGGTATCCACTGCGGTAGTAGCCCTTGGGCGTCCTGAGCGAGGCAAGTCATCGACAGTTCCTGTCTCCATGTATCTCCGAACAACATCGCTTTGGTTCACTCCGAGACGCTTGGACACTTCCCTTGTTGAGAGTCCTTCCTGACCGTCTAGGCATGGTTGGACTGCAGAAAACATGAGCCGTATCTCTGAGCAGTCAAAGGGACTGTGTCTGTGATATAATATCCACTGTCAACGTCTATCTTCAGGGGTTCTGGCAACTGGGGTGATCTAAAACTTTTTTTTGATGTGTGTATAACAATCCTATCAATAACACAATAATAATTGAAGAATCTCAGTTCGTACACATTACTTTATGTGATATCCCCCCCCCCCTCCAAGAACCATTGACCTTGCCGTTGGTGGGGAGGCTTGCGTGCCTCAGCGATACAGATAGCCGTGCCGTAGGTGCAACCATAACGGAGGGGTATCTGTTGAGAGGCCAGACAAACGTGTGGTTCCTGAAGAGGGGCAGTAGCCTTTTCAGCAGTTGCAGGGGCAACAGTCTGGATGATCGACTGATCTGACCTTGTAACATTAACCAAAACGGCCTTGCTGTGCTGGTACTGCGAACGGCTGAAAGCAAGGAGAAACTACAGCCGTGATTTTTCCCGAGGGCATGCAGCTTTACTGTATGGTTAAATGATGATGGCGTCCTCTTGGGTAAAATATTCCGGAGGTAAAATAGTCCCCCATTCAGATCTCCGGGCGGGGACTACTCAGGAGGACGTCGTTATCAGGAGAAAGGAAACTGGCGTTCTACGGATCGGAGTGTGGAATGTCAGATCCCTTAATCGAGCAGGTAGGGTAGCAAATTTAAAAAGGGAAATGGATAGGTTAAAGTTAGATATAGTAGGAATTAGTGAAGTTCGCTGGCAGGAGGAACAAGACTTTTGGTCAGGCGAATACAGGGTTATAAATACAAAATCAAATAGGGGTAATGCAGGAGTCGGTTTAATAAGGAATAAAAAAATAGGAATGCGGGTAAGCTACTACAAACAGCATAGTGAACGCATTATTGTGGCCAAGATACGAAGCCCACGCCTACTACAGTAGTACAAGATTATATGCCAACTAGCTCTGCAGATGACGAAGAAATTGAAGAAACGTTTGATGAAATAAAAGAAATTATTCAGATAGTGAAGGGAGACGAAAATTTAATTGTCATGGGTGACTGGAATTCGGTAGTAGGAAAAGGGAGAGAAGGAAACGTAGCAGGTAAATAAGATACTGACAGGTTTCAGATAGATGACAAAATGGTAAGACAGAGATTTAGGAACCAGGTTTTAAATTGTAAGACATTTCCAGGGGCAGATGTGGACTCTGACCACAATATATTGGTTATGAACTGTAGATTAAAACTGAAGAAACTGCAAAAAGGTGAGAATTTAAGTAGGTGGGACCTGGATAAGCTGACTAAACCAGAGGTTGTACAGAGTTTCAGGGAGAGAATAAGGGAACAATTGACAGGAATGGGGGAAAGAAATACAGTTGAAGAAGAATGGGTAGCTTTGAGAGATGAAGTAGTGAAGGCGGCAGAGGATCTAGTAGGTAAAAAGACGAGGGCTAGTAGAAATCCTTGGGTAACAGATGAAATATTGAAATTAATTGATGAAAGGAGAAAATATAAAAATGCAGTAAACGAAGCAGGAAAAAAGGAATACAAACGTCTTTAACGAAATTGCTTTTATTTTCGTTAAAGATAGTATAATAATTATTGCTTTTAGTTAGTTAATTTGCCTCTCTTTAACTGTCTTCTGTAAGTACGAACGAACTTTGTTGTAGAACTTCTTACTTATTTACGTGTGGTAATACAACTTTCATTCTGCACAAGAATTACGTATCATTTAAAATTACGTGAACTCATATTGACTGATTAAGAATATTTATCTGAGAATTAAATCCTTTACATAATTCGGCCTTGGCACACATTTTCTAAATGCAGTGGTTTTTTTTTTAATATTTACTGAATTCTTTCCCGGCGTTAGCTATGGAACATAAGACTGTCTCTATTAGCAGAAAATGGTTAAATATTGCCAAGCCGACGTTTAATTATCACTGATAAAACACACATCGCTATACATTTAAGTTATTTGAAAGAACCAAAATTGTTAAATTTCAACATTAACTATCCGTCTAAGAATGCACAAATGTGTAACTACACTCCTGGAAATTGAAATAAGAACACCGTGAATTCATTGTCCCAGGAAGGGGAAACTTTATTGACACATTCCTGGGGTCAGATACATCACATGATCACACTGACAGAACCACAGGCACATAGACACAGGCAACAGAGCATGCACAATGTCGGCACTAGTACAGTGTATATCCACCTTTCGCATCAATGCAGGCTGCTATTCTCCCATGGAGACGATCGTAGAGATGCTGGATGTAGTCCTGTGGAACGGCTTGCCATGCCATTTCCACCTGGCGCCTCAGTTGGACCAGCGTTCGTGCTGGACGTGCAGACCGCGTGAGACGACGCTTCATCCAGTCCCAAACATGCTCAATGGGGGACAGATCCGGAGATCTTGCTGGCCAGGGTAGTTGACTTACACCTTCTAGAGCACGTTGGGTGGCACGGGATACATGCGGACGTGCATTGTCCTGTTGGAACAGCAAGTTCCCTTGCCGGTCTAGGAATGGTAGAACGATGGGTTCGATGACGGTTTGGATGTACCGTGCACTATTCAGTGTCCACTCGACGATCACCAGTGGTGTATGGCCAGTGCAGGAGATCGCTCCCCACACCATGATGCCGGGTGTTGGCCCTGTGTGCCTCGGTCGTATGCAGTCCTGATTGTGGCGCTCACCTGCACGGCGCCAAACACGCATACGACCATCATTGGCACCAAGGCAGAAGCGACTCTCATCGCTGAAGACGACACGTCTCCATTCGTCCCTCCATTCACGCCTGTCGCGACACCACTGGAGGCGGGCTGCACGAAGTTGGGGCGCGAGCGGAAGACGGCCTAACGGTGTGCGGGACCGTAGCCCAGCTTCATGGAGACGGTTGCGAATGGTCCTCGCCGATACCCCAGGAGCAACAGTGTCCCTAATTTGCTGGGAAGTGGCGGTGCGGTCCCCTACGGCACTGCGTAGGATCCTACGGTCTTGGCGTGCATCCGTGCGTCGCTGCGGTCCGGTCCCAGGTCGACGGCCACGTGCACCTTCCGCCGACCACTGGCGACAACATCGATGTACTGTGGAGACCTCACGCCCCACGTGTTGAGCAATTCGGCGGTACGTCCACCCGGCCTCCCGCATGCCCACTATACGCCCTCGCTCAAAGTCCGTCAACTGCACATACGGTTCACGTCCACGCTGTCGCGGCATGCTACTAGTGTTAAAGACTGCGATGGAGCTCCGTATGCCACGGCAAACTGGCTGACACTGACGGCGGCGGTGCACAAATGCTGCGCAGCTAGCGCCATTCGACGGCCAACACCGCGGTTCCTGGTGTGTCCGCTGTGCCGTGCGTGTGATCATTGCTTGTACAGCCCTCTCGCAGTGTCCGGAGCAAGTATGGTGGGTCTGACACACCGGTGTCAATGTGTTCTTTTTTCCATTTCCAGGAGTGTATTTTTTATAATCCGTCGGTCTCATGATCGCTGTAAAAGAAGAACATTCTCTTAATTCACTGATAATTTTTTATCTATCTGTTCCCGTTTTACGGGTTTGGTTAATTTTTCTTTAGCGGA
Organism: Schistocerca nitens; assembly: GCF_023898315.1. Taxonomy (NCBI): domain Eukaryota; kingdom Metazoa; phylum Arthropoda; class Insecta; order Orthoptera; family Acrididae; genus Schistocerca; species Schistocerca nitens. The sequence continues at coordinate 675,378,240 of NC_064617.1, read as the reverse complement.
ACAATTTTTTTTAAATGTGCCACCGCTGCAAATCGATCGGTCGCGGCACAGCCCAGCAACACCGCTAAAAATGCAGAAAATTCTTTAAAGAAATATTATAGCCGGCCGCGGTGGTCTAGCGGTTCTGGCGCTGCAGTCCGGAACCGCGGGACTGCTGCGGTCGCAGGTTCGAATCCTGCTTCGGGCATGGGTGTGTGTGATGTCCTTAGGTTAGTTAGGTTTAAGTAGTTCTAAGTTCTAGGGGACTTATGACCTAAGATGTTGAGTCCCATAGTGCTCAGAGCCATTTTTGAAATATTATAGATGACATGGGCAAGCTAATTTACATTAATAATACACACTTTTATAAATTTCAATATATTTAGACCTCAACAAATATTCAACTCACATTAGTTCGTAATTTCTCCTTCAATGGCGGCTAAATCTAGATACAGACAAATGAAGTCTACCCATTTATCAAATACTTCGACACAGCTTCCTATCGCTTTCAGCTCTAAACGAGGAAGACCAAAGAATACATAGTGCATTGTGCTTTTATACTGCTGCTGACTATTAACATTTCTTTGTAATTTCACGACATTATTTTCCACTGGCTGAATTTCACATCTCTGTTATCGCAGAATCGACACATTTCGCAATTACATTATTAATATAGAAATATTACCATCCTAAATACAGAGAGAATATTACTACAAAAAATATTACAATAATAACAAATGTCTTTTACACAAAATTCAGTAATATTTTTTGTTAAATAATTACAATATATACAGATTGCTCAGAGCGGCGTATATGGTACAAATAAATTTTAGTTTATTAATGTGTGAGTTTGCCAGGGAACGTTACACGTCTCAAAAATGAGATCGACAGGAAGTGCAAAATGGCTAAGCAGGGATGGCTAGAGGACTAATGTAAGGTTGTAGAGGCTTATCTCACTAGGGGTAAGATAGATACTGCCTACAGGAAAATTAAAGAGACCTTTGGAGAAAAGAGAACCACTTGTATGAATATCAAGAGCTCAGATGGAAACCCAGTTCTAAGCAAAGAAGGGAAAACATAAAAGTGGAAGGAGTATATGGAGGGTTTATACAAGGCCCCGGGAGTAGACAACATTCCATTAGTACTACTGACGGCCTTGGGAGAGCCAGTCCTGACAAAACTCTACCGTCTAGTGAGCAAGATGTATGAGACAGGCGAAATACCGTCAGACTTCAAGAAGACTATAATAATTACAATCCCAAAGAAAGCAGTTCTTTACAAACGAATGGAAAAACTGATAGAAGCCGACCTGGGGGAAGATCAGTTTGGATTCCGTAGAAATGTTGGAACACGTGAGGCAACACTGACCCTACGACTTGTCTTAGAAGCTAGATTAAGGAAAGGCAAACCTATGTTTCTAGTATTTGTAGACTTAGAGAAAGCTTTTGACAATGTTGATTGGAATACTCTCTTTCAAATTCGAAGGGTGGCAGGGGTAAAATACAGGGAGCGAAAGGTTATTAACAATTTGTTCAGAAACCAGATGGCAGTTATAACAGTCGAGGGGCATGAAAGGGAAACAGTGGTTGGGAAGGGAGTGAGACAGGTTTGTAGCCTCTCCCCGATGTTATTCAATTTGTATATTGAGCAAGCAGTGAAGGAAACAAAAGAAAAATACGGATTGGTATTAAAATCCATGGAGAAGAAATAAAAACTTTAAGGTTCGCCGATGACATTGTAATTCTGTCAGGGACAACAAAGGACTTAGAAGAGCAGTTGAACGGAATGGATAGTGTCTTGAAAGGAGGATATAAGATGAAAATCAACAAAAGCAAAACAAGGATAATGGAATGTAGTCAAATTAAGTCGGGTGACGCTGAGGGAATTAGATTAGGAAATGAGACACTTAAAGTAGTAAAGGAGTTTTGCTATTTGGGGAGCAAAATAATTGATGATGGTAGAAGTAGAGAGGATATAAAATGTAGACTGGCAATGGCAAGGAAAGCCTTTCTGAAGAAGAGAAATTTGTTAACATCGAGTATAGATTTAAGTGTCAGGAAGTCGTTTCTGAAAGTATTTGTATGGAGCGTAGCCATGTATGGAAGTGAAACATGGACGATAACTAGTTTGGACAAGAAGAGAATAGAAGCTTTCGAAATGTGGTGCTACAGAAGAATGCTGAAGATAAGGTGGGTAGATCATATAACTAATGAGGAGGTATTGAATAGGATTGGGGAGAACAGAAGTTTATGGCACAACTTGACTTGAAGAAGGGATCGGTTGGTAGTACATGTTCATCAAGGGATCACCAGTTTAGTATTGGAGGGCAGCGTGGAGGTTAAAAATCGTAGAGGGAGACCAAGAGATGAATACACTAAACAGATTCAGAAGGATGTAGGTTGCAGTAGGTACTGGGAGATGAAGAAGCTTGCACAGGATAGAGTAGCATGGAGAGCTGCATCAAACCAGTCTCAGGACTGTAGACCACAACAACAACAATTCCCAATTCAATCCAAACTCCATTCAGACTAAATTAACGATGAAATGTTCTTTGTACGTTCTGTGAGAATTGTTTCAAAAACTGTGGATAGAGAATTTAATATTCCAGCTAGACTAAAGGTATCATCTAGATAGAACAGGAGAACGGTTTACACGAACCATACTTGTGTATCATAGCAACACGTATAGATACACCAGTATTCAGACACGTACACGTAGTAGGTGCATAGTGATATAATTCAGAGGCTCAGAATTCCAAATTCTGAAGTGTATCACATGGGGATCTAGTCAGTTAATTGAGCTTTTACTTCCCCTGCCATTCCAAGTATCAGTTGCATTAGATTAGCAGCGCTTAGAGCTGTATCTTGAGTTTAGCACTGTTGACGAACTGGTACAGTAGCTTATACGTTGCCATGTCGTTGGATGCTAACTGGGTTTGGAGGCTGCTTGGAGACTGACGACTAAGAGCTCAAAGATTAATTGAAGATGTTTATGCGATACGTGTTCCGAGAACATTGCAGAGATATATGGTTTGGATCTTCTTCCTCTCCACAGACACATAGAGGGGTGGCACTTAGGCTGAGCCGAAAGAGGTGTTTGGTGAACTTCCAACGACTAAACTTCAGTCGTGCTATAAGTGTGGTGAAGCTCCTTGATGTATGTACCTTATCACACTATGGCATTTGTAGAATCGTGCGATGAACTAGTGCGTAGTGACTGCGTTTGATTCCTCTTGTCAGTCCGAGGACGAGCGCTTTCTGAGCACGGGTATCATATGTGTGAGGGGGAGTTTATCGTATTCAGTAGCTCCATGCAGAGATGCTTGCTTTCCTAGGACATATACTTATCATTTTCCAGGTATTCCAGAGTGGCCTTTCATCCATACCATTAAGATGTTACGACAGTTCCCCTGCACCCCAAACATAACGTGGACAATTACTACAACTATGGGGTTGGTGCAACTACACTTGTGTCCAAAATTAAAATAACAAAAGGATATTTTGGAAGTTTGCCTTTATTTTGCCACAAAACAGTATAAACAGATGATAGTAAAGAAGAAACAGTATAAAAACTACAGAACATGAAAAATGCTTAAATTACTCCATTTTTCCAACTTAAAGGGTTTTCACACTCAATCCGACAACTAGTTCATGTGCTCAGTATACCATGTGACCCCTCTGGCAGCAAAACGGGCATGACATGGACTGGGCATGCTGTGAATGATGTCATTAATTTCATGTTGAAGCAATAACGCCCTTTCTTTCTGTAGAGCAGCTCGGAAATCCTGGAGAATGGATGCTGACGTGATACAACCTCTCTCCCTAGTGCATCCCAGACATGCTCCAGAGAATTCAAACCGGGAGAGCGGGCTGTCCAAGCCAAGCGTGCAATATCTCCCGTTTCCAAGAAAACATCAGCCACCCGTGCTCTATGCGATCATGCATTAACGTCCATCAGTAAGACTTTTGGACCCATAGCACCATGCAACAACCACATATGACGTCCAAAGACCTCGTCACGATGCCTGGCAGCAGTTCAACCTTGCCAGTTCACCTGCATAAACTCATGAAGAGATGTTTGAATGGTCAACATAACGTCCGCCTACACCATTAGGGATCCTGCTCGATACTGGTCTCTTTGTGCAGTGTCTGAATCCCAAACTCATGTTCCACCTGCCCTCCAGACACGAATCAAATTCAGATGGTTCAAATGGCTCTGAGCACTATGGGACTTAACATCTGAGGTCATCAGTGCCCTAGACTTAGAACTAAGTAAACCTAACTAACCTAAAGACATCATACACATCCACGCCCGAGGCAGGATTCGAACTTGCGACCTTAGCAGCAGCGCGATTCCGGACTGAAGCGCCTAGAACCGCAGGCCATAGCGGCCGTCTAGGTGCGAATCCGTCGGGAAACATTCCCCAAATTGGGGACTCAGCTGTGAAAAGAACATTTGCCCAGTGTTAGAGCATTCAGGTGGCATGTAGACGTTCGCTTCTGTGAAGACGCGACAGGGGTACACATTAGAAGGTTTCAGACAACAAAGGCCACTCTGCTGAAGCCTTCTGTACACCGTTTGCCTTGATACAATACTTCCAGTGAATGCTGTGAGGTCAGGCCAGTTGCCGTGCTGTACTAAGGCAATACTGTCGTCCCCTTACAGCCAAATAACGGTCATCACTTTCTGGTGTCACACATGGTCGACCCTGCCCTGGTATTTGGGAGCAGTTTCGATCTCTATAAACTGTCGCGACATCTGAGAAACAACAGAACTACTCACATTAAGCCATCGAGCCACATCAGTTGGTGACTAATCTGCTTTCATTCTCCCTTTGACCCTCCAGCGCAGAGAGTTTGGCAGGCGTCTCCTCTGTAACATGCTGCACCATGTGTGAAGTTTACATATTGATTGTGGATGTTGAACTACTCAGCAAACACTACCCCGTTTGATAGGTGCACTGACGTCATCGTTGAAGAGGTTGCCTGTTGACCCGAATGCCATCTTCCGTGAAGAACACGATCGTACAGACATCGATTGACAAGTTTGTATGATTACATTATGAATTTAGAAAAGGGATGCGGACACAGCGGTTTGTTGCTTTAATTTTGGACATCACTGTAGTATGAAGGTTTCTAATCAGTTGTAGGGCTGGCATACTATCAGCGTCTGCTGTGGATGTCCGTGCGAATAGTAGGGCGACCAAAACGGCAGTCAGCTCGGCTGTGATAATAGTAGAATGTGGATCCAGCTTGTATAGGCGTTGTTGTTTGTTACGGTGTACCCTATAGGCACTACCAGCGTCTTCACTAGACTTGTATTCATCTACACTGAAGAGCGAAAGAAACTGGTACGCCTGCCTAATATCGAGTAGGGCTCCCGCGAGGACGCAGAAGTGCCGCAACACAACGTGGCATGACTCGACTAATGTCTGAAGTAGTGCCGGAAGGAACTGACACCATGAATCCTACAGGACTGTCCATAAATCCGTAAAAGTGAGAGGGTATGGAGATCTCTTCTGAACACCACGTTGCAAGGCATCCCAGGTATGCTCAATAATGTTCACGTCTGGAGAGTGTGGTGGCCAGCGGAAGTGTTTGAACACAGAAGAGTGATCCTGGAGCCACTACGTAACCTGTGGGATGTCACATTGTCCTACTGTAATTGGCCAAATCCGACGGAATGCACAAGGGACATGAGTGGATGCAGGTGACCAGACAGGATGCTTACGTACGTGTCACCTGTGACAGTTGTATCTAGATGTAACAGGGGTCCCATATTACTCCAACTGCACACGCCCCACACTATTACAGAGCCTCCACTAGCTTTAAGAGTCCCCTACTGACATGCACGGTCTATGGAATCATGAAGTTGTCTCCATACCCGTAAACGTCCATCCGCTCGATGCAATTTGAAATGAGACTCGTCCGACTAGGCAAAATGTTTCCAGCCATCAACAGAACAATGTCGGTATTGAAGGGCCCAGGCGAGGCGTAAAGCCTTGTGCTGCACAATCATCAAGGGTACACGAGTAGACCTTCGGCTCTGAAAGCCCATATCAATGGTGTTTCGTTGAATGGCCCGCACGCTGACACTTACTGATGACCCAGAATTGAAATCTGCAGCAATTTGCGGAAGGGTTGCTCTTCTGTCACATTGAACGATTCTCTTCAGTCGTCGGTGGTCCCGTTCTTGCAGGATCTTTTTCCGGCAGCAGCAATGTCGGACATTTGATGTTTTAACGGATTCCTGATATTCACGGTGCACTCGTGAAATGGTCGTACGGGAAAACCCCCACTTCATCGCTACCTCTGAGACGCTGTCTCATCGCTCCTGCGCCGACTATAAAACCACGTTCAAACTCACTTAAATCTTGATAACCTGCCGTTGTAGCAACAGTAATTGATTTATCAACTGCGCCAGACAATTGTCTTATATAGACTTCGCCGTCCGCATCACCGTATTTTGCCTGTTTACATATCTCTATATTTGAGCACGCATGCCTACACCAGATTCTTTGGCGTTTCAGCGTATATACGTCAATCACGCATCGTGTTAGGAAGACATGATTTCCGATGTTGTTGTTTTAGCTGGGTCCTGGATCTGACACATTAAACTGGTCCTGGAATCAGTCTGCAGAGTCTGCGTACCCTATGGCCTGTTGTAGTACAGTAATAGAGTACTTTTCTGCAATTCGTGTCTTAATGAATGTCAGAAGTTTGAACATGGTAGGGGAAGTAGAAAATCTGAAAAGGGAAATGCTAAAGCTCAGTCTAGATACAGTGGAGGTCTGTGAAGTGAAATGGATAAAAGACAAGGATTTCAGGTCGGATGGGTATAGGATTATATCAACAGCAGCAGAAAATAGTATAACTGGAGTAGCACTCGTTATGGGTAGGAAGGTAGGGCAGAGAGGGAGTTACTTTGAACAGTTCAGTGGTAGGATTGTTCTCATCAGAAGCGACAGTAAAGCAACATCAGCAACAATAGTTCATGCTTACACGCTGTTTTCGCAAGCAGAGGATTAAGGGAGAGAAAAAGTATATGATGATGATTTACGGGTAATCCAGTACGTAAAGAAAGATGAAAATCTAACAGTCATGCGGGATTAGAATGCAGTTGTGGAGGAAGAAGTAGAAGAAAGGGGTACAGGAGAACATGGCTTAGTGGTAGGAACGAGACAGTAAAATGACTGATTCAGTTCTGCATTAGGTTTCTGCTAGTAATATAGAACACTCTGTTCAAGAACCGTAAGAGGAGGAGGTATCGGTGGAAAAGGTGTGGAAATACGGAAAGATTCCAGTTAGATTAGATCTTGGTCAAGCAAATATTAGATTGTAAGGTGTGTGCAGGAGCTCGTATAGATTAAGATCACAGTTTACTAATGTTAAAGAGTAGGATGAAGTTTAAGAGACTAGTCAGAAACAATCAATGAGCAAAGTAGTTGGATACGGAAGTATTAAGAAATGAAGAGATACACTGGAAGTTCTCTGAGGCTGTAGATATTTCGGTAAGGAATAGTTCACTTGAAAAGGAATGGATATTTCTAAAAAGGGCAGTCACAGAAGTGGGACAGAAAAACGTAGGTACAAGGAAGGTAACTGAGAAGAAACCATGAATAACAGAAAATACTTCAGTTGATCGACGATATAAGGAAGTACAAAAATATTCAGGGAAATTCAGGAATACAGCAGTACAAGTCGCTTAGGAATGAAATAAATCGGAAGTGCAGGAAACCTAAGGCGAACTGGCTGCATTAAAAATTTGAAGCAGTCAAAAAAGAAACGATTGTCAGAATGACTGACTCAGCATACAGAAAAGCCAATACAACCTTTGCTAAAATTGAAAGTAAGGGCTGTAACATTAAGAGTGCAATGGGAATCCCATTGATGAATAGAGAGGATAGAGTGTATAGGCAGAAAGAGTACTTTGAATGCTCTATGAGGGGCAGGACTTTATGTGATAACGTGATGGAAGATGAAACAGAAGTCCTCAGGGATGAGATAGGGGATACATTATTAGAATCATAATTTAAAAGAACTTCGACACACACAATCAAATAAAGAAGTAGGTATAGACAACCTTCCATTGGAATTTCTAGAAACATTGGGGAAAGCGGCAACAAAACTACTATTCACGTTGGTGTGTAGAATGTATTAAAGACTGGCGATGTACTATCGAGCTTTTGGAGGAACTGCAAGACCTGACGGGTGAGAGAATTATCGCACAATCAGCTCTTGCATCAACGCTGCTGACAAGGGTAACGTATAGAAGAATAGAAAAGAAAATTGAGGATGTGTTAGATGACGATCAGTTTGGCTTTAGGAAAGGGAAAGCCACCGGGGAGACAGTTCTGATGTTGCGGTTGATAATGGAAGCAAGCCTAGAGAAAAATCAAGACACAATAACGTAATTAAAAGAAAGGTTCAAGAATGGGATTCAAATTCGAGGTGAAAGGATATCAGTGATAAGATACGCTGATGATTATCCTCTGTGAATGTGGAGAAGAATTACAGGATCTTCTGAATGGAGAAATCAATCTAGTGGGTTCAAAATATGGACTGAGAATAAATCGAAGAAAGACGAAAGTAATGAGAAGTAGCAGAAATGAGAACAGCCACAAACTTAATATCAGAATTGGTGATCTCGAAGAAGATGTAGTTAGGGAATTCTGCTACCTAGGTAGCAAAATAGCCTCTGAAGGACGGAGCAAGGACATAAAAAGTAGACAAGCGGTGGCAGAAAAGGCGTTCATGGCCAAGAGAAGCCTGCTGGTGTCAAACATAGGTCTCAATTTAAGAGATAAATTTCTGAGAATATACGTTAGCATAGCGTTATATAGCAGTGAAACGTGGACTGTGGGAAAACCGGAATAGAAAAGAATTGAAGCATTTGAGATGTGATGCTAGAGAAGAATGTTGAAAATAGGCGGGCCGATAAAGTAAGGCATCAGGAAGTTCTCCGCAGAGTAGGCGAGAAAAGGAATATATGGAGAGGTCTGTATGATTCAGGCCTAAGCCACAAGTGATAAATTTTACAGGAGGGCAAAATAAAAATTTGGAAAATATATAAATCAAGTTGTTGTTGTTGTTGTGGTCTTCAGTCCTGAGACTGGTTTGATGCAGCTCTCCATGCTACTCTATCCTGTGCAAGCATCTTCATCTCCCAGTACCTACTGCAACCTACATCCTTCTGAATCTGCTTAGTGTATTCATCTCTTGGTCTCCCTCTACGATTTTTACCCTCCACGGTTCCCTCCAATGCTAAATTAGTGATCCCTCGATACCTCAAAACATGTCCTACCAACCGATCCCTTCTTCTAGTCAAGTTGTGCCACAAAATTCTCTTCTCCCCAATCCTATTCAATACCTCCTCATTAGTTACGTGATCTACCCACCTTATCTTCAGCATTCTTCTGTAGCACCACATTTCGAAAACTTCTATTCTCGTCTTGTCCAAACTAGTTATCGTCCATGTTTCACTTCCATACATGGCTACACTCCATACAAATACTTTCAGAAACGACTTCCTGACACTTAAATCTATACTCGATGTTAACAAGTTTCTCTTCTTGAGAAACGCTTTCCTTGCCATTGCCAGTCTACATTTTATATCCTCTCTACTTCGACCATCATCGGTTATTTTACTCCATAAATAGCAAAACTCCTTTACAACTTTAAGTGTCTCATTTCCTAATCTAATTCCCTCAGCATCACCCGACTTAATTTGACTACATTCCATTATCCTCGTTTTGCTTTTGTTGATGTTCATCTTATATCCTTCTTTCAAGACACTGTCCATTCCGTTCAACTGCTCTTCCAAGTCCTTTGCTGTCTCTGACAGAATTACAATGCCATCGGCGAACCTCAAAGTTTTTACTTCTTCTCCATGAATTTTAATACCTACTCCGAATTTTTCTTTTGTTTCCTTTACTGCTTGCTCAATATACAGATTGAATAACGTCGGGGAGAGGCTACAACCCTGTCTCACTCCTTTCCCAACCACTGCTTCCCTTTCATGCCCCTCGACTCTTATAACTGCCATCTGGTTTCTGTACAAATTGTAAATAGCCTTTCGCTCCCTGTATTTTACCCCTGCCACCTTCAGAATTTGAAAGAGAGTATTCCAGTTAACATTGTCAAAAGCTTTCTCTAAGTCTACAAATGCTAGAAACGTAGATTTGCCTTTTCTTAATCTTTCTTCTAAGATAAGTCGTAAGGTCAGTATTGCCTCACGTGTTCCAACATTTCTACGGAATCCAAACTGATCTTCCCCCAGGTCGGCTTCTATCAGTTTTTCCATTCGTTTGTAAAGAACTCGCGTTAGTATTTTGCAACTGTGACTTATTAAACTGATAGTTCGGTAATTTTCACATCTGTCAACACCTGCTTTCTTTGGGATTGGAATTATTATATTCTTCTTGAAGTCTGAGGGTATTTCGCCTGTCTCATACATCTTGCTCACCAGATGGTAGAGTTTTGTCATGACTGGCTCTCCCGAGGCCATCAGTAGTTCTAATGGAATGTTGTCTACTCCCGGGGCCTTGTTTCGAATCAGGTCTTTCAGTCCTCTGTCAAACTCTTCACGCAGTATCTTATCTCCCATTTCATCTTCATCTACATCCTCTTCCATTTCCATAATATTGTCCTCAAGTACATCGCCCTTGTATAAACCCTCTATATACTCCTTCCACCTTTCTGCCTTCCCTTCTTTGCTTAGAACTGGGTTGCCATCTGAGCTCTTGATATTCATACAAGTGGTTCTCTTCTCTCCAAAGGTCTCTTTAATTTTCCTGTAGGCAGTATCTATCTTACCCCTAGTGAGACAATCCTCTACATCCTTACATTTGTCCTCTAGCCATCCCTGCTTAGCCATTTTGCACTTCCTGTCGATCTCATTTTTGAGACGTTTGTATTCCTTTTTGCCTGCTTCATTTACTGCATTTTTATGTTTTCTCCTTTCATCAATTAAATTCAATATTTCTTCTGTTATCCAAGGATTTCTATTAGCCCTCGTCTTTTTAACTTCTTGATTGTCTGCTGCCTTCACTACTTCATCCCTCAGAGCTACCCATTCTTCTTCTACTGTATTTCTTTCCCCCATTCCTGTCAATTGTTCACTTATGCTGTCCCTGAAACTCTCTACAACCTCTGGTTCTTTCAGTTTATCCAGGTCCCATCTCCTTAAATTCCCACCTTTTTGCAGTTTCTTCAGTTTCAATCTGCAGTTCATAACCAATAGATTGTGGTCAGAATCCACATCTGCCCCTGGAAATGACTTACAATTTAAAAACTGGTTCCTAAACCTCTGTCTTACCATTATATAATCTATCTGATACCTTTTAGTATCTCCAGGATTCTTCCAGGTATACAACCTTCTTTTATGATTCTTGAACCAAGTGTTAGCTATGATTAAGTTATGCTCTGTGCAAAATTCTACAAGGCGGCTTCCTCTCTCATTCCTTCCGCCCAATCCATATTCACCTACTATTTTTCCTTCTCTCCCTTTTCCTACTGACGAATTCCAGTCACCCATGACTATTAAATTTTCGTCTTCCTTCACTACCTGAATAATTTCTTTTATCTCGTCATACATTTTATTTATTTCTTCATCATCTGCAGAGCTAGTTGGCATATAATCTTGTACTACTGTAGTAGGCATGGGCTTTGTGTCTATCTTGGCCACAATAATGCGTTCACTATGCTGTTTGTAGTAGCTAACCCGCACTCCTATTTTTTTATTCATAATTAAACCTACTCCTGCATTACCCCTATTTGATTTTGTATTTATAACCCTGTAATCACCTGACCAGAAGTCTTGTTCCTCCTGCCACCGAACTTCACTAATTCCCACTATATCTAACTTTAACCTATCCATTTCCCTTTTTAAATTTTCTAACCTACCTGCCCGATTAGGGATCTGACATTCCACGCTCCGATCCATAGAACGCCAGTTTTCTTTCTCCTGATAACGACGTCCTCTTCAGTAGTCCCCGCCCGGAGATCCGAATGGGGGACTATTTTACCTCCGGAATATTTTACCCAAGAAAACGCCATCATCATTTAATCATACAGTAAAGCTGCATGTCCTCGGGAAAAATTACGGCTGTAGTTTCCCCTTGCTTTCAGCAGTTCGCAGTACCAGCGCCGCAAGGCCGTTTTGGTTAATGTTACAAGGCCAGATCAGTCAATCATCCAGACTGTTGCCCCTGCAACTACTGAAAAGGCTGCCGCCCCTCTTCAGGAACCACGTGTTTGTCTGGCCTCTCAACAGATACCCCTCCGTTGTGGTTGCACCTACGGTACGGCCATCTGTATCGCTGAGGCACGCAAGCCTCCCCACCAACGGCAAGGTCCATGGTTCATGGGGGGATAAATCAAGTTAATAAGTCTTAATCATTTAAAATATGCTTGCATTACTGCACCACCTGTTGAAAAATCAACAAACCGCTTCATCATTAGATGCGCGTAGCTATACTTAGGCAGTACATAGTGAAATCTAATTTTTCGAAACAATGAGGCTTAGGATTGAATCATTCTGACCTCTTCAAATGGAAAAAACTAACATGAAGAAGGGACAGAATGATAGGACATACGTTACGACATCAGTGAATTCCACGGTACTAGAAGGATCTGTAGACAGTAAAAACTGCAGAGTAAGACAGAGGTTGCAATATATCCAGCAAATAATTGAGGACATAGGTTGCAATTGCTACTCTGAGATGAAAAGGTTGGCACAGGAGAGAAATTCGTGGCGGGCCGCACAAACCAATCTGAAAACTGACGACTAAAAAAAAAATCCCTTTTTACGATATTTTAGAAGAGAAATTAACGCATGCTCTTAGTTAAAGTGGGTTCTTATTTTGATTTGCAACGACATATGCCTTTATGTAGAATGTTGGCGAAACATTGTTCAATTAGCTCTGAGCACTGTGGGACTTAATTGCTGAAGTCATTAGTCCCCTAGAACTTAGATAGAACTTAGAACTACTTAAACCTAACTAACCTGAGAACATCACACACATCCATGCCCGAGGCAGGATTCGAACCTGCGACCCTAGCGGTCGCGCGGTTCCAGACTGTAGCGCCTAGAACCGCTCGGCCACTCTGGCCGCTCCAAATATTGTGATTTTTCCTAACAGAAAAAGGGTGAGGCTGTAACTGTTTTCGATCTCGCGAACGTCACTCGTTCCTAGGAATCTGCCATTCAACTTCGAGCGATTGCAATTGCTAGGGAGACTTTCGTTCTCGGCGACCAATAGTCTACGTAACCCTGCAAAGTCGTTTGGAGGTTATGATGATTCTCCCACGAAAACTTACTCATGTTAATGCTTGAGTAAACCAAAGAATTCACTTATTCCCCCCGGATAGACGTGCGCGTTAGCACGCTGTTTTCGTACTTTCGGACAGGCGCGCCGGCCTGGGATGGAATTTGTCCGGCGGCCCCAAGGCTCTAAAAGAAACAAACAGTGAAACATATACTATTTCTTTCACCAACTGGTAGCAATCACCTATTTCATGGGAGCTTATCTCTTAATGTTAATGAAGTAATTAACACCCAGTAAATACACTCCTGGAAATTGAAATAAGAACACCGTGAATTCATTGTCCCAGGAAGGGGAAACTTTATTGACACATTCCTGGGGTCAGATACATCACATGATCACACTGACAGAACCACAGGCACATAGACACAGGCAACAGAGCATGCACAATGTCGGCACTAGTACAGTGTATATCCACCTTTCGCAGCAATGCAGGCTGCTATTCTCCCATGGAGACGATCGTACAGATGCTGGATGTAGTCCTGTGGAACGGCTTGCCATGCCATTTCCACCTGGCGCCTCAGTTGGACCAGCGTTCGTGCTGGACGTGCAGACTGCGTGAGACGACGCTTAATCCAGTCCCAAACATGCTCAATGGGGGACAGATCCGGAGATCTTGCTGGCCAGGGTAGTTGACTTACACCTTCTAGAGCACGTTGGGTGGCACGGGATACATGCGGACGTGCATTGTCCTGTTGGAACAGCAAGTTCCATTGCCGGTCTAGGAATGGTAGAACGATGGGTTAGATGACGGTTTGGATGTACCGTGCACTATTCAGTGTCCCCTCGACGATCACCAGTGGTGTACGGCCAGTGTAGGAGATCGCTCCCCACACCATGATGCCGGGTGTTGGCCCTGTGTGCCTCGGTCGTATGCAGTCCTGATTGTGGTGCTCACCTGCACGGCGCCAAACACGCATACGACCATCATTGGCACCAAGGCAGAAGCGACTCTCATCGCTGAAGACGACACGTCTCCATTCGTCCCTCCATTCACGCCTGTCGCGACACCACTGGAGGCGGGCTGCACGATGTTGGGGCGTGAGCGGAAGACGGCCTAACGGTGTGCGGGACCGTAGCCCAGCTTCATGTTCATGGAGACGGTTGCGAATGGTCCTCGCCGATACCCCAGGAGCAACAGTGTCCCTAATTTGCTGGGAAGTGGCGGTGCGGTCCCCTACGGCACTGCGTAGGATCCTACGGTCTTGGCGTGCATCCGTGCGTCGCTGCGGTCCGGTCCCAGGTCGACGGCCACGTGCACCTTCCGCCGACCACTGGCGACAACATCGATGTACTGTGGAGACTTCACGCCCCACGTGTTGAGCAATTCGGCGGTACGTCCACCCGGCCTCCCGCATGCCCACTATACGCCCTCGCTCAAAGTCCGTCAACTGCACATACGGTTCACGTCCACGCTGTCGCGGCATGCTACCAGTGTTAAAGACTGCGATGGAGCTCCGTATGCCACGGCAAACTGGCTGACACTGACGGCGGCGGTGCACAAATGCTGCGCAGCTAGCGCCATTCGACGGCCAACACCGCGGTTCCTGGTGTGTCCGCTGTGCCGTGCGTGTGAACATTGCTTGTACAGCCCTCTCGCAGTGTCCGGAGCAAGTATGGTGGGTCTGACACACCGGTGTCAATGTGTTCTTTTTTCCATTTACAGGAGTGTATTTTGTGTTCAGACATAATGACCTTTCTAGACTCTGAGAAGCTCATCTGCAGAAACCAGCACGGTTTTAGGAAGCAGCGGTCATGGGAGACACAGCTGGCCATCTTTGTGCATGATATACAACAGGCTCTAGATACCGGCTCCCAGGTTGATGCCATATTTCTCGACTTTCGAAAGGCATTCGACTCAGTTCCGCACTGTCGCTTGCTACAAAAAGTGCGCGGTTACGGTCTACCCAATAACATATGCGGTTGGATAGAAAGTTTTCTAACAGACAAGAAGCAGTATGTCGTCCTGAAAGGGGTAACTTCAACAGAAACAAGAGTAACTTCAGGTGTGTCCCAGGGCAGCGTAATAGGTCCTCTGCGTTTTACGATTTACATAAACGATCTGGTTGATGGTATTGACAGCGGCCTTAGACTGTTTGCCGATGATGTAATCTACAGCCGGCCGGAGTGGCCAAGCGGTTAAAGGCGCTACAGTCTGGAACCGCGCAACCGCTACTGTCGCAGGTTCGAATCCTGCCTCGGGCATGGATGTGTGTGATGTCCTTAGGTTAGTTAGGTTTAAGTAGTTCTAAGTTCTAGGGGACTGATGACCTTAGAAGTTAAGTCCCATAGTGCTCAGAGCCATTTGAACCATTTTTTGTAATCTACAGGAAAGTAGTATCAGACGAAAGTTGTGAACAAATCAATGAGGATTTGCAGAAAATAAATGCGTGGTGTAATGACTGGCAGTTATCTCTCAATGTTAGTAAGTGTAACCTACTGCGTATAACAAGGCGAAAATCCCCATTAATGTACGAGTACAAAATAAATGCGCAGTCTTTGGAAGCCGTAGCGTCCGTCAAGTATCTGGGTGTTACTATTCGAAATGATCTCAAATGGAATGATCAGATTACACACGTAACAGGTAAGGCGAACTCTAGATTGCGGTTTATAGGTAGAATCCTGAAGCGATGCAGTCCTTCAAGAAAGGAAATAGCTTACAATACGTTAGTTCGTCTGTATGGGACCCTGACCAGTTGGGTCTAATTCAAGAGATTAAGAAGTGCAAGGAAGAGCGGCATTGCGAGAGCGTTACAAATCTCATAGAAAGTTTGAAGTGGGACACACTTGCAGATAGACGGCGCGCTAAACAGAAGGGGCTGCTCACTAAAGTCCGGAATCCGATCTTCACCGAGGATGTAGAGCATATATTATTACGACCAACTTTCAAATTGCGCAATGATCACCATTCAAAGATAAGGGAAATAAGAGCTCGTACTGAGGCGTTCAGACAGTCGTTCTTCCCTCGCGCGATCCGCAAGTGGAACAAAAGGGGGAAAATATGACTTTGGCGCGAATTGTGCCCTCCGCCACACACCGCTTGGTGGCTAGCGGAGTATATATGTAGATGTAGTTTTTGGAACTGCAAATTAAAAGAAAAGAAAAACAAATTAATGGTTACACACAGTAGTCAAGACAAATTCTTTTAAACATTTTTGCAACAGTTTATCGTTAATACCTCCTCAGTTATGAAAGTTCAAACAGTGTAAACCCCTTTTTGGGACATCCTGTGTTTCCACGCCCATATCTTTGAGTATCGGAGTATTTTACATGTGACTTTGTGCTCTAATTTTTCGTTGGTATATTTCACACCCGTTACTCATAAGGTACTCTTTTTTTGTTTTTGCTCTAATATATTTTACACTTGATAAACAAAATCAGAGATTTTGAGCGGTATAACGACCTAAAAATGTGGTTACTACTAATAGCAGTGAGACATTGAGAATTAAAGCAGTGTTCTCACTTGGTTGGGAAACGGCTCTAAAATTTTCTGGTGGTACATCGTGGATGCAAATTATTTTTTTTTATATTTGACAGAGTATGCATTTAATGCTTGTGTCAGGTACGTATGTCTGGAGAGAAGAGCCGGGGAAGTCCATGTCGTCGTCCACGCGAGCATGACGGGAAGTGACGACGGTTGCAGTCCGCCCACGCAGCCGGGCAACGCGACGGTCGGACCAAGGCCGAGTGTTGCGTGAGGTCGGGGACGCCACTGCACGCCACGCCACGCCACTAAGCTGCACTGACCAACTCACATCTGCGAGTGTGGGCGTGCGTCACGACTTTCTCATGGCACAAGAAGTGGAGAGGGCAATGTGCTCTGCCGCAAGATGAGGCTGGTGAGATTTCTCCCAGTAATGATAAGTTATTATCCCGTATCTTCTAATTGGTGACGTGGTCGTTCTTCTTTAGGTCCTCGTAATAAGGGAATTATGTACAGAACAGGTGGCTTTCACAGTCAACGTCAACATAAAAAATTTAATTGCCTGACCTGTTGCAACACCACTGGTTGATGGTTTTTCTGATCTTTTTCTAGTACTGGTTCTGCTGCAAACCAATATACGAGGGTCACTCCGAAAGAAATGCACTCAATTTTTTAAAAAAATCCATCTTTTACTCTACATGTTTGAAAGTTTTAGTGTGTAGATACATCCTTTAGGAACAATATTTTCATTTCTCCACATAATTTCCATTCCTCTCAACCACCTTACGCCATCTTGGAACCAGCGCCTGTATAACCGCACGGTAAAATTCTGGACCAACCTGTTGGAGCCACTGTTTGGCAGCGTGTACAAGGGAGTCATCATCTTCAAACCTTGTTCCACGAAGACAGTCTTTCAGTTACCCAAAGAGATGATAGTCACAGGTCAGGACTGTAAGGCGGGTGTTTCAGTGTTGTCCATCCGAGTTTTGTGATCGCTTCCATGGATTTTTGACTGACATGTGGCCGTGCATTGTCGTGTAACAGCAAAACATCCTCCTTTTGCCGATGTCGTCGAACACGACTCACTCGAGCTTGAAGTTTCTTCAGTGTCGTCACATATGCAACATAATTTATGGTGGTTCCACTTGGCACGATGTCCACAAGCAAGAGTCCTTAGGAATCGAAAAACACGTAGCCATAACTTTTCCAGCAGAAAGTGTGGTTTTGAATTTTTTTTTCTTGGGTGAATCTGCATGATGCCACTCCATTGATTGCCTCTTCGTCTCTGGTGACAAATGATGGAGCCATGTTTCATCACCTGTCACAATTCTTCCAAGAAATTCATCTCCACCATTCTCGTACTGTTCCAAAAGTTCGCTGCATACCGGTTTTCTTGTTTCTTTGTGAGCCACTGTCAACATCCTGGGAATTCACGTGGCACAAACCTTTTTTTAACGCCAACACTTTCAGTATTCTGCGAACACTTCCTTCCCCTATCCCAACGTAGCGTGACAATTCGTTCACTGTGATGCGTCTGTCAGCAGTCACCAATTCGTTAACTCTCTTCACATTGTCTGGAGTGTGTGCAGTACGAGGCCTGCCGCTCCGAGGACAAACCTCAATATTGCCGTGCCCGCTTTCATCACGTAACCTGCTTGCCCACCGACTAACTGTACTGCGATCGACAGCAGCATCTCCATACACCTTTTTCAACATCTTGTGGATGTTTCGCACTGTCTCGTTTTCACAGCACAGGAATTCTATGACAGCACGTTGCCTCTGACGAACGTCAAATGTAGCAGCCATCTTGAAGACATGCTGTGACGGCGCCACTCACGGGAACAGGTTGAACTAAGTTTGAAAACAAGCGGGAAGGATGTATCTACACACTGTAAAACTTTCACACATGCAAAATGAAAACTGTATTTTTACAAAAATAGTGTGCATTTCTTTTGGAGTGACCCTCGTATTTATTTCCGCACCGATCCAGTAAACCGTACAGGAGGGATAAGGGTACAAGTGTCGCGATACAGTCATCGTAAAACTACGAAATGTTTTGCTCTACCTCATCGAAACAGCAAAGAAATCAACATGTACAGTGATATTTACCTCTTGGGAGCGTTGGGATGTACACTGCCTGACAAAAGAAAAGCAGCCAGAAGGGAAGAAACAAAAGAAACTTCACGGTTTGAGAGGGAATGCGATGTTATTTCAGTGAGAAAGTTTTGCAGTGAGAAATTTTCGGCTAGTTGTGACTCGGGGTTAAGAGAAGTCGAAAGCAGTGAGCAAAATTACATCGGGAAACCGAAACAGACGACTCATAACGAAAAGATTGTGGAATGTACTGCAAAAACTACAAGTGAATAACAAGATGAGATGGATAGCAACTTTTCCTTGGAGCAAAGAAAGTACATTTTGAGGTTAACGTTAATGGAAATGTCAAAACTGAAAGAAGTGCAGACGATGGCTGGCACAATTGTATACTGTGCCACCGTCGCTTGTAACAATAGATAAATTACACGACAAACTTGAGAGGTAGGGAAGTGTGTGTCATCTCAAGAAGTGACGGCCTGGCAGGAAGAAATCAGTAGTGACCGAAAGAGGGATAGACTAAGTAGTACAAGCTTTCACAAGATCCTCAAAGAAGTCCATACGGTAAGGTGTAACCAAATCAAGTGTTCACCGCATTTAAAGTAAGCAAGGTAGAACGATCCAAATTTTTTTCTTTGTTTTTTTAGTCATCAGACTTCTGACTGGTCTGCTGCGGCCCCCAAGGCGCCAATAATTTCTCTCCTCTGCTAACCTTTTCATCTCAAAGAAACACTTGCAACCTACGTCCTCAATTATTTGATATATGTATTCCACTTTTTACCCTCTGCAGTTCCCTCTTGTACCACGGTACCTTGGGAGTTACTCCCTGACATTTTAATACATGTCCTAACATCCTGTCCTTTCTTCTTGTTATTGTTTTCCATATATTCCTTTCCTCGCCGACTCTGCGGAGAACCTCCTCATTCCTTACCTTATCAGTCTACCTAATTTGCAACATTCTTCTATAGCACCACATCTCAAATGCTTCAGTCCTCTTCTGTTCCGCTTTTCCCACAGTCCTTGTTTCGCTACCATATAATGCTGTGCTCCAAACGTACATTCTCAGAAATTTCTTCCTCAAATTGAGACCTATGTTTCATACTAGTGGATTTCTCTTGACCATGATTGCCTTCTTTGCCAGTGCTAGTCTGCTTTTTACGCCCTCCTTGCTTTGTCAATCATTTTGCTTCTAAGGTAAAAGAATTCCTCAAATTCATCTAGTTCGTGATCCCCAATTGCAATGTTAAGTTTCTCGCTGTTCTCATTTCTGCCACTTCTCATTTCTTCCGTCTTTCTTCGATTTGCTCTCAGTCAGGATTCTGTACTCGTTAGACTGTTCATTCCATTCGGCAGATCATGTAAGTCCAATTCACTTTCACTGAGGACACCAATGTCATCAGCAAGTCGTAATATTGATATCCTTTCACCTTGAATTTTAATTCCACCCTTGAACCTTTCTTTTATTGCCGGCATTGCTTCTTCGATGTATATGTTGAACAACAGGGGCGAAAGACTACATCCCATCTTCCACCATTTTTAATCCGAGCACTTCGTTCTTACACTTCCACTCTTATTATTCCCTGTTGGTTCTTGTGCATATTGAATATTACACGTCTTTCCTTATAGTTTATTCCAATTTTTCTCGTAATTTCGAACATCATGCATCAGTTAACATTGTGGAGGTCGACAAATCCTATGAACCTGTTTTCAGGTTTCTTTAGTCTTGCCGGCCGAGGTGGCCGAGCGGTTCTAGGCGCTTCAGTCCGGAACCGCGCTGCTGCTACGGTCGCAGTTTCGAATCCTGCCTCGGGCATGGATGTGTGTGATGTCCTTAGGTTAGTTAGGTTTAAGTAGTTCTAAGTTCTAGGGGACTGATGACCTAGAAGTTAAGTCCCATAGTGCTCAGAGCCGTTTGAACCATTCTTTAGTCTCGCTTTCATTATCAGCCTCAATGCCAGAATTGCTTCGCTGGTGTCTTTACCTTTCCTAGGGCCAAACGTGTCATCATCTAACACATCCTCATTTTTTTTTCATTCTTCTGTATATTATTTTTATCAGCAACTTGGATGCATGAGCTGTTACGCTGATTGTGCGGTAATTCTCGCACTTTCGGGCTCTTGCAATCTTCGGAATTGTGTGGATAATTATTTTCCGAAAGTCTGCTGGCATATCTTCAGACTCAAACATTCTACACAGCAACGTGCAGAGTAGTTTTGTTGCCAATTCTCTTGATGATTTTAGAAATTCCGATGGAATGTTATCTATCACTTCTTCCTTATTTGATTGTAAGTCCCCCAAAGCTATTTTAAATTCTGATTCTAATACGTATCCCATATCTCATTCCTGTCAACTCCTGTTTCATCTTCGATCACATCATCAGACAAGTCCCGCCCCTCATAGAGGCCCTCAGTGTACTCTTTCCGCTTACACTTTCACTTCTCTCCATTTCTCAATGGAATCCCCATTGCACCCTTAATGCTACGGCCCTTACTTTTAATTTCACCAAAGGTTGTTGTGGCTTTTCTGTATGCGGAATCAATCCGTCTGACCATCATTTCTTTTTTAATTTTTTCACATTTTTTATGCATCATTCCGCCTTAGATTTCCTGCACTTCCGATTTACTTCATTGCTAAGCCACTTCCACTTGTATTTCTGTGTTCCTGAATTCCCGTGAACATTTTTGTAGTTCCTTCTGTCGTCCCTCAGTTGAAGCTTTTTTTTTTTTTTTTTACTCATGGTTTCTTCTCAGTTAACTCTCTTTGTACCTATGTTTCTCTTTCCCACTACTGTAACTGCCCTTTTTAAAAATATGCATTCCTTTCCGACTGAACTGCCTACTGAGCTATTCACTATCGTAGTATCTATAGTTTCAGAGAACTTCAAGCGAATTTCAACATTTCTTAGTGCTTCCGTGTCATGCTTCGTTGCTCGTTGATTCTTCCTGACTAGTCTCTTAAACTTCAGCCTATTCTTCATCATTACATATTGTGACCTGAGTCTACACTTGCTTCTGGGTACGCCTTAGAATTCAATATCTAACTGGAATCTTCCCGTATCTCCACGCCTTTTCCAAGTAATCCTCCTCCTCTTGCGATTCTTGAACACGGTATTCGCTCTTACTAGCTGAAATTTATTCCTGTACTCAATTAGTCTTTCTCCTCCCTCGTTCCAGATACCAAGTATATTCTCCCGCAACCTTATCTTCTACTCCTTCCTCTACCGCCGCAATTCAATACCCCATGACTGTTAGATTTTAATCTCCCTTTACGTACTGAATTACCCGTTCGGTATCCTCATACACTTTTTCTATCTCCATTTCGGCTTGAAACGTCGGCATGTATACCTGAACTATCGTTGTCGGTGTTGGTTTGCTGTCGATTCTGATGAGAAAAACACTATTACTGAACTGTTCACAATCACTCACTCTCTACCGTATCTTCCTATTCATGCTACTCCTGCGAAACCATTTTCTCCTGCTGTTGATATTACCTTATGCTCATCTGGCAAGAAATCCTTGTCTTCTTTCCATTTCACTTCACTGACTCCCCCTATATCTAGACCGAGCCTTAACATTTCCCTTTTCAGATTTACTAACTTCCCTACCACGTTCAAACTTCTGACATGTCACACCCCGACTCGAATAACGTTATCCTTTCGTTGGTAACTCAGTCTTTTTCTCATAATCAGCTCCTACTTGGCAGTCCCCTCCCTGAGATCCGATTGGCAGATTAATGGTGTCTTCCACCAGTGGAGAGATCGTCATCACACTTAATCACCAGTCTATGTCCTGTGGATACACATTATGTACGTCTAATGTAGTGGTTTCCATTGCCTTCTACATCCTCATGTCATTGAGCGTTGCTGATTCTTCTGCCTTTAGGGGCAGTTTACCACCCCAGAGTAAAAGAGTGCACTGAACTTCTGTCCGCTTCTCCGCATGTGGATGACTTCTCGTGCCGGAAGTCTTCGACCGTCACTGTTTGATGACTTTTATTCAAAATTTAATCGGTAGTAAGATCCGGACTCGGGACCGAGGACCGTTTGATTACCAATCAAAGACGCTATCCCTAGAACACGGTGTAGGATTATGATCCAGCTGGGCACCTTGAATTTTGTGAACGGGTTTGCAATATTGAATAGTTCACTGATTTGATTGCTTGGTGTGATGAGGCAACGTTTAAACAGAGTAGAACCTTCAGTCGCCTTAACTGTATGTACTGAGCAAGAGATAACACAGGCCATAGAAAATTTTTTTTGAAAAACTTTTTTTTTTACTTTGATAGCTGATCTTTATAGATTTTTATGAGTTGAATCCAAATCAGCCTTAGTTTTTTTGTATCGCCCATAGTTTTCGAGAATATGCTTTTTATTATATAGTATAAAAATCCTATGCTATATGGTAAATGGGGAAATTAATGAAACGCTTTGTTACAACGTAAGCATGGCTTGTATTTACAGTAAGCTACTTAAAACAATGATATGTGTTAATAGAGGTTTCACTTGTCAGCTGGAATTGGTTTGTATTTCATTTCTCTTTTCTCTTTGAAGCTTCTTGTGTAGGTTTTTCTGCGAGGAGTCGCTTGCTGAACTTCTCGGTGAAGTGACCAACAGCAGTCCCTCATCATGTTGGTGTTCCAGTGGCCTTGGTAGCATTTTTCCATCACTATAATGTCCTGGTGAAAAATAAGAATATACAGGGTGATTCACGAAGATATGCAAATATCTTAATGTGTTATTTCACAAGTAAAACTAAAGAAAAAAGTTCATATAAACATAGGTTCGCAGATGTTTCGTTACGGAGTTACAGCTAATAAAAGATTTTTATCTGAAATTTAGCAACTTCGCAAATTTGAAGCCATTGCAAAACTGTACGAGGTCAAAGTAAAGCACGATTTCCATTTATTTTGCTGTTACTGAAGTGGTGAATCTAATAAAATATGTCCCAGACGTGTATGTGCAGTAGCTTTCTAGAACATCCAGAGATGGACAAATGCAAAAGGTGCTGTCCTCTTTCGGTCGCATTGTCAAGGTAACAACGGATACGAAATAGCTGATGAGTCACGTAGATATATCGGGCATCCAGCAGTATTTTCGGAAAACCTCGCCATGATCTGACGAAATAGCTAACGGGATTCGACTGTTCACATTTACTTGGTCGGTATAGCCCAGCGGTAGTTTGAGAACAACGAGAAAGAGCTCCAGAGTCGGTACAAATCTTAGGTGGGAATAAGAAAACATTTGACTACGATCAGCTGAACGTCTTCACAATCGCCAGTGACAGCGCCTCGTTTGAAGAATGTCACTACAGCACTCTTTCTATTTTGATTCATCTACGAATGTGACTCCGAAAACGATAAGACTTTATTAATAATAATTCATTTGTTATTCATTGTCACATTGATGAACCCTTTACATTGAGTTAATTTATATAAAGCGAGTAGCTAACTTATTTAACAATTTGCTATACTGCGTGACCCACTTAAGAGTTGTCATGTGTTTTTTCTGCTGTTTCGGCAGATATTCTCAATTTAGTTCTTGCAATGTATAGTTTGAGTCAGTTCAAACAAATACTGTTTATCATATCTTTCATGCGACGCCAAGGACCTTCGGAGAACGTCGGTGTGTTTCTCGTGTAGTTTAATGATATGTCTGTGTGTGTAAATGTGAATGAATGATCTGTGTGTAGCGAATTGTAACGTGTTGTACGAACTAGTCTCTTAAACAGATAATGGTTAATTATTTTTATCACAGATGTTCCCCTCGCCGACTGCTATCGCAGTGCTGTTCTGTCACTGCTAGACCACAGTTATCCTTCGTCTTTTACTGTCCATGTTAATACATGTCGATAAAATTCATTTCGAACTAGGTTATAGTGGGACCGCTCTATCATACGAGAACGAAAAATTCCACTTTAAAAACCACATTGTTAGTAACGGGAAAAACAGTGACACTTTCTGGGCGCCGCGTGAGACACGTGATTTGCAACATTGTTTGCGCTGACTCTAGAAACCCACTGCAAAAAGGAAAATGCCTATATCTGCCGAACCAGCGGCGAAAAGGCAGCTGACGTCTCTCAGGAGAGACACCCTGTAAATGAGCTCCTTCTCCAATCCCTGGAGGGGCAAGGGATGTCGACCGGCCGTCGTGTCATCCTCTGACATTAGGAGTAATGCGGATGCGGTATGGAGGGGCATACACTGAGGTGGTAAAAGACCTGGAATAGCAATATGCACGTACACAGATGGCAGTAGAATCGCGTACATAAGGTATACAAGCGGACCCGTCATTTTCACACACGTGATTCATGTGAAAAGGTTTCCGACGTGGTTACGATTGCACGACGGCAATTAACAGATTCCAACTTTGGCCGCGGAACAGTTGTTGGAGCTAAACGCATCGAACATTCGGTTTCAGAAATCGTTAGGGTACTCCTATTCTGAGATCCACTTTGCCAAGAGTGTGCTGAGACTATCAAATTTCAGGCAGTGCCTTTCACCAAGGGCAACTCAGTGACCGACGGCCTTCACTTAACGACCAGGAGCAGTAATGATAACAGACAAGCAACATTGCGTGAAATAACCATAGAAATCAATGTGTGACGTACGACGAAATTATCCGTTAATACAGTGCAGTGACATTTGGCGTTAATGTGCTATGGTAGCAGAAGAACGACGCGAATGCCTTTGCTAACAGTACGACATCGTCTGTAACACCTCTCCTGGGCTGGTGACCATATCGGTTGGATCCTAGACGACTGAAAAACTGGTCAGGTCAGACCCGATTTCGGTTGGTAAGAGCTGACCGTGGGATTGTAATGTGATGCAGACCCCACGAAGCCATGGACCCAAATTGTCAATAAGGCACTGTGCAAGCTGGTGGTGGCTCCGTAATGGTATGGACTGTGTTTGCATGGAATGGAATACACCATCTGCTCCAATTTAATCGGTCATTGACTGGATATGATTATGTTCCATTAAGTTTCGGGTGTGCAGCCGCAAGAATTCTCCTTCTTCTTCTAATATTTCGGCTGCATAACGTTCAGCTATCTTCAGAGTGAGCCGCAAGACTGCCGCTCCAGTGCTCGCTTCGTCCCTTTATACTCGTGTACCGCGCGACTGCGCATGCGGCCGCAGATGCAAATGCGCCAGAGACGTTGGTCGGCGGCAGAGACGTGCACCATGCGCGAATTACAAGTATGACTCCGCAATCGATATGTGTTGGCTTGTCGATATATCATTGTGAGCTGCACTGTGACGACGTCTTTGTGAGTTTGTTACACCAAGTGCCGGATTCCATTATTTATCAAGGTTGAAACCATTATCTCTATTAATTAAATTCGTCATCAAGCGAATCTCAATTGCCTCCTTCACTATCGAATCCCAAAAAGATGATGTAGTTGCCAAAATTTCGACGTTGTCATACAACATACTGTGACCAGTGTCAATACAGTGCTCTGCCGCTGCCGACTTGTTAGGTTGTAAAAGTCGTGTGTACCTCCGGTGTTCTGTACATCTTTCTTGGACAGTATCAGTTGTTTGTCCAATGTCAGAAAGGCCACATTCACATGGAATTTTGTAAACTCCAGATTTTCGGAGCAACAAATCATCTTTGACGGAGCCCACGAGTGCAGCTGTCTTGGGTGGAGGACGAAAAATCACTTTTAGTTTGTGTCTGCTGAGAATCCGTCCTATTTTTGATGAGAGGCTACCCACATATGGCAGGAAGGTCATCGATTTAAAGGTTTCTTTGTCTTCTTCTGCTTTTTTTTGTGGTCTCTTTCGGTTTAATTTTCAGTGCGTTCTGTAACTGCTGTGGGGAGTACCCATTGTCTTCAAACACTCTTTGTAAGTGGGAAAGTTCATCTTTCACACTGCTTTCGACAGAAATAATATGCGCTCTATGCGTCAAAGTTCAGAGAACAGTCATCGTCTGGGCAGGATGGTGGCAGCTATTTCGACGTAAATACAAATCAGTGTGCGTCGGCTTCCGATACACTTGAGAGGTGGCATGAGCCCCCTCTCATATTTCTATCTTACGATTCTCCTCTCTAATTGCATGCGGTGGAAAGTTGCTATTCCTTCACACGCGGAGTTCCCACGCAGCGTCTCTCATCACCCGGGTGGTCCGGTGACAGGCGGGATCTGTTGAACTGGAGAGGGTTAAGCCGACGGGTGCGAGGAAGTCGAATGAATGCTTTGCAGACGCCGACATTGTCAAAAGACACACCCGGAGGGGTTTGAAGTAGCGGCTGGGCTAGAGGTTCCGTTACTTTGCAGAATCTTAGCGAAAACACTTTCTGGCGGGCTACCAGCGAGGCGTGGGAATGACTTGTGTACCCAGGCAGTTGTGGCGGGAAAATTCCCGCGCTTTCTGCAAAATAGTAACTGTGATTGGCCTGCTCAGGGCATAGCTCCGTGATGTAGCAAGATCAGCACAGAAATTGGCGCCAAGAATCTCCATTGGTGGAATGGTAGTGCTCCGGCAATGGAGTGGAATTTTCCGCCGGTTTTCGAGTTGCTGATTGGAACGTTTAACCACGGCCACTGTCGTGGGGGCGGGAATGTTGTGTGTTCGGCCTGTACGGGTGCTCTAGGTAGTCGGCTCTCGCCTTTCGGTCGAGGACGTCGAAGCAACCAGCCATCACTTCCTGTATGCCAGATCGTGTTCTGGCAGTTAAGAAGACAGTTTGGTAATGTATGCCCGCAGCACCGGCAGATAGGGATTTTCCTAGGTGATAATCAGAGCTCAGCAGAGCGCGCCTGTTCGTCTTTTTCTAACTTTGTTCTGTCTTGAGTAGCAGCAATTTAATGTTGGGCTAGCTGTGTCTCTCTTAAGATTTGAGTGGCAAGGAATTGGCTCCACATACCACTTCGTCTTAAACCTCATAATCTAGTTTAGGGACAACTTCACCTTCACAGTGTTTGTATGAGTCTCCAATTTGAGCCAATTTGATGTATTATAAATGTTTCATGTGTTTTTTTTATTATTTTGTGTTTAGCCTAAATAAATCATATTGTTATTGTGGACAGAACTTTCATTCTGTTAATCGGTAGAGCAACCCATCATTTCTCACTATGTTAATGAAACCTTCGTTTATTTAACTTATTTATCAAATTAAATTATTGCAGGTGCCAAACTCTCTTCTACTCCACTGGCAGGGTTGATTAGAGTCAGTTTGCGTGTTTTTTTTTTTTTATCCTTGTGCAACAGCAAAAGTCGGAGTTAGAATAGGGGGGGGGGGGCTTAGAGCAACATTTACATATGTAGATTCTCGAAGAATTTAGTGTTAAATACACTGCTAGCCCCGGCACCTCGCATAATATGGCGACCCTGCCAGGATCTTTCCTGTGAATCACTGATAAGCCAACAGGATTCTTAGTAGGAACATTCAATTGTTTTTCTCTTTTTTTTTAATGAGTAATACCCAACTTGTTTTTCTTGTAGTTCCGCAATTAGTTTTTAAGTAGCGGCGCATGTTTACTGTTTTTGTTTTCAGCGTATATATTTGTTTGTTTGTTCATTGTTTTATATGTTTCTTTGATATGGTGTCCGTACCACTTCACACTTTGTCGGGTTTGTGTGCAGTTTCTGTGCATGTAGTTACAGCGTTGGAACGGCGTTGTTGAAATTTTGTGTCTATGTCGAAGAATATATGGAGTAGATTATTTTTATTGTGCATCTTAGATAAAATTGTTTTTCATGAATGATCACGAGAAGTAAGGCACGACTATTATCGAGCGAAGTTAAACCAAAAGAGAATTGCATAATGGATAAGGGGCAGTTTACTGATGGGGATAGGTTCGGAGATGAGATGGGCACATTTTTAGCAGGACAGGACGACAGGGTCATCGATGAGGAAGATGATTTGGACGCGATCTTAGAGCTGCCGTGATTATGATAGTGAGGTAGAGGATGAAACAGAGACAGGCACACAGGTCGAGACGGTAGTAGAGGTTTATAATCAAACGAACGAGAGCAGACAGGGGCCAGCTCGGCCACCTCAGAGCTCTAGCGCCCAGGTGTCCAGAGTTACATCATCCATGTGTGACGAGGATCAAAATGATGACATTAACCCAATACTGAGCTTCCTACGATCAATGAAAGAAGAAGCTGACGAACAGCGTAAGAAGGAGAAAGAAGAAGCTGACGAACAGCGTAAGAAGGACACGGAGGCAATAATTTCGCATATAGGGGAAATTCGTGGGGAATTATTAACAATAAAGAAAGAATGTGGAGAAGCAAAACAAATGTCAATGGTAGCACAAAAAGTAGCAGGCCTAGCCAAAACTGCAGCAACAGGGGCAATGAAAATCGCAAGAGTAACTTCTCAACTCGCAGGGCGCTTGCGACGTGCGACACAAGCCCACTCAAAATCCCTAGCGGCCTTAAAGACTCAAGGTAATATTGCGGTTACGAACATCACGAAACGAATGAAAGAAGTAGAGATTCGGACAGCAAAACTAGAGCGAAACGGGCACACGAGCACTGCGCGTTCGGATACCAATGATGGAGTACACAGGATTGTGTCTCCGAGGAAAAGCCCGCCGTGCTCTAGCCCAGTGACAGCGTGCGGAACGAACAATGCACACGCAGAAACAGCGAGTAATAGCTCCAATAATTGCAGCCCACTTAGAAGAGTGAATGCTGAATGCCACTTCCACTGTGATACAGAGGTAGCACATCACAGTTATCAGCAAGATAGATCAGGACACTCAGCAGACGTGCAAGTATCGGAAACGAGTGACAACACCAGTGCGAGGATCGGACAGGATTTTGATCACAATCACTTCCTGTCGATACTAAAACTCCAAAAGTTCAGAGATAATGGAGGGTCGATGCATCCCAAGAGCTGGGTGATGCAGTTTACAAATTCATTACCGTCATCATGGCCAACCCAGGCAAAATTAGAATTCATGTGTGGACACATCGAAGGCCAAGCCGCGGAAAAGATGCGGGGTGTGGCAGCGACGTGTCAGACATATCAGGAATTTGTTGATGCGTTCCTGGGGATCTACTGGTCAAAGGAAACGCAAGACAGGATTAAAGAGGAAATAATATTTTGTCCTGAACTGGAAGTGTCCAGGCAAAGGAGCGCAACCAAATTTTTTGATGATTTACTCAAGAAGAATCAATTTTTAGATAGTCCATATAGCAAGGGAGAAATCATCAAATTTTGTTTTTCCAAATTGCCTGTTAGGTATCAACAGACACTTGTCGGCAAGTGTGGATCTGACATAGAAGCATTCAAGAGTCTATTGCGCGAACTCGAAGTAGTCTTCGATAAACAAGACGCAAAGGACAGGAAGAAGGCGCAAAATAACAAATACCACGGGCCAGCAAGGGCAGACGACAACAGATCGCATAATCGCGCTCGTCAGTTAGGAAACCAGGGTTACGGAAATCAAGGTTACGCAATTCAAGATTATGGAAACCAGAGACACGGAAACCAGAACGTCAGGGAACAGGGTCAATCTAGACAAGGAATCTGGGACAGGAGGAATAACGAACGGCAAAGCGACCGTAACTGGAGAGAGCGAAATCAAGGACCACAGGAGAACCAGGAGATTGAAATTAGACCTGCAAATCCTAATGCACGTCAGAGAAGGGGGAGTCTGACAAGGGATTGGCGCTATCCATAGGACTCCACCACATCTCTGACACAAAGAAGTTCGTGGAATAATAGTAGTTTAAGTGGTGTACATAGTAGAATAGGCAAATATATGAACCTTTCTTCGGGGAGCAATAATCGTTACATTAATAGATCAAGATTGCTAAAGTATTAACACGCTGCGTTGTCTTGCATAAGAATTTACTGCTGCTATCCTCTTTTTGTTTATGTTCGCGATCTCCAATGTCGATGGAGTAGGAGACACTACCTTTCCATGAGCAATGTTTTTGTCCTTTCCTATCTGGTGTCCATGTTGAGGGATAATGATGAGTGAGGAGATGTCGCACAAACGGGCGCATACAAGAACGTGCTCTTAGAAGCGTTCTGACAAGTCGTGATACGCTCCATAGCGGCCACAACCAGTTCGTGAGACGTTCATACCAATGCTTGCAGGCACGCGTCAGTGCACTGCAAGATTGTGGTATATTGCGTGATTTCGATGATGAATATGGGCAGTATAATTTTTACAGTGATGCGCCAGCATCGTTGTCTTGCAAGTCTGGGTGAACCTGTGAGCGTTTGACTCCAATGGTGCCCTAGGGCCTAGATGGTAGAAATGCGGGCATAAAGCCTACCATGCCAATGTGCTCGTTGGGGATTTAGCGTGCTGCTTGTGCCTGTCACAGATGAATAACCAAGGAATTATACTTGGAAATTCGTGACATACTGTGTAGCTGGTGTGTGGTGGGCGACGGAATCCTCAACAGGAACCAGTCCTGGCTTGGTCATATTACATTGCCTCTGGAAAGGTGTGCTTTGATCGCGAATACTGCATAACATAGAAAAGGAAGTTGCAACTATAAATTTATTGTCTTGTATAGCCATGGCTAACCCAGTCTCTGGAGTTTCAGTGAGGCGTAGTGAGAACTCGGAGGCCATTTCGTACGGCGCGCACATCACTGTCGTCAATAGCGGTGAGCAGCGAGACATCTCAGCGTAACAGGAATTATGTAAGAGTATTGTATAAAAAATAAATAAATAAATAAATAAATAAAATAAATAAATAAATAAATAAAAGGGAAAGTACGATATACTAGGATAAGTTAAACTGTAGGATTTAACAATAACTAGATTATTAGTGTGGGGGCTTTCTACCACAAGTGTGGCGCGCGCCTGTTGAGATGCTATTTTTCAGGTCACCAAACCACAGACCCGAGATGGAGGGACGACGGGCGAGCGAAAGTAGCATAGTTGCATGTTCCTTATAGCACAGTAAAACTTAGACCTGCATAACAACATAATTGAATTAAAAGACATAGAATGTAGATCGTTGGCAAATGGCAGTTAATTCTTGAGCATGTCTACTGTCGATCTATATAATTAATAGTAATATTAGTGCGGGCCCGCACATTTAGTTCTTCATCCAATATAGCGTCACACACCATGTACAATAGTGAGATCGGTCTCTACACAAATATCAAGATAAATTATTTCCATGATTTTGGTTATGATAGCTACAGATAAATAACTATAAAATTAAAATTAGAGTGTCTGAAATGACAGACCATCAATGTATCGTGATGTAAATTTATTATAACATAGAAGGTCATGGGAAAAAGTTAGGCATAAGATTTTTGTAAGAATTGTGCAGATGACGGGGATCGTGGCAATGCAGGGGCCAGCCGGAGGTCATCGGCTACCAGCAAGAAGAAAGCGTCAGCACGCTACCTGACGTAAAGGGCGGGAGAGCATCCGGTCCTACAAGCTGACAGCACCGGGCCGTGTACCTGAGGGATTAGGTGGCAGACAGCCCTCGCCGGGCCACAAGCGAAAGTGGGGCTGGCCGTTGACACTGACACGTGACCCACACGCGACAGCCTGCTAGCTCTCCGGACGCGGCAGCCGTTTGGAAGGATTCCCTGCGGCAGACCACGTTGTCGTGAGTACACGAAGAAGATCACATATCATGTCAGAACCTGCGCCTCACGTGCCTCAGGACAGAAAGGGACGCTATATACTCACCTGTTTGGGTTTTTACAACTCACTAACATTGGCCGATCTGCATACACAAAGCAGTATCGTGCCACAATAACAAATGTATGGTCTCATTTCTAACTTCTCCTCTCTATTAGAGAGCAGTTTTAGCAATCGTCGCTCCTAGTTCGATCCTGTATGGATGACCTCACACACTTGTGGAGTCACTCCACGTGCCATCATCCCCCGTCGAACTGCAATATTGGGAAACATAAAGTACTGTCCAGCGAGAGAAGAGGCCTAGACTAGTGATGTATCCCAACAAGTAGACCTCAGAGACAATTAATCGACGTGAGGAGAGCCTATCACTGTGTCTTCCTACCATACTGCCGTCAACATATGTGTGGGTCTTAGTACAATCTCAACAGAGTACTGCAGATGCTCCAGCATACCCTATTGCCGTTGCAACAACGTAGCAACAACACCCGACGTTTAGCCCTATGTGATGTCAGTAAGGTGTAATTTGTGAAGTGCTTCGAATATTTCTAACAATGTGATTTAGTGCCTCATTCTCAGCACAGTCGTGAACATTGTGCAATGTGCATGCACAACTTGATGCCACATGAACCTTGTTTTTTTTTCTTTTCTTTCTTAAATTTCTTTCTCTAGTGTTGTTTTTGTAATGTATGTTATCCTTTGTATGTAATGTGTTTTACACTGTAATTCTTATTACAAATTACTGTATTGTTCTCCACACCATGTTTTTTTTGTATTTTGTATTTATTGTTGTGTGTATGCAAACAGTGTGCCTGAAGTCCCCATAAATTGAAGCAGATACCACCACTGTCATTGTGAATGGACCATCAGTTCAGGGAACATTTTGTAAAGGTTATTCTTGCTGCAGGGAGACAGAATGAATCGGAGGTTGTAATAAGATTCTGAAAGCTCACAAAGAGATTGTTAACTTAAATAGTATCATGTGTGAGTGAGTTCAGGTTAGTTTAATGATACAAATTGTTGTAACATCTTGGGGATTTAATTGCGGAGCACTCCAACTCTGATTGTAAAGAATAAACTGCTCCATATTTGGCTCAGATGCCCGGGCCATATTTAGAGCGTGAATGTCTGTGTGAATCGGTGTTTGCAAGGGGCTCCCTGGGTATGGATGTGTGATGTGAGTGTTAGTGTTCCATATTAAGAAGGTGAAGTTGGCTACATCATAAATAATCCTCCCTCTATGAGCTGCATTTTTCAGTTGCAGTGATTTTCTTTATAGAGTGAGGCATGTGGAGTCAGTTTGCGAGATTGTTCTTGGGCGATTGACTCACTACCTTGCTCCTAAGTGAGCCAACCGCTCACCAATTACAATCTAAAAATGGCGTCGGGGCAATGAGAGGTGGCATGAGCCCCCTCTCATATTTCTATCTTACGATTCTCCTCTCTAATTGCATGCGGTGGAAAGTTGCTATTCCTTCACACGCGGACTTCCCACGCAGCGTCTCTCGTCACCCGGGTGGTCCGGTGACAGGTGGGCTCTGTTGAACTGGGGGTGCGAGGAAGTCGAATGAATGCTTTGCAGACGCCGACATTGTCAAAAGACACACCCGGAGGGGTTTGAAGTAGTGGCTGGGCTAGAGGTTCCGTTACTTTGCAGAATCTTAGCGAAAACACTTTCTGGCGGGCTACCAGCGAGGCGTGGGAATGACTTGTGTACCCAGGCAGTTGTGGCGGGAAAATTCCCGCGCTTTCTGCAAAATAGTAACTGTGATTGGCCTGCTCAGGGCATAGCTCCGTGATGTAGCAAGATCAGCACAGAAATTGGCGCCAAGAATCTCCATTGGTGGAATGGTAGTGCTCCGGCAATGGAGTGGAATTTTCCGCCGGTTTTCGAGTTGCTGATTGGAACGTTTAACCATGGCCACTGTCGTGGGGGCGGGAATGTTGTGTGTTCGGCCTGTACGGGTGCTCTAGGTAGTCGGCTCTCGCCTTTCGGTCGAGGACGTCGAAGCAACCAGCCATCGCTTCCTGTATGCCAGATCGTGTTCTGGCAGTTAAGAAGACAGTTTGGTAATGTATGTCCGCAGCACCGGCAGATAGGGATTTTCCTAGGTGATAATCAGAGCTCAGCAGAGCGCGCCTGTTCGTCTTTTTCTAACTTTGTTCTGTCTTGAGTAGCAGCAATTTAATGTTGGGCTAGCTGTGTCTCTCTTAAGATTTGAGTGGCAAGGAATTGGCTCCACATACCACTTCGTCTTAAACCTCATAATCTAGTTTAGGGACAACTTCACCTTCACAGTGTTTGTATGAGTCTCCAATTTGAGCCAATTTGATGTATTATAAATGTTTCATGTGTTTTTTTTATTATTTTGTGTTTAGTCTAAATAAATCATATTGTTATTGTGGACAGAACTTTCATTCTGTTAATCGGTAGAGCAACCCATCATTTCTCACTATGTTAAAGAAACCTTCGTTTATTTAACTTATTTATCAAATTAAATTATTGCAGGTGCCAAACTCTCTTCTACTCCACTGGCAGGGTTGATTAGAGTCAGTTCGCGTGGTTTTTTTTTTTTTTTTTTTTTATCCTTGTGCAACAGCAAAAGTCGGAGTTAGAATAGGGGGGGCTTAGAGCATCATTTACATATGTAGATTCTCGAAGAATTTAGTGTTAAATACACTGCTAGCCCCGGCACCTCGTACACTTCATGTCCCAAAGTGCCAGTCTCTCTGCGCCGGACCAGAACATCCAAGAATGGAAGGCATCCCTCTTTTTCAATTTGAGTTGTGAACTTTATTTGATCGTGGAGGGAGTTCAGATGTCTTAAGAAGTCTTGCAAGTTATCTTCACCATGGAGCCAAACTAAACATACCTCCAGAATACCGTGGGTTTCAAGTCAGCAGATTCAAGCGCCTTCTCCTCGAAGTCTTCCATAAATAAATTGGCCACCAGAGGGGATAAGGGACTACCCATGGCGACTCCGTCCGTCTGTTCAAAAAATTCTTTGTTAAATAAGAGGTATGCTGAGGACAGTACATGTTTGAATAAAGCTGAAATCTCTTTGTCAAAACTTCTTTCAACGAGTTGTAGAGATTCTGGAAGGGGAACCTTATGTTCGGTTACTTGCAGACCATTTGACTAGATGCGATTTTTATGGATGACAGTGTGCCATTTCAGAACATTCTGGACAGTTCGAGTGAATAATTTCGCCACCCAGATCGCCCGACTTGAATCCCTTCGAGCATTTATGGGACATAGGACAGAGGTCAATTTGTGCTCAAAATTCCGCACCGGCTGTTGAGGCAACATGGCTCATTATTTCTGCAGTGGATTTCCAACGACTTGTTGAGTCCTCTTCACGTCTTGCTGCTGCCTTACGGCGGGCAAAAGTAGGTCCGACACATGATATTAGGAGGTACCCCATGACTTTTGTCGCCT
Organism: Schistocerca nitens; assembly: GCF_023898315.1. Taxonomy (NCBI): domain Eukaryota; kingdom Metazoa; phylum Arthropoda; class Insecta; order Orthoptera; family Acrididae; genus Schistocerca; species Schistocerca nitens. Next base: position 675,342,403 of record NC_064617.1, on the reverse strand, counting down.
CAGTGTACGGTCAGCACGAAGCTCCCTCGGCCACTTTGCCGACTTTCCAGACATTCACGCCATTACTTCTTATTCAAGGAGTTCCTCAATCGGCATCTCGAGGCCGAGTCCTTCACGTACCAGTCGTCCTGTAAAGGAAAAATGCTTGGCAGTACCGGGAATCGAATCCGCGTCTTCCGCCTGCCAGTTGTTTACGCTGACCACGCGGCTATGGAACCGCCTTGATTTGCTCTCTGTTTGTGGATAAAAGAAGAGAATATAACACTGTGCAGAATGCGCATGAAACATTCCACGTACTCTGACTGCCCGCCATGTTGTCGTCGGCCAATTGCGTCATTCGGCATGTTGGGGCAGACCAGTCTCCTGGCAGTTGTCAGTTTCTCAGAACTTCGAGCCGCTGCTTCTCAAACGAGTAGCTCATCAGTTGGCTTCATGAGGTCAAGTGAACCCCGTGCCAGACTTCTTAGCAAGGATCAATACCTGGCAGTACCGAAAATTAACGCTCATACAATGACCTTTTAAAGGAACTGTTCCAGTATTTGTGCGAAGCAATTTAGGGAAACCAAAGAAAGGAATATGCAAGATAGTTGGAGAGATCCCCCCATGAACCATGGACCTTGCCGTTGGTGGGGAGGCTTGAGTGCCTCAGCGATACAGATGGCCGTACCGTAGGTGCAACCACAACGGAGGGGTATCTGTTGAGAGGCCAGACAAACATGTGGTTCCTGAAGAGGGGCAACAGCCTTTTCAGTAGTTGCAGGGGCAACAGTCTGGATGATTGACTGATCTGGCCTTGTAACATTAACCAAAACGGCCTTGCGGTGCTGGTACTGCGAACGGCTGAAAGCAAGGGGAAACTACAGCCGTAATTTTTCACGAGGACATGCAGCTTTACTGGCATGGAGAGCTGCATCAAACCAGTCTCAGGACTGAAGACCACAACAACAACAACAACAGTCGGAGAGATATGAATCCCCCTCCTACAAATGTGACTCGTATTACCGCTGCACCGCTTCATAGGAACACGACAAAAGAGAGTACGCACTGCGGACTGCATTTGTGGAAGTAGAAACGCGGTTGTTGTTTGAAAAGGTCTTGTCTTTCAACTACAACAGCAGAAGTAGAAAGCCTGGTTATGTTATGCTGTGATATCCAGTCAGAAGATTGGTTTGATATAGGTCTTCATCTCTGCATAACTAGTGCAGCCTACCTCCGTTTGAACCTGCTTATTGTAGTCAATTCTTGAATCCTCTCTAAGCTCTTTGGAACCTCTCCCTCCCGCTCCTCGCACACCATTACCAGACTGAATGTTCCTTAATGCAACAGGTCGTATCAACCAAATCCTTGTTCAAGTCTAGTTGTCGCATATATTTCTTATCTGCTCAATTCTATTCAGCATTTTTCTGTTAGTTATCCGTTCAACTAACATAATCTTCAGCATACTCCTGCAGCACAACATTTCAAAAGCTTCTGTCCTTTTCTTGCCGGAACTGTTTCTCGTGCACGTTTCTTTTTTATGCAAGTCTATACATCAGGGCACGCGCGACATACTTCCTAGCACTAAATTTATATTCATACTAGCTAACAAACCCGGAATTGGACGGGTATTCCTTTTGGCAATTTTCTATTAGAAACGAAAACAGAAAATGATCTGTGTTTGTAGTGTAATGACGACGGAGTTTCATTTCCATGTATTCGTTAAAACTTCTTTGAAATTAGGAAACTGTTGCACAAAGAAATATCCATAATGTACATGTATATAAGTACAGCATTCTCTGTAATGTTTATTTCTGTGCGCTGGGCGCAACCAGCAGTGCAGCTACAACGTGAGTTTGTAAACTTCTCTGTGAGAACGCCTCTTCACAACTCTTTAGACAGTTATTATTTTCACCTACAACCGTTTGTACGTCGCATTAGAAACCTGGTAGAAGCGCAGCCAGGTATGAGGGATTTCCTTAATTCGACTGTAGGAGTGTAGTTGTGGTAAAGAATAAATGTATTAAAACTCCATGTATGATGCGGCATTTTTTCACGCTTCTCAGAGTTTATGACGTCATATCTGCTGATATATATAATAATACAATGATATAATTTAGTAGGTACATTCAGTAGCATACATTGATCAGCCAGAACATTATGACCACCTAACAGGCAGTATGTCCTCCTTTGGTGCGGGTAACAGCGGTGACGCGTCGTGGCCTTGGAGGCAGTTGGCACCACATCTGCATACACAAGCCAACTGAGTCCCCTAAATTAAGAGGAATTGGGCGATCAGCTCTGACGCCACGTTCTGTCACACACCAGATGTGTTCGATCGGGTTCAGATCTGGCGAGTTAGGGGGCCAGCAAATCAACTAGAACTCGCCATTGTGTTCCTCGAACCACTCCATCATACTACAGGCATTGTGACATGGCGCATTACCTTGCTGAAAAATGCTACTGCACTTGGGAAACATTATCGTCATGAAGGGATATACGTGGCCTGCAATCACTGTACAATACTCCTTGGCCGCCATGGTGCCTTGCATGAGCTCCATTGGACCTAAGGATGTCCACGTGAAAGTTCCCAGAGCATTATGGAGCTGCCACCAGCTTGTCTCCGTTCTGCAGCAGAGGCGTCAAGCAGTTATTCCCTTGGAAGATGTCAGATTCGCGCCCTCCCATCGGGCTGATGAAAAAGGTGTCGGGATTCATCAGACCATGCAACGCTCTGCCAAGCACCAATGTCCAATACTGACTCTCACGTGCCATCATTGGCACATTCATGGGTTGTCGGCTGTTAGGAGTATTCGGTGCGTTGTGTTTTCAGATACGCTTGCACTCTGGCCGGTAATAAAGTCTGATCTTAGTTCCAACACAGTTCGCCGTCTGTCCTGTTTTAGGAGTGTGCCCAACTTACGACGTCCGACATCTATAATGATGGGTGGCCGCCCGACACCACCATGTCTCGACGTGGTTTCACCTTGGTTTCGCCCCCATGTTGAAGACACTCGCCACAGCAGTCCTCGAAAACCCGACTTGTGCAGTTGCCGAAATGCTCGTGCCGAGCATCCGGGATATCACAATCTGCCCTCGGTCAAACTCAGATAGATCGTGCGCTTTCGCCGTTCTGCACACGGACAGCACGCTCACTGATACTACACGCACCGTGTGTGTGTGTGTATGTTTGTGTGTGTAGCAGTCATCCCTCACCAGTGACGCTGTTATCGCCTGAACGGCTTTGTATCGATAATAGGTAGTTGGTCATAATGCTCTGGCTGACCAGTGTATATGGAAGCCTGCAGAAAACGTTCAGAATAAAGTTAGCAGCAAAAAGGTAATATATTTAAACGTCCGGCAAAATGGGGCAGTTTTCACGCATCTCAGTGCTATGACGTCGTATCTTCGTAACTATGACAGGTAGATGGTTCTTACCCCTACAGCTATTGTCGCCTGACAGTAAGGGATGTGTGTACCAAGTTTTGGTTGAAATCGGGCCAGTGGTTTAGGAGGAGATGTGGAACACACAGGCATACGCTCATACATACATCCATTTTTATAGTATGTAAGGATTACAACATCTGTAATTTGCAGAAACAGTTTTGTTGGTATTGCCAGTTTGATTTTCATCCATTCTGCATCGATCATCCTCAGTTATTTAGGAACCCAAAACTCACCCATTACTTTTAGTGTTTCATTTCCCAATGCAGTTCCCTCAGCACTGTCTGAATTAATTCCAATACACTGCATTACCTTCGTTTTATTTTTATTGATGTTCATCTTAGAGACTTTTTTCAAGAGAACTGAACTGATCCTCCAAGTTATGTGAAGTTTCTGACAGTATTATAATGTGATCACCAAATCTTATTTGTTTTTCATCTTCCTTTCCAAATTTGTCTTTGATTTCCGTTACTGCTTTCAGAATGTAGCACCGAGCGAGGTGGCGCAGTGGTTAGCACACTGGACTCGCATTCGGGAGGACGACGGTTTAATCCCGCGTCCGGCCATCCTGATTTAGATTTTCCGTGATTTCCCTAAATCGCTCCAGGCAAATGCCGAGATGGTTCCTTTGAAAGGGCACAGCCGACTTCCTTCCCCGTCCTTCCCTAGTCCGATGAGACCGATGACCTCGCTGTTTGGTCTCTTCCCCCAAACAATCCAATCCAGCTAGATTGTAAACATTGAACAACAGTGAATAGACTGCAGCCCTGTCTCACTCTCCTCCAAACTACTGCCTTACTTTCATGTCCTGCTATTATAACTGCAGTCTGGTTTCTGTGCAAATTATAATTACGTTTCGATCCCTGTATTTTATTCTAACTACGTTCAGAATTTTAAAGAGTGTATCCAGTCAGCCTTATAAAAAACTGTCTCCAGATTTACAAAGGGAATAAAAAGTTTGCTTTTCTTTTAAATGTTATCTTCTAAGATAATTAGTAAAGAGAGTATTGCCTAGCTGGATTATATCCCGTGAGTCCAAAAAGTTTCGAGACTGGATTAAAAAAAATAGAGAAACGTTATAACGATGATTTTAATGCTTCAGACGTTCTACGTAGTCTCCCCTCCAGTGGATTACACCGTACAGACTTTCCATACAACCACTGTGAAACCCCCAGAAAATTCTGGTTCGACGGTACGTCACACTGGCACCTTCTTCGGTGTTGGCGAACCATCAGAGACTTTGTCGTTTTGTGGTAGAATCGTACTGAAAACTCCAAGTCTTGTCATCGGGCGTATGGTCTAAATGAGGACGAATAGCAACGGGTAGAAGACGAGGAACGTTCATTGGGAAGTGATAAAATGCTGCGTTCTGAGTTGAAAGAGATTGTTCGATGTTCTGATTTCGAAGAAGAAATTGAGCACCACTGACACGCTTTCTTAATTAGTGAATAACTTACAAACGTGGCAATATTTAGTGTCGTACCCATGAAATGAAGAGTGGCGAATGTTCCAAATACAAATATGGCATTCGTCTGGAGAGTCAAAAAACATAGTATCTCAGTCTGCATATAACTAATTTGTATCCAAAAAACTGAGAAGATATTCTGATACCACGGAATTATGTTTCCACTGCATCACCGCAAACAATAGTGAGACGAGTTAGAAAATAAATACCTTATTCCATATTAGGAAACTGACTGGTTCTAAGTGCTAAAAACAAATTTTTTGCAAGTTGATTCTTGAAGAGAAGAAAATGGCAACCAGATACTGTTAATTATGCTATTTATACCACTTATACCGGTTTTGAACCGACAGGTTCATCTTCAAACGGCTGTTCACGTTTTTTTTTTTTTTCATTAAAGGTTGGAAAAAAGCTTACGACTAATTTTTTTCCAAGAACTAACAAGAACAAATGTGATGTAAACCTGAACAGCCGTCTGAATATGAACCAGTCGGTTCAAAACCATTAACATTACTATTTATGTAAATAAATTGCATTATTAACAGTGACCTGTTACTGTTTCCTTCTTTGCAAAAATCCTTATATTTTATCAACAGCCGCTGTCCCAAAGATGTCAGTTTTCGAAGAAATAAGAGGAAACAAGTTTTTGTTTCAATTGCCATTAATACTGGACATAATTTTTTATCTGTGATAATACAAGTACAGAAACGCAGCATTAGGTTTTCAAGTAGTAGGACTCTTGTCAATAGAAAACACTTTTCATATCTTTTAAATTTGGGACCCACAGAGGAAAGAACAACTAGGCACAAATACCAAGCGCAATCTACTAACGCATGTTTGAAAGACTTTCTCGATGACATCTGGACCAAGTCTAGAAACATGCAACAGAGTGACGGGAACACAACGGCATTGATGTGAAAAAAGGCCTTATAAATTTTCCCATCTCCCTCATGACATCCAGCAAACCACCTGCACCTACATCGACGTCTACATGCCTCCTCCGCGATCACAATTAAGTGCCTAGTAGAGGATTCTTCAAACCACCTTCCGACAATTTCTCTAGCGTTCCAACCTCTAGAAGGATGTGGAAAAAACGAACACTCAAATCTTTCTGTACGAACTCTGATTTCTCCTATTTTTTACGATGATCTTTTTCCCTTTGTAGACTGGCGAAAATAAAACATTTTCACATTCAGAGTAAAAAGTTGATGTTGAAATTTCATGAGAAGGTCTCGCCGCATCGTAAAACGCCTCTCTTTTAATGATTGCCATCCCAACTCGCTTATCTGAGAGAAAATCTGGAATACATTTCACATAAATTTCCGCAGCATGTTATAGTCTTAGGTCAAGATTTCAGTTTACCAGATATAGACTGGGACATTCAGATGATTAAGACGGGTGGTAGGGACAGAGGATCAAGTGACATTATACTGAGTGCACTATCCGAAAAGTACCTCGAGCAATTAAACAGAGAACCGACTCGTGGAGATAACATCTTGAACCTACTGATAACATACAGACCTGAACTTTTCGACTCTGTAAGCGCAGAACAGGGAATCAGTGATCATAAGGCCGTTGCAGCATCCCTGAATATGGAAGTAAATAGGAATATAAAAAAAGGGAGGAAGGTTTATCTGTTTAGCAAGAGTAATAGGAGGCAGATTTCAGACTGCCTAACAGGATCAAAACGAAAATTTCTCTTCCGACACTGACAATGTTGAGTGTTTATGGAAAAAGTTCAAGGCAATCGTAAAATGCGTTTTAGACAGGTACGTGCCGAGTAAAACTGTGAGGGACGGGAAAAACCCACCGTGGTTCAACAACAAAGTTAGGAAACTACTGCGAAAGCAAAGAGAGCTTCACTGCAAGTTAAAACGCAGCCAAAACCTCTCAGACAAACAGAAGCTAAACGATGTCAAAGTTAGCGTAAGGAGGGCTATGCGTGAAGCGTTCAGTGAATTCGAAAGTAAAATTCTATGTACCGACTTGACAGAAAACCCTAGGAAGTTCTGGTCTTACGTTATATCAGTAAGTGGCTCGAAACAGCATATCTAGACACTCTGGGATGATGATGGCATTGAAACAGAGGATGACACGCGTAAAACTGAAATACTAAACACCTTTTTCTAAAGCTGTTTCACAGAGGAAGACCGCACTGCAGTTCCTTCTCTAAATCCTCGCACAAACGAAAAAATGGCTGACATCGAAATAAGTGTGCAAGGAATAGAAAAGCAACTGAAATCACTCAACAGAGGAAAGTCCACTGGTCCTGACGGGATACCAATTCGATTCTACACAGAGTACGCGAAAGAACTTGCACCCCTTCTAACAGCCGTGTACCGCAAGACTCTAGAGAAACGGAAGGTTCCAAATGATTGGAAAAGAGCCCAGGTAGTCCCAGTCTTCAAGAAGGGTCGTCGAGCAGATGCGCAAAACTATAGATCTATATCTCTGACATCGATCTGTTGTAGAATTTTAGAACATGTTTTTTGCTCGCGTATCATGTCATTTCTGGAAACCTAGAATCTACCCTGTAGGAATCAACATGGATTCCGGAAACAGCGATCGTGTGAGACCAAACTCGCTTTATTTTTTCATGAGACCCAGAAAATATTAGATACAGGCTCTCAGGTATATGCCATTTTCCTTGACTTCCGGAAGGCGTTCGATACAGTTCCGCACTATAACATGATAAACAAAGTAAGAGCCTACGGAATATCAGACCAGCTGTGTGGCTGGACTGAAGAGTTTTTAGCAAACAAATCACAGTATGTTGTTCTCAATAAAGAGACGTCTACAGACGTTAAAGTAATCTCTGGCGTGCCACAGGGGAGTGTTATGGGACCGTTGCTTTTCACAATATATACAGGTTGTTACAAAAAGGTACGGCCAAACTTTCAGGCAACATTCCTCACACACAAATAAAGAAAAGATGTTATGTGGACATGTGTCCGGAAACGCTTAATTTCCGTGTTAGAGCTCATTTTAGTTTCGTCAGTATGTACTGCACTTCCTTGATTCACCGCCAGTTGGCCCAATTGAAGGAAGGTAATGTTGACTTCGGTGCTTGTATTGACATGCGACTCACTGCTCTACAGTACTAACATCAAGCACATCAGTACGTAGCATCAACAGGTTAGTGTTCATCACGAACGTGGTTTTGCAGTCAGTGCAATGTTTAAAAATGCGGAGTTGGCAGATGCCCATTTGATGTATGGATTAGCACGGGGCAATAGCCGTGGCGCGGTACGTTTGTATCGAGACAGATTTCCAGAGCGAAGGTGTCCCGACAGGAAGACGTTCGAAGCAATTGATCGGCGTCTTAGGGAGCACGAAACATTCCAGCCAATGACTCGCGACTGGGGAAGACCTAGAACGACGACGACACCTGCAATGGACGAGGCAATTCTTCGTGCAGTTGACGATAACCCTAATGTCAGCGTCAAAGAAGTTGCTGCTGTACAAGGTAACGTTGACCACGTCACTGTATGGAGAGTGCTACGGGAGAACCAGTTGTTTCCGTACTATGTACAGCGCGTGCAGGCACTATCAGCAGCTGATTGGCCTCCACGAGTACACTTTTGCGAATGGTTCATCCAACAATGTGTCAATCCTCATTTCAGTGCAAATGTGCTCTTTACGAATGAGGCTTCATTCCAACGTGATAAAATTGTAAATTTTCACAATCAGCATGTGTGGTCTGACGAGAATCCGCACGCAATTGTGCCATCACGTCATCAACACAGATTTTCTGTGAACGTTTGGGCAGACATTGTTGGTGATGTCTTGATTGGGCCCCATGTTCTTCCACCTACGCTCAATGCAGCACGTTATCATGATTTCATACGGGATACTCTACCTGTGCTGCTAGAACATGTGCCTGTACAAGAACGACACAACGTGTGGTTAATGCACGATGGAGCTCCTGCACATTTCAGTCGAAGTGTTCGTACGCTTCTCAACAACAGATTCGGTGACCGATGGATTGGTAGAGGCGGACCATGGCCTCCACGCTCTCCTGACCTCAACCCTCTTGACTTTCATTTATGGGGGCATTTGAAAGCTCTTGTCTACGCAACCCCGGTACCAAATGTAGAGACTCTTCGTGCTCGTATTGTGGACGGCTGTGATACAATACGCCATTCTCCAGGACTGCATCAGCGCATCAGGGATCCCATGCGACGGAGGGTGGATGAATGTATCCTCGCTAACGGAGGACATTTTGAACACTTCCTGTAACAAAGTTTTTGAAGTCACGCTGGTACGTTCTGTTGCTGTGTGTTTCCATTCCATGATTAATATGATTTGAAGAGAAGTAATAAAATGAGCTCTAACATGGAAAGTAAGCGTTTCCGGACACATGTCCACATAACATATTTTCTTTCTTTGTGTGTGGGGAATGTTTCCTGAAAGTTTGGCCGTACCTTTTTGTAACACCCTGTATAAATGACCTTTTAGACAGTGTCGGAAGTTCCATGCGGCTTTTCGCGGATGATGCTGTAGTATACAGAGAAGTTGCAGCTTAGAAAATTGCAGCGAAATGCAGGAATATCTGCAGCGGGTAGGCACTTGGTGCAGGGAATGGCAACTGACCATTAACATAGACAGATGTAATGTATTGTGAATACATAGAAAGAAGGATCCTTTATTGTATGATTATATGATAGCGGAACAAACATTGGTAGCAGTTACTTCTGTAAAATATCTGGGAGTATGCGTGCGGAACGATTTGAAGTGGAATGATCATATAAAATTAATTGTTGGTAAGGCGGGTGCCAGGTTGAGATTCATTGGGAGAGTCCTTAGAAAATGTAGTCCATCAACAAAGGAGGTGGCTTACAAAACACCCGTTCGACCTATACTTGAGTATTGCTTATCAGTGTGGGATCCGTACCAGGTCGGGTTGACAGAGGAGTTAGAGAAGATCAAAAGAAGAGCGGCGCGTTTCGTCACAGGGTTATTTGGTAAGCGTGACAGCGTTACGGAGATGTTTAGCAAACTCAAGTGGCAGACTCTGCAAGAGAGGCGCTCTGCTTCACGGTGTAGCTTACTGTCCAGGTTTCGAGAGGGTGCGTTTCTGGATGAGGTATCGAATATATTGCTTCCCCCTACTTATACCTCCCGAGAAGATCACGAATGTAAAATTAGAGAGATTCGAACGCGCACGGAGGCTTTCCGGCAGTCGTTCTGCCTGCGAGCCATACGCGACTGGAACAGGAAAGGGAGGTAATGGCAGTGGCACGTAAAGTGCCCTCCGCCACACGCCATTGGGTGGCTTGCGGAGTATAAAAGTAAATGTAAATGTAGATGTAGATCATATGTGTGACACTTTCTCCCCTATTCGCGATAATACAAGACGAGCTGTCCTTGTTTGGACTTCTTCGACGTCATCCGTCAATCCTATGTGTTAAGGATTCCATTGCTCGCAGCAGTACAAGCGTAGTGTAGGCTGTCTCATTTTTAAGCCCGCTCTGCCAGTAAAAAGTAGTCTCTGGTTTGCTTTCCCCACAACGTTATCTATGTGATCGTTCTAATTTATTTGTATTTGTGATGTCTAAGTGCTTCGTTTGACTGACAGCCTTTAAATGTGTTTGCTTTATCGTGTAAGTGAAATTCAATGGATTTCTTTTCGTTGTGTTGTCGATGACTCACACTTTTTCTTATTCAGATACAACTGCCACTTTTCCTGCTATACAGACATCGTGTCTAAGACATTTCGCAATCGGTTTTTATCTTCTGATGACTTTACTAGATGGTCAGTGACAGCAACATCATCAAACTGTCCAAGGGGGCTGCTCATATTCTCTCCTAAATTGTTTATACAGATTGGGAACAGAAGAGGGCCTATAACACTTCCTTAGGAAAAGCCGGATTTCTTTCGCTCGTTGGTTTTCGGTTGATTACTACGACTCTGACAGGAAAGCACGAACCCACAACTGCAGCGATGCTTGATAGGCACGTTACTTGATTACCGACTTAAAATATGAAATAAATACTTGTTCTGATAGGGTCGTCGTTTAATTGTTGAAAAGGATAATACGGAGGAAGTAAGACAGGGTTATTGTTGGGTCACCTTGACAAAAGGAAGAGCTATTCGGCAAGGTGTGAGATTACGGAGCCAGTGGGCTCACGCAGTGGGTTGTGACAGTCCGCTGCGGCTGTCATTAACGGAGAGGCCAGGGTATCTCCCGTCATTGCGGGGACGGAGAGGGGCACGACTGAGCTCGGTCCCGGCGGGTGGCCAGGAGGTGCCTCGCCACCTGCTGCAGAAACGCGCGGGATTCCCCGCGGCCGCAGCGGAACAGCGTGACCTCTTTAGGACCGCTGAGAACCGGCGCAGACTGACTACGAAAATGACTTAGCGGCAGTTAAATATGGTGAATGGTGTACTGTAGGCATGAGCAAAATACACTACCGGCCATTCAAATTGCTACACCACTTAGAAGACATGCCACAGGCGCAAAATTTAACCGACAGGAAGAAGATGCTGTGATATGCAAATGATTAGCTTTTCAGAGCATTCGCACAAGGTTGGCGCCGGTGGCGACACGTACAACGTGCTGACATGAGGAAAGATTCCAACCGAAAAAATGGTTCAAATGGCTCTGAGCACTATGGGACTTAACTTCTATGGTCATCAGTCCCCTAGAACTTAGAACTACTTAAACCTAACTAACCTAAGGACACTACACAACACCCGGTCATCACGAGGCAGAGAAAATCCCTGACCCCGCCGGGAATCGAACCCGGGAACCCGGGCGAGATTCCAACCGATTTCTCATATACAAACAGCAGTTGACCGGCATTGCCTGGTGAAACGTTGTTGTGATGCCTCGTGTAAGGAGGAGAAATCCGTACCATCACGTTTCCAACTTTGATAAAGGTCGGATTGTAGCCTATCGCGATTGCGGTTTATCGTATCGCGACATTGCTGCTCGCGTTGGTCGAGATCCGACGACTGTTAGCAGAATATGGACTCGGTGGGTTCAGGAGGGTAATACGTAACGTCGTGCTGGATCCCAACGGCCTCGTATCACTAGCAGTCGAGATGACAGGCATCTTATCCGCATGGCTGTAACGGATCGTGCAGCCACGTCTCGATCCCTGAGTCAACAGATGGGGACATGAATGGCAAAACGTCATTTTTTCGGATGAATCCAGGTTCTGTTTACAGCATCATGATGGTCGCATCCGTGTTTGGCGACATCGCGGTGAACGCACATTGGAAGCGTGTATTCGTCATCGCCATACTGACGTATCACCCGGCGTGATGGTATGGGGTGCCATTGGTTACACGTCTCGGTCACCTCTTGTTCGCACTGACGGCACTTTGAACAGTGGACGTTACATTTCAGATGTGTTACGACCGGTGGCTCTACCCTTCATTCTATCCCTGCGAAAGCCTACATTTCAGCGGGATAATGCACGACCACATGTTGCTGGTCCTGTACAGGCCTTTCTGGATACAGAAAATGTTCGACTGCTGCCCTGGCCAGCACATTCTCCAGATCTCTCACCAACTGAAAAGTGTGGTCAATGTTGTCTGAGCAACTGTCTCGTTACAATACACCAGTCACTACTGTTGATGAACTGAGGTATCGTGTTGAAGTTGCATGGGCAGCTGTACCTGTACACGCCATCCAAGCTCTGTTTGACTCATTGCCCAGGCGTATCAAGGCCGTTATTACGGCCAGAGGTGGTTGTTCTGGGTACTGATTTCTCAGGATCTATACACCCAAATTGCGTGAAAATGTAATCACATGTAAGTTCTAGTATAACATATTTGTCCAATGGATACCCGTTACCATCTGCTTTTCTTCTTGGTGTAGCAATTGTAATGGCCAGTAGCGTATAAACTGTTCAGCCAGAACATTATGACCACCTACCTAATAGCTGGTATGTCCAACTTTGGCACGCGTCGTGGCGTGGAAGTAATGAGACTTTGGTAGATTGCTAGAGGAAGTTGGCACCACATCTGCAGACACACAGGTCACCCAATTCCCGTGAATTCCAGTCATACACCAGATACGTTCGATTGGGTTCAGATCTTGCGAGATGGGGGGCCAGCACATCAAATAGAACTCACTGTGTTCCTCGAACCAGTCCATCACAGTCCTGGCATTGAGAAATGACGCATTATCTTGTTGAAAAACGCCACTGCTGTCGGGAAACAAGATCTTCATGGAGGGGTTTACGTGGCCTTCAACCAGTGTACGATACTCCTTGGCCGTCGTAGTGTCTCGCAGGAGCTCCACTGGATCAATGAATGCCCGCGCTAATTTTCCACTGAGGACAATGGAACCGCCACCAGCTTGTCGCCATGCTGCAGTACTGGTGTCACGGAGTTGTTCCCCTGGAAGACAACGGATTCGCGCCCTCCCATCAGCCTGATGAAGAAGATATCGGGATTCATCAGACCATGCAACGCTCTGTCGCTGCGCTAACGTTCAGTGCCGATGCTCACGTGCCTGTTTCAGTCATAGTTGCCGATGTCGTGGTCTTAACATTGGCACATGCGTTTGTCGTCGGCTGCGGAGGACCATCTTTAGGAGTGTTCGGTGCACTGTGTGTTCAGGCACACTTTTACTCTGTCCAGCACTGAAGTCTGATGTTAGTTCCGCCATAGTTCGCCGCGTATCCTGTTTTAACTATCTGTCCAGCTTATAACGTCCAACATCTGTAATGGGGGGTGGCCGTTCAACCCCACGACGTGTGGACCTTGTTTCACCCTGACTGTGTGTTGAAGACACTGACCACTGCACTCCTCGATCACCCGACAAGTCGTGTAGTTTCCGAAATACTCGTCCCGAGCCTCCGGGCCATCACAGTCTACCCTCGGTCAAACTCAGATAGATCGTGCGTCTTCCCCATTCTACCCAGTCAAACCCGCTGAAATTTGCGTACGCCACTTTTGGAGTAACGTGGTGAGACGCCTAGAGACACGAAGCATGCGTCATCACCTCGCAATAAAAAATTAAAAGCTGTGCTTTCAACGGGCGGGGTTATGGTCACCGTGCTTTTCAATCTCCAAGGTCCGGTACCCATTGACTTCCTCGAGCACGGAAAAACCAGTAAGGGCGAATGAATTGAAAGATTGGTCAAAAATGCTGAAATGTTTGCTTGCCACCAGATAGTTCTGTAGTATGAGAAAAATATTGTCTCCAGTTTTCAGAGTTTAATACGTTCTACAAACGCTCTAATAGCTATCATGATTCGACCAATGTGCAGTGCCAAGTCCCCTTTTTTCTCGACTCTGTCCTTGTTTGTACTATTTTATTATTACCTGCCGTCAGAGAAGACATATGTCGAGTATATAAGGCTGTGAGACCATTTACGATGCGATTAATTGTGGCATGTACGTAATTAACGGGTCAAGTGCCAAATAAGTAAAATTTGAGATACTGGTGAAAGTCCGCTGTAAATGCCAAAGCCAATAGCAAATATTTTGATACGAGCACCAGAACAACGGGAAACAATGTTTACGGCTGTCTAAAGATGGCACTCGTGTCTAAGACCAACTTCGATTTTCAAATAATGAGTCATGCGCCAATTCTCTGTTAGTGTCTTGGCGTGCAATTGCGGGAATTGCTGACAACTGAAGAAGCTCTGTGGTTTGTTTGCAACAATAGGGCATTGCTGAAGCAATTATCACATGTGAATAACAAACGATAATGCAAAATGCATGGCAAAACTGCACCAGAGCGGAGGAAGAGAGGTAAAGGTAGTACTTAAAGTGAAAGTAAGAAATTAGGCGGCGAAGGAATGGAATATGCTCGAAAAGAAGACAACATTGAGGTTCCAGCTAAAGAGGTTCCCAAGCATTAGTTAGGCCCTAATTGTCATTCTAACATTTGGGGCTTGTCATCAACGTAAGTAACGTTAAGGTATTTTAATACGATTAATTTATTATTGAAAGGAATTTCATTACAAAAAAAAAGTCATCGTTCTGATTATGAGGTTATAGTTAACTTCTTGCGTGGACTCATTTACTTACCTAAAAGAAAAGTATTTCTTTACGGAAATAGAACACTAATTTTTGGTAAAAGCGCACTAGTTTATGTTTTGCGTTCGTGATTTTGCTCACATTGAGAAAAGAAAGAGGCTAATTGTGTGCGAAGTTCGAAAGATTTAGCCAGCCTCGTCACTGAATCTATGTGCACAACACCATCCACAAGTTACGCGAGAAAGAAAAGCTGCTGGAAAAAAAATGAATTTCACCAATGTGTGTATTTTAAAAGCAGAGTGGATCAGACTGCTGCCGAACGGCTAGGAATATTGCAAGTTCGAAAAACTCTCAATGGAACTGAAGAGTTGAAGGAACAGAATAAGGGGCTTTAGGGTAACATTCTGAAATGAGTGAAAATGGTTATGATGGCACTTGTATCGTTATTTATGTTACAGCCATTGCATACAGAACGTTTTATTTTCATCAAATTTTGCATCACTGACTTGAAATAAAAAACATATAAGACATGAAACCTGTATTGTTCTGTGTTTATGTCGCGATTCCCAACTTTTATGCTGCTTTTGTACGATTGCCATAGACATTTTGTTGATTATCTCTAAATCAGATTTTTGGTCCTTCACCCAGTATTTACTTACATGCCACAATTACGATTTATTGAAAAGCATACATGGTGGAACAGAAGTCAGTACCAAAGTTTTCATAACTCATTTAGGAGAGACGCCCAACGACAACATTTTCGTCACCTACTATTGTTAAAATTCCCTCACATGTTGCTTGTCTGGTGTTCTATGACAGTAACACTGGAAGAATGAGGATCTTTGTGAGACTAGGATTTGATGCAGGTTGTTTCACTGATAACCTAATGAAGAAGATTTCTGATGAGCGTATTGCTAGTTCTGAATTGTCAGTGAAGAACATTCCGAATAGGGTACCAGATTATAAGAAAAGTGCTTCATGAAGACCAAATAACCAAATATATGGTTGTGGCAACATTAACGTACTTGTTTCTAGCTTAAGTACTAATCAATTTTTTTCTGCATTTCCTGCAATTTTCATTTTTCAGTTTATAAGGAACATTTTCTGTGGAACAATTGAAAATAACAAGGTGAAATTTCTTACAGACTCTGTACATACTGTAACACAACTTCCTGTGGTACAAAATTTTTCAGAGAGCATTACTGTCAAATTCATTTAAATTTTGTGAACTAAAAATCGCTATGTATCATCTACATTTTTTTAAATACAGTATTACGATAGTTCTAAGACATATTATCAAGCTGGTACATAGATTTGTTTGTTTAATTACTAAGAATAACGTGTATCATTTTAAAATTGAAGAGTAAAGTAATCTGTGAGACAATGTTCCTCGTGTAATTGTATGTGTTCTTAAAGTATCCATCAAAGTCCTGACAAAAATATACGACAAAAAATTGAAGAAAATCCAATTTATAGCCAACAACGTAATGACGACTGTGCAAAACTTGTACATGTACCCGTGTATTTCCTCAGACGCCTCTCGTTAACAGCGACGTGTACTGTGAGACATTCCATTGCCTACACAAGTCCATCGAGAGTAAACGGCCTGGGATGGTCACGGAGGGAGGAGTAATTCTGTTTCACGATAACCTGCGTCCACACGCCTCCAAGGTCACACGAAAAAAAAACGCCAAGTCGGAACACCTTGAACATCCACCTACAGTCTGGACATGTCGCCTTCCTGCTTCCATGCGTTTGGTCTGCTAAAGAACATCTCAAAAGGAAGCGCTCCAACTTGCAAGACGAACTGCAGGATACAGTGGACGACTGGCTCCTTTCACAGCCGAAGGAATTCTGGGAATAGAGTATCCTGCGGCTCGTAAAACGTTGGGATAATTGTGCTCAGGATTCTGGCGATTATTTTGAATCAAATTTGGATTATACACACGGTGTTGCTTGGTACCTTTTGTTCTGAACCCCCTGATGTGCTACCAGATCAAAAGTATCCGGACACTACTATCTGATGCGGAATTGACCAACAGATATCGTGAGAGGCTGATCCGCCAGTGTAAGAGAGAGAGCAAGAAGAATCGTGTTTTGAGTAGAGAAGCAGTAACAGCTAAACTGGTCGCTCAGGAGAATTCAGTGACGTCACATGTGGACTAGTCACTGGACGTCACATAACAAATCCATCAGGAAAGTTTCAACGCTTCTGAATCTGGCCAAGTCTGATTGTTGGTGATATTATTGTGAAGAAGACTGTCGAGCACTGCTGAATGTGTTTCTAAAAAATTTAAGAATCACTCGTGAGTTGCAAAGTGATTCCAGTAGTACAGTGACTGGGCGTAGGGAGTTAAAAAGACTGGGGTACAGTGCTCCAGCAGCTCCTCATAAGTCATAAGTCACTGGATAATGGATGATCGGAGACTAGTGATTATGAGTGACGAATCACACTGCACCATGCGGAAATGTGATGGAATACTTTGGGTACGACGAGTGCCTCACGAACCGTACTTGTCATCAGGTGTAATTCCAGAAGTGACGTTCGATGCTATTTTCATGGTGTGTGAAGGTGTTTTTCGTGGTTAATGTGAAGTCCCCTTATCGCGCTTGAAAAAAGGGAAATAGATAACGATACGAACACTGATGTGCGTTACCAATACAAGTACAAGGATAGCGTACCAATAGGGACAAGAAAGGAGTCATGAAGGGCGCCAAAACAGAAATAACAATCATCCATTTATTGCACCATTACAGACGCACATCATGATATATGAGACATTATGACAAATAGTGTGCATAATGAAGGCCGCACAATTTTGCCCATGTAAGAAATTAAAATAATACTAGCATAAAATTAACTAAAGTGCCTTGAAGGAAGTGTTCATGAGAAGGACACGACGGGGCCGCAAGGGAGGAGGCAACACAATACTTAGGTGCACCAAAACAAACAACGGACACCAGGCCGCGCCAACAACGGACACGTAAGGCACCCAACTACTCTCTCCGTTGCGGTTCCGCGCGTTCCACCCAAGTAATAGCTACCTGAAACATTTTAATACTTGGAACAGTACACCAGTGATCAGCAAATTTAAAAAACAATAACATGACATAAAAATACAATAATTTAAGAAAATCACATCATATGACTATGAGCTTAAGGTCTTTCGGTAATTAACAGATTACGAAAGGTAAAGGGGCATGTGCCACTATTAAATCTTGCGTTATTACACTACTAAATTTCTCAGTACCCAAGTTACAATTAACGCAACAAGAATTAAATCATTTAAGTGATAATGTTACTTTAAATTAATAATAAATTTATTTCATACAAAAGAGGACCAAGAATGGTCCGATCAGTACTCCCCAGTGAAGCAGTTCACACAAATGGTACTCCACGGCTCGGAGCACACAGCCCCATACAAAATGCAACACAACCACAGCGACCCAGCGTATTACCAGAACCACCAGGCAGTAAACCAAAATCGTACTAAGCCAAACCAAGGACCGACTTTTAAAATAACGAGACCTAGCGCGGGCCGGACAACACACCAAATGCCGGTAAATCCATAAGAAAACTCAGCCAACTTAATACCAAAACAACAATTTATGAACAATATGCAAACACAAGACCTCTCAGTTCAAAGGCTTCCGTTCAGTCGCGAAGATGGCTCCGATCCGCCTGTTGAGGTGCCAAGCTTCGTACGGGCTGCCGAATCAAGCTTAACCTTCGTTAACGGAAAGCGGAAGCACCACAAGAGAAATAAACTCCAATCTAACTGCGCAAGGCAAACTCTAAGAAGTGCCACTCGAAGACTATGCACTTGAAGATCAAACATAAAGCACCCAGACTAACGTGCCGCTGGACGACGCACTTCCATCACCAGCGTCTAGTAGAGTACGGAGAGCAGCGTAGCCCATCGATATACATCCATGGTATGGTAAACGAGGATAGCAATCCCAGCGACGGAGACACAGGAGGACCGAAATGACATCCCGCCGCTCATAGAAGGTATTTCAAACTCAGGCTCGACAAACTACAACAGGCGAGGTTTTGTTCCCCTTGCGAATCAAGTTAAACGGCACACCACGCCGCTGTCCACACTATTAACCGTAAAATCACGGTCCGGTCTTCCCATCGGGCCCCACTCGGCGTCCAGACGCAAACAACCCCAGCCGAGCCGAACTGTCTTCACACCAAGGCAGCCACCTCTTACCTCGTCACACGCCTCCAGCTAAGCCCCGGCCAGCGATCACACACGGAAATAACCGCCTAACGCCAAAGCGCCATCTGAGTGAAAACTCAGAATTAAGATCGATACGGACTTGGAAAAAAGCGAACAACATAACAAACACATTTTACAGCATTCTCTACTGCGTTCAATAGACAATAGGTTGGACACGATGATGTTTGTACCAGCATGAAGAGGGGCCCTATCATAAAGTAGCATCTGTGAGGCAGTGGTTTGTGGACAGTAACATTCCTGATATGGACTGGCCTCTCCTGAGACCCTACCTAAACCAAATGGAACACCTTGCCATGAGTTAGGATGGTACTTCACTCCAACCCCAGCGACTAATAGGACGGAACCGCGCTGCTGCTACGGTCGCAGGTTCGAATCCTGCCTCGGGCATGGATGTGTGTGATGTCCTTAGGTTTAAGTAGTTCTAAGTCTAGGGGACTGATGACCTGAGATGTTGAGTCCCATAGTGCTCAGAGCCATTTGAACCGTTTTTGACTAATATGACTATCTTTTCGGGTTACGGCCATTTTCCCACAGACTTCCAAGCACCTCACTGAAAGTGTCTCCAGCAGAATACAAGGCGTCATAAAGGCGAAGGGTGGACACGCCCCGTATTAATGCCCACTAATAGGTGGCCCAATACTTACGACCAGATAGTGTTGTCATCAGTACCGTTAGCATGGAATCTTGCTGTCAGGATCGGAAATCATTTTAATTACACTAAATAATTGTTCTACATACACTAAACGCAGTTGCACATAAGAACTTAAAAAAAATTAATATGGTGGGATATTTCATATCATATAAAATTATTAAATACTTAACGTATTCTACCTTTTAGTTCAAAAGTAAATGAGATACACTGCCGAACAATATTTCAGATTGTTCATCCACTAGCGCCACTAGAAGGATTCTAATCAGGTTTTCTTTAAATACTCGTAGTGAGCCTCAGTTACCTTTGAGATAGATGTTAGTCAAGAATGACTTTAAGGCGACAAAGACGCCATTATCACTGAGCTTCAACGAGATAGGGCTACGAGAAGTTGGATCTTCCTTCTGCTATATTGCAGAAAGGCTTGGCAGGAATGTAGCCACAGTAAATGATAGCTGGCAGCGGTGGTCACGAGAATGTACGATCGCAAGAAGACCGAGCACTGGGCGGCCGTGTGTCACTGCCTAGAGAGAAGACCACCGTGTTCGACCTATGGCAGCGACAGCAATTCGAGCAGCACTTGGCACCACAGTGACACAACGAGCTGTTACAAACTGGTTATTTCAACGACAGCTCCGAGCCTGACGCCCTGTAGCGTGCATTCCGCTAACCCCATACCACCATCATTTGCAATTTCAGTGGTGTCAAGCGAGAGCTCACTGCAGGGCAAAGTTGAGGTCTGTTGTGTTTCCTGATGAAAGCTGCTTCTACCTCGAAGACAGTGATGGTCGTGTGATGGTCAGAAGGAGGTCAGTTGAGTGTCTGCAATCAACTTGTTTGTGTGCTAGACACACTTGACCTACACCTAGTCTTATGGTCTGCGATGCGATTTCGTATGACAGCAGCACTCTCGTGGTTATCCTACGCATCCTTAGGCAGATTTGTACGTCTGTCTGGTGATTTCATCTGTTGTACTGCCATTCATGGACAGCTTTCCAGAGGGCGTTTTCCAACAGGATAACACTCGCCCATATACCGCTCGTGTAACCCAACAGAGTGTCTACATGTTGTCTTGGCATGCTCGGCAATCAGATCTGTCGGCAATCGAGCGCGTAGTGTACATTATCGGACGACAACTCCGGCATCATCAGCAAACAGCATTAACCACCGCCGGCCGGAGTGGCCGAGTGGTTCTAGGCGCTACAGTCTGGAGCCGCACGACCGCTACGGTCGCAGGTTCGAATCCTGCCTCGGGCATGGATGTTTGTGATGTCCTTAGGTTAGTTAGGTTTAAGTAGTTCTAAGTTCTAGGGGACTGATGACCACAGAAGTTAAGTCCCATAGTGCTCAGAACCATTTGAACCATTAACCATCCCTCTATTGACCAACCGAGAGCAACAGACATAGAACTCCAACCCATAAACTGACATCCGGCACTTGTGCAACACAATGCACGCACGTCTGCTTCCTTACATTCAACATATGCGCGGTTACACCGGTTATTAATGTACCAACATTTCGTATTTGCAGTGGCTTATCTCGTGCTTACATTAACCTCCCTTCTTCCAATGTTAATCACTTACATATGTTACCTACACAAACGTATTCCTGAAATTCCATTACTCTACATTAATTAATTTTTGGTGTCACGATTTTTTCCGTTAGTGTAACTTTATGGTTCAAATGGCTCTAGGCACTATGGGACTTAACATCTGAGGTCATCATTTCCCTAGACTTAGAAAGACTTAAACCTAACTAACCTAAGGACATCATATATATCCATACCTGAGGCAGGATTCGAACCTGCGACCGGTAACTTTATGATCCTTACCATTTATTACACTTTTACTTAATTTCTTTACTCTGATGTTTGCAGAAAAATGTGGTCTCCTCTGGAGAACATTACGAGCTTATGAAGTCCATATATTTTCAGCCTGCTGGTAGATAACCATGGACTTTTTTCCGATGCCTTTTCAGGCACACTTCTGGAGTGTACAACTGTAAATTTCTTTGTACGTGTCTTGACGCCAGTATATCTGTGACTTCCGAGATCATCTGCTTCTGAAGTTGGCATGCAAAGTAGATTCCTATGTGTTTTCTGTTTGAGCTGCTCGACGTACTCTGTAGTCCATTCACTAGGACAGTCATATGCACGTATGAGTATAGACTTCGTAACTTTGAAATTAATCGCACACACAAACACACACACACACACACACACACACACACACACGCACGCACGCACATACACTCACAGGTATTTAGAACATCTAATGGAATACCGCAAACATTCATTATTAACAACTACACAAGCATTACCTGTTCATTAGAAACACGCCGACCTCTTCTACCATGCGTTCTGCATGAATTTAGTTTTGACATCTTATCACGGTTTGTAGCATATTCGACGAAACTCTGTTTATACCATAACAATGAACGTAAGTTTCGTACAAAACGAGCTTTAGACTACGGTGAGATAGACGTGTGCGCTACATATATCTATGTTAATTAATTTGGATTCTAGAAGGCAGTAAAATTAAGATATTACAGTTTTCACGGTAGGAGTATAATATCAGCAATGAAGCGGAAGAACCGTTGAAACGGTATGGGGAGCAATGTATTCACTCTTCTGCCAGACTGCAAAACTGAAACGCTTCCTTCCTGCCAGGATCGCACAGGAGAGTGCGTCAAGAGCGTGTGAGGCTGCGTGCGGTTTCCACTTGTTTCCTGGCCAGCTCTCTACGGGGCAAATCCAGTTGCGAGAGGTCGACGCGCCCTAGCGTGGCTGCCTCTTCTTTTTGTCAATATCAAGGTGCTCGGGACGTGTGTTACGTCTCGTACGAAGGTACTGGGAATCACTAGATACAGGAACTTCCTGCACGTACAGGAACATCCTGTACCATCACTTGCTTGAAAGAATTCGCAAAGCTGAAGGGCGCTTGGGAGCGTTCGTAGATCACTCAGTTGAAACAAATTAATTCGCCTTCGAATCACAGTGTTTTTGGGTAATCTTTTAGTTATATGAACATACTAAAACTGACTATGTCTGCTCAGTTTTCGCTGTATTGTAACAGACAGCCGTGCGTAGGGGCGTTCTTAGCATAAGTTAGTTTAGGTAGTGTGTAAGTCTAGGATCTGATGACCTCAACAGTTTGGTCCGTTAGGAATTCCACACATTTGCAACAGACAATTTTTTTTTTGTTTTTTTTTTTTTTTTTGTAAGAATCGCATTTCGGTCGTGATCCATTTGACATGTTTCTCTGTTTGTGCCAGACAATAGCCCTGTTAAAAACGTTTCATTCCTGTCGCGAACATTCCAAGTACCACGGTCTTTCCTTTGTTGCGAATCCTTGACAAAAATAAAATACAAGTATCGGGCACTGTTTACTCGTATCGCACTGCCACTTCCAAGGCATATCTGGGCGTTTTGCCAGATCATTATACATATCATATAGTTTTTCCATGTGGTTGCCTAGTGGCGTTAAACTTTATTTCAGAATTCCCATAATATTTTTCCCATAATATCGAACATCTTATATTATTTACTTTGTCGAACGCTCATACTATTTACATTGTCTGTAACTCTTATGAACGTATCTTGACTTTTCTCAAGTCTTGCTTCCACTTTCAAACATGTCAGAATTGCATCTCTAGTGCCTTTGCGTTTCCGAAAGCCAAACTGATCGTCTAACGGATTTTCACTCCAGCTGGAATCTTTCCGTCTCTCCCTAGTAACCTCCTCCTCTCGTCATTTTTCATTATGTTACGAAGCCCATACTCTCCCCTACCACTGTCTTTTATCGCTTCTTTTACTATCGCCCATGATTATTACATTATCTCGCTTTAAAGACTGAATTAAGAGAACAGGTTACTGGTTTGAAAACGAAAGAGGATATCTTTATGAGTTCAAGAGACAATAGTGGAGCAGTTAATTTAGCTCACCCTCCAGTCGTATATAAGCACTCCTCCAACGCAAGCGAAAGCCGAGAATGCAATGTTGAACACCGATCTCATCGAAGATGAAACATACAACAGTCGTTTTTCATGAGGGTTTTAGGATTCATCTGCAAGATTATTGTATAAAACAGATTTCTGGACGCCGTTATGGAAATACTAGAGCTGATGGGATGAGATCTAATTAAGAACCGTCTCATTTCTCAACCCCTTACGTACTATTCAACTGATAAACCTAGCCAAAGAAGTGATATCCTTCTCTTGCTACAAGTGTGTGTGTGTGTGTGTGTGTGTGTGTGTGTGTAGCCGGGGAGGTGTAGTTGCATGCTGCTACCAAGACAGAATGGATTTCCACGAACTAGCTCGCAACAGATGAGGAGGCTGTTGGTTACTACTCGTATCTCTCTCTCTCTCTCTCTCTCTCTCTCTCTCTCTCACTCCTGCCACACTTTGTCTCTGATGAGAGCAGTATCAGTGAGACAGGAATGGGCTGAATTTGATGAAAAATTCTGCAGTACGTGAGAGCCACAGTCTGGTATTTAATTTCCGGTCACTGACACGGACCAAGTAGCCACAGCCCATTTTTGACTGATGTACTGTTAATTTTAATTCCGACGGGAAGATCCACCAGTCTGTTGTGTTTGTCACGCACAAATATCAGTGCGGGACATTTTAAAGCACCGTGATTTATTTTCTGACGAAAGAACAGCGGTAAAACAAAACTGGGACTTCGTCGTTCTTTTTAAGTAGGAACATGACGTCGGAGACGCATTTTTTGACTTCCTTCACCTTTTAGGTCCGTCACGTTCAGTTTTTTTGTCCAGAAACCAGCCGTTCACCTAAGCCTGCCATATTACTTTAATTATTCCGATTACGTAGTACGTTTCCCTTAATTCGCATTGCACGTAAAAACTGTTTATGGAGTTGGATACTGACAAAAATACTGGAACCAGCTCCAGAATCGGAATTTATTTTTCCCTCCCTGTTAACCGCATCAGCGTTGTAAGTATGATTTCTAAATAATCTGAATTACTAATCAAAATTATTTGGTCAGATATGTCGACATAAACGTACACCTTTCAACAATAACATAGATCTTTTGTCAACATGACATATAAGCCCAACAAGCTTGTAAATCAATATGTTATTACACGATCTTAGCACGTACATAATTTAATTTACTGAAGTTTGAATTAAGCTATTTACAGGCTAAGGCCGTGTAATAACCTGTGCATTTACAAGCCTGTTGGGTCAATATGAGACTTCACAAGCACTGATGAAAGCTATACTATAGCTGAAGTCTAGATCTGCAATAAAGTACAGACTGAATCGCAACTGATCGCTGACTTCGTTGCTGTCTGAATATGTTTTAGAGCTTGCAATTCACGAAGAAAAGTGGTCATATTTCGGAACAGCTCATGACTTACATAAATTTGCGCAAAAACCTGTGAGTCATCTCCAGAAGGCGCCACTGTCGCTCTATGATTTTCCCAGTGGATAGGAGACGGAAAACGTTAGACCTTGAAGGTCGAGGCAATAATATCTCTGGAGTTATGCTGGAACTGCGAGATGGGAGCCAGCGTTAATTTCCTTGAAGGCTTAACAGGTTCGCCTTAGTAACACGACGCAAGACATAGCAAGAAGTAAAATGAAAAGAAATATTTGTATGAAGAGCTAACATCACGTGAAGTTAAGGCAAATGCAGTTTTACTGAAGTCAGAGAGTGAAGTAGCAGTGTTAGAAACAGCAGTTATATGCAGAAGAAAAAATTTGTAGGAGTAAATAATAGACTGAAAGAATGCTCCCTCAAGTTCTGTAAGGATGGAAATTAAATGAAAGGGAAAAAATGATCCAGCAGTACGAGTCTGTCATTGTTCTGGTGTATTTAATGTTCAACAAGTAATGGTAGTCTATGGTTGAAGATAGAAGCCGAAGGATCGGCATTGCTGTAAAGCATCTGTACCCATACTGATGAAGTAAGTAAACCATCACATAAATAGTTTAAGACATCTCTCTTCTATAAGTTGCCTGCAGTAACATACAGCGAAATTGTAAGAAAAGTTGAATCGGTGCTGTGAACTGATCACTTTTTATGAAGTAAAGGGCAGACGTAACTGAGGTCAAACACTTAGTAATCAATAAGATATATTAGCAGCACTGCTGAGTCTAGAGAAAGCTTGGATAACGGGAATTGGGAGGAAAATTTCAGAGGC
Source organism: Schistocerca nitens (assembly GCF_023898315.1). Classification (NCBI taxonomy): domain Eukaryota; kingdom Metazoa; phylum Arthropoda; class Insecta; order Orthoptera; family Acrididae; genus Schistocerca; species Schistocerca nitens. The sequence goes on along the minus strand of NC_064617.1, from coordinate 675,316,515 downwards.
CTTAGAGGAACAGGGATCAAAAACAAAATTTACAATACGTACAAGGCGCGCTAGTGTAATAAAAGTGGAAAGATGAGAAAGACTGCCAAGTGTACATGACAGCTTTGTAGTTATAACTTCACCTGATTTTCTTGTTCTTCGAAGAGGCAATGAAGACTGAAAGAAAATAAATTAAACTCGTGAATATGCAGAGGACATAATATTATCCGTGGTACTGTTGGCATTTGACATTTATTTTGTGGCCGAAAGCAAGAAGAGCATAAAATTATTCATTGGAACGGGATAGCTGGTTATCATTTAAAAGTTGGGTAAAATTTACAGGATTTGTGGTGTACTGTAGTATACAGAATGTGTTTAAAGTATTGTAATTTGGCAATAATGGACAAAATTAATAGCCAGTAAAAGGTACAAAAAATAACAGTAATTATTCTGGAACAAATAAGATACAGCAAATAGACAATGATAGCTTTTGCTGACATTTCGGAAACAGATTGCTAATGCTTATTCCTTCATATCACATCTAAGTGTGAAGGAGATTGGGTTATGATATTCTTATACAAGATGTCCAGCTTCCACAGACTCATGGGAGGATGGCCCATACGAAAGCCTTTACTACTTTTGTAGACCTAACGACTTCATCGTTAATAGTTGTGAAAGCACTTTCTGCTGTTACAATTCTTTTTCTGATTTCCATGCTGCAATGACTGTCTTATGTACTTAAGTTACCTAAACAACGAAATTTATTAGATTTTTGTATTTTATTTCTTTCAAATTAGACGTCAGGTGTCGATCCCATATATGATTTTCTTCCTATTATAATTATAGCTTTTTACTAGTAATTGTAATGTGTAACTTTTTCAGTAGTTTTGTAAAATTAGAAATTATATCCTGCATATTTACCGCTATTAGCTATCAGGGCAGTAGCCCAAATTGTCCATGTGCCGGTACTGTTCCATTGATTAAATACTATACTCCTGACATAGTGAACACATAATTTCATGGTTTGAAATAGTAAAGATTATAAAAACATCAAAAATACCAATCTGTATACTGTTAGAATAGTTGAACACAAACCTGGTTGATGTGTTACCTTTTCTAACCCAGCCTGTGCTGTGGTTGTATAAATCGTACCAAAAACTCCATTGTTAATTACCTTAAAGTTACTGAAACTACATTGACTCTAATTTGTGTAGTAAATAGTGCCCCAATGCCCATATAGCGCATGAAGAAATATGTATTCAACCTATAACCTGACGTAGTTATTATACCATCAATGTCTCATGTAATCCCATTTAAACTTGTTGTACAAAACAATCTTGGGCATTTCGAATTATCACTTAATTTTTATGGTTGTTGTAGTCTCTTTGCTTCTTAGTATACCGTAAATCACGAATAGTGCATTTAAAACATTAACACTAGAAAAAGGGATTGTAACCCGAAACAAACGCCACGTGAAATTGATAAAGAATTGAAAAGTAAGCAAAAAAGAATGTTCTTTTGTTTAACGTAACTGTTACCTATGGGGCAGTTACACTGATCAGCTAAAACGTTATGACCACCTACCTAACAGCCGGTATGTCCACCTTTTGGACGGATAACAGCGGCGATGCGTCCTAGTATGGAAGCAATAAGACCTTAGTAGGACGCTAGTGGGACGCCAGTCACTTAATTCCCATAAATTTCGGGGAGTGGGGCGATGAGCTCTGACGCCAAGTCTGATCACATCCCAGATGTGTTCGATCAGGTTCGAATCTAGCGAGTTGTGGGCCCAGCATATCAACTCGCCACTGTGTTCCTCAAACCACTCCACCACACTCCTGGCCTTCTGACATGCTGCATTATCTTGGTGAAAAATGCTACTGCAGTCGGCAAACATGATTGTCATGAAGAAGTGTATGTGGTCTGGAACCAGTGTACAATACTCCTTGGCCGTCATGATGTCTTGCACGACCTCCGTTGTACCCATGATGCCCACGTGAATGTTCCCCGGAACATAATGGAGCCGCCAACAGCTTGTCTTCGTCTCCCAGTACGGATGTCCAAGAGTTGTTTCCCTGGAAGACAACTAATTCGCGCCGGGATTCATCAGACCATTCAACGCTCTGCCACTGCGCTGACGTTCAGTGCGGATACTCACGAGCCCATTTCAGTTGTAGTTTGCAGGCGACGTGTGTTAACATTGCCACATGCATGGGTAGTCGCCTGCGAAGGCCCATAGTTTGGAGTGTTCAGTGCGCTGTGCGTTCACACTTGTACTCTGCACAGCATTAAAGTCTAATGTTGGTTCCGCCACAGGGGCTGTCTGTCCTGTTTTACCAATCTATCCACGTATAACGTCCGACATCAGTAATGACGGGTGGCCGTCCAACCCCAGGGACGTCTTGACGTGGTTTCCCTTGGTTTCGCCACATCTACATCTACATCTACATTGATACTTTGTAAATCACATTTAAGTGCCTGGTAGAGGGTTCATCGAACCACCTTCACAATTCTCCATTATTCCAATCTCGTATAGCGCGCGGAAAGAATGAACACGTATATCTTTCCGTACGAGCTCTGATTTCCCTTATTTTATCGAGGTGATCGTTCCTCCCTATGTTGGTCGGTGTCAACCACATATTTTCCCATTCGGAGGAGAAAGTTGGTGATTCCAATTTCGTGAGAAGATTCCGTCGCAACCGAAAACGCCTTTTCTTTTAATGATGCCCAGCCCAATTCCTGTATCATTTCTGTGACACACTCTCCCATACTCCGCGGTAATACAAAACGTGCTGCCCGTCTTTGAACTTTTTCGATGTACTCCGTCGGTCCTATTTGGTAAGGATCCCACACCGCGCAGCAGTATTCTAAAAGAGGACGGACAAGTGTAGTTTAGACGGTCTCCTTAGTAGGTCTGTTACATTTTCTAAGTATCCTGCCAATAAAACGGAGTCTTTGGTTAGCCTTCCCCACAACATTTTCTATGTGTTCCTTCCAATTTAAGTTGTTCGTAATTGTAATACCTAGGTATTTAGTTGAATTTACGACTTTTAGAATAGACTGATTTATCGTGTAACCGAAGTTTAACGAATTCCTTTTAGCACTCATGTGGATGACCTCACAATTTTCGTTATTTAGGGTCAACTGCCTTTTTTCGCACCATTAAGAGATCTTTTCTAAATCGTTTTGCAGTTTGTTTTGATCTTCTGATGACTTTATTAGTCGATAAACTACAGCGTTAATTGCAAACAACCGAAGACGGCTGCTCAGATTGTCTCCCAAATCGTTTATATACACTCCTGGAAATGGAAAAAAGAACACATTGACACCGGTGTGTCAGACCCACCATACTTGCTCCGGACACTGCGAGAGGGCTGTACAAGCAATGATCACACGCACGGCACAGCGGACACACCAGGAACCGCGGTGTTGGCCGTCGAATGGCGCTAGCTGCGCAGCATTTGTGCACCGCCGCCGTCAGTGTCAGCCAGTTTGCCGTGGCATACGGAGCTCCATCGCAGTCTTTAACACTGGTAGCATGCCGCGACAGCGTGGACGTGAACCGTATGTGCAGTTGACGGACTTTGAGCGAGGGCGTATAGTGGGCATGCGGGAGGCCGGGTGGACGTACCGCCGAATTGCTCAACACGTGGGGCGTGAGGTCTCCACAGTACATCGATGTTGTCGCCAGTGGTCGGCGGAAGGTGCACGTGCCCGTCGACCTGGGATCGGACCGCAGCGACGGACGGATGCACGCCAAGACCGTAGGATCCTACGCAGTGCCGTAGGGGACCGCACCGCCACTTCCCAGCAAATTAGGGACACTGTTGCTCCTGGGGTATCGGCGAGGACCATTCGCAACCGTCTCCATGAAGCTGGGCTACGGTCCCGCACACCGTTAGGCCGTCTTCCGCTCACGCCCCAACATCGTGCAGCCCGCCTCCAGTGGTGTCGCGACAGGCGTGAATGGAGGGACGAATGGAGACGTGTCGTCTTCAGCGATGAGAGTCGCTTCTGCCTTGGTGCCAATGACGGTTGTATGCGTGTTTGGCGCCGTGCAGGTGAGCGCCACAATCAGGACTGCATACGACCGAGGCACACAGGGCCAACACCCGGCATCATGGTGTGGGGAGCGATCTCCTACACTGGCCGTACACCACTGGTGATCGTCGAGGGGATACTGAATAGTGCACGGTACATCCAAACCGTCATCGAACCCATCGTTCTACCATTCCTAGACCGGCAAGGGAACTTGCTGTTCCAACAGGACAATGCACGTCCGCATGTATCCCGTGCCACCCAACGTGCTCTAGAAGGTGTAAGTCAACTACCCTGGCCAGCAAGATCTCCGGAGCTGTCCCCCATTGAGCATGTTTGGGACTGGATGAAGCGTCGTCTCACGCGGTCTGCACGTCCAGCACGAACGCTGGTCCAACTGAGGCGCCAGGTGGAAATGGCATGGAAAGCTGTTCCACAGGACTACATCCAGCATCTCTACGATCGTCTCCATGGGAGAATAGCAGCCTGCATTGCTGCGAAAGGTGGATATACACTGTACTAGTGCCGACATTGTGCATGCTCTGTTGCCTGTGTCTATGTGCCTGTGGTTCTGTCACTGTGATCATGTGATGTATCTGACCCCCAGGAATGTGTCAATAAAGTTTCCCCTTCCTGGGACAATGAATTCACGGTGTTCTTATTTCAATTTCCAGGAGTGTAGATAAGGAACAGCAAAGGGCCTATAACACAACCTTGGGGAATGCCATAAATCACTTCTGTTTTACTCGATGACTTTCCGTCAATTACTACGAAATGTGACCTCTCTGATAGGAAATCGCGAATCCAGTCACATAACTGAGACGATATTCCATAAGCACGCAATTCCAATAGGAGCCGCTTGTGTGGTACACTGTCAAAAGCCTTCTGTAAATCCAGAAATACGGAATCGATCTGAAATCCCTTGTCAATAGCACTCAACACTTCACATGATGATGCCGGCCGAAGTGGCCGTGTGGTTAAAGGCGCTGCAGTCTGGAACCGCAAGACCGCTACGGTCGCAGGTTCGAATCCTGCCTCGGGCATGGATGTTTGTGATGTCCTTAGGTTAGTTAGGTTTAACTAGTTCTAAGTTCTAGGGGACTAATGACCTCAGCAGTTGAGTCCCATAGTGCTCAGAGCCATTTGAACCATTTTTGAACTTCACATGATGAAGATCGAGTTGTTTCACAGGAACGATGTTTTCTAAACCCATGTTGACTGTGTGTCAATAGACCGTTTTCTTCGAGGTAATTCATAATGTGCGAACACAATACATGTTCCAAAATCCTACTGCATATCGACGTTAACGATATGGGCCTGTAATTTAGTGGATTACTCCTACTACCTTTCTTGAATATTGGTGTGACCTGTGCAACTATCCAGTCTTTGGGTACGGATCTTTTGTCGAGATAACGGTTGTGTATGAATGTTAAGTATGGCGCTAATGCAACAGCAGACTCCGAAAGAAACCTAATTATTATACATTCTGGACCAGAAGACTTGCTTTTATTAAGTGATTTAAGTTGCTTCACTACTCCGAGGTTATTTACTTCTACGTTACTCATCTTGGCAGCTGTTCTCGATTCGAATTCTGGAATATTTACTTCGTCTTCTTTGTGAAGGCATTTCGGAAGGCTGTGTTTAGTAACTCTGCTTTGGCAGCTCTGTCTCTGATAGTATATCCATTGCTACCGCGGAAAGAAGGCTTTGATTGGTTCTTGTCGCTAACATACTTCGCATACGACCAGAATCTCTTTGGATTTTCTGCCAGGTTTCGGGACAAAGATTCGTTGTGGAAACTGTTATAAGCATCTCACATTGAAGTCCGCGCAAAATTTTGAGTTTCTGTAAAAGATCGCCAATCTTGGGGATTTTTCGTTTGTTTAAATTTGGTATGTTTGTTTCTTTGTTTCTGCAACAGTATTCTAACCCGTTTTGTGTACCAAGGAGGATCAGCTCTGTCGCTTGTTAGTTTATTTGGTATAAATCTCTCAATTGCTGCCGATACTATTTCTTTGAATTTATGCCACATCTGGTCTACACTTATATTATTAATTTGGAATGAGTGGGGATTGTCTCTCAGGAAGGCGTCAAGTGAATTTTTATCTGCTTTTTTTGAATATGTATATTTTTCGCTTATTTTTCGAGGATTTGGGGATTACAGTATTCAATCTCGCTACGACAACCCTGTGTTCACTAACTCGTGAATCGGTTTTGATGCTCGTTATTATCTCAGAATTATTTGTTGCTTAGAGGTCAAGTGTGTTTTCACAACCGTTTACTATTCGCGTGGGCTCATTAACTAACTGCTCGAAATAATTTTCAGAGAATACGTTTAGTACCATTTTGGATGATATTTTGTGCGTACCTCCGGAATTAAACATGTATTTTCGTCAAAATATCGAGGGTAAATTAAAGTTACCACCAACTATAACCGTTTGAGTCGAGTACTTTTTCGAAATCAAACTCAAGTTTTCTTTAAACCTTTCAGCAACTGTATCATCTGAATTGGGTCAGTAAAAGGATGCTATTATTATTTTATTCCGGTTGTCAACAATAACCTCTGCCCATACTAAGTCACAGAAAGTATCTACTTCAGTTTCGCGACAAGTTAAACTACTTCTAACAGCTACGTATTGAAGACACTCACCACAGCTCTCCGCGCACATCCGTACAGTTTCCGAAACGCTCATGCGAAGCCTCCGGGCCATCACTATCTGCCCTCGGTCAGACTCAGATAGACCGCGCGCCTTCGCCATTATACAGGGTGCTACAAAAAGGTACGGCCAAACTTTCAGGAAACATTCCTCACACACAAAGAAAGAAAATATGTTATGTGGACATGTGTCCGGAAACGCTTACTTTCCATGTTAGAGCTCATTTTATTACTTCTCTTCAAATCACATTAATCATGGAATGGAAACACACAGCAACAGAACGTACCAGCGTGACTTCAAACACTTTGTTACAGGAAGTGTTCAAAATGTCCTCCGTTAGCGAGGATACATGCATCCACCCTCCGTCCCATGGGATCCCTGATGCGCTGATGCAGCCCTGGAGAATGGCGTATTGTATCACAGCCGTCCACAATACGAGCACGAAGAGTCTCTACATTTGGTACCGGGGTTGCGTAGACAAGAGCTTTCAAATGCCCCCATAAATGAAAGCCAGGAGGGTTGAGGTCAGGAGAGCGTGGAGGCCATGGTCCACCTCTACCAATCCATCGGTCACCGAATCTGTTGTTGAGAAGCGTACGAACACTTCGACTGAAATGTGCAGGAGCTCCATCGTGCATTAACCACATGTTGTGTGGTACTTGTAAAGGCACATGTTCTAGCAGCACAGGTAGAGTATCCCGTATGAAATCATGATAACGTGCTCCATTGAGCGTAGGTGGAAGAACATGGGGCCCAATCAAGACATCACCAACAATGCCTGCCCAAACGTTCACAGAAAATCTGTGTTGATGACGTGATGGCACAATTGCGTGCGGATTCTCGTCAGACCACACATGTTGATTGTGAAAATTTACAATTTTATCACGTTGGAATGAAGCCTCATCCGTAAAGAGAACATTTTCACTGAAATGAGGATTGACACATTGTTGGATGAACCATTCGCAGAAGTGTACCCGAGAAGGCCAATCAGCTGCTGATAGTGCCTGTACACGCTGTACATGGTACGGAAACAACTGGTTCTCCCGTAGCACTCTCCGTATAGTGACGTGGTCAACGTTACCTTGTACAGCAGCAACTTCTCTGACGCTGACATTAGGGTTATCGTCAACTGCACGAAGAATTGCCTCGTCCATTGCAGGTGTCGTCGTCGTTCTAGGTCTTCCCCAGTCGCGAGTCATAGGCTGGAATGTTCCGTGCTTCCTAAGACGCCGATCAATTGCTTCGAACGTCTTCCTGTCGGGACACCTTCGTTCTGGAAATCTGTCTCGATACAAACGTACCGCGCCACGGCTATTGCCCCGTGCTAATCCATACATCAAGTGGGTATCTGCTAACTCCGCATTTGTAAACATTGCACTGACTGCAAAACCACGTTCGTGATGAACACTAACCTGTTGATGCTACGTACTGATGTGCTTGATGCTAGTACTGTAGAGCAATGAGTCGCATGTCAACACAAGCACCGAAGTCAATATTACCTTCCTTCAATTGGGCCAACTGGCGGTGAATCGAGGAAGTACAGTACATACTGACGAAACTAAAATGAGCTCTAACATGGAAATTAAGCGTTTCCGGACAAATGCCAAATAACATATTTTCTTTATTTGTGTGTGAGGAATGTTTCATGAATGTTTGGCCGTATCTTTTTGTAACACCCTGTATACACAGACATCACTCTCACTGATGCTACATGACCCGTTTGTGTGTCTAATTAGCAGTCGTTCCTCGCCAGGTGACTCTGCTATCGCCTGGTCGGGTTTATATCGATAGTACGACGTTGCTCTTAATGTTCTGGCTGATCAGTGTAAATGTTTTATGATAAATTACCCTAGCAGATATTTTGGGTTGCTCAAGGGAAGTGAACAATGTAATGAGACGTATGGTGTCAGACTGTTGCAGCAGGGTCGCCACAATCTGTATCAGACACAGCTCGGTCGTCTGGCGGGCAGTGTCCTTGTGACACGTATTGGCCAGGAGCTGCGGGAGTTTGCGTCAGCGCACTGTTGGCGGCTGCTCCGGCCTCCACTGTGTCGTGTAAGGTGTGGTGAGGTGGTTAGGGGAAACCCTGCCAAGTTTCTGAGGAAAAAGGTGTATTACACTGCAAGAACGCACGGGAAGGAATCACACCGCTTTTGCTGAAGTCTTTGTGCTATCAGAAAATGCGGTTAAATTATTATTATTACTGTTTTTGGACTCTAAATGCTATGAAGGCTCCTCGACGCAATAAAATATCTGAAGAATTAATTTGCTCTCTCCTTACTTTCTTGATGGTCCTCTTTGATGTATAAGTTTTCTAGTTTATTTGTGGTATTCAACAAAAGTGGTGTAACCTTTATTCTCATTCGATGCGTTATATTTCACATATGAATACTGGATATTTTTCAGACAGTATTTTTCGGTAGTCGATATATTACGCCACAGTGGTTCTGAGCAAAAGCAGTAAGCAGTAAGCAGTAAGCATTCTCAGAGCAACTAGTGAAAAAGTGGGGTGTCGGCAATCCGACTAAGCGGATGGCTTGTAGAGCACAGAGATAAAGTACAGGGAAGGACGAATGGTAATTTATGATTTTGTGAATATTAATTGGATACGTAAAGACTTTTTAAGGTAAAGCATTGCTACACCGCTTGTGCGTAATTATGGTGTGTATGAGTAACGGAACGTTTAGTGGAAGCTCTCTTTATTGAATCTCTCTTTATTGGTTTGGATTAGTTGGTTTCTTTGTTCAGACGATAGTAAGCAAAGTTATCAGTTCACGTGGTTAGAGTTTTTAAAGGCCAGTCACTTTCAATCATTTACCAGGATAAAGTTCTATTACCGTCTCCTCACAAAACTAATTCATATTTTTTGATTATTTCTGTCGCTGCGTTGAACTTTGCCGATCACAGCTATTGAAACGTAAGCTGCTTAGAGTAGCTGCACGTCGTTGTATTGCGCTGCGCAAGACTTTTCTTTCCCTTTAGCTTACTTGCTGCTGCACTCCATATTTTATGTCCATCACTTCGAGCAGTACCAAGTTTCCGTTGCCACAGGTAATCCATATGAAATTCGTTAGAACCAGTTTTGCATAACAGTCGGATTAAAGTTACGTCATTCACAGTTGTTACATTTGCTTCTGAAAATTCATTATTAGGTCAGTTCAGGTAAAGTTCAAGTCACATTACATTTCACAGAGCAGTATTACATTTCCGTGTGAATTATTCTGTTTTTGAAATTTTGTTTGGTCGGATTGAGTACGTAAATTTACAGGGCATTTTTGTAGAAACATTTTGTTCGTTGCTCTTTCCAAGTTCAGTTGGTAATTTTATACCGATTTTTCATTCTGTAAGCCTTTTTTATTGGAATTCCAAGTCACCTACAGTGTTGTCACGCATTGTAGCACTGCTCACTCCTGCACAATTCGCAGTTTCACAGCTTCTTTAGTTTCCGGTTTTGCTTTTCTAGTTACTTCGTTACTTAAAAATACAGTTATACAGTTGTAGTTTTGCCGACTCATTTTCTATGAAATAGTGTTTCTGCAATTACATCACTTGTATTGTTCAGGACAACAACACAGGCACACGAGTATAAAGAATAGCAATTCAGTTCACGAAAAGTAAACAGTAAAAAAGTTAGAATTGCTCTTGATAAAAAAAACTTTGTTATTCTGGTATTAAGCTGTCATTATTATTGCTGTCTGTTATGGATCCCAATATTTTCCTCGAGACTTTTTGTCCAAATATCCTTATTATTTGTTCATTTTAGAGTTCGCAGAAAGTAACTTACTTTTCCGAACTGTCAAAAGACCATAATATCATCTGCTTTCTATTTAAATACGTGATTCGATTACGAACTTCGTGCAGTTGCCATGCTGTCAAGATAATTAAGGTCATTCGTGTAGGAGAAGGCTCTGTTATCGATTTGCAGTACATTATTGTTTGTTGAATGGCGAGTGAAGATCGAATACAGTGATTTATCTGCATTCATCTGAACACCCGGTCCTTTCGTAGCATCAAGAGACAGTAAAATGCCCCTTAACCGTATACAAACTTCTGATTACAGAAGATAAAGCAGGTTTCTCACATAGAGTCCTTCATAAATAATTGGTAATTACTTCCGGAGGAGGTGGTTTGCACACAATTTGCTTAAAGAGTTCGTACACAGCGTATTCAAAGTCTTTGCGACAAACGTCTAGGGGTAACAGACCACGTTATAGGGAACAACTTTTGTCAGAAACAAAATGTTCGCAGACACTTTGTAGCAACGTCCAGTATCCTTCAGTATTCGCCGGTGTTGGGACGACCAGATTTCACCAAACTAGCAGGTTCAATTAACCAGGTGTGCTGCGCGTACATTTAACTACACCAATAAATTTACAGAACGATTTTCAAAGAGAAAACCTTGAGAATAAGTGGCTCTAAGTAGAGAAAGATATTGAAGCTCGACCAAACGCCTTTCATGGGGAGCAGATGCCTGGCTTATAGGCAACACACACTGCAAAGGAACGCCACTCAGTCCCCACGACCTGGCGCCTCTCAGTGGATTAGTAAATTACGAGCGCTACTCGGAAAGTAAGGTCCTATAGGTCGCAAAATGGAGACGATAGTAAAAATACAATGAAGATTTGCACAGATGTGTTGAGCAGTGTCTCTAGTATACCTATTGATCGCGTCACGTCGCTCTTTTCAGTTCTGAGCACACGTAAAAATGCCTAGAATAATAGTGTCCCCCACCAAGTATGGGTGCCCTCTTCGAGGTTTCGCCTGATTTCATGCAACCCCACATAACGTACATGCCATGCATTTCCTTCTACATGATAGTTCTTGGCAATGAAGACGCCCGTGCAACGTTTTCCATGGGAAGTGTTTGATAACCCACCTTACAGCCCGAAACTGGCTCCCTCTGATGATCGTCTCTGCTCACATGAACCGCTGACTATGGAGACAATATTCTCGCACAGATAACGAGCTGCAGACTAGCGTGGAGAAGTGGTGGAAACAACAGGTGATTGTCTTCTATGACGAAGGTATTGGAAAGTTGGTACAACTCCACGACAAATGTCTAAGTCAGAGAAGCGACTATACAGAGAAGTAGCTGGAAGGTATAGCAAACAGTTGCAAATAAAATATTTTTTATTTTTTCTGTGGCTACCATTTCGCGACCGATCCGACCTTACTTTCCAAATTGCCGCCGTATTAAAGACGCCTAACTTCGCAGGGAAGCTTTGGCGAACATTTTCTCTCCGAAAAAAGTTGTTCCCCATGACGTGATCTATAGCAATGGCTTTCGAACACCCTGTACAGATATATCCATATTTCAATGTGCGTAAAGTTGTAGCTGTTCACATGTTACGACCAAAAAAATCTCCGAAACCCCTTCAAAATGTTAGGCGTAGTTCTTTCAAGGATGTCTTGGTGTACTTTTATGAAGTTTGCACTGTTCATACTACATCGTTTATCATCCATTTGAAAAGATAGAAATCATCTATAATTAAGATCGGCGACCTAGTCAGCCCATGCCGATGCTGCCTACCCATCGCTTACGGCATGTTACACTGAGATGTCGCTTTACCTAAAGGGTCGAATATGCACACACTCCGTCTTACTGGAAAGCCATCTTCCGTCTCGCAGTCAAAAGAATGTCTCTCGCATAGCAGTGGCAACTGAGTAAGCACAAGATCCTTATACGTGAGCCTTTTAAGACAATTTGCTAAGATAATATATACAAGTACCCTAACGTCGGTATTTACAAAGTGAAGATGTCAAAAACTAATGTCCAGTAATGTGTGTAAAATTTCATCGCACCAGCTAGGTGAATTACAATTTGCTATTGGACGGGCGTTAAAAATATTTCTGTCAAGTATGAATGAAACTAATTGGCTATTACCACTGTCCTAATTCCAGTATTCGAACTTCATTGGTTAATTAAAATATTGCACTCATTCGTAATGTAGATAACAAAAACCATGTCGATATAATTTTCTGCATACTTGTATTCTTTTGGAACACCAATAGGTGCACAAATTATTCGTTTGCTTGTATAAGAACCAAATTCTTCCGCTCGAAAAATTTCTTTACGCTCTAAAAAAATATGTGCTCTTGGAAATGAACCGTCTCAGTCTTTTACCTAGTCCTCTCGAACTGGTAAACTGGTTCAGTACTTTCCACGACCGAGAAGAAAGTTTCAGTAAATTTCTTATGGGAATTGACTTTTCGCCTCGTACCCGTTTATGTTAATGTTCAGTTAACGGTTGTTTTTCAGTCAGTGGACACATTTTTAAACTTGTGAAAATAATATGGACAAAATATTAAGCGTGTCTGACACAGGTGTACCCTTAAAAGCCTTCATCTGGAGGCACAACTTTTAGGTGCTCTAGAAAGAATGGAAGATGAATTTACAAACGAATTATTTATGCGAACATACACTTCTTGAATTGATAATAAAAAATGTATTATCTTGCTAAAATGTTTCATTGTGTTATATAAAAAAACTGCGGTAAAGTGAATAAATGTATTGAACAAAGAACGTGTTGTATATTACAAAAAGGGATTGAGTAACAGAAATGTGACTTCACAGCTCCACAGGCTATATACCGATGGATGCTTATCACGTGGTTCATACGCACGTGGACAGGAATCAGTGATGAACGGCTCCTCTGTAATAACAGCCTCAAAAGTGAAGAGGCTCTCCACAAGAATCTGCATCCTATTGCTATCTCCTCTGAGAGATTAAAGATGTATCGACCCATAACATTTGCCACTGACTGGTAACACTCCACCGACAGATCCCTGATCGCATCTCACTTCCGATAAAACTTTGAGTCTGTCTTTGCTATTTATTCCATGGTTAGAGTGGCTCAGTTTGTAGCGGTCTCCAGTAAAAGACGTTCATCATGATTCATGTGACAGTTAGGCATAAAATCTGAATCTCTCATCTGAATCAACATGGACAATAAATTTAGGATTAATTCCAGTAGATGCCCACGTTCTCTCACACAGGAATATGAGCAGTTAAGCTCACTGATCCAGAGTTCTGTCTTCATGAACCGTTGTCTGTTGTCCTGCAGGTTTTTTTGCGTTGGTATGCTTTTTTTATGGAACCCTACAGAAGATTTCCTGTAGTATGGTCTGTCATATTAACTTAATACAACTTTGTGTGAAATTGTTACTGAACGTGTTCTGTTCTTTTTTTTTTAATTTATCCGTTTGTAAAATTTTCAACAAAAAATGTACTAGTAATAAAAATAAAACTGAATTTATATTATATAACATGTAAAATCACACAATTAACGTCGTGCTACATAATAAGAGGCAGCAGGTCTTTACTTTAGAAATAAATAAGTAAATCCCTCTCCTACAACAACAAATCCGAGCGAATGCTGAAACTCTAACGATAAAAACAGTCGAAGCGACGTAAAACACCAAATGCAAAATGTTTTCGCTAAGTTGTTGTGACGATGAATGAAGATATACTGAGCTCAAATTAAACATATCAAGATAAGACGCATGAGGTATTTAAATGTCATTGAATGCCTTAGCGATATTTACCGTGGTCAACTTCGAACTCGTACAGAATTGTACGAAGAATTTCCTATTTGGTTTCCTACACATCCAATGTTTTACTCTGGTTCAGACTGATATTTACGCAGTGGCGTAGCTAGGAAGTTTGGTACCCGGTGCAGATTTAATATGTCATTCCCCTCCCCCGCCAAATTGCCAACCTTACAAAAGCATAAAATATAACATTTAAGTGTAGGTGTTTTTTTCACATGCGTGATTAGGGAATCAAAGTAAGTGTTAACTGCTTTGCAAACTGTGTTTATGGATGAAAACGAATTAGTAAGAAGCATAAAAAACCAGACCGTTTGATTGATTGTTAAGGTAGGAGAGCAAGTAACCGAGGATCTCCTTAGTGACAAGAGACAAGCACGTAGCTTACAATTTCTTCCTTCTTTTTCGGCTGCAAATTTTGAAATTACCTCTAATGTTCATGTGCTACTGCAGTGAGCTTTGGAAAGAGATAGAAGGAAAGTGAAAGTACAACGAGGCGCTACATGTTTGGACGTCCACGACTCTTCACAGGTCATGGGGTTAGGAAGGTTGTCTGCTCTATAAAGTAGGACAGATGGTAAACTGTGGCTTCTCCGCCGAAACAGCACAATGCTGGTGCACGCACAAGTGTTTTCGAGCACACCGTTCATCGTACATTGTTGAACATGGAGCCCCGCAGCAAACCACCCCTAAGTGTTCACATGTTCACCCAACGATATCGTCTGCTACGATCGCTGTGGCACGGAACCATAGGGATTTCGGTTGAAGCACACTATTGCTGCACTAGGTCGATAGTCGTCTCCACAAACGCCGTCATCGAGGTGAACGGTGGCTCGAAATGTGCAGCTCACCACAGTCGTAGGCTGGTGGAAGCAGCATTATGCTGTGGGAGACATTCTCCAGTGCTTGCATGGGACCTGTGATAGTAATCGAAGACACGTTGACAGCTGCGAAACGCATTCATCCGTTCATGGTTGATGTCCTCCCCGACGGCGATGTCGTGTTTCACCAGTATAATTTTTCGTGTCTCGGAGCCAGAACCGTGTTACAGCAGTTTGAGGAGCATTATAGTGAACTCATATTGCTGTCTCGGCGACCAAAGTCGCCTGATGTAAATCCCATGGAACCCATCTGTATCGCTGTGGGGCGCCATCACCACATACACAAGTCAGCGGCCCGTTATTTACGTGAATTATATGACCTGAGCGTAGCCGTCTAATGACACGTACCTCCACAAACCTTCCAACAAACTGTCTGATCCCTGATACGCAGAATCAGTTATGTATTTTGTTCCAAAGACGGTCTGAGCAAGCTATTAAGCAGAATAACAGACTGAAATCACTCCGCCAGCATCCAAAGTATTTTTTCATGGTTGATAACTGCTGTACCAACCATGTTTTCTAATGGTCAAGTTATATATATCAATAGCATTACATAATTGTGACCGTTTCCTCACTCAAAATAAAAAGGTATTATTTACACTGTATAGGAAATGCAGAAAAAGCTTTGAAGATGTAACCTCAACTAGACGTACGTGCACTTCTAATTTTGACGTCTCTATAGTAGTTGACATAGCAAATAATTCTAATAAAAACACATATCAACCAAATATATGACCCATTTCATGTATTAAAAGAAACAAATGGAGTAAATCTAAGGTATAATGTAATGTATTATTTCGATATACCTTCAGAGCGCGCGCTCAGTCGTAACTTCAAAATATCGTAATTGGCTCTGCAAGTGGAGTGTGGCGTGATCTAGCAGCGCAAACTGAAACTACTCAGCCTACACGAACGTGTCATCCAGATTTTGAGTTGCTAAAAACCGTGTATTAATTTTACTAAATGAAAACTCGAAGGACAAATACGTGTACTCAGGGACTGAAGAGGTTAAAGGTCCCATAGGAAGAAGGTCTGTAGCCACTGATCTTACAGATGTGCAGATGGGAGAAACATCGTCAATGTCGTCGTATTAACAGTAACAAGTAATGTTTACGAGGCATGTGTGAAAGCTTTTGTTTCAGGACGTCGAACGTGTAGACTTAAATGCCGGGAAGCCCGTGACGTCGTATCAGAACGGATCTGTAACGACGTCTTCCGGTGATCTTCGGCACTGGTAGTAACTGTCGCCGTTCGCAGAAGAATCTCACGACTGGGCGAGCGCTCACCGGAACATTCCACTGTTGTGTGTCGTCAAGGCGCTAAGCTGCACATCTGTTTGGCGGTCCAGTGCGGAACGTAAATTCCCCGGACGCACCGCCGACGGCAGTAAAAACGCGGTATATGATACATGTGCCATCTGTTACACTGGCAATCTTCTCTCTTGGCGGCACCCGCTGGATCTCTGAGATTTGTCTTCTTGAACGTCACAAGCTTGATGAATGAAGTGCGTGAAAATTGCATTTACTTTTTTATCCGTTTGCGTCTTTCAGTTCAAGCTGCAGGGAATGAATAATCGCTTTCGCTGTTAGATCAGTCACCATCTCATGATTAAGCGGGCGGCGCTCGTTGCAATTCACATCAATAGGCAGCGCGAAAATCATGCCCAATATGAAGTGACGCAGGTGCTGGAGACAAACACTTCAGCGTGAATCGTGGTTCCCTGGAAGTCGTTACTCTCACACGAGAAATAATCACACACATATGACATTGATTCAAAAGTTGCTTACCTTACAAAGAAGTGATAGAAAATAAGGAAAAATACTCAAGGTCTCATCGACGTCGAGGTCGTCAGAGACAGGGCTTTAATTCAGTAGCAGAACGAAGAACTGGTAGCAGTTACGTCCTGAACCGCCCAGGCTTCATCTGAAGTGATGCACGTAACCTATGTAAAGCATACATCAAACCGTCCAAACAGTTTACAACTTCTTCTTGGCCGTAGCGCCACCCAGCTCTGTATAAATCCTCAATACTCGAGATGGTAATTTAACTTAGTTTAGGTGTCGTATACCACTGTGTTGTTCTCATCATCATTTCATGCTCATCACTGGCGTGCAAGTCGCCCAATGTGGCGTCGACTGAAGTAAGACTTGTACTTGGCGGCCGAACTTCCCCGGGTGGGGCCTCCCGGCCAACGATGCCATTTCCAAGGCAAAGAAATCTGATTTAAAAACAAATGAAGTTAGTATGAATCGATCGATCTTTATACAGTAAAGATTGTGAACCAATCACTATCTTGGAAAACAACCTGTGGCATAATTTCATTAAAAGTTGGCAAATTTTTGGAAGGCGATAGATTTCGAAAGGTTGCCAAAGGCTGACAGTATGTTGGTTACATGCAGAGCAGTATGTCCAAGATGGTACAGTGCATGACTGATGTTAATACTTTGTGAACGAATAATAATAGTGAACGAAAACGGATCAGTGAACTGGATCGCCTTACACTGCTAAAAATTTCCGCGTTTTCGTCTAAAATAGCAGTCACAGTTCAATGGGAGATGTAAAGACTAAAAGCCGCGCTATTACTGAACATGTGATTATTCCCTGCAACACGTTACAACGGTAGTGTCAGTAGCGATAACTGGAAGAGAGGAATTTGAAATGATTTTTCTGTTTTCAACGGCAGATCATGTTTGACAGGTAGACAAACTAAGGTAAAAACGCTAGTCCAATAATCGTCTCAAAAAAAGAAATCTTCCCAATGGTACAGCACAATAATCTTGTTTTGTTCACATTTGTACGAATTATTATGTTGGGTTTGCTACATTGGTCACATTCAAATGCTTCACCGATGAGATCATCAACTTTCAACAGCCTTCTTCGAGATCCCTTCAGCTTTTTTGTAGACGATTTTGAAGCATCGGCGTGACTATGGCGCCGAGCAGTGTTTTAAACCCCTAACGTACTGTCACCAGGGCAATGAATATCTGAGGATGTATTCTCATTGTGGAGACAACAAGGTTGTGCCTAAGTAGTTTCACCACGATATCCTTTCTTCCACGATTACGAGTTCAGTGAGGTACGCAGGATAACTTCTGTCATGTTTGAGTAGAAGGTGGAAAGCACTGATAAAATTGAAGCTATTAAAATGAACCGTGAGTCGTTTCTGCATAGAACCTTCGGTTAGAGCATTGTACGCGAAAGACAAAGCTCTAGATTTGAGTCCCTGTCTGCTGGAATTTCGACGATAATGTGGACATAACTATATGTAGTGAGGGGAAATGCCAGGAAAATGTAACCAGTTCCACAAATGAAGACATATTTAGAAATAAAATCCATATAATGGGTCGTGCTAGTAATCCATGTAGTACACTTCGGATATTAGAATTTTCGGCTATATACAATACATATCTATCCTGTTTTTCACATAATGTTCCGACTGTGCAGATCGGAAAAAACTTACAGACGCAGTAGAGACGTATCGAGAAGTTCAGCGACACATTCTGTGGTGCGAGCCTTTCTATTTGACGCCACTTGCTTTTTAATTCAAGTTAATGGATTGTTAGGCCTCCGGTGTCTATCCTTTGCCACCGTAGAAATATGCCAGGTCGTCCCTGGAATCGAGCCCCTGGACTGGCGGGAGCGGACAACTCTAACCACCAGACGGTCAAGAATCTTTTGCACAAATCGCTGTTCCATAAAGATTTCGTATTTGTAACATGTGGACCAATACGAAGCAGCTGACTTCCACTCATTTTGTTAAGACCCGGAGCAAACAAAGATATTTGCTCTTGCCCATTAATTCTTCAAGAGATAGTGAACATTTACCTGTCAGGTAAATAAGATATGCTTTTACCCATCCCAACGATTTCTCTATGAACTGTAATTCTTTACTTTTACTCATGATAGCAATGTCATCAGCAGGTCTTATCACTGATACCGTTTCACCCTGAATTTTAATTCCACTCTTGAACCATTCTTTTATTTCCGTCATTGCTCCTGAATTGAACAGTAGGAGCAAGAGACAACATCCCTGTCTTAGACTCTGTTTAATACGATAACCATATTCTCCCAATCTTAATCTTTACTCTTGATTCATATACATATCGTATATTATCCTACATTCCTCATCTTGCACCATTCCACGTTGTAGACCGTGCATTGACTTTTCTTCAGTCTCGATTCAGTTATCAACCTCAACATCAGAACTGCCTCTCTGATGCCTTTATCTTTCCTAAAGCCAAATTGTTCATCATCTAACAGATCTTCAATTTTCTTTTCCATTCTTTTGTATATTATTCTTGTCAGCAGCTTGGATGCATGAGCTGTTAAGCTGATGGTGCGATAATTCTCGCACTTTTCGACTCTTGCTGTCTTCATAACAGTGTGACTGACGTTTTTTCCATAAGTCTGATGGTATATTCCCAGTCTCACTCATTCTACGCACCAACGTGAATAGCCATTTTGTTGCTAGTGCCCCCCCCCCCAGCCCCCTCCCATCACGATTTTAGAAATTCAGATGGAATGTTATCCACCCCATCTGCCTTATTTTATCTCCAGTCGTTCAAAGCTGTTTTAAATTATAAGTATAATATTGGACCATCTATATCCCCCTGTCCACTCCTGTTTCGTCTTCTATCAGGAATAATACTGTCAGTATTATCGATACAGTTCCCCGTTTCTGTTCTACGTCGCATTCTTCGAAATTAATGGAAAATTTAACGATTTGATGTTGCACTCTAAAAATAAACCTAGTGATTTTCTTCCCATTCCTACTTAACGCTGTGAAACAGTAACTGTTATTCACTCCAACAACCGTCTGCTGCGGTCAGATGAATTTTCTGAAGCAATATATCACGACAATGTGCACTGTATAACGGAACAGAAGCTGCCCGAATGTTTCTCCTACCAGAAATGACCGTGTTATTATACCAAATTTAATAATAAATGTAACTGATCGTTCAAACTGAAGCCGAATTAGAGAAAAAAACATTAAACCTGGAGGAAACCTGATACACTTCTAATGGAATGAGCATAGTGCAATAGGCTTGTTCGACATACGCCGAGGTGACTAAAGTCATATGATACCTGCTAATACCGTGTCGGCCTCCTTTTGATCGGCGTAGTGCCGCAACTCTACGTGGCAAGGACTGAACAAGTCTTTCGAAGTCCCCTTCAGAAATTTTGAGCCATTTTGCCTCTATAGCCATCGATAATTGCGAGTGTTGCCAATGAAGAATTTTATGCAGTGACTGGCCTCCCGATTGTGTCTAATAAATCTTAAATGGGATTCATCTCGGGTAGTCTGGCTGGCCAAATCATTCGCTCGAATTGTCCAGAATGTTCTTCAAACCAGTCGCGAACAATTGTGGCCTGGTGACATGTTTGGGACTATGAAGTTCATGAATGGCTGCAAATGGTTTCCAAATAGCAGAACATAACCATTTGCAGGGTCGGTTCAGTTGGACCAGAGGTCCCAGTCAATTCCATGTCAACATATCCCACACCATTATGGAGCCACCTTCAGGTTGCACAGTGCCTTGTTGATAACTTAGCTCCAGGGCTTCGTGGGGTCTGTCCCACACTCGAACCCTACCATCAGCACTTACCAGCTGAAATCGGGACTCGTTTGACCAGCCGACGGTTTTCCTAGGATACAATCGATATGGCCACGGACCAGTAGAGGGGATGCAGGCAATGTCTTGCTGCTAGCATAGAACTCGCGTAGGTCGTCTGCTGCGATAGACCATTAACGTCAAATTTCGACGCACTGTCGTAACGGATGCGTTCGACGTACATTCCACATTGATTTCCGTGGTTGTTTCACGCCATGTTGCTTGTCCGTTAGCATTCTACGCAAAAACTGCTGCTCTCGGTCGTTAAGTGAACGCCGTCGACCATTGTGTCGTCCGTCGTGACAGGTTAACACTGTGGATCTCAGAATATTAAATTCGCAAACGGTTTCCGAAATGGAATGTCCCATGCGTCTAGCTCCATCTAGCATTCTGCGATCAGATCTTTTAATTCCCGTCGTGCGGCCATAATCACGACAGAAACCTTTTCACGTGAATTATGTGACTACAAATGACAGCTTCGCCAATGCACTGCCACTTTGCACCATGTGTACGCGACACTACCACCATCTGTATATGTGATGAGTTTTGTCTCCTCAATGCAGATTATTGTATGTACATCAACTAGCACTAATCGTTTAGGATTCTGTATAAAACTTTAATGAAATCTTTATGTACTTTTTCTTCGTTCTCCATTTTTTCCCTTCTTTTCTGTTAAAGTTGCTTATCTTGTATTGTAATGACTTTCTGTATACAGATGCAATGTAACGTGTTATGCCAAATCAGTATTGTTATTTATCATGTAATGTTATTTGTATGTATGTAATTTCATTGTAGTTTGGAGCTTCGGCACATTATGAAAATTAATGTCTGTGGATAATGTATAACAGAAATGACTCTACGGTGAGCATTGAGTTGCACGCATGTTGTCAACATTAAGCTGGAATTGTCAAGTGATCTTGGGACAATGCTGTTTGTTTAAGGCCAATTCACAATGGCCGCCACGTCACGTCAAAACATTCCACAATGCATTTCAGATTGCGGAATTCACACGGGTCGTCAACGGTCCGTCACGTTATAATACGACATGTCAATACTTATCGGGCAGAAAGTTTTGACAGTATAGTCGTCTGATAACATCGTCAGTTAACCTATTTTCGACGAGCTCATGCTTGTTATAGTAGTGGATTTTGTGCTTTGTTTCGTCGTAATCTTCATTTCCTTATTATACTTTATTTTCGTGGCAAATTTCAAATGTTCCATGAAGACTTGGATATTCTTCCATTGAGTGTTCTTACACAAGCGAGGTCAGATATGTGAAAGCGAAAAATTATTTATTTTTTTACAAGAACAGGACAGAACTGTTGCCCAAAATATAGATAAATAAGAACGTAAGGTGACGGAACAATTTCCATTACATAGCATTTTAAGTATAAAGGTCAGCTGTAATTAAGGAAGAAATACAGTTGTTTATTACGTTTTTAGTTATGTAATAAAAAAATGGGCAACGTAAACAGGCTCCACATATTCCCTCATACTGTAGCTATTATTTGACGCGTTGTTTATACGTATATATTTCCCACAGCAAATTAATGTTGATGTTTTGAAATGTTGTTCCACTTCTCAGCAATTTGGCAAACAAAACTGATAAGGAACATATGTTATGAAGTTGCGTTTGCCATTAATAACCTGTGGCGATTGTGTAAGATCGCGCGCTTGCGTGATCAGCTGATCACCAGCGAATGTCAAGGAGTTCGTACGCCTGCCACTTGGAGTGCTCTCTCGCTCTTCTTCCTTGCCGCGGCGCATACAGTGATTAAGCAATTAGTTATTCTATTGTTATTGAGAAGTGACTAGCTCTGCCACTACTGTTGAAGGAAATAAATGTTCATATTCTCTCTTCTATTCGAGTTGAAAACACAGAATAGATAGAAGCAACGTGTGTTAACTCAGAGCAGCGAACTGTTGAACGCAGTTACTGCCGCACGTAGTCCACGGGCCGAAAACGTCAAAATAAGCCGCGGCCTGGACAAGATATTGTCGCACAACAGAAACATGCCGGATGATGACGCACCCGTTACTTCAAGACTGGCAGTACGATTACCGCCGTAGTGGCCGAACAATCCCGAGCTATGGTTTACGCAGGTGGAGGCAAGTTTACTGTGTTTCGAACTAACGACAGATGCTACCAAATTTGCGTAGTGGTTAGTCAGTTCAAACACAGGTAGGCAGCGGAAGTACAGGATATTATAACAGCGCCACCGGAGACAGATACGTACCTGAAGCTGAAAGTTGGATCATGCGTCGAGGAGGAGAGGGTACGACAAGTGCTCGCCCAGGACGGTATGGAGCAGCACGCTGTCACCACAAGTTCAGGCCACGATCGTATCGCAACCTGAAATGCCTCTGGAAGACGTGGCCGATCTGGCCTACCGTATACAGTAGGCCATAGTACCAACCACCTGTCCCAACCTGACGGTAATGTGCAGCACTACTTCGACGGCTGTCAATCCGATTGCAATAAGTTAACAAAGAAAGTCGCGGCGCTGGAACGGCAACTGAATAAGCAACAACTGTATGGTGGAGCGATGGCAGAGATCTCTTAAAACGGCGCTCTTGTGTTACGACTCCAAATGGACCGCAGCCTTACCATTTGTCCGACTTGGCTTGCGCACAGTAGATAAGTCAGATCTTGGTGCGGCACCAGCAGAAATCGTATATGGCGAGACACTGCGGCTGCCAGGGGGTTGATCGATATAAGCGCCTCGACGGGGGACGATTCACACCCCTGATACTACCCCTGTCTCCGATGAACACTCGCCGTCGAGTACAGCATACTGGGTTATATCAATTAAGAAGTCTTCGAGCCAGTCATATATCTGATAGCTATTCCGTATGCACGTACCTTCACTAACAGTCTGCAGTGGGGTACCATGTCGAATGGTTTCCGGAAATCTAGAAATACGGAATCCGCCTGCTGCCCTTCATCCGTGGTTCACAGTATATCATGTGAGAAAGGAACAAGCTGGGTTTCGTACGAGTGATGTTTTCTAAAGCGGTGTTGATTCGTTGACATGATCTTTTCGGTCTCTGCGAAATTTATTACATTAGAAATCAGAATATGCTGTAGAATTCCACAGCACACCGATGTTGAGGATACTGGTCTGTAATTTTGCCGGTCCGTTCTTTTACCATTCTTAAATAGAGGAGTCACTGAGCTTTTTTACAGTGACTTGGCACTTTGCGCTGCTTGAGAGATTCCCGATACGTGCAAACTAAGTAAGGGGGCAACGACATATAGTACTCTTTGTGAAACCGATTTGGAATTCCATCCGGACCTGGCGACTTATTTGTTTTCAACTCTTTCAGTTGTTTCTCTACGCCATGGATGCAATGTAATGGTGACAGAGTCGTCAACATGTTTCAACCATACTGTCGTGGTTGGAAGTGGGTGACTGTGGTTGGCAGAAATCCCAATATAATAAGCGATGTGAAATTTCTCTTAGAAAAAGCTATATTGTGTACGGCTTTTGAATTTAACGCATTAGTGAATATAGTCCCCTATAAAATCGTCATCCTGTTCCATCCATAGTGGCTACGGAGAAATAGTTAACCGCGTGTAACACCACGGGACCAATGTGAGAGTGAGTGATGAAAATGCGCTAAATTATAAAAAGGATTATACTCACAAAGAATAAGCGGAATTTTTATCCGAAATCGCTGTAGTGTAACGTTCAATTATTCATTGGTTAGTGACGAGTATTTTTATAGTGAGATGGACGAAAACGTGCTGAGAGGTTAAAAACTGTTCTATTTGATGTTACACGTCGTTGTGAATGACGAAACCGTGCAAGCACCGTAGTATGTCGGGTGAACGAAACAATAAACGAATTTCGTAAGAATATTTATTGCTCCATTTACTGAAATCTTTTACTGGTATTAAGCCTGTGAACTGATGCTGATATTATTTTCACAAATACACTCTGACACTCACCTTACATTGGACATGAATTCTGATGATAATTAAATTTATAGGCATACCTGTGTGCACAGAACACTCGTCTGTTCTGCATCCAGCTGCTATTAGAAATAATGATGTAACTGTCAAAAATCGAATTTCATTTACCGTACTTGCGGTGTGTAATGCAAGACAGTATCTTGTCACTTCTCATAAAAATGATTCTCAGTACACAGCTCGCTGTGTGCAATGCGAGTATGCTATCAATCATGAAAGTAAATAAAGATAGGGAACTAATCTGAACGAATGATACATGAGAACAAAGACTCCAAGTTTAACTACACTTCATTAAGTCATGACAGCAGAACACATTTTCATAAAGTTCTCGCACTTACAAAAATAAGCAAAATATTTCTCAATAACTTTCTTGTGTATAATTACCTTCCTTGACACTCATTTCAACCATCAGACAAGTCCAGGTGCTTCACTACAAAATTCTACAGCAAACTTTAAACAGACACAATATTCCAACAATAACAAATTACACAGTTACAAATATGCAGGGTGATTTTTCCACCATGTACAAACTCAAGGGATTGATCGATGAGATGATAAGCAAAAACAAAGGCCTAATGAACTCATGTCGGGAAATGCATGGTTTCCATGCTAGAGACCATTTATTCAATCATACTTTGCTGCAGAGACTGCGGTATAATATGCGTTGTACCATGCAGCCACAGTTACAGTTTATGTTGAAAGTGGTTTCCTGTTATGTAACTAGTAGTAGTGGAGTAATGGCAGTTCTGGCTCATGAGTATATATTTCATTGGATACCTTTCAGGATGCTATGTGTGTATTCTTGACATAGGGATGAAGTAAGTCAGGCTTCAAACACACACACACATACACATACACACACACACACACACACACACACATATATATATATATATATATATATATATATATATATATATATATAAGGGTGGAATAGCCAGATTCTTGATGATTGAGTTTGTCGTTTTGACTCTTGCTTTTTAATTGGGACTTAATACATACCAATATGTACCATAGTATAGTAAACTATGCTTCTCAGCTTTTGACAAGGTCAATGTGTAGCATGCAGGGGGTGGGGAGGACCCCCCCCCCCCCCCACCAGGCCCCCCATATGCTACACATAATGCACAAGCAGTAGCACAGTGCTGCTGCTATGTATAGCTGATAACATTTCCATGTTAAACTCGAATGTATTTTGCACTACCAGACATGGGTAATAAAACGTTCTCGGTTTTCAGGCTGTGTCAATTCGTTTTCAGGAGACGATGGCAGAGATGGTCATCGAAAGCTCGAGGATTTTATTCGAACTGACGTGTCTTGAAAACTGGGAACCTTTTATTCATGTATGCTGTCACGATAGACTCTGAGGGCACAAGGATAATAATTTGATCAGTGGCTTTACCCTGAGCAACAATGATACCAATTAGCACTGTAATGGCTGGATCACCATTGCTCTAGTACATGGACCAAAAGTCGAAAATGTTGCAGGTCTAGAAAGTTTTAATAGCCATGACATCATTTCTTATTGGACATTTCAGATTGGAGAGGTCTACAATAGAGGTATGTGTAAATCATATTACCTGTTGTCGATGTCCTTGGTTGTCAGGACCAGGAATCATCATAATATAAATGAATCTGAATCTGTGTCAGTGTGGGTTAAAGGTGTTGACAACTGTAAAAATGTTAAACTCATTAGTGATCTCATAAATTATTATAGAACTTAAATAAACTATTTCCTCTCCTTTATCCTTACCAAAAAACTACACATAGATCTTGCCAAAGGTCGAAAAGCAATACTTCTTAGTGTTTTAGCTCTCTGGGCACTCTGGGATGCTCTCTGTGTGAGGCACTTCTGTGATCGCTGTGATTACACAACTGCTTAGCAGCCAGCGGCTTTTAAATTTACTAAAGACGCTGGTAGCGAAGTGCCTTGTGCAGGTGCAGTGCCAGGGCCTAGTGGGCTACAGTGTAATACATTGGAAAATGGCATTGCTACCACCGCAGCCAGTCCCATTCACATCAGGCAGGTTGCATCCAAAAAGTGTCAAAGACAGCATGAATACGCTGCTCCAGTGTCTCCACATCTGGAACAGGCTCTGCATACATGACACTTTTGAGATGGCCCCATAACCAAAAATCACAAGGGTTGAAATCCGGTGAACGAGCAGGTCATGCAACTGGACCCCGTCATATGACCCAATGACCAGGGAAGGAACGATTGAGATGCATCCAGATATTAACGGCCAAGTGAGCTGGAGCACCATCATGTAGCAGCCACATAACCCTTCGAATCATCAATGACACTTCTTCCAGCAAGGGAGGCAAAGTCATCCGCAAGAAACACCGATACCTCCAGTCCGTTAGGCGACATGAAAGGAAGATTGGTCCCAAAATACGTTCGCCAATTATCCCGACCCACACATTCCAGCTGACTCACTGTCACCATATCACGGGGGTTCTACACATTGTCCCGCAGATGACTGCTATGAAAGCTCAATGTACCACTCTGCATAAAGGTGATCTCGTCTGTGAATACACTGGATGACACAAATCTTACAAAACTGCTCTTTTTGTGGAAAGTCTGTCGCTAGTAAGCCCTGCACATGCTGTAAGTGATAAGTGTAGTAACTATTGTCATTGTGAATGTTCCACACAGTCTTCTGGCTTACCCTGTACTGGAAGCCTTCTGCAGTGTTAATCACATTTTCCTCTGCATCTGGTGTCTGAACATTTCAGGTACGTCCTCCATGATTTCCTGCTTCCTGAAACGACTCTGTCTCAGACAAACGGCGAAACACTGTTCCAAACATCGAAAGTTATGGTTGTTGCTGCAGAACAGTTTTCCTGATACAGCCCTGCTGCCCACTGCCCGGTGCTGTTTGCCTTTTTGTAAGTAAAAGCCATGCTGGCAAGCTCTCGATTCAAATGCAGAACCATTTTGTACAACACTGTGTCACGTCCACTGCAAGGTGAATCAGCAAGAGCAGTGAATTGGACACAACATTACCAGTTACTATGTCAGGAGAGGGCGCTAGGGCATGACATATGAGGAACAGTACCACCCTCTAGGAGGAAACCATGCATGCTATCACTCTGTCTGCATGGTACAGCGCGTTTTAGACTGCAGTCTCTGTAATAAAATATGATCGAATAAATGGTCTCTAACATGGAAACCACGCATTTCCGGACATAAGTTCATTAGACCTTTTTTGTTCTGTATCATCTCATTGATCAATCCCTAGAGTTTGTACACGGTGGAAAAAAATCACTGTGTACATATATAATTGGATTAACTTAAAAATTTTCCTTTTCATGCGATCTTGTCTTTTCCCTCGAACCATATCAGTATAAAATCGTTCTAAAACAACGCTGCCTCCACTACATAGCAGGTCAGCTTCCATCCTTTTCAAACCGAGTACATTGCCAGACTGTCCAACACACACAACTGCTACAGTCTTCAAAAGAAGTAACCTCTGTGACCAACATCTGAGATCTCAAGAACTGATTTACAAAGAACATGGTTATATCGATACTACAGGGATTGAGTACATTTATCAGATTCGCAACTTCATTCATAATTATGCCCAAAACTTCTTGAAAATCGATGTAGGAAATCGAACAGTGCTCTTTCATCACCCCTCCCCTATTAAACAAGAATTCTGCAGATTAGTTTCGACTGGTACAATAGCAGGAACCACTCAAAAACATCTCCAAAACTGACAATCACAGAATAATGGCACATAAGTGTGGTTACAAATACCTTGGGTAGGTGACAATACGTACAAAATATCGGAGAATAAGTACAAAGTGATACTAATATGGAACGTAAATTGAATGCAAGTAACAGTATATAAATGCTAACAAATGTATGGAGCTTCCATTAATTAGTCACTTTACATAGTTGTCATGATACAATTCCTATCAGTTCAAATAAAGTAAGAAAGATACACATTTCATACAACATGGTAAAAAACTTTACAAAGCTGTTATATCTGTTTGTTCAAATGTTTAATAAAATTTTATGAAGGCAAGTGTAAATTCTTGTCAGTTCAAATAAGCCAAGAAAAGTACACACATTCTCAGAATGGTACAAAAATGTGTACAATTGCCTGTTCCAAATTATTGAGTGAACCTATAAGGACAACGTCATGCAATGGGAGAGAAATAAATGACAGCCAACTGTCACATGCCTCACTGTTTTGTCGCATACATGCTTATCACAGTTGCACCAGCAAGGTAGCTTGAGCACATTCCTGGGGCAGACTCAGGGAGCATAGAATTTTGCCTTCAGTTTCTCCACTGAAAATCCACAGGGTTCAAAATAAATATGTTATCCAGACATACTCAGGGATGATGAAGTGTCTTGTCACTACTGCCACTGACAACCCAGAATTTGAAGAGCTACAATCATTGCTGTAGAACTGCCATTGGTCCATGTTTCATAAGCTGAGACATGTTGTGACACTCAACTAAACTGCTGCCACAGTAAATTGCATGAAGCCATACAGCATAATCTGTCCATTAAGCTTTGTGTGTGTGTGTGTGTGTGTGTGTGTGTGTGTGTGTGTGTGTGTATGTGTGTGTGTGTGTGTGTGTGTGTGTGTGTGTGTGTGTGTGTGTGTGTGTGTATATATCTGTGTTAACCAAGATCATCTCCTACACATGTCCAGAATACATTAAACAAATTTACAAACAAATTAGATAACTAGTTACAGCCATCTTAATGGTATAATGAATTGTCCTGAAAAACATAATTTCAGGCACATTCACCTTATTCAAATTCCTTATCTGACATATACAATAGAACTGATTATCTTGTAACCTGGGTATCACATGAATCATATATGACTTGTCTGTAAATTCTAATGTCATTTTAACCACATTGCTTACAAGTATACAGTTGATCATCTCTTTGGTATTAAATGACGATCTTGACTATGTATCTCCATCTTAAAGTACCTTAACTAAAAGAAAAGACTTGGATCCAGTTTCTTAAGTTGTATAGATTTCTTTGTCTGGCCAGATATCTCACGTACAGTAACATTAAGAATAAGTATGGTGACAACCAAAATACCTAATTATTGTACATGCACTTTTAAAATGGAAAACTTTATAACATTACAATTACTGTCAGTCATGTGTCAATCAACACCTATTACTATTGGAGCAAAAATGGTATGTGTAACATCATCTTAACATCTGTCAAATTCAATGGTATCATTACAACTACAAAACCATTGTCATTAATGGTGATAAAAGAGTGAAATGTTAGTTACATTTTCATTAACAAGCTGGAAGTTCCTGGGAATTCAAAGTTCAGGTGTCAACCACAAAATACCTCTATTATCTGTTGAATTAATTCCTCATAAAGACGCACATACTGAACAGAGTTCTGAAAGAAAATGTTCATGTTATATGTATTTAAGTTCTTGTTTTCACTCCTACACAGTATACCTGTAAAGTTAATATTAAACCACACACAACATCATTACTGTGATAAAAATCTTCCTTTACCCCTCATTGGCTACCTGAATTGATAATCCATAAAAACATCCACATACATCATCACTAGTCATATAACATCATCTTAGACTCCTCATTTGCTTCCCAAAATACTTATTCATGAAACACCTCTTCACCTAGATACACATAATCATTCAATACATATTATTCATTCATTACTGCTCAGCATAAGTGCTAATTTACATTACTGCATAATATCAACATATTTCGTCACACAAATACAGCTACATCGCAAGCACATCATTTCTTACCTTTTGGAACCAGTATTTTTTTTACAGAAATGTCATACTTTATCCTTTCTCTATCATTCTTTACACTGGGTACAGTTTCTCACAGTACACATATTCAGCTGGAATTTGCAATTTATATCTCTGTATTACCAGTAGTCAATAGCTGAGGATTGTTAGCTTTACAAAATTATTCTGAAATATATCAGTGCTGTTGACATTTGAAATATTATTCACAAATCACCAAAAATTCATAGCAAATTACATTCATCAACCAGTCCCAAAACCTGCTTCACTGTAATTACACTAGGGTAGTAGGAGAGAATTATTTACTCTTATTAACTAAACAGAACAGTAGAAAAAATCGAGTTCACCATGAACTGAAAGAAGGCATAATAGCACCCTTCTCGTCGAGGCATCAGTCGCCTGCTGATGAACCCACCAAAGAGAGGTGGATCCTCTACCTACTTTGGACCTCGTTCTTTCCTCTCTCTATGTGTACATTAGCATAAGGTGCAACGAAAAACTCCATATGTTCCTTGACTTTAAATTCATACAGAAAATGTCTTATGGTACCAGGTTTGTTGACAAGGACTTCAGAATGTGACTATAAGATATCATGTATAATTTCGGAGATGTCAAAAGACTGTTCCATCTTCTGAGAAGTTCTTGATTTATGACCAACAGATTCAGTGGAAGCTTGTGATTTTAACGAAGATAAAAATTTCGAACAGCTGATGACTTCTTCCTCTTTTGAAATCCAATCATCGAACTGCAAACAGGCTAACTTGCCATCGACTTCGGCTTTCGTCTTGGCATTATTAATGTATAGATTATCATGATATTGAGTCAAGAAATCAATACCCAATATCATATGTGTAGTAAGATGGTTCACAATTAAGATGTTGGCAGAGTACTGATTACCTTTGTAAATGAAATCTAAACGTGTTTGTTTCTTAACCTCTGTAATTTTCCCAGTAATTACACCCATAAATTTGATTTGTTTCCAATGGATATGTTGGAGAAGCAATCAATTCTTGACATTTACTGAAAGCTGCCTCATTGTTAACCGAAACAGGACTACCCGACACTAATACCACTGATAGAGATACCTGAAAACATAAAGTGATACTGTAGGAAGGATTAAGATGTTCTGATCGACTGCCTTCTCTTACAACAAGGTGTCTCTAATATCATCAGACTGGACAAAATTTATTTGTCTCTCTTCTGAATCCATGTCACAAAATGTTTTTTTGTTACGATAGTGTTACCAAAATCCACTACCACATCATTAGTTATGTTCCCTATTACTTGTGAATGTACATCTGTTTCACATTTACTGTCATCATCTGACCAAGGCATGTAACTAGTTACCCAGTAAAAAAGAGTGATATCCCTTTAAGTTTAGTGCTTGGTCCTCAGCAGTCTCTATGTTAACAGGATTATGGTCGGTTTCACCCAACACCTACACCTCATTTTCACTACTAATTCTCTCACACTGTTCATTTTGTTCACTAATGGGTTCACAGTGTATGATTTTTATGGTATGAATGGAGGAAATCTCTGTATCGACAAACGAGTCGTTTGCCGCATGTGCCATCACGTCTAACATTATCACGAGGATTAGGTGGACTAATCTCAACTACTTCATCACTTTGTTCAGGAATATAGTTTCCACGATAGCGCCTCTCCTGGTTATTTCTTTCGTAATAGTTGTTAGACCACGCGAACTGTCTTGTGTTTGGTTTTATTGATAGTCATGTGGTCTGAAATCAGTGTTCTCAATTTCTCGATCTGAATTAAAATTTCGCCATTAACGACAATTACTGTTATTTCTTTCATTGTACATATTGCGGAGACATGGCTTAGCCACAGCCTGGGGGATGTTTCCAGAATGAGATCCTTTCTTTCAGGAGTGCTAGTTCTGCAAGGTTCGCAGGAGAGCTTCTGTTAAGTTTGGAAGGTAGGAGACGAGGTACTGGTAGAAGTGAGGCTGTGAGGACGGGGCGTGAGTCGTGCTTCGGTAGCTCAGTTGGTAGAACACTTGCCCGCGAAAGGCAAAGGTCCCGAGTCCGAGTCTCGGTCCGGCACACAGTTTTAATCTGCCAGGAAGTTTCAAGGTTAAGGTTGGTTGGTTGATTTGGGGGGGGGGGGGGGGGACCAAGCAGCGAGGTCACTGGTCTCATAGGATTAGAGAAGGACGAGAAAGGATGTCGGCCGTGCCCTTTCAAAGGGACCATCCTGGCATTTGCCTGAAGCGATTTAGGGAAATCAGGGAAAACCTACATAAGGATGGGCTAACGCTGGTTTGATCGGTCTTTCTTCCGAATGCGAGTCCAGTGAGCTAATCACTGAGCCATGAGAGGATCCCTGATCAACTGTCCCTTCTCTTTTTACAGAATTACCAAACGTTACATCAGCTGTAGCTCTGGCATTTCACCTAGCTCTGATAGCCTTTGACATTTTAATGCAATTATAGTAACTCGGCAAACAAAAAGGGAAACTCTCACACACAGATCAGTACTACACAGATAACTCCTAAAAGGCACTTCCTTTAATTGTTAATGAAAACAGCGAAATATTTAAATTACCACTGACCGAATTCAATGAGTAAATGCAAATCCAAACTGCTGGTGATATCACTCTGCAATGAAATACCTACACTTCAGTACAGGACGCAAAGTAGCATATGCCATGAAAAAATCATTGTCTGTCTAACCATTCAATGAACAATAAATAACATTCAATACACAAGAATATTTTTCACTGAAAGTATATCATAAGCAATAGCAAAGATCAATACCAAGATCAGTTATTCTAAACACAATGTAATACTAAAAACGCATAAAAATGAAAGAATATTACTTGCACGACAATCTGCAGAATACTTGTCACACATTGGTACTCAAAATTGCGAAAGACACACAAACCTCCATTTCTGCACAGCCAAGCTATAACTATTCTCTAGAAAATATGTCTTATAGTTGCTTGGTAATAAATATGCAGAACAAACTGGATTGCTGTAATGGCATCACATGTATAATTATTTCAATAGTTGCATCATAAATCTTGAAAGATAATTCTATGTCAAAGCGAATAATTTAAACTTGTAGAACTTGTAGAACAACCTTTATCTGAATGCAGAAATCAGCAGACTGACTCATAATTACGCATCCCGGCAGAGTCGCCAGATGAAAGTAATGTTTTATATTTCTAAACTAGTGTTTGTAAGTATTTGATTGGTATCTGAGAAATGTATAAAACTTACTTTGACATCGAAATACATAAATCTCAGTGCATTGCAACAGGACTGTGTCAAAATAAAGTTTTGAATGGAAATATTTGAAGCTCATTCTACACAAAGTGAAATCTAGGCTAGCCGGTACATCAAACAATTTGTCTGCAAGAGAGCAAGTCGTTTTCGATTAAATTTACATATCTTTTCTGATTGCACGACAAATCACTCAGATAAAAATATTGGCCCTAAATATAACTAATCCTTATCTTTAGTCATGCAAACAATCCCTGTATCAGAGCTCTTATTCCAATTCCACAGCAAATGAACATTAAGTTTAGCACATTTGACTATCTGATAACACTGCCTGAAAACTCGCAAGATAGCACTTTACAGAAATCTTTTACTGGTATTAAGCCTGTGAACTGATACTTATATTATTTTCACAAATACACTCTGACAGTCACTGTACCTTACAGCAGTGCAAGTTGGTATCTTACCTCTTTTCATAAAAACGCTTCTCAGTACACATCTCGTGTGTGCAATGCGAGTATGCAAGTAAACATGAAAGTAAATGAAAATGGGAAATTATTCTTAATGACTGATAAATGAGAACAAATGCTCCAAGTTTAGCTACATTTCATTAATCCATGACAACAATACACCTTTTCATAAAGTTCTCATACCTAGACAAATTAGCAAAATATTTATTAGTAACTTTCTTGTGTATAACTGCCTTCCTTGATACTTATTTCAATTTTCAGACAACTCCATGTGCTTCACTATAAAATTTCTACAGCAAATTTTAACCATACACAATGTTATAACAATAAGAAACTACACAAACTGGATTACGTTAAAAATTCTGCTTTTGACATTCTTCTATTGATATAATTAATGCTGCCTCCACTACATGGCAGGCCAGCTTTCATCCTTTTCAAACTGAGTAAATTGCCAGACTGTCCAACACACACTACTAGTACTTCGCCGACTGAGTAACCTCTATGAACAACATCTGTGGTCTCAAGAACAGACTTAACAACGGATATAGTTCAGCGGTACTACAGAGATTGAGTACATTTATCAGATTCGGAACCTCATTCACAATTATGGCCAAAACTTCTTGAAAATGGACGTGGCAAATGGGATAGACCCCTTTCAATTTGTATCTATTTATCTCTCTGGAAGGTGCTGGTTTACATCTCATGTAAGTCTTAATATTTGTATATGTGTAGGATAAACGCTGGAAAGTGTGTTAGCATAGCAGTATGTATACCAGCAGTAAATACTATTGTTGATGATGACAGTTCGTCGCCACTAGCAAAAACCTCTAGTCAAAGAGCAAAATAACCACACTTCCGGTCACGTGATATTCTGGTCACACCTTCTAAATCTAATTGGACTAAACTCGTAGCCCAATTAAACTATTTTATGCGCGCAGCGACGTGGGTGCCTCAGTGGCAGGGTGCGGGAGTGGACCAGTAATGTGAATATGTTTTTGTATAGTGTTCCTTTGCTACTAAGGGAGGAAATTTAGTGACATCTGTTCATTAAGGTGTCAGGCTCGATTTCTATAAAATGCGAATGCCGTTCCCCAGAGAACAGTACATACATCCCAATCCCGACAATTGTGCCAGACATCAGCCCCAAGGGACTAATACATACCAACCCCTGACAACTGTATGACAGAATGAGGTAATGTTAACACTGGAAGTTACCGTAGGGGCGTCATGACGAGTATTTTGACTAAATCCTTATCTATTCAGCCTTAGCTTCCCCTGTAGTAATAAACATCGCACAATATTTTATTTATACTGGCATACCAACAGTACGAGTTTATGTAGTCGATTTTCACGTTAAATAATTAAAACTATAGGCAGACAAAAATAAGTATTTTGCATTAGATATTCACCTGTCAAACACAGTTTAGTCATGATGCAGCTGCTCTATGAACCGTGGTGTGTGTGGCTTAGACAGAATCTAAAATTTTTCTAAAGCTTTTTTTAATAATAATATACCA
Source organism: Schistocerca nitens (assembly GCF_023898315.1). Lineage (NCBI taxonomy): Eukaryota > Metazoa > Arthropoda > Insecta > Orthoptera > Acrididae > Schistocerca > Schistocerca nitens. The sequence continues at coordinate 675,280,822 of NC_064617.1, read as the reverse complement.
CTTATGGATAATAGGTATGTCGTCTACAAGAAGCTGTTACAATATTTCATTAGAACACCAATTTTGTTTAACATCAGGTCCGAGTTCACAGAAAGAGGGTATTTGTTTATCCGTGTAGGACAGTGTGAGGGTGACGAAGAGGTGACGGCTTCGTGACCAGAGCAAGGAGTGGTACCGCCAGGGCATACATGCTCTTCCCTTGTGTCTCGCTGGAGGAAGGCTGTAGAACAGGAAAGACAATACGCCAAAAATAGGGAGAGTAGAAAAAACATTATTCTTTCTTTTGGTTACGTTTCACTGTGTTCAGTTAATAACTGTTGAAGTAAAAAAAAAGTAGTGCATTACTTTGTCTGTGACCCTCGCACATCTCTGGCAGAAACGAGATATGGCTGGTCTTGTTGAAGGTTCCAACAACAAAGCTATCTAAAAGATTTAGTTCGAGATGATTTATAGACTGATTGTTACGTATCTAACTGGACATAAAACAGCATATACGCAAAAACAAGAGTATTTTATTTACTTCTCGTAAGAACAACCACTAAAGTCCCGGAATCACTGGGGAAAAGTGCGTGTATCATTCGCGAAAGAGGCACCGTTTGTGGCAACTGACTCATTAACATGACTCGCAGCTTATTGCACTCGGTTCCGAGAAGGCAGCGAGGTTTGCCTCGGACGGCACCGGCCAGGTCCCACACCGCAGGAATCCTTAGAGCCCGGGGGCCACGTCAGGCTTGAGACTCATGTGAGGCAGACAGACGGCAGTGGAATGTTTGCCTCTAGATACAGTATTAGTTTCATTAGTTCTAGTCAATAAAATATCTTTCAAATGAAAATGAATATTGCGTTACGCTAACAGTAATGCTTCTAATCCGAGTAAAACACCCTTTATGTTTGCAAAGCGTTACAGCAGAAATCTAAGGCACGGTCACAAAACGTCCAATTTGCAAACTCATTGTCATCATTTCGTCACTTTGTAATGGTTGAAAGTTCGGAATTATATTCCTACAATATACTGAATGGAATACCTGGATGTCGACAGGCCATACGCACTCTAAGAATAAGTAGTTCGTTATCTATCAAGCAGAAGATGTACAATAACTACATATATTAACACAAAGCTTATTTCACGTGGTATTATCCAGTCTTATGCCAACAGCATAACTGATAACAATATTTCAGGAAGTAAATCATCCACAGCTACAGTGGACTTTATTTATATGTTTTGCCACAAGAAGTTTCAGTAAACATCATCTTCATCGTCATCATACAGAGTTGACAATTGTAAAGAGTATGGTGTTGATGATGAACATGTGTTAATGACACGTTAGGCTACAAACTGGTTATGACAGAATGAAGGCAGTCAGCAGTAGTTGTGGATGATTTAGTTCCTGTAAAAAATCCATTTATTTTACTTGTCAAACACAGACGTAATGCAATAATTAAATTAATAGCTAAGTGTAAACTTACGTGACAGTAACGGGTTCTCAAAAAGTTGCTGAACTTCATTCAGGAACAGCTCAAGGAATGCAGTTTTTAGTTGCATCTGTCAATCGATAGGTTCATAGTTGCACTGGAGGCAAGTAATCAGAAGAAAAGGAAAGCATAATTCCAATGACAAACGGAAACTTATCAAACACTTCGCTGACAGACGCGCAAGTCGCCGAACTGGAGTCAAATAGAAAGACTAGCACACGGCGAACGGTCTACCCGACGGGAGGCCCCAGTCACACGACCTGGAATTCCCATACTGCTTTCGTATTATCACAATAGCGACAACTACAAACATGGCAGCTACGATTTCAGTGGGGCGATTTCGAAATCTTGTCTCATTCCTTTTTTTAACAAGCCCTGGCATGACAGCGTATTACCCACCTCGACGTTCGACGTTGTTTTAGATCTTAGATTTAAAGTTATCTGTTTAAGTTAATTTTAATGAAAGTGTATTTGTAAAGCTGATTATCTTTTTAATGTTTATTAGATGCTAAACTTTGGGCTATCTGTTTTGAATAGTGCGCATAGCAAACCTTTAGCTAAAAGGTTGTGTAACGCTAGCTGTCGGTGTTAAAGTTCAACAGCGAGACTGCACAGAGAAATCTAACTGCCAGAATTCTAAGAATATCACGCCATGTCTGAAACTTATTGTTATCACAAAATCTGACTATGAACTTTGATGAAAAACTAATTACTCTGAAATTAAAGTTGGTGCCTGTGAAATTTAATTAAAGAAAGAATCTGTTTTCTACACTATTTGGCTTACCTGGGTCGCACCGCACTGTATTATGGTGTGCGAACTGCTCTCCTAGCAGAGCCGCAAAATGTAACTACTGAGATACACAAAGGTGCAATGAGGTCTCTAAAAACATTGCTGTCGTTCTTGATTAATAATTTTTGATAACAGTTTTAAATAAATTGAAAATTAATTGACTCTCGGGATGTGGACTAAGAACCTAAGTTAAATGAACTGAATAGCTATCTCATATCATTTGAGTTAGTGACATTGAATGAAATTTCAATAATAATTAAGTATTTTCTAAAATCAGGTAACAATCATCTATGAATTACAAGAATTCAACTTCACATGTGTAATCTTTCCTTAAACAAAACTCCAAAATCTAATTCTTGAACTCATTTCTCTCACAATGATCGATAAATCCGTAAAAAAATGAAAGGCAAAAAAAATCCTGAGCTGGATGTCTGGCGAACAAAAAATGTTGCATTATCCAATTGCTGCCGCAAATAAAACGGACTTAATCATTACCTGTAATCCATTCTTCACAAAGAGTATAATCGTACCAATAAAAAATCAGTTCTGTTTCTCGGCACACTAAATCTTCCATTAGTCCATAATATTATTTCCAAAAATCTCCACTGTTTGGTACTTACCAATACTAAATCAAAATTCAACTGTTCACATCTGACACCACAGCTCAACTATGTGCCTCCTTTCTTCTCCTCGCGATCAACAGATAAATCTTGCACTCATCTTCGTGGAGCAAAGGACACCTCTAATTCATATCCGTGCAACCTCCTCTGCCAACGCTGCGCAAGCATCCAAAATAAGAAAAATTCCTACAAGAAAGTACACATTCCCCCTTCAAGGTCATAATGCTACTTCTCCACAATTCTGTATGGCCTGAATTTGTAAAAATGTTTTTATAATTTATATTCCAGTCCTAAGAGTATTAAAAACTCAATACTGTGTTTAATATCTATTGAGACATTGGCGCAGATTTTCAGGTATGTCTTTGCATACGCATGTGACCAGACTGAGAGTTTCCCTATAGGAACGACTCAGCATGTTATCTCGCATAGAGGGTCACTGACAGAAGTAACATTAGACGTGCCCCAGGGAAGTATATTGCAGCCCTTGCTGTTCAAGCTGTACATTAAGGTTTTGGCCGACAATATTAAAGTAAATCTCAGAGTTTTAGAACATGATTCAGTTATCTATAATAATGTGTGATCTGAAAAAAAGATTTCGAAGAGGTGCATTGGCAAAGTGCTTCAAATGTAACGAATGTAAAACAGTGCATTTCTGCAAATACATAAAAGTAGTATATATTACGTCTGCAATATCAGTAGAGTCAACTAATTCATGCAAATGTCTCGATGTAACAACCTTTATGGGTAAGAAAGTGAATGGTCACATCGGCTGAGTTCTAGATAAAGCAGGTGGCAGACTTCAGTTCACTGGCAGTATCGTGGGAAAATGCACTCAGACTACAAAGGAGACGGCTTACAGAACATGTGTGCGTCCCACCCCAGAATTATTCTCAAGTATATAGTACCCACACGAGGTTGGACTAAGAAAGTGTGTGGCGGCGGGGAAATATATTTGGTTTGTTATTTAGTTTTATGCGTTGAACTGTTTTGCAGTCTTTTGCAATTTTGGATAGCACAGCCTTTTACAAGGGTCTGAAAACTATTCGTGTGAAAAGCAAGAAAGCGATGAAGAACGTACTGTTCGTAGCCGTCAGTCCACAGACCCATTATTCAGCTCGCCAAAACTAAAATCAAATGTTCGTACTCTCTCAGAATAATGCAGAGAAGGTAGGAACCACGACGATAAATAAAAATCTACCGTCGTTTTACTGAGCATTACAATGTGACAAAAGTTCATAAGCACAAGTAGTAGTGTTATAAATCACTGAAACTTGTCCTGTCGCTCTCAACATTCGACACAGTTCAGAGACGATTTCTACTACTTGTTCGTAATTACATGATGTTAGTTGCTCGGCTTGAAATTGGAGAACAATGTCAGACACTGATTTTTACTTAACAATTCAAATGAGGTATCTTCATGAAAACTTGTACCACAGGTTTATATTGTAAACTGAACGTGATTGCATAGGTATAATTCTCTAACTTCAATATTACAGGCATTTGATATTTAGTAAAAACTGGATTTTTGAAGAAACTGATTATAGGATCATGCTGAAACTCTATACTTTTGTCATTGGCTTAGTTTTACATAATCGGGCCAATTATGTAACAGTATTTTAAAACTTAATTTTACATAAGATAATTGTGCGATCTCCTTGTTCGCTCTCTTCACAGTATGCATTAGGCACTGCTGTCTTGCATTACGCGCTGCCGTCTTAACCTTGCCGAGTGATGAAGAAAAATTAATAACTCACACGGCACGCTAGACATACCTGTAACTTTTTACAAGGGAATATTTAAAATATATACAAAAGGAAAACACAAATGGTCGCAGATTTGCTTGATTCATTGGTTAGTGTCACAGAAATGATTGAAAACCTTACTGGTAGACGTCTGAAGATAGATCCAAACTACTCCATGAAAGTATACCTCCAAAGAATCAGTATCAAGTGAAGAACCTAAGAAAATTCTTCTGCCACCTACTTATCGTTTCTGTAGGAACTGAGGAAGATAATATTAGACGAATTACAGTATGTGCACAGCCGTTTAAGCAGCCATTCTTCCCGCGATCTATGTGCGATTTGATCAGAAAGGAATTCTTATCTGTGGTACGATACTGAGTTCACTTTGCCATGCACTTCACAGTGATTTTAAAAGTATATATAGAGACATGGATGTGGTGTGAATCTGTGTGTATGTATGTGTGTGTGTGTGTGTGTGTGTGTGCACGTGATAGGAGGGGGGAGGGGAACATGATTTATCATCATATATCAAATTTTGATTCATTTTGATGTTTTTTCTTACACGAAAAAGATTGTAATGTATCGATTGCCTCTAATGAAATCTTGTGATCACCTGCGGAAATGAAAATATTTGAATTTCTCTGCTGATAGTTGGAATATACGGGGGTAAGTCAATTATTATCTGCAAATTAGTTATATTTTTGTTTATTTGGGTAGTACTGCCGTTTTACGATGATGACGCATTCTTTGTTCATTTGTTGTTATATCTTCGCAATTTTCAGGCTGATAGGTTAGTTTTGTTATCGCTGCCGTGCTGTTAATGATGGCTGCTCTGCTGTCTATTTGCACCAAAGAAGAGCAACGTTCGGTGATCAGTTTTTTGTTGTCGGAAGGCGTATCAGGGGCCGAAATTCATCGAAGACTTTCAGTATAGGGTTTTTTTTTTTCCATCAGTCTACTCGCCACGAATTCCTTTCCTGTGCTAACCTCTTCATCTCAGAGTAGTACTTGCAACCTACGTCCTCAATTATTTGCTTGACGTATTCCAATCTCTGTCTTCCTCTACAGTTTTTGCCCTCTACAGCTCCCTCTAGTACCATGGAAGTCATTCCCTCATGTCTTAGCAGATGTCCTATCATCCTGTCCCTTCTCCTTATCAGTGTTTTGCACATATTCCTTTCCTCTCCGATTCTGCGTAGAACCTCCTCATTCTTACCTTATCAGTCCACCTAATTTTCAACATTCGTCTATAGCACCACATCTCAAATGCTTCGATTCTCTTCTGTTCCGGTTTTCCCACAGTCCATGTTTCACTACCATACAATGCTGTACTCCAGACGTACATCCTCAGAAATTTCTTCCTCAAATTAAGGCCGGTATTTGATATTAGTAGACTTCTCTTGGCCAGAAATGCCTTTTTTGCCATAGCGAGTCTGCTTTTGATGTCCTCCTTGCTCCGTCCGTCATTGGTTATTCCTTAACTTCATTGACTTCGTGACCATCAATCCCGATGTTAAGTTCCCCGCTGTTCTCATTTCTACTACTTCTCATTACCTTCGTCTTTCTCCGATTTACTCTCAAACCATACTGTGTACTCATTAGACTGTTCATTCCGTTCAGCAGATCATTTAATTCTTCTTCACTTTCACTCAGGATAGCAATGTCATCAGCGAATCGTATCATTGATATCCTTTCACCTTGTATTTTAATTCCACTCCTGAAGCTTTCTTTTATTTCCATCATTGCTTCCTCGATGTACAGATAGAAGAATAGGGGCGAAAGGCTACAGCCTTGTCTTACACCCTTCTTAATACGAGCACTTCGTTCTTGATCGTCCACTCTTATTATTCCCTCTTGGTTGTTGTACATATTGTATATGACCCGTCTCTCCCTATAGCTTACTCCTACTTTTTTCAGAATCTCGAACAGCTTGCACCATTTATATTGTCGAACGCTTTTTCCAGGTCGACAAATCCTATGAAAGTGTCTTGATTATTCTTTAGCCTTGCTTCGATTATTAGCCGTAACGTCAGAATTGCCTCTCTCGTGTCTTTACTTTTCCTAAAGCCAAACTGATCGTCACCTAGCGCATTCTCAATTTTCTTTTCCATTCTTCTGTATATTATTCTTGTAAGCAGCTTCGATGCATGAGCTGTTAAGCTGATTGTGCGATAATTCTCGCACTTGTCAGCTCTTGCCGTCTTCGGAATTGTGTGGATGATGCTTTTCCGAAAGTCAGATGGTATGTCGCCAGACTCAAATATTCTACACACCAACGTGAATAGTCGTTTTGTTGCCACTTCCCCCAATGATTTTAGAAATTCTGATGGTATGTTATCTATCCCTTCTGCCTTTTTTAAATTCCGATTCTAATACTGGATCCCCTATCTCTTCTAAATCGACTCCTGTTTATTCTTCTATCACATCAGACAAATCTTCACCTTCATAGAGGCTTTCAATGTATTCTTTCCACCTATCTGCTCTCTCCTCTGTATTTAACAGTGGAATTCCCGTTGCACTCTTAATGTTACCACCGTTGCTTTTAATGTCACCAAAGGTTGTTTTGACTTTCCTGTATGCTGAGTCTGTCCTTCCGACAATCATATCTTTTTCGATGTCTTCACATTTTTCCTGCAGCCATTTCGTCTTAGCTTCCCTGCACTTCCTGTTTTTTCATTCCTCAGCGACTTGTATTTCTGTATTCCTGATTTTCCCGGAACATGTTTGTACTTCCTCCTTCCATCAATCAGCTGAAGTATTTCTTCTGTTACCCATGGTTTCTTCGCAGCTACCTTCTTTGTACCTATGTTTTCCTTCCCAACTTCTGTGATGGCCCTTTTTAGAGATGTCCATTCCTCTTCAACTGTGCTGCCTACTGCGCTATTTCTTATTGCTGTATCTATAGCGGCCGGCCGCGGTGGTCTCGCGGTTCTAGGCGCGCAATCCGGAACCGTGCGATTGCTACGGTCGCAGGTTCGAATCCTGCCTCGGGCATGGATGTGTGTAATGTCCTTAGGTTAGTTAGGTTTAAGTAGTTCTAAGTTCTAGGGGACTGATGACCACAGCAGTTGAGTCCCATAGTGCTCAGAGCCATTTTTTTATCTATAGCGTTAGAGAACTTCAAACGTATCTCGTCATTCCTTAGTACTTCCGTATCCCACTTCTTTGCGTATTGATTCTTCCTGACTAATATCTTGAACTTCAGCCTACTCTTCGTCACTACTATATTGTGATCTGAGTCTATATCTGCTCCTGGGTACGCCTTACAATCCAGTATCTGATTTCGGAATCTCTGTCTGACCATGATGTAATCTAATTGAAATCTTCCCCTATCTCCCGGCCTTTTCCAAGTATACCTCCTCCTCTTGTGATTCTTAAACGGGGTATTCGCTGTTACTAGCTGAAACTTGTCACAGAACTCAATTAGTCTTTCTCCTCTTTCATTCCTCGTCCCAAGCCCATATTCTCCTGCAACCTTTTCTTCTACTCCTTCCCCTACAACTGCATTCCAGTCGCCCATGACTATTAGATTTTCGTCCCCCTTTACATACTGCATTACCCTTTCAATATCCTCATACACTTTCTCTATCTGTTCATCTTCAGCTTGCGACGTCGGCATGTATACCTGAACTATCGTTGTCGGTGTTAGTCTGCTGTCGATTCTGATTAGAACAACCCGGTCACTGAACTGTTCACAGTAACACACCCTCTGCCCTACCTTCCTATTCATAACGAATCCTTCACCTGTTATACCATTTTCTGCTACTGTTGATATTACCCGATACTCATCTGACCAGAAATCATTGTCTTCCTTCCACTTCACTTCACTGACCCCTACTATATCTAGATTGAGCCGTTGCATTTCCCTTTTCAGATTTTCTAGTTTCCCTACCACGTTTAAGCTTCTGACATTCCACGCCCCGACTCGTAGAACGTTATCCTTTCGTTGATTATTCAATCTTTTTCTCATGGTAACCTCCCCCTTGGCACTTCTTCAATTACAGGCCACATGTCCTGTGGATACACGTTACGTGTCTTTAATGCAGTGGTTTCCATTGCCTTCTGCATCCTCATGTCGTTGATCATTGCTGATTCTTCCGCCTTTAGGGGCAATTTCCCACCCCTAGGACAAGAGAGTGCCCATAACCTCCATCCGCTCCTCCGCCCTCTTCGACAAGGCCGTTGGCAGAATGAGACTGACTTCTTATGCCGGAAGTCTTCGGCCGCCAATGCTGATTATTTATGAAAATTTAGGCAGTGGCGGGGATCGAACCCGGGGCCGAAGACGTTTTGATTATGAATCAAAGACGCTACGCCTAGACCACGGGAACAATTTTTTGCCACAACGGAGTGTCTACGAATGGATTGAAAAGTTCTGAAATGGTCGCACAAGTGTTACGCGCGATGAAGGACCCGGACGACCGTTTACCGCCACAAATGAAGAAACCATTGACCGTTCACGTGAAATGATTCTCTTAGACAAACTATTAACTATTGACGAAGTGGCACGTCGTCTGCAAATTAGTCTCGGTTCTGCCTATTAAATCATCCACAACCGACTTGGGTTTCATAAAGTTTTTGCAAGATGGGTCCCATAACAACTCACACAGTTGCATAAACAAACACGATTCGACATATGAAAAAAAAAAAAACATTTGGATCGCTATGGTAACGAAGGGGACAACTTCTTAGACAGGATCATTACTGGTGACGGAAACATGGATCTATCATTACGAGCCGGAGATTAAACGGCAGAGTATGGAATGGAAACATCCAAATTTGCCGTGCAAGAAAAAATTCAAGGCCCAACCGTCCGCAGGAAAACTAATGCTTACGGTTTTTTGGGACTCACAAGGTCCAGTATTGGAACATTATGGGAAAAGAAGCACAACAGTGTACTCTACAGTGAGATACTTACTGCCGGGCTAAAGCCTGCAATTCGAAGCAAACGCCGAGGATTGCTATCAAAAGATGTTGTGTTGTTGCACAATGCACGTCCGCATACTGCTGCCCACACTGCAGAAACGCTCCAGAAACTCAGATTTGAAGTACTGGATCATCCTCCATATAGTCCCGATCTTGCCCCTCAATTGTTTGGTCCACTCAAACAGGCATTAAGGGGCCGTTGATTTGCCTCGAACGAAGCAGTGAAATTAGCGGTGCTTTCCTGGCTCGCAGCTCAACCGAGAACCTTCATTTATGAGGGTATCAGGAAGCTTGTACAACGATGGACCAAGTGCTTTGAAACGCAAGGAGACTATGTCGAAAAATGATAATCTTGTAAGTTTCTTATTTGATTACAATAAAATTTTATAACTACTTTGCGGATAATAATTGTCTTACCCTCGTACGTAGAACAACAGGAACAGCAAAATAAAGAATATATTCCAGAATGAGATTTTCACTCTGCAGCGGAGTGTGCGCTGATATGAAACTTCCTGGCAGATTAAAACTGTGTGCCGGACCGAGACTCCAACTCGGGACCTTTGCCTATCGCGGGCAAGTGCTCTACCAACTGAGCTACCCGAGCACGACTCGCAGCCCGTCCTCACAGCTGTACTTCTGTCAGTACCTCGTCTCCTACCTTCCATACTTTACAGAAGCTCTCCTGCGAACCTTGCAGAACTGGCACTTCTGAATGAAAGGATATTGCGGAGACATGGCTTAGCCACAGCCTAGGGAATGTTTCCAGAATGAGATTTTCACTCTGCAGCGGAGTGTGTACTGATATAAAACTTCCTGGCAGATCAAAACTGTGTGCCGGACCGAGACTCGATCTTGGGACCTTTGCCTTTCGCGGGCAAGTGCTCTACCAACTGAACTACCCGAGCACGCCCCGTCCTCACAGCTTTACTTCTGCCAGTACCTCGTCTCCTACCTTCCAAACTTTACAGAAGCTCTCCTGCTAGGTTCGCAGTTTTGATCTGCCAGGAAGTTTCATATCAGCGCACACTCCGCTGCAGAGTGAAAATCTCATTCTGAAAACATTCCCTAGGCTGTGGCTAAGCCATGTCTCCGCAATATCCTTTCTTTCAGAAGTGCCAGTTCTGCAAGGTTCGCAGGAGAGCTTCTGTAAAGTATGGAAGGTAGGAGACGAGGTACTGGCAGAAGTACAGCTGTGAGGACGGGGTGTGAGTCGTGCTCGGGTAGCTCAGTTGGTAGAGCACTTGCCCGCGATAGGCAAAGGTCCCGAGTTCGAACCTCGGTCCGGCACACAGTTTTGATCTGCCAGGAAGTTTCAAAGAATATATTGTGCAGAAAAGAACCAAATCTAGAACGGATACCAATAACTCTTGATTTTAATCGCACAGCCATTAACTTCCAAACTCTTCTCTCGATACTTTGTCAGATTACACAGGTTTAAGATGAGATTCCTATAACACTGCTGGCAGCTACGGCCATCGCATTGCGCCTGACATTCACCTGAGATGCGTTTTGAGCGGTTCCCATAAAGCGGTTGTGGCTGGCGGCTGATGCAAGCGTATCAGCAGAAAGACTTTTCCAATTTTCTTGCAGGAAAAAGAATTGTATTAAATGAAGCAAAGCTGCATCATCTCCTCGAATTAGTTTCTCGGTACAGGTGCTTCTTTTCCTTTAAAAATTAATAATCATTTGTTTCGGATTTGTGCATTTTCTTCAATATATAGTACTTCGGTTCTGAGGTTAACTAATTCACACACAATATTCATTGTTTAGTATCTTATATTTCCACATCATAGCTTGACAATGAAGTGTCAGTTTTTCCATATTGCTCATAGTCGTTGCGATATTTCATTTTCAGTTGCCCTGTCACGTAACTTTTGAGATCTATGCATTGAAAAATGTGGTCCCTCACTACTTTATGTTTGGTTCATTTTAGGTGATTCATTGATGCGCACGAAATGTAGCAAAAGTATCCAAACTGTTTTTACCACTGTAACTAAAGTCATATCTCACCACAGTATGGAGAAAACAGGAGATGGAAGTATTTTATTTGAGCACGCAGAGACTGACCATGCTGCCTGAGCGCATTCGTGCAACTAGCCAGCAGCTCATTCATGGACATTTGATGCAAGTAGACGCATGTTTCTCTCAGCTATTGATAACGATTTCTTGTTGTACTCACTGTTGGATGAAAATGAAGAAGAAGAAGACGACATTCTGCTCCAACTGTTTTGTAACGGAAAACCTGAAACACATCCCATCTTTAGAACGAGACTTGACGAAGGGTTCTTTACAACACTTACCACACGTCATTTTTTTTTAATTAAATGATGACAAAAAGTTTCGTGAGCTCTTGAGGTTAAACTTTGTCCTTTTCAACTATGTCCTAGACCTGGTCAAAGAAGACCTCAGGAGTGGTTCACCAAGTAGATATTTCTATCCAATAACACCTGACGAAAAATTAGCCATAAAACTAAAGTAAAAAACTCAAATACTTTTAAAATTACAGTGGTTGTTGAACAGTGAGAACATTAACAATGAACTGAAATTTGTGACTATCAGTTTGTGAATAATCACTTACGTTCAGTGGCACGGTTGTTAGTAAAATCCGCGTTTTGTGGTGATCAAGGAGTTTCATTTTTAATAGGTGAGTATGCCGGACATGCTGTTTGTTAGTTATTTCGTCCATCTCAGTTACATATTAGTAATTGTATATTGTATTAATAATAATTATATATTAATGCAACTGAGACGGACGAAATAAAAAAATCCAATTTCTTCAGAAAATACAGTCTGATGACGACGTCGATTTATTTGTCAGAAGTATAGCGACGTACTTCATAAAACTTAGACCAGACGTCATTAAAGGGGAAAAAATTGTGTCACTGGAGATGATTTTCGGTGTGGAAACCAGATTTTTGGCCAGCTGCAAATGTCGACAGCTTGAAAGTAATTTTTAAAAAAAATGGCTCTGAGCACTATGGGACTTAACATCTATGGTCATCAGTCCCCTAGAACTTAGAACTACTTAAACCTAACTAACCTAAGGACACCACACAACACCCAGCCATCACGAGGCAGAGAAAATCCCTGACCCCCCCGGGAATCGAACCCGGGAACCCGGGCGTGGGAAGCGAGAACGCTACCGCACGACCACGAGATGCGGGCAGTAATTTTTAAATACTATCTCTGTTGAGCCCGTAGAGAGTCTGAAAATGCATTTACGTTGTTAATTCAGATTTTTCGCTATTTTTTTTATGCCGATTGCCGTAAAGCTCTATACTAAAGTGGATTTAATCTTTGTGTCTTGTCTGCACATTCTACTTAGGGATGCCTTCCTGGAGAGCAGGAACAAATCATATTATTACACAGTAAAACTGAGACAAACCCGTCTAAAATTCTCTTTGCGAGATTGCCGGCCGGTGTGGCCGTGCGGTTCTAGGCGGTTGAGTCTGGAACCGCGTGACCGCTACGGTCGCAGGTTCGAATCCTGCCTCGGGCATGGATGTGTGTGATGTCCTTAGGTTAGTTAGGTTTAAGTAGTTCTAGGGGAATGATGACCACAGATGTTAAGTCCCATAGTGCTCAGAGCCATTTCAACCTTTTTTTTTTTTTGCGAGATTCATGCATGATCTATTTCAGTAGCCCCGCAGGCGCATGAGCATAACGAGATAATCTGGTTGTATAAAATTTGTAGTAATTGTGGTACACATTACTAATAAATCACACAAATAGAGTACAATATTAGCTTTAACTGATCTTTGAGCAAATTCTCCAGTCTCCTTCAAGCACTGTCTTTCACTTTTCGATCTTTATACACAGCACCGGCTACATCAAAAACCACTCGTACAAGGAAACTTCAATACCAGCTGCGCTAGTTTTTCGTCTTTTATAACTGTAGACAATACTTCTGTATCAGGCTTTGTCAGTGAGTGGTTCGGTAAGAACCGTCAAATGCGAGCTGTGGCTGCTGCGAGACTACTCACCGAGCGGTGTAGCCGCAGGGCTGATGCGGGCCACCTGTAGCCGCATTCCGCAGAAGAGCTACTCCCACCAATTCCCAATTGGGCGGGAAGCCAGCCATATGATCTAGGGATGGGCCAATTAGTTTCCGACATCAGTTACCACGATCAAGTTATTTTTCGGCTACTGTTATTTATAGCGGCCCCAAATTATTACCAATAATAACTTATTCGTACTACCATTACCAACAATATCCCTCCGCATCGTGTGTAAGTTAATGTAGTCAACTAACACGTAGCAGCTACAGCGATTATTAGTATCAGGCAGCAATATCTGCCGAGCTGTGCCACGTTGTCAAGGAGGAGGAGGAGGAGATTAGTGTTTAACGTCCCGTCGACAACGAGGTCATTAGAGACGGAGCGCAAGCTCGGGGGAGGGAAGGATGGGGAAGGAAATCGGCCGTGCCCTTTCAAAGGAACCATCCCGGCATTTGCCTGAAGCGATTTCGGGAAATCACGGAAAACCTAAATCAGGATGGCCACGTTGTCAAGCCGAGCTTACTATATACACTACGTGATCAAAAGTATCCAGACACCCCCAAAAACATACGTTTTTCATATTAGGTGCATTGTGCTGCCACTTACTGCCAGGTACTCCATATCAGCGACCTCAGTAGTCATTAGACATCGTGAGAGAGAAGAATAGGGTGCTCCGCGGAACTCACGGACTTCGAACGTGGTCAGGTGATTGGGTGTCACTTGTGTCATACGTCTGTACACAAGATTTCCACGCTCCTAAACATCCCTAGGTCCACTGTTTCCGATGTGATAGTGAACTGGAAACATGAAGGGACACGTACAGCACAAAAGCGTATAGGCCGACCTCGTCGCTGAATGACAGAGACCGCTGACAGTTGAAGAGGGTCGTAATGTGTAAAAGGCAGACATCTATCCAGAACATCACACAGGAATTCCAAACTGCATCGGGATCCACTGCTATGTCAGTTAGGCGGGAGGTGAGAAAACTTGGGTTTCATGGTCGATCGGCTGCTCATAAGCCACAAGTCACGCCGGTAAATACCAAACGACCCGTCGCTTGGTGTAAGACGCGTAAACACTGGACGACTGAACAGTGGAAACACGTTGTGGGGAGTGAGGAATCACGGTACACAATGTGGCGATCCGATGGCAGGGTGTGGGTATGGCGAATTCCCGGTTAACGTCATCTGCCAGCGTGTGTAGTGCCAACAGTAAAATTCGGAGGCGGTCGTGTTATGGTGTGGTCGTGTTTTTCATGGCGGGTCTTGCACTCCTTGTTGTTTTGCGTGGCGCTATCACAGCACAGGCCTACACTGATGTTTTAAGCCCGTTCTTGCTTCCCACTGTTGAAGCGCAATTCGGGGATGGCGACTGCATCTATCAACACGATCGAGCACCTGTTCTTGATGCACGGCCTGTGGCGAAGTGGTTACACGACATTAACATCCCTGTAATGGACTGGCCTGCACAAAGTCTGACCTGAATCCTGTAGAATACGTTTGGGATGTTTTGGAACGCCGACTTCGTGCCAGGCCTCACTGACCGACATCGATACCGCTCCTCAGTGGAGCACTCCGTGAAGTGCGGGCTGCCATTCCCCAAGAAACCTTCCAGCATCTGATTGAGTGGAAGCTGTCATCAAGGCTAAGGGTGAGCCAACACCATATTGAATTCCTGAATTCCAGCATTACAGACAGAGGGCGCCACGAACTTGTAAGTAATTTTCAACCAGGTGTCTGGATTCTTTTGTCATTTAGTGTATATGTAGCAATCTTGAGGTGCCTAGGTTTCCAGAGCCTTTCTGTTAACGATGTTTCAGAAGATACCGGTGTTTCATATAATATGGGGATCGTGACCATAAAGTTAGTTTCAAAAATTTCATTGCGCTATTAGCAAAAAAATGTTCAAAGTTGTGTGAAATCTTATGGGACTTAACTACTAAGGTCATCAGTCCCTAAGCTTACACACTACTTAACCTAAATTATCCTAAGGACAAACGCACACACCCACCCATGCCCGAGGGAGGACTCGAACCTCCGCCGGGACCAACCGCACAGTCCATGACCGCAGCGCCTAAGACCGCTCGGCTAATCCCGCGCGGCTGCGCTATAAGCAGTAAAATTTTTAATAATGCTTTTTTAAGTATGATTATCATACTATACAGGGTGAAAAGTATTTAGACCGACAAACTCTGGGAGGTTGTAGGGGACATCAAAACAAATATTTTTCCCTAATGTCATTTTTTCCTATGAGGATTATTTAAACCGGTGGAGGCCGTATTACGCTCTTCAGTTGTTAGACGGCGTATTACGCTCTTCAGTTGTAGGCAACTGCTGTCCACCCATGTAGTAGTTCATTGTCTCTGTTTACTAATGGAGCGATACACCTGAAGTGAGTACACTGATATGGTTGGTGCATACTACGTAGCGCACCACAACGGACGAGCTGCACAGCGGGTTTATCAACAACAATATCCTAATCGCCGTATCCCGCATCATACGACCTTTGCTGCTGTGTACCAACGTCTGCGTGAGACCGGGTCATTTAGCAGATGACCTGGACAGGGGCGCCGTCGCACGGTAAGAACGCTGCAATTTGAGGAAGCTGTCTTGCAGCATGTGGAGCGGGATCCTTCAATCAGCCCTCGTGCAATTGCACATAACATGGGGACGAATCAGACCAATGTAAGAACAGTCCTTCGAGAGCAGTTATTACGTCCATTTCACTTACAGCGTGTCCACAACCTGGAACCAGTTGATTATCCACCTGAAGCACAGTTTTCGCAGTGGTACCTGGAACAGTGTGAGATGCATCCTACATTTCCATCCTCTGTGTTGTTTACCGATGAAGCAACGTTGGGGCCTGGTGGAGTCTTCAACATGCACAATTCGCATGTTTGGAGTGAGGATAACCCACATGCCTCAGTTACTAGCGCTCATCAAGTGCGGTTCTTCGTTAATGTGTGGGTCGGTGTTGTTGGAGACTGTTTAATTGGGCTGTATCTGCTACCTAGGCCATTAAATGGCAGGCACTATTACAATTTTCTCGCCAGAGCATTGCCAGAATTGCTGGAAGACGTCCCGCTCCCTACAAGACAACGCATGTGGTTCCAACATGACGGGAAGCCGGCACATTTCAGTCGTCGTGTGCGTCGATTCCTTGACCGACGGTTCCCAGAAACGTGGACTGGCAGAGGTGGTCCTGTACCCTGGTCTGCTCGATCCCCAGATATGCCCCTCTGGACCTTTTTGTGTGGGGAGAGATGCGCTAGCTTGTTTACGCAACTCCTGTTGCATCAGAAGGCGATCTGGTTGCCCGGATAGTAGCAGCAGCAGGAACAGTTCAGGATACTCCTGGGGTTATTGCCCGTTTCAGACAGAACATGATCCAACGGTGAGACCTTTGTTTACGTGTCAATGGAAGCATTTTTGAAAATCTACTGTAATTGAGATTGGGTTGTGTTAATGTGTTGTCTCTTGGTCATAAAAAAATGGAAAGGTGTTTGTTGGTTTAATTAATTTGCCGCCAGAGAAATCTTCCTCTACCGGTTTAAATACTCCTCATAGGAAAAAATGACATTATGGAAAAGTATTTGTTTTGATGTCGCCTACAACCTCCCAGAGTTTGTCGGTTTAAATACTTTTCACCACGTATAACGACAAGTCGTTGTTTAACGCTGTGATCTTTTTGCTTCATACACTCCTGGAAATTGAAATAAGAACACCGTGAATTCATTGTCCCAGTAAGGAGAAACTTTATTGAAACATTCATGGGGTCAGATACATCACATGATCACACTGACAGAACCACAGGCACATAGACACAGGCAACAGAGCATGCACAACGTCGGCACTAGTACAGTGTATATCCACCTTTCGCAGCAATGCAGGCTGCTATTCTCCCATGGAGACGATCGTAGAGATGCTGGATGTAGTCCTGTGGAACGGCTTGCCATGCCATTTCCACCTGGCGCCTCAGTTGGACCAGCGTTCGTGCTGGACGTGCAGACCGCGTGAGACGACGCTTCATCCAGTCCCAAACATGCTCAATGGGGGACAGATCCGGAGATCTTGCTGGCCAGAGTAGTTGACTTACACCTTCTAGAGCACGTTGGGTGGCACGGGATACATGCGGACGTGCATTGTCCTGTTGGAACAGCAAGTTCCCTTGCCGGTCTAGGAATGGTAGAACGATGGGTTCGATGACGGTTTGGATGTACCGTGCACTATTCAGTGTCCCCTCGACGATCACCAGTGGTGTACGGCCAGTGTAGGAGATCGCTCCCCACACCATGATGCCGGGTGTTGGCCCTGTGTGCCTCGGTCGTATGCAGTCCCGATTGTGGCGCTCACCTGCACGGCGCCAAACACGCATACGACCATCATTGGCACCAAGGCAGAAGCGACTCTCATCGCTGAAGACGACACGTCTCCATTCGTCCCTCCATTCACGCCTGTCGCGACACCACTGGAGGCGGGCTGCACGATGTTGGGGCGTGAGCGGAAGACGGCCTAACGGTGTGCGGGACCGTAGCCCAGCTTCATGGAGACGGTTGCGAATGGTCCTCGCCGATACCCCAGGAGCAACAGTGTCCCTAATTTGCTGGGAAGTGGCGGTGCGGTCCCCCACGGCACTGCGTAGGATCCTACGGTCTTGGCGTGCATCCGTGCGTCGCTGCGGTCCGGTCCCAGGTCGACGGGCACGTGCACCTTCCGCCGACCACTGGCGACAACATCGATGTACTGTGGAGACCTCACGCCCCACGTGTTGAGCAATTCGGCGGTACGTCCACCCGGCCTCCCGCATGCCCACTATACGCCCTCGCTCAAAGTCCGTCAACTGCACATACGGTTCACGTCCACGCTGTCGCGGCATGCTACCAGTGTTAAAGACTGCGATGGAGCTCCGTATGCCACGGCAAACTGGCTGACACCGACGGCGGCGGTGCACAAATGCTGCACAGCTAGCGCCATTCGACGGCCAACACCGCGGTTCCTGGTGTGTCCGCTGTGCCGTGCGTGTGATCATTGCTTGTACAGCCCTCTCGCAGTGTCCGGAGCAAGTATGGTGGGTTTGACACACCGGTGTCAATGTGTTCTTTTTTCCATTTCCAGGAGTGTATTTTCACGAGATACTCTAATGTACAGTCGTGGACAAAACGAGCGAGACCCCTCGCCTTTTCGTTATGCTGATCCGCACGGCTTTAAAGTCTGCTACACAGCATAACAGGCAAGGCGACGAAGTGCTACCAACATAATATGCGCAGGCGTGAAATTGACAAACTATCTGAACTTTTTTACACTGTATTCCATAATTTGTAAGACTATATTAATGCTGATTAGTGTGTTAAATACAACACGTAAATATAAGACAGAACTGAAAGAACAAACGCTAATTGGTATGAACTGGACAAATAAAAATGAATTTCAACTTATCGAGATGACTTAACTGTTTCAGTAAGACAAAGAACCCCAGATCGTTACGAAGTAGCAAAATATTATCCGCATTCGGCCGCGAAACGGTCTGTGTCAACGTTCAGACCAGTCATACTGGATTACCGTTGCTGACCTACCATGAAAGTGTGCAAATTTAGCAATGCGTGAAGATTCATAACGAAATTCAGTTAAAAATCATTCAGTGCCACGCTTAAGTCAATTCCATTATTGACAGAAGCGGAAAAAGTAGGCAGTAACATGTATGAAATTCTACAAGAGTGTCATATTGACATGCACAGGGCGCCAGTACAGAATAAAGGTAGCGATAAAACGTATTGGGTGCGCGAGAATTTCTTAAAATTGCTTTACTGATATTCTACCTGCCTCCATAGAGATTAGAACCGAAAACAAACCAGACCTTCCTTTCACTATGCTAGCAGACAACCTAGGCAAACAGCCCTCTATTATTACCCCAGACATGAACAAGCAGGCAATTTCGAAATGAAAATCTGCAGTTTCTGTTGCATAGAGCTTTCTGGACTCAAAAACATGAATTTTCTTCCTTTATGTCACCGCTTATGTGACAATCATTCGGGATGATTATCGAAATAACAAATTACTGTTATTAGAGAGTAAATTTTGTAGGATAATTCTGCACCACCCCAGGAAATAAACGGCTACATAGCTGCCAAACGTATTCTGCATTGTTTCGAATTCTCCACTAGACTCGCCACAGCCAGAAAACGTTCATTAGCAGAAGTGTTTCTTAAGCTAGCTAGCAATGAGAATGTTCGTACTTCTAAAACGCGGTGGCATTAATACTGGGATGTGAATTACCACGTGTATAGGCAAATACATTCTATTTGCATTCCTGTAAACGTGATTTGGATCGAAAACGTAGCTACGACTAATATGCTTATGTATCGACAGCAACTAGAACATTTCGAATAAAGAGTAGCGGGTGTTATTTATGCGGCCCTCATCTTCAGTGTTTTCGTTGTTAGGATTTCGTCACCTAAACCGGTAAAAACGGAACCCTACTAGTCTCACTTTCTTGACCGTCTATCGGTCTACCCAACCCTTAAAACCCGTTTACCTCCAGAACTGGTGGACATAATAAGCGGAAATGTATCGCACTTCTTGCTGTAACCGGTCCCTTGCTGGTGTAAAAAAGTGAGCTTCTATGTCAACGCAATCAAAAGATACGACGGTTTATGTAAAGAAAATTTACGCGAAAGGTCAAAAAATGGCTTCAAGAACTATGCGACCTAACTGCTTAGGTCATCAGCCCCTAGACCTAGAACTACTTAAACCTAGCTAGCCTAAGGGCATCACAGACATCTATGCCCGAGGTAGAATTCCAACCTGCGACTGAAGCAGCCGTGCGGTTCGTCACTGAAGCGCCTGGAACCGCTCGGCCACCGCAACGCGGCGAAACCCTACTCACCTCATGTATAATGATAATATATACTGTCTAGTGAGGATAAACTGTATTCGCCAGCAACTCAGATCGTTTGCTCACGGAACTTTTACGAAGCTACATTCAAACTTTGTCGAAGTCGTCTGCAATATCCATTACAAACACCCTAGGAACTTCGTATGCGATATCCACTTCTGACGACGCTGGCAGATACTGCAGTACTATAACAAGTAGGTGGGAATTTATTGTTATTGGTCCACGCATGACACTTTATTTCAATATCAATTTAACGCGCCTAGGTGTTTGTATATGCCTGAAACTATTGAACAAAAAGTAAATAAACAACAAACGAGCCGGCCGCGGTGGTCTCGCGGTTCTAGGCGCGCAGTCCGGAACCGTGCGACTGCTACGGTCGCTGGTTCGAATCCTGCCTGGGGCATGGATGTGTGTGATGTCCTTAGGTTAGTTAGGTTTAAGTAGTTCTAAGTTCTAGGGGACTTATGACCACAGCAGTTGAGTCCCATAGTGCTCAGAGGCATTTGAACCATTTTGAAACAGCAAACAACTTCGATGTTTAAATCAAATGAAAGTCACATGTCGTAATTAAAACATAATTTCGTCGTTACATCTACATGACTACATCAACAGGATTTCTTGGCAATCCGGACTTACGTGCCTGGCAGAAGGTTACGGTTATTTCTCTACCGTCCCACTCATTAACAGTGTGCGGGAAAAAGGACCACTTAAATCTTTTCTTGCGAGCCTTGAATTACATTATTACTATGGTTTCTTCCTGTGTTCCCGAGGAAATACCCCGATCTTGCTGAAACTTCGCTCAGTGAAAGCGGGGACAAAATAAGCGAACACGTGTCTCGGCTTATCTGCTTACACTCTACCGCTTCTGAGAAAACGACGGTCAAAGTTTTCAATGCGCTGTTACTATAGTGTAGACACCTCTTAGCGGGTAAGCATTCAACTGGAGCGGTGGCTCTGCGGCTACCATAGCGATTTCTGAACTTTGCGCTGCGAGTTCGAAACCCGGTTTTTCCTTTTTATTCCCCTCACTCTCTGAATTATCTACGAATGTTTATTCCAATTTATGTTGAAACACTGTTGTCGTTATTCGTCAGTTAATTTACTGTGTAAAGAAATAAGTTAAAAAGGGAACACACAGTGCGTAGTGGGGCGATCACTCTGTTGTAGAAATAATTCAGAAGCCAAGATCGCTTAAATATTGTTTACTGGATAACCGGTTTCAACACACTAAAGGTGCCATCATCGGATCTGAATGTAGATTAACATTTATAAAATATTTGGTTATAACGATACATGAGGCAGCCCAGATGATGTTAGATCAGCTTGTCTCATTCGTTTATTACTTTTTAATTCATTAATTACACATAAAGTTAATTGGCGAATAATGACAACATTATTTCAACATAACTTAGAAAAAAACATTCGTAGATAATTCTGATAGAGAGGCAGGAAAATAAAATAATTAAAAAACCCAATATGGTATCGAACACGGGAATCAGTGTTAAGAAGGAACGACGGTAGCCACCGCTTCAATTGCGTTCTCGGCTGCAGAAGGTATCTACACTAGAGCAACAGCGCGTTGATAACTTTGACCGTCGTTTTCTCGGAAACGGTCGAGTGTCTGCAGATAAGCCGAAACACATGTTCGCTTATTTTGTCCTCTCCTTCACTGAGCAAAGTTTCGGGACAATCAGCCTATGACATTTGGCGAGTTCCCCTCGCTCGTCGAGTCGCTTCTTACGCCCGGCGAGAATTATGTATGCCTCCGAGTAAACTGCGCCACCTGGAAACACGGCGAGCGGGGATAAACACGTTTTCCTTCTTATAAGGCAACCTTCTACAGATAATATTCACGAAGTGTTCTTCAGGTTGCCTCAGATATTTCAGAAATGTTTCTTGCCTCAGGCCTGCCGCATATGCAAAACGTAAACATTTCATTTCATGTAATATTTATCAGGATAAGACATGACAAGAGTGGACCAGTCACTTCTGAGAAAAATTAGAGATTCTAAGTTGCTCCACTATGTAATGACACGGGCACGGGCTTGCGATCTGTCTTTTATGCCATCGATTTCCGTGTTACACATACTTGGCCACTGCGTTGCGGCTGCCATCTTGGAGGAGGCAGTCTGTTTCCTGCCAGCGCTGTTTCCGCAGCCAATATTAACCGCGACGAATCATTCAGTCACCGCTAAATGGCCCATCTGGCTGAGGCGGACAAGGGCGCTATAATACTCCATGCAGAGGGATCTTCAAATGCCGACATAGCGAGAACTATGGGTCTTCACAAGTCGACGGTAGCCAGGTGGATCAGACGAAAGGAAGAGAGTGGTAACTTGAATGGGAGGCCTCATGGCCGTCGCCGCAAAACAACGCAAGCTCAGGATCAGCAGATACGCCGTTTCAGTGAGAACCACCCATTTGTCAACGCACGACAAATCAGCAAATTCATGAAGCTTGGAATGAGTTACTTGAATCTCCTAGTTCTGTGGCTCGAGTTGTGGGCTCAATGCCCAACAGACTTCCAGCTGTTGTGGAAGCCAAAGGAGGCTATACGCGATTTTTTTTTACAGACTTATGTTTTATATAATTTCAAGGAAACGCAATAAGTGGAATGGGGACAAACAAATTAATTCACAGCAAGATATGTAATATTTAATTTGATAAGAGAAGAAATACTCACCTTATATATTCATTCAGTCTCTATAAAATACGTGACACACGTGTGTATGCAAGAAGGGTACAAAACAGTTCAGCACAAAATAAAAATGTTGAGGAGAAGCTCCCCGATGAAGACGTAATTGCAGAACAAAGGTTGGGCTAGAAGGAGAGGTAAGGAGGCCCGAAAAAGCAGAACAAAATCAAATACCCAATAGACTTTGAGTAGTTGTCGCAGCAAAGGGCGGTTGGTATATGCGATTCGGAGCAACTGTACAAGAATAGTTTTATTTACTGATTTTTGAGGCTTTATTTTGTGACGGCTAAACAGTGCTGCATCATGAGACCCGCTATTTTTCCACATGTGGCTAAACATCAGAGCTGAAAAAATTTTGAGAGGTACCGAAGTTCTCTGGAAGAGTAAAGTGTTTTAGACAAGAAGATGATTTTTAGTTCATTTCATTTTAACCATTCACACTATGCTTCGACATTCTAATCTTTGATTTCATTTTATTATTACGTATCTTTCCTTCAGTGAAAGTCAACGGTAGTAAGTTTCAAGATATGAAGAATAACTGGAAGTTTTTAATTTGTGGAATAGCGTATTTAACAGTTCATATTTTCAACAAATCTGTAGTTACAGGACATATTAAGAAGCAAGTAAAAATGGCACTGTGGAAAGATCAGGTTGGCCTCTAAAGGGTAACGACGGTAAAATAGCAAATACTAAACAATGGGTAACAACTATTGTTGATGGTGAGTAGCCGTAATCGATATGTCACTTTTCCGTAATTGTATTTCTGAAGTTTATCGTCAATCCTAGGACTGACATCTATACTCTGTTTTACGTAAAGAATACAACCTTCAAAATTTATTTAGCAGCGCAGAATATTAAATCACAGTTTATAGATCAGGAACCTAATCCAACTGCCTTTAATTTTATTTTCACGGATGACATTGAGACAGTAAATAACAAGAGAAATAAGAAAACTCTCAGAATCAATATAGAGAATTCAAGTATCATGTGAATTCAAAAGTTTGCTATAATAGCGATTAATTGCTTTTTACAGACCCCTTCATGCCTACGTTTTCCGTCAGACAGACAATGTTTGAAACTAGGACTAACGAGGTAAACAATTTTTCCACAAATTGTCAAATTGGAAGTCGGACAGCCAGTTACATAAATTACGATGACAACAAACGTTTTTCAAGTAAACTGATCACAGGAGGAATCCAACGCATTTATTGTGAGTTACATGCACAGTATGTAAACTGGCAACGCCACCAACACACAATACCACTAACAAGGGAACATCCCCATCGCACCGCCCTCAGATTTAGTTATAAGTTGATACAGGGGATAGGCCTTGAAAAACTGAACACAGATCAATCGAGAAAACAGGAAGAAGTTGTGTGGAAGTATGAAAAAAATAAGCAAAATATACAAACTGAGTAGTCCATGCGCAAGATAAGCAACATCAAGGATAGGGTGAGCTCAGGAGCGCCGTGATCCCGTGGTTAGCGCACGCAGCTGCGGAACGAGAGGTCCTTCCGTCAAATTTTCCCAGGAGTGAAAAGTTTAATTTTTATTTTCAGACAATTATTATCTGTCCGTCCGTCTGTCCGATGCGAGGTAACCGCGCCGTAGTATGATGACGCTACACCTAAAAAACATCGAAAGACATGACGTCAGTCGA
Source organism: Schistocerca nitens (assembly GCF_023898315.1). Taxonomy (NCBI): domain Eukaryota; kingdom Metazoa; phylum Arthropoda; class Insecta; order Orthoptera; family Acrididae; genus Schistocerca; species Schistocerca nitens. The sequence continues at coordinate 675,256,027 of NC_064617.1, read as the reverse complement.
CTATAGCGCACGGAAGAGAGAGTATTCCTGCTAATGAGGCTCCCTGGCTGGCAGTTAACTGTTCGCTACTTTGGACGAGAGTGCATTAAATACGTGCGATGCATTGCGTGGGCAATATGAATCCAGCAAATATAGCTCGTGACTCCAATAACAATGTCAATGAATATTTTCCGAACTGTAAGGCATCGGAAAGTTCCTTAAGGGATCGAACGATTGTCGAACATTTGTATGATTATTTCCTACATTTGTTGAATAACAGTACGTGTGGTGATGATTGTCTGAAAATAAAAAAAATCAAACAACTAACCCGAGGGAAGACTTAAACCAACGACCTCTCGTTCTGCAGCTCCTCACGCTAACCACGCGACCCACTGCGCTCCCGTGCTCAAGCTATCCTTGATGTTGCTTATCATGCACACGGACTACTCAGTTTGTTTGGTTTGAATATTTTTTTCATAGGTCCACACAACTTCTTCCTGTTTTTCGAATGATCTGTGTTCAGTTTTCAAGGCCTATCCACTGTGTCAACTTATAACTAAATCTGAGGAGGGTGCGATGGGAAGGTTCCCTTGTTAGCTATGAAACAACTGTAGCAAAACGGAGCATCCTCGTTATCCATGTGATGGATAAGACGACTAATTCGCAACATAAATGTCAATGTAAGCATCAGTTTCTGTTGGAACGTGCTTCCCGGACCAAATAACATACATTTCCTACGTCTTCAATGCGAATCATGTAGCAAATGTAATTTAAAGGACATAAAAATATCGAGTGAATTTACTAAAATAATTATGAACCACTTGAATTTGCATTCAACAGGCAATGTTCAGAAGTCTGGTGTAGGAGTACTGCATGCTCTAATTCGAAACAACAAAAATCAACAGAGTAACTATTATTGAACGTCATCAGGTCACTCATCGAGCATTCCTATGCAGTACTGTTACTGGTGACGTGTTATGATGCCTTTATCGTTAACTTCCTAAGAAGAAATGAAAGGCTGAGCTCCACCAAAAGACGTAAACTCGAGGAGAGAGTTGCGTGAACATATTATTTTACATCTGATAAATCCAAAAGTGTGTTTTGGGCTACGAATTCTGCCCCCAGGGTGTGTGCAACACAGCTGGAATTTGTTGCCAACAACTGAGTCACCTTTCGGTCACAGTGTAAGAAAATCGAGCAACAAAACTACATCACCTGTGCTACTGCATGATAACGCACTATGTTGATTTGAGAAACAAAACTATCCAGGAGATTGATAGGAAAGTCGTCTCTCAGGCACATTTGTATTGATAGGGAAGTCCTCTCTCAAGCACTTGTCCCTCTCGTCATATATTTGTAAAATTTTACCTTTCCCACTCTAGATCGATCAACCGTCAAGGCAATTCATTTCTAGACGAAAATACTTTTAAAACTACTCTGGTTTATTGACATCGTTAGAACAAGTAGGTTTCTACAGGCGTAGAATTTGTAAACAACTTTAGCATTGTCATATCGTTTTAGATATCGTGAAAGAAAATTCTGCTGCTAATTAATTTCTCTTTGATAATTACTGTTGCGTTTAGTAAACTAATGGAAAATGCAATTAAAATATTCACTGTACTAATACAAACTAAAGTCAGCTTAATACAGAAACATCACGACGGCAGTCTATCTTAATAAAGCATTAAGTTTCTGTGAGACAATTGGGCTTATTTTAACACGAATTAGTAGGATATTACAGACTTTACACTTAGAAAAGATCTGTATTTATTTCATTTCCTGTACCATTCGTAAGTGTTATGAAAATGGGGCTTTTCATAGATAAAATTATGTATTCACAACAACAAAAAAATGTCGGCAGAAAACAAAAGTGGCATTATGAATCTGGCAGTACCGTAAGGTTTTCACTCTGACACTAAGAGTTACTGAAAGTAGCAAGAAGAATTTTGCTCGAGCGTTGTCTTACGATTCCCTTATTAAGTTTTTATCTGCCTGCTTGTAGCTGTGCTACAAAAGAATTAAAAATCTGGCTTTCAGCAAGTCTCGAAAGGCGAACAAAAGCAGCTTGCACCTGGTTACTAAGCATGTTACCTGGGGACTAGTTTTTTCTTAAAGCGGGAAGACATCCTTTTGTGGTTCAATTGGCAAATGTCAGTCAGACGTGTGACGTTAGTCTAAGCGTTTCGGTGTGTTGAATTTGTACCAATGATTTTTCTACACGTTTTTTCTGTCCCAAATAGAGTTGAAGTCTCCCATTAGTATTTTCACGTCATCTTGGTGAATTTTGCTCATGGTATTTTCGAGTGTGTTCCAGAATTTTTCAACATTGTCGGTGTTTTTCTTATTTTCGATGTTGGTGGGTTCAAATGGTTCAAATGGCTCTGAGCACTATGGGACTTAACTGCTGTGGTCATCAGTCCCCTAGAACTTAGAACTAGTTAAACCTAACTAACCTAAGGACATCGCACACATCCATGCCCGAGGCAGGATGCGAACCTGCGACCGTAGCGGTCGCGCGGTTCCAGACTGTAGCGCCTAGAACCTCTCGAACACTCCGGCCGTCGATGTTGGTGGGGACACGTGCGTATATGTTTTACTGGGGCTCTGAATGACCATAGTCATAAGTCGCTTGTTGACGGGCCAGCCGCGGTGGCCGAGCGGTTCTTGGCTCTTCAGTCTGGAACCGCGCGACTGCTACGGTCGCAGGTTCGAATCCAGCCTTGGGCATGAATTTGTGTGATGTCCTTAGATTAGCTAGGTATAAGTAGTTCTAAGTTCTAGGAGACTGATGACCTCCACTGTTAAGTTCCATAGTGCTCAGAGCCATTGGAACCTTTTGATTGTCGATCGGTGTGATTTCTTTGGCAGAGTTGATAGATCGGTGTTCGAGAAATGCAATGCCGAAGATTGGTACGCCTTTCGTTACCTTTTGTTGTATTCTGCTCTTGAAGATGCAATGGTTTCCCTAATACACGGTTTCATTGTCAGTTAGTCGTGGTTCTTGAAGTGCAAGGATGAGAATTTTTTGTCGGTCCATTTCTTTTGTGAGATTATTTAGTTTTCGTGTTTGGATCAAGGTATCGATGTTTACTTTTAAATGCATGTTTTTTGCTTGTAGGGAAATTTACCAGAGATCTTCGATATTCTCTGTCGTGCTAACCTGGACTCCCCAGAATCCGAAAATCCAACTGCCGCCTGTCGACAGCCGGGTTGTGTACCACCTGGGATAAAGTTGACTTTGCTTGCATAGTTTACGTTTGCTTGTGTTTCATTGGTTGTGCTTGGGTGATACCAGGACCGGACAGGACCAGAGGGTGTTGAAGCCTTTGAAAGCAAATATTTTCAGCCAAGCTCATTGAGCTAACACGGTGACCAGAGTAACGGTGATTTTCACTCAGACGTGTCTGGATTTTGCGTTCAACGGATTGAGTAGCCGTTCAGGATTGTGTTAGTATTTGGTTCACCCCTAGTATTTGATTTCCTCGGTACCACCCATATGGGGGAGGGTTTCCACTATCCGCCACACGCGATTATTATTATTATTATTATTATTATTGTCATTATGTCTCAGCAAATCCCATATGGTGTATCTTCCCACCACTGAAATAGATGTGTATTGTTCGATTCAGTATTTCCATCACATAAATGTGGTTTATAATTACGTTACATTGCTACTAGTAGACATATTTCTCACTTTTTCTTAGACAGTTGCTACCTGTTACTCCATCATAGGAATTTATGTGCGAAGCATTGTTGAAATACAGACGTTCAAATTATCCGATTTCTGTAATTTCATTTCGATACCAGATCGTTCTAATCGGATTCAGCCAGGTAGTCTTAATGTGGATATCCGACCACGACTGTCATCATATGATAGACTGTGTAAACCACATTCTTTATCGGACTGTTGAATATAGATCACTTATCTATGACAGGACCTGAATTCTTAAACACTGTGGAAAATAATAATCCGATGTGCTTATTACAAATACGTTATTCCAATATAAATATGTGAACTAACGAGATAACAGTTTATTTACAGGAGCAGAACTAATGTTCAAATGTTCAAATGTGTGTGAAATCGTATGGGACTTAACTGCTAAGGTCATCAGTACCTAAGCTTACACACTACTTAACCTAAATCATCTTAAGGACAAACACACACACCCATGCCCGAGGGAGGACTCGAACCTCCGCCGGGATCAGCCACGCAGCTCATGACTGCAGCGCCCCTGACCGCTCGGCTAATCCCGCGCGGCTACTAAAAGTATACTCGTCCACAAAACCCATGTGGACAATTATCTGATAATCGGTCAAGCTTTGCTTTGTCGCAGCTCTTTAGGATACAAGTCCATTTACTTTCAGGCTCTTACATACAATTCTTGCAATGCAAGGTAATTGAAAAAACTCATCCACTCGACGCCAACTGAGGAACTGACTGGTGCATGTGTTGTTCAACACACAGTAGTTGTCACCCTCACTGGAATCAATGAGTGTGTGCGTGTGTGTGTGTGTGTGTGTGTGTGTGTGTGTGTGAGTGAGTTTTCGTGTTAATGCACAATCTGAATCAATACTATTAACATCAGACAGACAACCGGGCATCAAATATGACTGTAAAGTATGTTAATGCGATGGGAAGTTACAAACTGAATTTTCACCTAACCCACGTCCTGCATATTACGTTAAGTAAGATGTATTAACTCCATAGTATCGTTAGCAGAGAGTGCGCTCTTGTTGTCGAGGCCTGCGACAAGCGCAGCGATCAGCACTGCCCAATGCCGCCGCGATTTGTTTATGTTGGCTGAGCGTGGACACTGCAGCAGACGCTTCGCCATAAACAGAAAGAAATCACCTTGGCTCTGACTGCAGTGAGCGGATATCACTGCCTGCGTGTTCTTATAGTAACCAACGTGAGACTCTACTCACAGGTGCCATGGAGCAATTGCAACGGGTATCATGTCATTAGTCATGAGAATATTAACCAGTGATGAAATGTCCACTCTATTTGAATCCTAAGAAAATAGGAACCTTCTCACAAAGGAATGTGAGGTGATATCAAAATTTATCCAACATACAAAAATTAACTGCAGGGCTTTCATGTATGCAGTAGTAGCACACAAGGAAATAATATGTCTTGGAAGCGTATATTTCATTTCCTCTTCTCATATTAACGTCCTTGTTTTAGAATGAAGTGAGAAAATTAACGCGAAAAACTTAAGTTCCTGAGAAGCATATAAGTCATTTCCTCGTCTCATATCATAGCTTTTGTTTTAGTATGAGGTGAAAAAATAAACAGTTTACGGCTCTGAAACATAATATGACACCAGATTCTTATCGTAGGCGCTATCGGAAACGCAAAAAGCAGGGAGCTGTCCATTCTTTTGTCCTAAAGAGCTGCGACAAAGCAAAGCTTGACCGATTATCAGATAATTGTCCACACGGGTTTTGTGGACGAGTATACTTTTAGTAGCCGCGCGGGATTAGCCGAGCGGTCAGGGGCGCTGCAGTCATGAGCTGCGTGGCTGATCCCGGCGGAGGTTCGAGTCCTCCCTGGGGCATGGGTGTGTGTGTTTGTCCTTAGGATAATTTAGGTTAAGTAGTGTGTAAGCTTAGGTACTGATGACCTTAGCAGTTAAGTCCCATACGATTTCACACACATTTGAACATTTGAACATTAGTTCTGCTCCTGTAAATAAACTGTTATCTCGTTAGTTCACATATTTATATTGGAATAACGTATTTGTAATAAGCACATCGGATTATTATTTTCCACAGTGTTTAAGAATTCAGGTCCTGTCATAGATAAGTGATCTATATTCAACAGTCCGATAAAGAATGTGGTTTACACAGTCTATCATATGATGACAGTCGTGGTCGGATATCCACATTAAGACTACCTGGCTGAATCCGATTAGAACGATCTGGTATCGAAATGAAATTACAGAAATCGGATAATTTGAACGTCTGTATTTCAACAATGCTTCGCACATAAATTCCTATGATGGAGTAACAGGTAGCAACTGTCTAAGAAAAAGTGAGAAATATGTCTACTAGTAGCAATGTAACGTAATTATAAACCACATTTATGTGATGGAAATACTGAATCGAACAATACACATCTATTTCAGTGGTGGGAAGATACACCATATGGGATTTGCTGAGACATAATGACAATAATAATAATAATAATAATAATAATAATAATCGCGTGTGGCGGATAGTGGAAACCCTCCCCCATATGGGTGGTACCGAGGAAATCAAATACTAGGGGTGAACCAAATACTAACACAATCCTGAACGGCTACTCAATCCGTTGAACGCAAAATCCAGACACGTCTGAGTGAAAATCACCGTTACTCTGGTCACCGTGTTAGCTCAATGAGCTTGGCTGAAAATATTTGCTTTCAAAGGCTTCAACACCCTCTGGTCCTGTCCGGTCCTGGTATCACCCAAGCACAACCAATGAAACACAAGCAAACGTAAACTATGCAAGCAAAGTCAACTTTATCCCAGGTGGTACACAACCCGGCTGTCGACAGGCGGCAGTTGGATTTTCGGATTCTGGGGAGTCCAGATTAGCACGACAGAGAATATCGAAGATCTCTGGTAAATTTCCCTACAAGCAAAAAACATGCATTTAAAAGTAAACATCGATACCTTGATCCAAACACGAAAACTAAATAATCTCACAAAAGAAATGGACCGACAAAAAATTCTCATCCTTGCACTTCAAGAACCACGACTAACTGACAATGAAACCGTGCATTAGGGAAACCATTGCATCTTCAAGAGCAGAATACAACAAAAGGTAACGAAAGGCGTACCAATCTTCGGCATTGCATTTCTCGAACACCGATCTATCAACTCTGTCAAAGAAATCACACCGATCGACAATCAAAAGGTTCCAATGGCTCTGAGCACTATGGAACTTAACAGTGGAGGTCATCAGTCTCCTAGAACTTAGAACTACTTATACCTAGCTAATCTAAGGACATCACACAAATTCATGCCCAAGGCTGGATTCGAACCTGCGACCGTAGCAGTCGCGCGGTTCCGGACTGAAGAGCCAAGAACCGCTCGGCCACCGCGGCTGGCCCGTCAACAAGCGACTTATGACTATGGTCATTCAGAGCCCCAGTAAAACATATACGCACGTGTCCCCACCAACATCGACGGCCGGAGTGTTCGAGAGGTTCTAGGCGCTACAGTCTGGAACCGCGCGACCGCTACGGTCGCAGGTTCGCATCCTGCCTCGGGCATGGATGTGTGCGATGTCCTTAGGTTAGTTAGGTTTAACTAGTTCTAAGTTCTAGGGGACTGATGACCACAGCAGTTAAGTCCCATAGTGCTCAGAGCCATTTGAACCATTTGAACCCACCAACATCGAAAATAAGAAAAACACCGACAATGTTGAAAAATTCTGGAACACACTCGAAAATACCATGAGCAAAATTCACCAAGATGACGTGAAAATACTAATGGGAGACTTCAACTCTATTTGGGACAGAAAAAACGTGTAGAAAAATCATTGGTACAAATTCAACACACCGAAACGCTTAGACTAACGTCACACGTCTGACTGACATTTGCCAATTGAACCACAAAAGGATGTCTTCCCGCTTTAAGAAAAAACCAGTCCCCAGGTAACATGCTTAGTAACCAGGTGCAAGCTGCTTTTGTTCGCCTTTCGAGACTTGCTGAAAGCCAGATTTTTAATTCTTTTGTAGCACAGCTACAAGCAGGCAGATAAAAACTTAATAAGGGAATCGTAAGACAACGCTCGAGCAAAATTCTTCTTGCTACTTTCAGTAACTCTTAGTGTCAGAGTGAAAACCTTACGGTACTGCCAGATTCATAATGCCACTTTTGTTTTCTGCCGACATTTTTTTGTTGTTGTGAATACATAATTTTATCTATGAAAAGCCCCATTTTCATAACACTTACGAATGGTACAGGAAATGAAATAAATACAGATCTTTTCTAAGTGTAAAGTCTGTAATATCCTACTAATTCGTGTTAAAATAAGCCCAATTGTCTCACAGAAACTTAATGCTTTATTAAGATAGACTGCCGTCGTGATGTTTCTGTATTAAGCTGACTTTAGTTTGTATTAGTACAGTGAATATTTTAATTGCATTTTCCATTAGTTTACTAAACGCAACAGTAATTATCAAAGAGAAATTAATTAGCAGCAGAATTTTCTTTCACGATATCTAAAACGATATGACAATGCTAAAGTTGTTTACAAATTCTACGCCTGTAGAAACCTACTTGTTCTAACGATGTCAATAAACCAGAGTAGTTTTAAAAGTATTTTCGTCTAGAAATGAATTGCCTTGACGGTTGATCGATCTAGAGTGGGAAAGGTAAAATTTTACAAATATATGACGAGAGGGACAAGTGCTTGAGAGAGGACTTCCCTATCAATACAAATGTGCCTGAGAGACGACTTTCCTATCAATCTCCTGGATAGTTTTGTTTCTCAAATCAACATAGTGCGTTATCATGCAGTAGCATAGGTGATGTAGTTTTGTTGCTCGATTTTCTTACACTGTGACCGAAAGGTGACTCAGTTGTTGGCAACAAATTCCAGCTGTGTTGCACACACCCTGGGGGCAGAATTCGTAGCCCAAAACACACTTTTGGATTTATCAGATGTAAAATAATATGTTCACGCAACTCTTTCCTCGAGTTTACGTCTTTTGGTGGAGCTCAGCCTTTCATTTCTTCTTAGGAAGTTAACGATAAAGGCATCATAACACGTCACCAGTAACAGTACTGCATAGGAATGCTCGATGAGTGACCTGATGACGTTCAATAATAGTTACTCTGTTGATTTTTGTTGTTTCGAATTAGAGCATGCAGTACTCCTACACCAGACTTCTGAACATTGCCTGTTGAATGCAAATTCAAGTGGTTCATAATTATTTTAGTAAATTCACTCGATATTTTTATGTCCTTTAAATTACATTTGCTACATGATTCGCATTGAAGACGTAGGAAATGTATGTTATTTGGTCCGGGAAGCACGTTCCAACAGAAACTGATGCTTACATTGACATTTATGTTGCGAATTAGTCGTCTTATCCATCACATGGATAACGAGGATGCTCCGTTTTGCTACAGTTGTTTCATAGCTAACAAGGGAACCTCCCCATCGCACCCTCCTCAGATTTAGTTATAAGTTGACACAGTGGATAGGCCTTGAAAACTGAACACAGATCATTCGAAAAACAGGAAGAAGTTGTGTGGACCTATGAAAAAAACATTCAAACCAAACAAACTGAGTAGTCCGTGTGCATGATAAGCAACATCAAGGATAGCTTGAGCACGGGAGCGCAGTGGTCGCGTGGTTAGCGTGAGGAGCTGCAGAACGAGAGGTCGTTGGTTTAAGGCTTCCCTCGGGTTAGTTGTTTGATTTTTTTTATTTTCAGACAATCATCACCACACGTACTGTTATTCAACAAATGTAGGAAATAATCATACAAATGTTCGACAATCGTTCGATCCCTTAAGGAACTTTCCGATGCCTTACAGTTCGGAAAATATTCATTGACATTGTTATTGGAGTCACGAGCTATATTTGCTGGATTCATATTGCCCACGCAATGCATCGCACGTATTTAATGCACTCTCGTCCAAAGTAGCGAACAGTTAACTGCCAGCCAGGGAGCCTCATTAGCAGGAATACTCTCTCTTCCGTGCGCTATAGTCGACTGACGTCATGTCTTTCGATGTTTTTTAGGTGTAGCGTCATCATACTACGGCGCGGTTACCTCGCATCGGACGGACGGACGGACAGATAATATTTGTCTGAAAATAAAAATTAAACTTTTCACTCCTGGGAAAATTTGACGGAAGGACCTCTCGTTCCGCAGTTGCGTGCGCTAACCACGGGATCACGGCGCTCCTGAGCTCACCCTATCCTTGATGTTGCCTATCTTGCGCATGGACTACTCAGTTTGTATATTTTGCTTATTTTTTTCATACTTCCACACAACTTCTTCCTGTTTTCTCGATTGATCTGTGTTCAGTTTTTCAAGGCCTATCCCCTGTATCAACTTATAACTAAATCTGAGGGCGGTGCGATGGGGATGTTCCCTTGTTAGTGGTATTGTGTGTTGGTGGCGTTGCCAGTTTACATACTGTGCATGTAACTCACAATAAATGCGTTGGATGCCTCCTGTGATCAGTTTACTTGAAAAACGTTTGTTGTCATCGTAATTTATGTAACTGGCTGTCCGACTTCCAATTTGACAATTTGTGGAAAAATTGTTTACCTCGTTAGTCCTAGTTTCAAACATTGTCTGTCTGACGGAAAACGTAGGCATGAAGGGGTCTGTAAAAAGCAATTAATCGCTATTATAGCAAACTTTTGAATTCACATGATACTTGAATTCTCTATATTGATTCTGAGAGTTTTCTTATTTCTCTTGTTATTTACTGTCTCAATGTCATCCGTGAAAATAAAATTAAAGGCAGTTGGATTAGGTTCCTGATCTATAAACTGTGATTTAATATTCTGCGCTGCTAAATAAATTTTGAAGGTTGTATTCTTTACGTAAAACAGAGTATCGGTGTCAGTCCTAGGATTGACGATAAACTTCAGAAATACAATTACGGAAAAGTGACATATCGATTATGGCTCCTCACCATCAACAATAGTTGTTACCCATAGTTTCATATTTGCTATTTTATCGTCGTTACCCTTTAGAGACCAACCTGATCATTCCACAATGCCATTTTTGACTCGCTTCTTAATATGTCCTATAACTACAGATTTGTCGAAAATATTAACTGTTAAATACGCTTTCCACAAATTAGAAACTTCCAGTTATTCTTCATATCTTGAAACTTACTACCGTTGACTTTCACTGGAGAAAAGATACATAATAATAAAATGAAATCAAAGATTAGAATGTCAAATCATAGTGTGAATGGTTAAAATGAAATGAACTAAAAATCATCTCCTTGTCTAAAAGACGTTATTCTTCCAGAGAACTTCGGCACCTCAAAATTTTTTACACCTCTGATGTTCAGCCACATGTGGACAAATAGCGGGTCCCATGATGCAGCACTGTTTAGCCGTCACAAAATGAAGCCTCAAAAATCAGTCCACATTCCATTTACTGCGTTTCCTTGAAATTATATAAAATATACGTCTGTAAGTAAAAAAAAAAAAAAAGACGAAGAAGAAAGAAACAAAGCTTGAAACAGCTGATTGGTGAAGCCTCCTTTGGCTTCCACAACAGCTCGAAGTCTGTTGGGCATTGAGCCCACAACTCGAGCCACATAACTAGGAGATTCAAGTAACTCATTCCAAGCGTCATGAATCACATCAGAAAGCTGTCGGCGAATCGACGGTGACTGCCCTTTTCTCGTATTACTCTGACCATTTCTGCCCAGATATTCTCAATGGGATTCGTGTCAGCTCCTTTAGGTGGCCATTCCGTTACAGTAATATTACTATGGTCGTCGACCCGCCTCTTAACCACACGTGCCATATGAATAGACGAGCGATCTTGTTGGAACATGATCTGATCATCGCCAAATCTTGCTGCCACAGCAGGCAACATCACGTTCTCCAGAATTGATATGTAATTGCGCGCATCGAATCTTCCTTCCACTTCCCACAGGAGCCCACACCCTTCGGCCGATATCCACGCCCATACCGTTACCGACTACAAATGGCTCTGAGCACTGTGGGACTTAACATCTGTGGTCATCAGTCCCCTAGAACGTAGAACTACTTAAACCTAACTAACCTAAGGACATCACACACATCCATGCGCGAGGCAGGATTCGAACCTGCGACCGTAGCGGTCACGCGGTTCCAGACTGAAGCGCCTCGAACCGCACGGCCACACCGGCCGGCACCGACAACCTGCCACTCCTTCGGCAACTGTAAATATATTTTCGATTATACCTAGCACATTTAGGCCGGTAAACTAGTACTTTTCCGGATGATGCCGTAGAGAAAACTTTTTGGTGCGTGAAAATCACTCGCCTCCAAAACTGGAGAGGTTTGTCGCCATTTTCAGTAGCAAAAGCAAGGCAAGCTTCTCTTTGGGAAACAGTCAATGTCTCTTTCACAGCAGCGCTTCTTGCTCTCAGTCCACCTTCCCTTACACGAGGAGTGACGGTCTTACTGCTAACATTGAGACCCAAAGTTTGCTGAATTTGTCGTGCGTTGACAAATGGGTGGTTCTCACTGAAACGGCGTATCTGCTGATCCTGAGCTGCTGTTGTTTTGCGGCGACGGCCATGAGGCCTCCCATTCAAGTTACCACTCTCTTCCTTTCGTCTGATCCACCTGGCTACCGTCGACTTGTGAAGACCCATAGTTCTTGCTATGTCGGCATTTGAAGATCCCTCTGCATGGAAATACTGGCTGCGGAAACAGCGCTGGCAGGAAACAGACTGCCTCCTCCACGATGGCAGCCACAACGCAGTGGCCAAGTATGTGTAACACGGAAATCGATGGCATAAAAGAGAGATCGCAAGCCCATACCCGTGTCATTACATAGTGGAGCAACTTAAAATCTCTAATTTTTCTCAGAAGGGACTGGTCCACTCTTGTCATGTCTTATCCTGATAAATATTACATGAAATGAAATGTTTACGTTTTGCATATGCGGCAGGCCTGACGCAAGAAACATTTCTGAAATATCTGAGGCAACCTGAAGAACACTTCATGAATTTTATCTGTAGAGGGTTGCCTTATAAGAAGGAAAACGTGTTTATCCCCGCTCGCCGTGTTTCCAGGTGGCGCAGTTTACTCGGAGGCATACATAATTCTCGCCGGGCGTAAGAAGCGACTCGACGAGCTAGGGGAACTCGCCAAGTGTCATAGGCTGATTGTCCCGAAACTTTGCTCACACGGGGAGGCCGCCAAATGTGAAATTCAGATTCGATTCATACTGCGCATAATAAAAGCTCATGGCCAGAGGTGTAATGTGGCAAAGCACCAAGATGCACTTCTCAGCTGTTGTCGAGAAAATCGACAGTTAGAAGAAACCGTTGCGGTGAAATACTCTCTACGATTAATCATTTTCTACAGCGTCGTGGCGCAGCGGTAAGCGCTCGAGTTCGTAATCCGAAGGTCGCCGGATCGAATCTCACGCCATGCAACATTTTTTTTATTATTATTACTTTTTGTAATTCAAATATATATATTATTATTATTATTAGCGAATGTCCCCATGGGAGAACGATAAGCAGGTGATTAACATTTCTTGATGTTCTTCTTATTTTCCCAGTATTTCTTCATTGCCTCCCCAAAGGCCTTCTTCCTTTCTTCGGTCCACTTTGGTCGGAAAGGTTTAGATTCCGTCTCTGGAGTAAACTTCCACTTGTCGATTTTTCTTCTGAATGTATCCCGGTCTGATGTGTTTGTTATGTCAATTTTTGCCTTTTTCAAATCCTTCTTAACTTCAGTTACCCAGGGTATTGTTGCCTTAAGTGATGTCATATAGTCCAATAGACGTTTAGTTAACCTGTTTCCAGGTAATCTGTCTATATGTCCATAAAACTTCATCCGCCTCTTCCTGATATCTGCCTCGATGTTTGATATTTTTTCGGTTGTCTCGGTAGTCTGCAGCCTGTATCCATCTTGTGTGTATCGTGGTCCTAGGATTTTTCTAATAATTTTTCTCTCTACTTTCTTAATTTCGTGTAAATCTAATTTTCTATTCAGGGAGAGTGTTTCACTTGCATATGTGACTGTTGGTTTGATGACTGTGTTGTAGTGTCTGATTTTAGTGCCTTTTGATAGACATTTCTTGTTATATATCTTTTGAATAAGTCCGAATGCTTTCTTGATTTTCTGTAATCGGTTTTTTTGTGCTATTTTCTCAAGTCCTGTTGGTTCAATAACTTCACCGAGATACTTAAAGTGCTTGACTCTAGTTATTTCACCATACTTTGTTTTTAGTTTCGAAATATCTAATTTTGAGCAGATGAATTCTGTCTTCTCAAAGGAGATTTGCAGGCCAACCTTCTCAGCACATTCTTTAAGTGTCTCAATTTGTTTTACTGCTGTTTCTTCACTGTCAGTTATAATTGCCAAGTCATCTGCAAACGCTAAATAAGGGATGTTCAATTTTCCTTTACCTCTTCCTAGTTCAATTGGCTTCCACAAGCTTTGTTTCCTTAGTGTTACTTCCCACTCTTTCATAACTTTGTCCAAAACTATATTGAATAATAGTGGTGAGATCCCATCTCCTTGTCTTACTCCTGTTTTAATTGAGAATGGTTCCGAAATTTCCCCTCTGAATTTAATTTTTGATTTGGTTTCTGTTAGTGTTTGTTCAATTAGTTTTCGGGTTTTAGTGTCTAGGCCTCGTTCTTCGAGAATGTGACATAGAGACTGTCTGTCTATGGAATCGTATGCCTTTTTGAAATCAACGAATGTGCAGATTATTGGTTTTGACCTGATTGCTTTAATCTTTAAAATAGTTTTAAGGTTGAATATCTGTTCCGGGCATGATCTATTAGGACTAAAGCCTGCTTGGTAATCTGAAATTGTATGTTCTAGTTGTTCTTGTGCCCTCTTTAGGAGACATGCAGATAGAATTTTGTAGGTAACTGGTAAAAGTGAAATGCCTCTGTAGTTGTTTACGTCTGATCTCTCTCCCTTTTTGTGCAATGGGTGAATTAGTGCACACTTCCACTCCTCTGGGATATTTTCTGTCTGCCAAATTTCTTGGATGATGCTAGTGATCTCTTTTAACGAATTTGGACCAAGGTTTTTCAGTAGTTCAGCTACAATTCCATCTTCTCCCGATGATTTATTATTTTTGAGTTTTCTAATGTGACTATAAATTTCTTCTTTAGATGGTGGTAGTGAAGTCTCATTCGTGTGTTCTGGTTGTAATCTGGGGAATCTTGTACTTGGTTGTGGGCAATTTAGGAGTTGTGAGAAATATTTAGCTAGTTCTTGGCAATTTTCTTTGTTAGTTAGTGCCAATTTTCCATTCTGTTTCCGGAAGCAGAGATTTTGTGGAGTGTATCCTTTGATTTGATTTGCGAATATTTTATAAAAATCTTGAGTGTTGTGGTTCTTAAAGTTTTCTTCAATTGTGTTTAGCTGTTCATTAAGGTATTTTCTTTTAGTTTGTCTAAGTATTTTAGCTGTTTGTTTTCTCACTTTGAAAAATGTTTGTTGTGTGGTTTCTGATTTGTCACAATTGTAATTTAAAAAGGCTTGTTGTCTCTCTTCTAATGCGTTATCACAATTCGAATTCCACCATGGATGCTTGGATATTTTCTTTAACGGAATCAAATCTCTTGCTTTCTGTATAATTTTCGTTCGGAAATCTTTCCAGTTGTTTGTTGGTTGTTTATCCCATGCTTCTGTAATTTCTGATTCCTTGATATTTTTCAAGTCAAATTTGGGAATTAGTGGTGATTTCCTTTGGCGTTTCCTTTTTGGAGTGAATTTAATTTTAACTCTGGTAAGGTAGTGGTCAGAATCTATATTTGCCCCTCTGCGGACTTGAACGTCGTGTATTTCTTTCTGGAAGTCATAGGAGATCGCAACATGGTCTATTTGAAATTCACCAAGCTGAAGGTTTGGTGATCTCCATGTTTTTTGTTTCTTGGGGTCTTTTCGAAGTGATGTTGTCACGATTTTTAGGTTGTTTTGCTGACATAACTCGATGAGTCTCATGCCGTTCTTGTTTGTGAATTTGTGTGCAGGGTAATTACCGACTGTTTTTTTATATTTCCTCTCTTTGCCAATTTGCGCGTTGAAATCCCCTAGAAGAATTTTTACATCCTCCTCTGGAATTTTGGACATTTCAGTTTCGAGTTTTTCCCAAAATTTTTCTGTCTTCTCCGGTTCTTTTTTGTTGGCAATGTTGGTAGGTGCATGAACATTAATAAATGTATATATTTTGTTGGTGTGCTTGATTCGCATGGTCATTAGTCTGTTACTGATTTGATTTATGTCTATAACAGAGTCAAGGGTGTCCTTATTTACAATAAAAGCCATGCCAAATATTGCAGCTCCTTTGCCAATTTTCTTGTCTGTTTTACTTTTAAAGATACGGTAATTGTTGTAGTCTATTGTTTCTGAATCAGTGAATCTGGTCTCTTGGAGAGCAAGGATTTGAATTTTCTGTTTGTTGAGTTCTGTTGTAAGATTATGAAGTTTGCCTGTCTGAATTAGTGTCTGAATGTTAAAAGTGCCAATAAATGTATGGGACTTTCGTGGACGTTTACTAGAGAACTCCGACTTTCTCTGTCGTACGAGCCCAAGCTCCCCAGAATCCGATAGCTTGGTTGTCGCCACAGGGCGAGTGGATTGGCCACCTGGGGTAATATTAATTTTACTTGTACGAATCATACTGCTTGTAATTAAGTTCCAGCTAATGCTGGGTAGTTAGAACCAGGGATTGTTAGTTCCTGGAGCTTGGTGTTCAGCCGCACCTCACATGGTGAACAGACGCTGGCCAGAGTACCGGTGGTTGCCACACAGACGTGTCTGGGCTTTTCAATATGCTTTATCTTGTTGATAATGCTTGCCTCTTCCGCCAGTTCCGCCGTACCGATGATCTTCATCTCCGTCTTCACTACCGTTGAGGTCAAATATATATATATATATATATATATATATATATATATATATATATATATATATATAAACTATTAATGAATTGCTTATGCATGTTGGTGAAGGCGGATCGCTCTCCAATTGTACCGCCTCCATTTTACCGTTTGTTTAACAGGGTGTACCAAAGCTCTCACGTCCGCACTGATTTTCGACGGTGTTATAAGTTGTGCTAGGGACCGCATCTACCTTCTTTCGAAGTTAGCAGGCAACTACGCTGTTATGCGGCGGCTCGTTTCGGCCCATTCAACATCTGTCCTTCAAGTGTAACGAGCGATTAACGGAGTTTATATTTCATACCTGCCACAGCAAATTTGTGTTCGTGGGGTTTCTATTCTAATTCGAACGTTTGACTTACGCTATACGTATTCGTTTCGGAATATCGTTTCTACGTCTTCCGCTAACTATACGTGGTTAACATTATGAAGACAATTAATAACATTTGTGAAATACAAATTTGTTTGCGGAAAACATAATGATGTTCGAAGTCGCCAGTTTTTCCACGACAAACGACTTTCAACAACTTATTATATGCATAATTGTTGCAACCTGTTGCCGGGAATTATATATATATATATATATATATATATATATATATATATATATATATATATATATATATATATATGTGTGTGTGTGTGTGTGTGTGTGTGTGTGTGTGTGTGTGTGTGTGTTTATACACACATTTGAATTACAAAAAACAAATACTAAAAAAAAAAGTTGCATGGAGCGAGATTCGATCCGCCGACCTTCGGATTACGAACTCGAGCGCTTACCGCTGCGCCACGACGCTGTAGAAAATTATTAATCGTAGAGAGTATTTCACCGCAGCGGTTTCTTCTAACTGTCGATTTTCTCGACAACGGCTGAGAAGTGCATCTTGGTGCTTTGCCACATTACACCTCTGGCCATGAGCTTTTATTATGCGCAGTATGAATCGAATCTGAATTTCACAATTGGCGGCCTCCCCTTGTCAGTGAAGGAGAGGACAAAATAAGCGAACTTGTGTTTCGGCTTATCTGCAGACACTCGACCGTTTCCGAGAAAACGACGGCCAAAGTTATCAACGCGCTGTTGCTCTAGTGTAGATACCTTCTGCAGCCGAGAACGCAATTGAAGCGGTGGCTCAGTGGCTACCGTCGTTCCTTCTTAGCATTGATTCCCGTGTTCGAGACCATATTGGGTTTTTTAATTATTTTATTTTCCTGCCTCTCTATCAGAATTATCTTCGAATGTTTTTTTTCTAATTTATGTTGAAATAATGTTGTCATTACTCGACAATTAACTTTATGTGTAATTAATGAATTAAAAAAATAATAAACGAATGAGACAAGCTGATATAAAATCATCTCGTCTGCCTCATGTATCGTTATATCCAAATGGTTTATCAATGTTAATCTACATTTAGATCCGATAATGGCACCTTTAGTGTGTTGAAACCGGTTATCCAGTAGACAGTATTTAAGCGATCTTGGCTTCTGAATTATTTCTACAACAGAGTGATCGCCCCACTACGCACTGTGTGTTCCCTTTTTAACTTATTTCTTTACACAGTAAATTAACTGACGAATAACGACAACAGTGTTTCATCATAAATTGGAATAAACATTCGTAGATAATTCAGAGAGTGAGGGGGGAAAAAAGGAAAAACCGGGTTTCGAACTCGCAGCGCAAAGTTCCGAAGTCGCTATGGTAGCCGCAGAGCCACCGCTTCAGTTGAATCCTTAACCGCTAAGCGGTATCTACACTATAGCAACAACGCATTGAACACTTTGACCGTCGTTTTCTCAGAAGCGGTAGAGTTTAAGCTTATTTTGTCCCCTCTTTCAATGAGCGTAGTTAAAAGCAAGATCGGGGTCTGACACTTGGCGTGCCCCCTCGTAAATTGCGTGCGTTGGGATTCAGTAGACAGAATGCGTCCACTTTCCTCGACTACTCATTGACATGTTTGGAAACTTTCTTTGTTGTAGTTGCACTTTGCATTATGAGGGCTGGTTTTCCTGATGAGGATCTACTTATGGACTTTGCTCCTAATTTACGTTACTGTGTAGTAGACCTACTGCAACTACTTAAACCGGAAACGTTTGTTTGTTTGGATACTCCGCTTCTTAGTTGCTACATTTCGCTAAAATATTTTCCTTTTTTTCAAAACGGCAAGTTAAGATGACCACTGCAACATGGTAAGATCAGTAACAATTTAATACTTTGAAACAGTTATGTGTGGTGTACGAGGAGTCTACTGTTGTTGACTGAGGAATACATTAAACACGAAAGCTGCGTCCAATAACAATAATTAACTTTCGGTTACATGACAAAACACAAGTCGAAGCACTGTCAGTTCATCTCAGTACCCAGTAAAACTTAAACTGGAAAGATCGAAAACATACTTTTGTGGGGAAGGCAAACGAATGACTGCGTTTTATTGGCCGCACACTAAGAATACGCAACAGGCCAACTGAAAACACTGCCTACACTACGTTTGTCCGTCCACTGCTATAATATCCTTGACAGACGTGATTGACTGTGCACGCAAAAACGTCCAAGGAACGGTAGCACGCTTTGTAATGTCACGAAATAGGGGAGAGAGGATCCCAGATTTGATATCCGAGTTGGGGTAACATTCATGAAAACATATGCGTTTTTCGTTGCCACGAGATCTTTTCACGAAATTTCAATCACCACCATATGTTCTGAATGCCAAAACATTATTTCCTAGGGTACTTACACAAGAAGAAACCATAGTAATAATGTAATTCAAGGCTCGCAAGAAAAGATTTAAGTAGTCCCTTTTCCCGCACACTGTTAATGAGTGGGACGGTAGAGAAATAATCCGAACCTTCTGCCAGGCACGTAAGTCCGGATTGCAAAGAAATCCTGTTGATGTAGTCATGTAGATGTAACAACGAAATTATGTTGTAATTACGACATGTGACTTTCACTTGATCTGAACATCGAAGTTGTTTACTGTTTATTTACTTTTTGTTCATTAATTTCAGCCATATACGAACACCTAGGCGCGTTAAAGTGATATTGAAATAAAGTGTCATGCATGGACCAATAACAATAAGTTCCCACCTACTTGTTATAGTACTGCATTATCTGCCAGCGTATTCAGAAGTGGATATCGCATACGAAGTTCCTAGGGTGTTTGTAATGGATATTGCAGACGACTTCGACAATGTTTGAATGTAGCTTCGTAAAAGTTCCGTGATCAAACGATCTGAGTTGCTGGAGAATACAGTTTATCCTCACTAGACAGTATATATTATCATTATACATGAGGTGAGTAGGGTTTCGCCGCGTTGCGGTGGCCGAGCGGTTCCAGGCGCTTCAGTGACGAACCGCACGGCTGCTTCAGTCGCAGGTTGGAATTCTACCTCGGGCATAGATGTCTGTGATGCCCTTAGGCTAGCTAGGTTTAAGTAGTTCTAGGTCTAGGGGCTGATGACCTAAGCAGTTAGGTCGCATAGTTCTTGAAGCCATTTTTTGACCTTTCGCGTAAATTTTCTTTACATAAACCGTCGTATCTTTTGATTGCGTTGACATAGAAGCTCACTTTTTTACACCAGCAAGGGACCGGTTACAGCAAGAAGTGCGATACATTTCCGCTTATTATGTCCACCCGTTCTGGAGGTAAACGGGTTTTAAGGGTTGGGTAGACCGATAGACGGTCAAGAAAGTGAGACTAGTAGGGTTCCGTTTTTACCGGTTTAGGTGACGAAATCCTAACAACGAAAACACTGAAGATGAGGGCCGCATAAATAACACCCGCTACTCTTTATTCGAAATGTTCTAGTTGCTGTCGATACATAAGCATATTAGTCGTAGCTACGTTTTCGATCCAAATCACGTTTACAGGAATGCAAATAGAATGTATTTGCCTATACACGTGGTAATTCACATCCCAGTATTAATGCCACCGCGTTTTAGAAGTACGAACATTCTCATTGCTAGCTAGCTTAAGAAACACTTCTGCTAATGAACGTTTTCTGGCTGTGGCGAGTCTAGTGGAGAATTCGAAACAATGCAGAATACGTTTGGCAGCTATGTAGCCGTTTATTTCCTGGGGTGGTGCAGAATTATCCTACAAAATTTACTCTCTAATAACAGTAATTTGTTATTTCGATAATCATCCCGAATGATTGTCGCATAAGTGGTGACATAAAGGAAGAAAATTCATGTTTTTGAGTCCAGAAAGCTCTATGCAACAGAAACTGCAGATTTTTATTGCGAAATTGCCGGCTTGTTCATGTCTGGGGTAATAATAGAGGGCTGTTTGCCTAGGTTGTCTGCTAGCATAGTGAAAGGAAGGTCTGGTTTGTTTTCGGTTCTAATCTCTATGGAGGCAGGTAGAATATCAGTAAAGCAATTTTAAGAAATTCTCGCGCACCCAATACGATTTATCGCTACCTTTATTCTGTACTGGCGCTCTGTGGATGTCAATATGACACTCTTGTAGAATTTCATACATGATACTGCCTCCTTTTTCCGCTTCTGTCAATAATGGAATTGACTTAAGTGTGGCACTGAATGATGTTTAAGTGAATTTCGTTATGAATCTTCACGCATTGCTAAATTTGCACACTTTCATGGTAGGTCAGCAATGGTAATCCAGTATGACTGGTCTGAACGTTGACACAGACCGTTTCGCGGCCGAATGCGGATAATATTTTGCTAATTCGTAACGGTCTGGGGTTCTTTGTCTGTTATCTGGATAAGCTGAAATTCATTTTTATTCGTCCGTTTCATACAAATTAGCGTTTCTTCTTTCAGTTCTGTCCTATGTTTACGTGTTTTATTTAACACATTAATCAGCATTAATATAGTCTTAGAAATTATGGAATACAGTGTAAAAAAGTTCAGATAGTTTGTCAATTTCACGCCTGCGCATAGTATGTTGGTAGCACTTCGTCGCCTTGCCTGTTATGCTGTGTAGCAGACTTTAAAGCCGTGCGGATCAGCATAACGAAAAGGCGAGGGGTCTCGCTCGTTTTGTCCACGACTGTACATTAGGACGTACTCAGGTTATATATGTAATATATAAATATATATGTAATATATAAAAGGTTCAAATGGTTCAAATGGCTCTGAGCACTATGGGACTCAACATCTTAGGTCATAAGTCCCCTAGAACTTAGAACTACTTAAACCTAACTAACCTAAGGACATCACACACACCCATGCCCGAGGCAGGATTCGAACCTGCGACCGTAGCAGTCCCGCGGCTCCGGACTGCAGCGCCAGAACCGCTAGACCACCGCGGCCGGCAATATATAAAAGGGAAATCGCTTATACATGTTATATATTGTTAAATATATATGTAATATATAAATATATATGTAATATATAAAAGGGAAATCGCCAAAGGTTCTTGATCGATTTATTTCAAATTTTTATATGATTTATTTAACATTCGGACGGATATAGACTATATTATTTTAAATGACAATGTACAGGTTTTCTATTGAAATCGACTGCGAGAAAGAGTCTACGTTGTGTTACGAAAATGGTGTTGTTGTTGTGGTCTTCAGTCCTGAGACTGGTTTGATGCAGCTCTCCATGCTACTCTATCCTGTGCAAGCTTCTTCATCTCCCAGTACCTACTGCTACCTACATCCTTCTGAATCTGCTTAGTATATTGATCTCTTGGTCTCCCTCTACGATTTTTACCCTCCACGCTGCCCTCCAAAGCTAAATTTGTGATCCCTTGATGCCTCAAAACATGTCCTACCAACCGATCCCTTCTTCTAGTCAAGTTGTGCCACAAACTTCTCTTCTCCTCAATGCTATTCAATACCTCCTCATTAGTTACGTGATCTACCTACCTTATCTTCAGCATTCTTCTGTAGCACCACATTTCGAAAGCTTCTATTCTCTTCTTGTCCAAACTGGTTATCGTCCATGTTTCACATCCATACATGGCTACACTCCATGCAAATACTTTCAGAAACGACTTCCTGACACTTAAATCTATACTCGATGTTAACAAATTTCTCTTCTTCAGAAACGATTTCCTTGCCATTGCCAGTCTACATTTTATATCCTCTCTACTTCGACCATCATCAGTTATTTTACTCCCTAAATAGCAAAACTCCTTTACTACTTTAAGTGTCTCATTTCCTAATCTAATCCCCTCAGCATCACACGATTTAATTTGACTACATTCCATTATCCTCGTTTTGCTTTTGTTGATGTTCATCTTATATCCTCCTTTCAAGACACCGTCCATTCCGTTTAACTGCTCTTCCAAGTCTTTTGCTGTCTCTGACAGAATTACAATGTCATCGGCGAACCTCAAAGTTTTTATTTCTTCTCCATGAATTTTAATACCTACTCCGAATTTTTCTTTTGTTTCCTCTACTGCTTGCTCAATATACAGATTGAATAACATCGGGGAGAGGCTACAACCCTGTCTCACTCCTTTCCCAACCACTGCTTCTCTCTCATGCCCCTCGACTCTTATAACTGCCATCTGGTTTCTGTACAAATTGTAAATAGTCTTTCGCTCCCTGTATTTTACCCCTGCCACCTTCAGAAT
Organism: Schistocerca nitens; assembly: GCF_023898315.1. NCBI lineage: Eukaryota > Metazoa > Arthropoda > Insecta > Orthoptera > Acrididae > Schistocerca > Schistocerca nitens. The sequence goes on along the minus strand of NC_064617.1, from coordinate 675,232,898 downwards.
TTGAAAGAGAGTATTCCAGTTAACGTTGTCAAAAGCTTTCTCTAAGTCTACAGATGCTAGAAACGTAGGTTTGCCTTTTCTTAATCTTTCTTCTAAGATAAGTTGTAAGGTTAGTATTGCCTCACGTGTTCCAACATTTCTACGGAATCCAAACTGATCTTCCCCGAGGTCCGCTTCTACCAGTTTTTCCATTCGTCTGTAAAGAATTCGCGTTAGTATTTTGCAGCTGTGACTTATTAAACTGATAGTTCGGTAATTTTCACATCTGTCAACACCTGCTTTCTTTGGGATTGGAATTATTATATTCTTCTTGAAGTCTGTGGGTATTTGGCCTGTCTCATACATCTTGCTCACCAGATGGTAGAGTTTTGTCATGACTGGCTCTCCCAAGGCCATCGGTAGTTCTAATGGAATGTTGTCTACTCCCGGGGCCTTGTTTCGACTCAGGTCTTTCAGTGCTCTGTCAAACTCTTCACGCAGTATCTTATCTCCCATTTCATCTTCATCTACATCCTCTTCCATTTCCATAATATTGTCCTCAAGTACATCGCCCTTGTATAAACCCTCTATATACTCCTTCCACCTTTCTGCCTTCCCTTCTTTGCTTAGAACTGGGTTGCCATCTGACCTCTTGATATTCATACAAGTGGTTCTCTTCTGTCCAAAGGTCTCTTTAATTTTCCTGTAGGCAGTATCTATCTTACCCCTAGTGAGACAAGCCTCTACATCCTTACATTTGTCCTCTAGCCATGCCTGCTTAGCCATTTTGCACTTCCTGTCGATCTCATTTTTGAGACGTTTGTATTCCTTTTTGCCTGCTTCATTTACTGCATTTTTATATTTTCTCCTTTCATCAATTAAATTCAATATTTCTTCTGTTACCCAAGGATTTCTATTAGCCCTCGTCTTTTTACCTACTTGATCCTCTGCTGCCTTCACTACTTCATCCCTCAAAGCTACCCATTCTTCTTCTACTGTATTTCTTTCCTCCATTCCTGTCAATTGTTCCCTTATGCTCTCCCTGAAACTCTCTACAACCTCTGGTTCTTTCAGTTTATCCAGGTCCCATCTCCTTAAATTCCCACCTTTTTGCAGTTTCTTCAGTTTCAATCTGCAGTTCATAACCGATAGATTGTGGTCAGAATCCACATCTGCACCTGGAAATGTCTTACAATTTAAAACCTGGTTCCTAAATCTCTGTCTTACCATTATATAATCTATCTGATACCTTTTAGTATCTCCAGGATTCTTCCAGGTATACAACCTTCTTTTATGATTCTTGAACCAAGTGTTAGCTATGATTAAGTTATGCTCTGTGCAAAATTCTACAAGGCGGCTTCCTCTTTCATTTCTTCCCCCCAATCCATATTCACCTACTATGTTCCCTTCTCTCCCTTTTCCTACTGACGAATTCCAGTCACCCATGACTATTAAATTTTCGTCTCCCTTCACTACCTGAATAATTTCTTTTATCTCGTCACACATTTCATCAATTTCTTCATCATCTGCAGAGCTAGTTGGCATATGAACTTGTACTACTGTAGTAGGCATGGGCTTTGTGTCTATCTTGGCGACAATAATGCGTCCACTATGCTGTTTGTAGTAGCTAACCCGCACTCCTATTTGTTTATTCATTATTAAACCTACTCCTGCATTACCCCTATTTGATTTTGTATTTATAACCCTGTAATCACCTGACCAAAAGTCTTGTTCCTCCTGCCACCGAACTTCACTAATTCCCACTATATCTAAATTTAACCTATCCATTTCCCTTTTTAAATTTTCTAACCTACCTGCCCGATTAAGGGATCTGACATTCCACGCTCCGATCCGTAGAATGCCAGTTTTCTTTCACCTGATAACGACGTCCTGTTGAGTAGTCCCCGCCCGGAGATCCGAATGGGGGACTATTTCACCTCCGGAATATTTTACCCAAGAGGACGCCATCATCATTTAATCATACAGTAAAGCTGCATGTCCTCGGGAAAAATTACGGCTGTAGTTTCCCCTTGCTTTCAGCCGTTCGCAGTACCAGCACAGCAAGGCCGTTTTGGTTAATGTTACAAGGCCAGACCAGTCAATCATCCAGACTGTTGCCCCTGCAACTACTGAAAAGGCTGCTGCCCCTCTTCAGGAACCACATGTTTGTCTGGCCTCTCAACAGATACCCCTCCGTTGTGGTTGCACCTACGGTACGGCCATCTGTATCGCTGAGGCACGCAAGCCTCCCCACCAACGGCAAGGTCCATGGTTCATGGGGGTGGATTACGAAAATATGCGGTGTCAATTTCTTTCTCGTGCTCTGTTTCATCTGGCCTGTAAGCTATTAGACAAATTGTTTCTCCGTGTTATTCCTTCTCATTGTATACATTTTCAAACAAAAATGGTATATGCAACAATGTGCTGTTTTGATTTCTTCCTTGCCTCCGGTTTTGCAGAAAAAAGTGATAACTGTATTTATGGCTTATCGGCTTACGGTTAGAATACTACTACATAATGTGAATTGTCTGAAACTTTGTAATCCAATTCATTCACATATTAAAACTATGCGAAAAACTGTCATTGAAGCTATTATCCTTACAGATCCAGCAGCTGTAAAGGTCTCTCTCACATGCCGTATACCCATGATCCCAGTCCATTTACCCATTTATTTTTAGCGACTTCAATTCCCAATCAAGATTTAGTTTGCACTAACAGTAAACAAGGCTCAAGGTCAGAGGGTGTGGTAAGATTGCTGATTTGAGGGTGGAGAGGAAATCGACAGAGGGAGGGAGAAGGAGGAGATCGACAGAGAGAGGGGGGGTGAAGTACAGGAGAGAGGGGGGAGAAGAGCGCAGAGAGATGGGGAGGCAGGAGTCCAGGATGTAGAACCAGTACCCACACATATGTAGTAGTTGACAGGTACTGCCGGGTTCGCTAGTTAGTTATGTAGGCAAAATTCGAAGCTTATTCTCCGTGTTTGGCCGGCCGTTGTGACCGAGCGGTTCTAGGTGCTTCAGTCCGGAACCGCACGACTGCTACGGTCGCAGGTTCGAATCCTGCCTCGGGCATGGATGTGTGTGATGTCCTTAGGTTGGTTAGGTTTAAGTAGTTCTACTTTTTAGGGGACTGATGACCTCCGATTTTAAGTCCCATAGTGCTCAGAGCCATTTGAACCATTTTTTCTCTGTGTTTGGCGTAGTGAAATATTGCACAAGTCATAGTGGTAAAAAGATAGTAGAATCGTTTATTTCTACGCAAGGCTTACGTTATAGAAAAACTGTGAGTACGGTGATAAACGCTTTAATAGGGGTTTAAAACTTGCTCGCAAAATTATTTCAGCTGACTGCGTAGTAAATTTTAATCTGATACCAGGCATTTCTGCACACATTTATTATTTCCGGCCTTAGAAATGTCTCTCATTATGCTGTCCTGAAAACAAGATTTCTGGCTTACTACCGTCGGTAGCAAAAACGAACGAAAAGAATCTCTGAAGCGTCTCCGACGAACGAAAACTGGATGGTCTCGAGTTATCCAGTATTCTCGTTACCAGTAATCTCTAGTTACCAATAATCTCTAGTATATCTTTATCTTTGGAAATAGCCAGTTATTCCATCAGTTATGTTCCTAGAAGTACGAATAGCGTAAGGTCACCACTATTCATCTATGGTCAGATAGAGGAGACAGAATTAAAAGTACATTCATCGGTAAAAGGATGCTGCGCGGTATTAATAGTTACGAGCTAACTGGCAGTTACTCACTAGTTATTTCCATGGTAGTACGGACATCACAAGATCAACAAGACAGCGAGACTCATGGAGGTACAAAAAGGGGAGATGGCGCTACAGACACGCTTTTGAAGCCAGCTCCGTCAAGTTAAATGCCTCAAAACATTAGCTGAATACTGTTTTCGATTGCTTTTGTTATTAATTTCTGCCGTGTGCACGCATCAGTTCTTTTAAACAGAATATGTCACAGTCCTTTGGGAGAAACATCACATCAGAAAGGCATTTTCAGACGTTTTTCTGGTCTTAAATGCTCTTTTCCTTCCGTAATACGATGCTTTTGGCCTCGTTAATGTAACTCTCTTTTTGTCTTATGTTTCAAATAACCGAGAAGAGAAGTATGTGTTATGAAAAGGCTGCTTTTGTAACCCAGAATTCTGCTTCATTCGGAACGACGAATCTGATGTTCGGTTTATACACTCTTCCTGAAAGTGCTGAGAACATATTATGCTATGTTTCGTCGGTTTCCAATCTTTCCTTCTGCAAGCGTACACCCAGAGGGCTCTCGGGTTGAATTAATAGGAAGTCAAAAGTCAAATGACAGAAATAAAATCACTACAATAAAAGAAAAAAGTGCAACCAAAATTCATGCATATAACAGAAAATGTTGCTTTAACGAGCCCACTTACGAATGAGATATGATTTCTTTGTACTTTATTCTGTAATCAAAATGGTTATTGCACCCGTAAACGACGCAAGCTGGCATTTTTTAATTTAAACACTCCCATTGGAAGCTAATGTTTGGGGCAGTTCAAAAATGGTTCAAATGGCTCTGAGCACTATGGGACTTAACAACTGAGGTCATCAGTCCCCTAGAACTTAGAACTACTTAAACCTAACTGACCTAAGGACATCACACACATCCATGCCCGAGGCAGGATTCGAACCTGCGGCCGTAGCGGTCGCGCCGTTCCAGACTGAAGCGCCTAGAACCGCTCGGCCACAATGGCCGTCTTGGGGCAGTTGACATGGCGGATATCAGCTTCAAATTTATGATATCATGGCGACTCCCCTTATTGTACCTCCTTGGCAAGACCTAAACTGAAGCCGTTAAGTACGATCAGACTGTGGCACAACATACTCACGTTGGTAAACAGATGACTCGCGCTATTGGCAGTTATTGAAATAACTGCTTGATGCTGATAACCGGTTATTTCGCTGTTTGTGAATACTCAGTAACCGGTTATTTATTCAAGTTAAGTTATTTTTTGCTACCTCTAATATGATCGGAACCGCACCTTAAGAATGAATTCAACAGCCTGTGGCTTTATCTGATCGTGTTTGGGTAAGAGAGCCCTCACAAGTGGTGCTGAATTCCATGATGCAGTTACATCAGAGTAACACGAGATTTCATCTTTAGATCTCTGCGCATTTTCATTTCTTCCATTGACACCGATAAGTAATAAACCTGGTAGCAACAAAGTATATGAACGTAGCCTGTATTGTTGGCAATTGTTGGTCACGAAATAGCTCTGATATGAAGCTTCCTGCCAGATTAAAACTACGTGCCAGACTGAGACAAGAACATCGCCTGTCGTAGGCGATGCTCTTACCAACTGACCTATCAACGAATGACTCACGACCCTTGTCCTCTCACAACATCAACCAGTCCGGCGCACAGTTTCGTCTGCCAGGAAGTTTGGAAAGCGTGCACACTTCGCTGCAGATTGAAAGATTCATTCTGGATTTGATGTCCTCGCAAGTATGTTCACCCACACGCTGTTAAATAACTATTTTATGACACCATTATTTACTCCATTGTTTACGCGTTGGTGTGTGATTTCATACTGAGTTTTACCTCAGCTTTGCCGTCTTAATACACATATTTTTACATTGTTTAAGGTTTTTCAAGACCCTGTTATTGATAGGGTGATTATTTCAATTAGTCAAATATAGAAAACTCCCGATTATAGAGGAGTGGATTTTCCGACTTGAGGATGTACATACACAATTCGGCGATTTTTCAAAAAAAAAAAAAAAAAAAAAAGACTGAATTATTCTGCTGTAATTAGAATGAACAGTTTCGATTAAATTACATATTTGTGGTTGTGAAAACGCAGAGGACGAAAACATCCACGAGTGGTTAAACAGCGACGTCTATAAATCGAGATCTGAGCAGGTAAGTGACGCAGATATAGTGTTCAGTCCGAAGACTGGTTTGATGCAGCTCTCCAAGGTACACTATCCAGTGTATGGCTCATCTCCAAATAACTACTGCAGCCTTCATCCTTTTGTACCTGCTTACTGTATTCTTCTCTTGGTCGCTCTACAAATTTGGTTCCCCACACTTCCCCCAGTACTAAACCAATGATTCATTGATGTCCCAATGTATTCTATTAAGCGATCCCTTCTCTTAGTCAGTTTTTATTCTCCCCAGTTCCGTTCAGTGCTTCCTCAGTAGTTCCGCGATTTAACCATCTAATTTTCAGCATTCTCCTGTGGCACCACATTTCAAATGCTTCTGTTCTCTTTTTGTCTGAACTTTTTATCGTTGAAGAAGACATAGATCGCATTGTCTTCAGTCCTTTCGACTCCTCTATTAGGCAGGATCGCATGAAGGTACCTGCTGCAGATTACCAGCCTGTAGTGACGGCGAAGTTTGGGGCAAGAGCGGCAGCTCAGATATTCCATCACCAGTTGACGGCATCTCATGGTGAGTGGGCGGACGATTGGGAAGAAGACTCGTTGCTTGTCGTGTTGGACACCACACGAGGGATTTCACCCCATCACTGTTGGTTATTTTCCACTGTCGGTGACCGCGATGAGACACGATGACGTAACGAATCCACACCACGTACAGTGATACTGATAACCAACACTGTTGCGATGGAAAGACTTCAGACTTATCGTGTTGTGACTATCAGCATCAACACTATACCGACGCGCACAAAGTTATTCTTGCTTCAGAACATTCTGAACGCTGCTTCCATCGATACGTCCTTTTTCCTGGGCATATTCGGCTAAGATGCATGCGTGTCCCATGCTTCTCCCACAGGCAGTGGAGTAGTGGTGGATGACATTCACTATTCATTCGGTTCTTGAGTAATGGCACCCACTGTGCTGGGTATAAGGCATACCAATATCTATGCACCTTATGGCACAGATAGATGTCGCGATCGTTCACGTTTCTTTGCGGAAGAAGTCGCGCCGCTCTTCTAAGGCCGCTACGACCATATAATGCTCGGGGGTGACTTCCGTTGCGTAATGGCACCTGAGGATCAGCTCCCGCGACATAATTCGAACCCGGAACTCCAGACGCTAATCCGGAACTTGCAGATGCTGGGCACTTGGGAGCATATTCACGGCCATCGACCTTGGTTCACACACCTCATGTGTCACTTTTCCAGTCGCATTGAGTGGATTTATGTTTCATATACTCTCACCGCCGAGTCACAGGAGGCGGAACTGTGGTCTGCCGCGTTCTCGGACCACTCGGTGTACGTATGAACCATCACTCTTGCCTCAAACCACGGAGGATACCTGGCAATCGTGTGAAATCCGCCCCCGTACCTTTCCTACGACGAAACGCTTTGGTTGGGCTGCGTCAAATCGGCCCTACGACGAATGTCGATAGACTGTGATCGAGACCACGTTGCTTGCCGCAGACATACGCTTGATTTCTGTTACAAAGTACTGCGAGACTGCGATGCTATGGCGCCATCTTCGGAATGACAAAGAGCGGCTCACCATGCTAAGTCTCAGAACGCGACGCCACCTAGTGGAGGTGGTAGTCCTATCGATGACGCGGAATAGAATAGCAACTGAACACCCGTCTATGTTCCACGTAATTCGTGAACATAAATGACGCCGAAGAATACTGATACATTCAATCGACACGGATGGCGGTCGTCACCTCTCCTCACTACACAACGTAGGCACCGCATTTCACGACCATTGTTATCAGCTTTACTCAGCTCAGACTCCTGTTCGACAGCATTGGCAGATGTTTCTCAGATGATTAAGGCGGCATTACCCCGGCAACTTAGGCGGCTTTGCTAGGAGAAATTTCGGAAGAGGAAGGGGTGACAGACAAGTCTCCGGTCCCTGAAGAACTTCCTTTAGGATTATACCGGATTTTTCAATCTTTAGTACCCACCTTAAAGAAGCACAATCTACAGAAGTACAATCTACATACGAGCCGCTCGCCGCGACTTTTGTGGGAGTGATGATTGTACCAATTCAAGAAACCATCCGGTGGCTCACGGATATAAAATTAATGCTCGCTGACGCTCCTCAGTTGTAATGTAAAGATCTTTTCCAGACTGTTAGCGATACGTATACGCCAGACCTTACACCATGTCATCTCAGCCGATCAAGTGTCGCATGAAATGACAATAGCATTGAAACAGCGCTCACGGAATACTGAATATGTGCGTGTGATGTTGTCTGAAGGGCGCGTTCGCCTCAGTTGATTTCAGCCAAGTCTTCGATCACGTGGACCATGACCACTTGGAAACGTCCCTCCGACAAATGTGACGCTACTCTTCCGTAGCGCGAACTCCAAGTTGGTTGTCAATGGACGACCTAGGCGGCACATCAATATTTCTCGAACGGTACGCCAAGGCAGCCCTCTGTCTACATTACGCTGTGGCCCTTCAACTACTACTATGCGGCATGCCCCATCGACTAACGGGTATGACATTACGAGGTCACACATTCCGATGTAAAGGATATGCTGACGACACAGTAATTGTGATCTCCGACGACGACGACACCAGCAAGGCACTGGACTGGATCGCTACATATGGCATAGCCTTGGGTCGTCGTATCAACGTCACCAAATCAGTGGCGACGAATATCGGGGTCGAGCTGTCACTGTGTCACCTCCCTACAGTTCTGCAACACCACGAAATGCCTTGGCATTGTCCGGATAGGGATTTCCTGCAGTCAACTGTGGGCACTGGATATTCTCTCCAAAGGAGTTAGTAAGTCAATATATATTTAGCATCAGGCATCCCGCATATCGTCCAGATGTGTGTTAGTTCGTCGTACACTAACGGCTTTTGGGTCCTTTGTGAGTTCAGGTAAGCTTTTCAAGATCACCTATGAAACTGTCAACCTTCCCCCGGATCACGGAGGGCTTGGCCTTATTCATGTTCATGATAGGGTGATTGCTCTCTTGGTAAGCACATCAATCAGATTATGGCAATGCCGTCCGTCCAATTTGACGGGTTTGTTAATAGAGGAACTGGCGCCGCCCTCGCTTACACCACCTGTGAATCCCCCCCTGTTACTCTTCTGCATTGGTGTCTTTTATCTAGACCTCATTTACGGTCGACTCGCCCTAGCAGCGATTGACTGGCGACGGCACGGACGACCAAATAACGTGGTGAAGATGAAGCATCCAAACGTCTGTTGGAACGTAATGCGGCGAAGGATTCACCGTGTTACGCTGGACACCGCCGTCATTGTCATATGGTTTATTACGGTTAACGGCAAGCAGCTGAACAGATCGAGGCTACGCGCGATACATATTGCGGATTCACCACTGTGCACGGCCTATGGAGTCAGGTACGACGAACACCGTCTTAGCTGCGGCGCACAGCAGAAGTGTGCCGCCTGGTGAAGCAAATGCTGGCGTACTTTCTTCAAGTGGTTCTAAATCACGTTGAATCTAAGACTGTTATTCCCAGATTAGACATATTAGCCGCATATCAAAACTAAGACTGTGACATGGCTTCGCTGTTTCAAGACTGCAGTAATGACAATCTGAACATCGTAGACTACTTGCAGGAACGACATTGCAAGATCCCCCGTAACCCAAAATATAGACAATAGTTCTCCAATAATTTATGAAGTGCGCTTAACGATCCTCGGCACAACTGAAACATCACGGGTAGGAGAAGTTAGAATTAAAAGACGATTCAATATGGGATATACCTTAGCCAGTACGGGAAGTCATACCTAGATGATTAAGCAAGGGGAGATTTTCGTCGTGACCCTTTGCACTGAGCTACAACATGTGCGTCCCCCCTCCCTCTTTTTAGCCGGCCGGAGTGGCCGTGCGGTTCTAGGCGCTACAGTCTGGAGCCGAGCGACCGCTACGGTCGCAGGTTCGAATCCTGCCTCGGGCATGGATGTGTGTGATGTCCTTAGGTTAGTTAGGTTTAATTAGTTCCAAGTTCTAGGGGACTGATGACCTCAGAAGTTAAGTCGCATAGTGCTCAGAGCCATTTGAACCCCCTTTTTATTCTTCATCTTAACTGAGGAAGGATCCTCGGCTGTTTTTGTTTCCAATTCAGCGCACAATGCGGTTTCTGTTCTGGTGGTATTACGTTCTGTTAGTCCCCTCCATGCAGTTAGCCTTCAGTTTGATGTAACAAGTGCACTTATCAGTTTCAGTCTTTATTAATTACAAAATTGTGTTTAAGGCGAGCGCTCACGGTAAGTGGGAAACCCTGTTTCGATTCCCGGTCTGGCAGAAACTTCCATTCGTCGTTATTGGGTAGTAGATCTATACCTAATGCAGACTTAATTTCGAAGTATTTCGTACCGCTGTCGATCGTCAACAGAGTCTGCTCTTTGAGAAATGCAACGTGTGCGATTAGATTTCAGATACATGGGGTATCCCATTTCGTAGCTTTGCACATATCCCGTTGTCCGGAACATCTGACAACTCTAGGCTGTGTAGCACACTTAATTCTTTTGCATAAATGGTAGGCGAATTTCTTTAAAGGTATAAGTATATGTCATTTCCTAAACGACCACGTCCAAAGAAAATTTGCTCTCACGTCTATCTATGTTAGTAAATGGCTAAGCCTACCTTTCTAACGGCTTCCAGGAACGACAAAAAATTTGATTTCGCTTGTTTCACTTAATTTCTAACATTCTGCGTGGTGTCTGTTCTATATCGTGTCTCCCTACCTCTTTCGCGCAACGACGCTCTGAGCGTGTTTTTTAGGGAATTGACTAGTTTGAACCTGGGACCTGTTGCTGGTAAGGAGACGCCAGACCACACATGACATGTAGAGTTCAGAAGAGTTCAGTGAGACTAGCGATGATATAACCAAATACTTAATGATTTCAGCGTCTGCTCCACTGCACTCCTTGTAAAAGAATCTTAATACTAACTAAATTTAGTCGAAGAGGTTCAAGACTTTCCTATTTTTAGTTAGCTGGTAAAATAACGTCGAAAAAGCAGTTAAGTTTACCATTGGAAATTTTATTCCACTCACAAAACATTGTTTATAAATTGCACTATTGATAAAAGGAAATGTTTTGATACAGGATGATAAAAACCAACTGTGTTCAACAAAAATGTGAACGAATATTCCCTGAGTGGGTTTCCAAGTTCTACAATGGATCGAAGGATGACCTATGCCATATCACATCTATAATCTAGGTTTAAATTAAGTTTCACAAGAGAGAAAGCTATCAAAATGGTCTACAGTGACCCTCAATTATCTTTAATTACTTATCTAACTTGTCGTAAATTACAGTGGCTGATGTGGCTTCTCAATAACTATATAACAGAAAAATCATCGCGTTTCAGATTTTTATTTCAAGTGGCAAATGTGAACACCATGAGCTTTAATTGACGATCGACACTAGTATTACGCAAAAAGGGGGTGTAACAGATGAGACTTCTGCAGTTCTGAGTGAAGCTTTATGCGCTGTTATGTGGCATCGCGTGCGTTCATTACCTTGTTGGTGTTCGTCAGGGGACGGCGGCCAGCACAGCTCCGCTCACCTCGCCGTCTCGGAAGCAACTCTCTCCTAACTTCTCCTTACTACAATTTACCGAAGTTGGTTTAAAAAAACTATCTGGCTGTGTTTTCATCTGACCAATCAGGGTCTCAATGTTAACCTTAAGCTCCGCCTACAAAAATTCTGTCTATCCAATGAGAAACGTTATACTTTTCGTGGTGGGGCAATGTTTTTAAAGTTTGCAACGTAACAGAGACGCGAAAAAGTCTCACGCTGAAACTTGCAGCTGGTGTGGTCCTTTTAGTGTTCTCATAAGATCTATACTGTTCTTCTGGAGGGCTCTATCTTTTAACATGGGCTGGGGGGTGGTCCTGACGTAACAGAGACGCGAAAACGTCTCACGCTAAAACTTGCTGTTGGGGTAGCCCTTTTTGTGTTATCGTAAGATCTATACTGCTCTTCTGGAGGGCTCTAGATTTTAACATGGGCAGGGGGGTGGTCCTAGCGGTTAGCTGGAGACGTGGGTGTCCGTCCCTTATCGTAGGGCCTTCAGCTTAACACGGTTCTGCTCTCGGCTTCTGTTCTCGTTTCTCCCCTCGGAACTGCGTCTGTCTCACAGTGGGAAGGTATGACATGCATTTAGGCATTCTTGTGTTAGTCTGTGGTATTCCATTTGCTCACTCGTTACTCGTATTACTTTGGTTAATTTAATGTCACGATTTATTCGGAGCTATGTGACATACTACTGGATTTGCTTATCATGTCAGGGTTTTCATGGAAGGTGTTGGATTTGCCTGACACCTTACAAATTATTTACCGAATGTTAAGTTTAAAATGCTGTCAGAATCTACTCATTAAAAGTTTTACGTTAAAGATTTAACACAATAAATCAAAGGTTCAAGTTAGAAACTGTGAATGCGTCTTGAGGCAGTGCAACTCGGCGCACTAAATTCCCAGACTATATTCGTCTATTAATTGAGAATGAGAACACTTAGTGACGTCCAACAAACTTCACGCTTAATTTCATACATTTTCGAAACTTTTTCTCACTGCCACGCAAATAAAACAATAAAAGAAAGAAAAAGTTCATCGCTTACTACATTTTCACGGTTCATGTGGTAATATTTCACGATCAGGCATGACGTTTTAATTTATTACTTCTTTAGAACCAACTCTATTCGCAACCAATTTTGCAGTACCTGCCAAATTATAATTGCATGATACCCTAGTTCAGATGTGACATCAGAACCTTGAGATGCGCCTTCAACTGTAGAAGTTTTACATGCTTAACGTCAGTTTTTAACGCATTAACTCAGTTGTAAAATAATCAGACGTTTGAAGCTATTTTCTGCGTTGGAGTTCGATTCTCCGAAGAATCAGGGTGCGTGTGGGTGCTGGGAGGTGGGGTCGGGGAGTGTTCCTAGTGTTTTTGAGTGACTGCACAACAGGGGTGTCCAACTTAATAGATTATCTGCGCCACATTGGAAGAAGAGTATTTTTGGGCCGGACCTGATATACACTACTGGCCATTAAAATTGCTACACCACGAAGATGACGTGCTACAGACACGAAAATTAACCGACGGGAAGAAGATGCTGTGCTATGCAAATAATTAGCTTTTCAGAGCATTTACACAAGGTTGGCGCCGGTGGCGACACCTACAACGTGCTGAGATGGGGAAAGTTTCCAACCGATTTCTCAAACACAAACAGCAGTTGACCGGTGTTGCCTGGTGAAACGTTGTGATGCCTCGTGTAAGGAGGTGAAATGCGTACCATCACGTTTCCGACTTTGATAAAGGTCGGATTGTAGCCTATCGCTGACATTGGTGCTCGCGTTGGTCGAAATCCAATGACTGTTAGCAGAATATGGAATCGGTGGGTTCAGGAGGGTAATACGGAACGCCCTGCTGGATCCCAATGGCCTCGTATCACTAGCAGTCGAGATGACAGGCATCTTAACCGCATGGCTGTAACGGATTGTGCAGCCACGTCTCGATCCGTGAGTAAACAGATGGGGACGTTTGCAAGACGACAACCATCTGCACGAACAGTTCGACGACGTTTGCAGCAGCATGGACTATCATCTGGGAGACCGTGGCTGCGGTTACCCTTGACGCTGCATCACAGACAGAAGCGCCTGCGATGGTGTACTCAACGACGAACCTGGGTGCACGAATGGCAAAACGTCATTTTTTCGGATGAATCCAGGTTCTCTTTACAGCATCATGATGATCGCGTCCGTGTTTGGCGACATCGCGGTGAACGCACATTTGAAGCGTGTATTCGTCATCGCCATACTGGCGTATTACCCGGCGTGCTGGTATGGGGTGCCATTGGTTACACGTCTCGGTCACTCCTTGTTCGCACTGACGGCACTTTAAACAGTGGACGTTACATTTCAAATGTGTTACGATCCGTGGCTCTACCCTTCGTTCGATCTCTGCGAAACCCTACATTTCAGCAGGATAATGTACGAGCGCATGTTGCAAGTCCTGTGAGGGCCTTTATGGATATAGAAAATGTTCGACTGCTGCCCTGGCCAGCACATTCTCCAGATCTCTCACCAATTGAAATTGTCTGGTCAATGGTGGCCGAGCAACTGGCTCGTTACAATACGCCAGTCACTAGTATTGATGAACTCGTGTTGAAGCTGCATGTACAGCTGTACCTGTACACGCCATCCATGCTCTGTTTGACTCAATGCCCAGCCATATCAAGTCCGTTATTACAGCCAGAGGTGGTTGTTCTGGGTACTGATTTCTAAGGATCTAAGCACCCAAATTGCATGAAAATATAATCACATGCCAGTTCTAGTATAATATATTTGTCCAATGAATACCCGTTTATGATCTGCATTTCTTATGGTGTAGCAATTTTAATGGCCAGTAGTGTACTTAACACGGAGGCTAAGAAAGAGAGAGAGAGATAGAGAGAGAGGAAGGGACGGCGGTCGGGGTTATAGCGGAAATGTGGTGAGAGTTGCAAATTGGAAATATTCATTTTATCATAACTTTATGTAAACGGAATTATTATTATTTTTTTTTTACCTATCGTGTGATAGATGCTCACGTCTTGCACGCTCTGATACTTGCTTTCAGCCGCATGCAGCCCGCGGACCGCGTTTGGGACAGCAGTGCTATACAGGGTAGTCAGAAACAGTCTCAAAGGCTTGTGAAGATGTTGCAGCGTAGGTTTGGTGAGAATTGTTACGACAAAATTCAATACGTTGCGCCTTTTCCGAGTTAATTAGGACTGAACTTAACCAATCAGGCCATTGCGTGCGGAGATTCAAGCGGCCTGGCAGATACAATTATTTTCAGTTGTTCTCATAGCGTAGCGGACACGAGACTGCTCAGCCTTACTAACGCCCCATGTTCAATTTTTTCGTCGCTCTCTTGTCTGCTTTTAACAAACCAAACGAAGAACACGTGACACCATCTCTGGCGGGCCGCTTGAACTTGAGCACTCAACGGCCTGATGGGCTAACTTCATTGGTAATTAACTAGGAAGACGCAACGTATAGAATTTTTCGCCTAACGATTATTTCTCAGCACCAGCTATCCTGCAACACCCTTACAAGTTTTTCAGATTCTTTCTAACGGCCCCGTACGGTAGGCAACGTATAGTGTTGTATTACATCTCTCTACATGTATCGTCCGCAGCTCGTGGTCGTGCGGTAGCGTTCTCGCTTCCCACGCCCGGGTTCCCGGATTCGATTCCCGGCGGGATCAGGGATTTTCTCTGCCTCGTGATGACTGGGTGTTGTGTGATGTCCTTAGGTTAGTTAGGTTTAAGTAGTTCTAAGTTCTAGGGACTGATGACCATAGATGTTAAGTCCCATAGTGCTCAGAGCCATTTGAACCATCTACATGTATCGCAAATCTTATCAGACGGCGAAACGGAGTGACTGGCAGTGCCAAAATGTCCTCCAGTTGATTTGACTCAATCATGACGGACTCCATTTAACACTGCTGAACAGCGATTCTCCTACACATGTAAATTTCCTTCCACTGAACGGACAGTACGTCACGTGTGTAAGAGCTTCTGTGAACTGCCTGCGACGTCGCCTCTTAACACATCGGTTCAGCAGCGACGTGACTCACAATCGAGAACCAGTGAGTGGCCGTGGCCGCGTGCCGCTGTGCTCGGGCTTTCCCAGCGCAGGCGACCTGCGGAATGCTCACCGCGTTACGCATGCGCGTGATGCAAAAAGAGCTGTGAAATGAGAGTCGCAGTTAATAAAGTATTCCAGGCTATTACGGCTTTCGCATTTAAACCTAACGTTTCATCCCCAACTGCGGAGGACATTTTCAATGGGAATCGTAGCTTCGTTTAGTGTCCTGTTCACATCCTGACTCGGTGCTAGCAGTCAGTAGCGAGCCAGGGTGTGAATCGGACACTGAAAGAAGATGGTCGGTTGCTGATACTGTTGCCACGATTGCCTTGCTTCCTAGTCATGCCACGAAGTGATTATTATTCGAGAACCAGTGTAGTTTACTCAGACTGTTAACGCGCCGGAGCATGTACCGCTACCGCACAGGTCCGGACACCGTCTAAAGTATACTTACTGTGCCCTCAACGAGTATGACGAAAAGAGTGTTACGAAATCTTAACGCCTGACTTTATTGACGTTTACGCCCGGCAAGGGCGTGAATAGAACACTTATTTGGCGGAGCGGACACAAGAAATAATGACAATATGGTGGACCGGAATCTATACTTTCCTGTAATAGTTCTCTGAGCTCTGATTATTTAACAGCGTGCGACTCACCATCTTGTTATTCGTAATATAGGACTGCATGAGGCCCTTTTAGAATCTGTTGCAAAATTGATGTCTACGTAAAGCGTTCATAGAGGTAAAAACGTAGACGTAATCTTAGGGATTATATTTTGTGTTATCACATTAAAATATTGCTGCAGGATATCTTTACTGTAGCGATGTTAATTAAACGAAACCTTTGAATTAAAGAAAGTATTTCCCTTTTAAACGAAATTATCTTTGTTTTGACGAGAAGCGGCCAATTTCTATACTGAACTGAAAGTTTTTACTTTTTCTTTAATATGAAATAATTTATGCACTTCCTTTTCTTCACTAATTATGATTGCGAGCCTTTTAAAGCGTCCGTTGATGACGGAACGCAATAAAATTATTCCTACGCAAGATGTCTGCCAAGAATGGTCGATTGTTCGGCCGTTCTTGTTGTTTATCCAGCGTACTGAAAACCTTGAAAAATAAACCTTATTTTTAGTTCTGCATGAAGGTCACTATATACATGAAAGAAAAATGCGCAATTAGGATAAATTACAATATATTCTTTAAAATTCACAACTTACAATGCGAAATGACAGCCGTAGTTTGCGTTTTCTTCGAGAACAGAGAGTATGTGTAATAACGCTGGTCTTTTTGGTTTCTTGCACCAGCTACATAGATTATATACAGTTATCTTATAGAGTCTTTTGCTTCGTTATTATTTCGTTTCCTTACAGATTACCGCTCTGACAGTTAATTACACGATCATTTTCAGAGCCCCGCATGATATTTTCAGTAATTCAAAGTTCTACAATTTTCATTTTACTTCGTTTTGTGTCCGACTCGTCGTCGCACGATTTAATATTTTGTACCGCGTATCGGTACAAGCCTCGAAATGGAGTCTTTATTACCAAGCGACCTTTTTGACTTTTTCTATGACATGTTCTATTTGTTGCTTTCATGAAAATACATTGTCTGTCATATCATCGATGTAATTAGCCTGTTTGGTAGGTTTGCTACTGTTTTGTCTACGTTTTGTTTCTAATCCCTAAGGATTCTGCCTTTGGCAATTGTCATTCGTCTACATCTCAACAGAAAATGCTTACTCTTTGCCAGGTTTCGGTGTTATATGCCAGAGCATCTACTCGTTCCACAGCTTCTGGTTCTTATCGTGGTCGATCACGCTGCATCTACTAAGGGCTTTGCATTCCTGAACAACCTCCGAAATTGTGTCGGTGGTGTATGGTTTTACTGTCCATGAATACGTTTTTTGAAACAAATGTACAAGAATTATACAATAACGCTGTGATTCGTTGCGGAGCATTTATATACTTCGATAATCCAAAAAATTTCTAGGCTGGAGAAAAGCACAGATGGCGATTTTAATGCTTCAGGTCTTTTACATAGTCACTCCCTCCCCATTTGACACCGGCAGAAAAGTTCTTCATGAGGACGTTGTTCAACTTGCCCGTAATACTGGCTTGAATGTCGATTATACCATCTAAGCGTTGACTCTTCATGTGAATTACTGCAGTTTGTCGTTTTGTGGAAGGTTCGTCCTGATAGTATCAAGTTTTGTCACCTTTTTTTTTTTTTTTATCCGTGTTTTGCATTTCAATCAGATCGCGGCAGGCGTCCAAGCGCCGCTGTTTTTGTAAGGGAGTCGAGTGTGCGGGACATTACTTCGCGCTTACTGTTCTCTTCTTCAGAATATTGTGGAGAATGTCTTGAACACCTTACCTTAGACATGACGCTCCACTAAGATTTGTGACACAACAATGTCAACACATCATAGTCGCACGTCCGCTACTAATAACACTGGCGGCTCCCAGGCGACTGATCAAATGCACATCTTTGTTACAGTTGTTAGTTCAGTCAACCACCGTAGTTACAGAGCTGACGTCATTTACAAATCAGGAATAAAATCTGCCTCCTAATTTTTTTGGACAATCTTAATGAGACTTCCAGTTCGTATCTGCCAATCCCTTCATAATGATTCACAACGTGATCCTGAGCAGTAAGACATCTCAGCACTTAAATCTTTCAATAATGACGAGTCATCATAGACCAGAATCATCCTGCAGTATATGATAGTTTTATTACTGATCTAGGGTCAGTATGCGTTTTAACCGATTATAATTCGGTCTCGCAGCAGTAGCTTTGTCATTATAAGTAAAGAAGGAGAAATACTATTGAAAGCATTATTTCCTGCCTAATGTCAAACGTAAATTATACTGTCAGCAAATGAGGATAATCCATCGAAATGCAATGTCCTCACAGTAAGATTGTTATTTATCAAAGACGTTGATCAAGTAACGCATTATCTCCAAGAAGATTTAGGCACTAGCGTTGCTAGTTCTGGGAAAAGATGCTTCTATGATTATCACTATCCCCTCAATAATGTAGAAGCGGTTTCTAACATTAAAATGTGAGTACGTATTTGTGTCCATGCATCAGCTACATACCGCTGCTTGAATGCACATAACATGACCATGCACGAGCTCTAGGCTGCTGCAAATCCGATCTAGTAGCTGCGGTAATTACTAATATTTTCGTACAGCGCCATAATAAATGGTTACTCAGCACGAATTACCTGACGTAGTCAGCTTAAAACGTGTACTTTTTACGGTGCTTAAGTCAAAATTGTACTAAGAAAGTGTTATTTTTTTGTGTGATTTTTGGCATTTTAGCTTCCTTCTTTCTTCGGTAACATCCAACATGAAAACTGATTGAAACTGCTTCTTTCCATCCTAAATCTTTCTGCGGTTGCCCACTAGACGTATGATCGCTATATTACGCGCTAATGCAAGCTGTGTTAAGTCCAATAGTAACATTAGATATCACAAATACACATTTTCTCATCTGCTTCTATTCACTTAATGCTTGGTACAATGTTGAGTAGATGTACCCAGTGGCTAAAAATGATCTGCGCATCATTCTCAGACGTCCATGTAGGAGATGTTATTCTGGCTCACAACAGTCTTAACGCAAACTGAGAGACACGAGTCAGTGGAAGCGGCAGTGAAGGCCACTTGTCGGGACAAACTGTGACAAATTATCTCGTGCCCTATAAGCTGTCGCCTCATTCCCAAGGCAGAGTGTCACAATCCATTAAAGAACGAATGACTAGGAGTAAGGAGCAATAAGCTGCGGCCAGTGACAAGACATTAGAGGCGCTTCTCTTCGCACAACGAGAGAAGAAGCCATTTGAGCTGCCTGTGAATATAACACTGTGGTATCATTCTCGGGAAACAGTGCACTGTCTCAGTAATCCTCTCCAAGCTAATTAAAAGTATTTCAGGTGCTTCTCAGACTGCAGCAAGTTGAAGGACTTACACACATCAAAAAAACTTTTGCATCACCTCTGTTCCGAGAGTTCCGCAACCTGTACAGAACACTGGAATAGAGATCAACATAAACACCATTTCCACCCTTCTTATTACTCATGAAAACCACACATTTCATGTTGTACCGCCATACAGTGAGGCCTTCAGAGGTGGTGGTCCAGATTTCTGTACACACCGGTACCTCTAATACCCAGTAGCACGACCTCTTGCATTGATGCAATGTTGGACTGTATTCGTTGTGGCATACTACCCAAAAGTTCATCAAGACACTTTTGGTCCAGATTGTCTCACTCCTTAACGGCGATTCGGCGTAGACCCCTGAGAGTCATTGGAGCGTAACGTCGCCCATAAACAGCCCTTTACAATCTATCCCAGGTATGTTCGATAGGGTTCATGTCGGGAGAACATCCTGGCCACTCAAGTCGAGCGATGGCGTTATCCTGAAGGAAGTCATTCACAAGATGTGCACGATGGGGGCGCGAATTGTCGTCCATGAAGACGAATGCCTCGGCAATATGCTGCCGATAGGATTGCCTTCACGTATCGTACAGGCGTTACGGCGCCTTCCATGAGCGCCAGCGGCGTACGTCGGCTCCACATAATGCCACCCCAAAAGAGCAGGGAACCTCCACCTTGCTGCACTCCCTGGACAGTGTGTCTAAGGCGTTCAGCCTGATCGGGTTGCCTCAAAAGACGTCTCCGACGACTGTCTCGTTGAAGGAATATGAGACAATCATCGGTGAAGAGACAGTGACGCCAATCCTGAGTGGTCCATTCGTCATGTTGTTGGGCCCACTGTACCGCGCTGCATGGTGTCGTGTTTGCAAAGATGGACCTCGCCATGAACGTCGGGAGTGAAGTTGCGCATCATGCGCACAGTTTGAGTCGTAACACGACGTCCTGTGGCTGCACGAAAAACATTATTCAACATGGTGGCGTTGCTATCAGGGTTCCTCCGAGCCATAATCCGTAGCTAGCGGTCATCCACTGCAATAGTAGCTCCTCCATGTTCGAACAACATCGCTTTGGTTCACTCAGACACTTACCTTGTTGAGAGTCCTTCCTGGTACAAAGTAACAATGCGGACGCTATCGAACCGCGATATTGACCATCTAGGCATGGTTGAACCATTGTTAACAAGAGCCGTGTACCTCTTCCTGGTGGAATGACTGTAACTGATCGGCTGTCGGACCCCCTCCATCTAATCTAATAGGCGCTGCTCATGAATGGTTGTTTACATCTTTGGGCGGGTTTAGTGACATCTCTGAACAGTCAAAGGGACTGTCTGTGATACAATACCCACAGTCAACGTCTATTTTCAGGAGTTCTGGGTACCGGGCTGATGTAAAACTTTTTTTGATGTGTGTATTTACTACATAGCAAATACAGATTTTCTCTTTTTAAATCCTACACTGCCTGAGAAAAAAAGTGAAGCACCCACAAGACAAGCGGATGTCACTGTAACTTCATACACGTATACACCATCGGGGGGTTGGGGGGGGGAGAGGGGGTGTAAATCTAACAATATTATTTTTCAGGCAACTATTAACAGCATCGATATACGTGGAGAAATGCATGATGACACAGCGTTGTCTTATAAAATTATTTATACACATCCGGTTTCTGACATTGACCATGTCCGCAGCTCGTGGTCGTGCGGTAGCGTTCTCGCTTCCCACGCCCGGGTTCCCGGGTTCGATTCCCGGCGGGGTCAGGGATTTTCTCTGCCTCGTGATGACTGGGTGTTGTGTGCTGTCCTTAGGTTAGTTAGGTTTAAGTAGTTCTAAGTTCTAGGGGACTGATAACCATAGATGTTAAGTCCAATAGTGCTCTTTTTTTTGACATTGACCATACTGACAATGCTGCACAGAACTGTTTGTATATACAACACTGTGAAGATTAGTTGTAACCTCCCCACAAAAAATATTAATGACAATACTTAATATAAATGGAGCCAAGTGTAACCTCCCCACAACAAATTCTATAATAAAAACTATATTTATTAGTAATGGAGCCACAGCTAAGTGTGAACTCCCACAGAAATTTTAATAACAATGACAATTAAATGAAAGCTCGCTATCTGACTCAAGTGCAAGTTCCCATAAAATAATGAAAGATAATCCCATGACAATGAAACTACAGTGATAATCAAAACTCAATTTAACCGAAATGTCGGTCTTTGCCCTGTGCGAATTCAGAATAAATTTCTTACCTTATTAAAACTGCATGTCAAAATTCTGCTCTTATTGTTGGCTGCGGCTTGGAGGAAAAACATTGCAATTGCCTTTTTTTTTTTTTTTTTTTTTTTAAAAATTTTGTTAAAGGGAAATGGAGGGAATTTGAATGATTGTTTGTAAATTTGTTTTTAAATCCAAATTATTATTGGGGGCGATTTTTGAAAGTTAAATTACAATGAGTGGACCTTACATTATCTGATAAGCGCAAAGCTGCATAAACATTTATTTAATAAAATTATACCTTGTCCTGAATCTTGACCATCGCTGTGCCGACGCCCGCCGACGCAACTGCTACAGACATACTACTCTCCGCGACAGCTACCAACAGACTACTTTACGCGACTGCTCGCGACACACTACATTACCCGACTGCTCGCGGGATACAACATTACGCGACAGCTATCGAGATACAACTGTACTGCACTGCGCTTCGAGCGCAACTGCTCTGGTCAGAGATTCTACAATGCCTCAGCATCGCTGCCGCACAACATACGTGTTTCATAACCCTCCACTGGGGGGCAAAAAATTTGGCAGCGATGGTGAGTCATTTGGACTTGCCATCGTAACAAATTTTTCATTTAATTAATTAACATTTACAAATTATTTGGGTATAATACATGAATTAAATGTTGTGCGCATGCACTGATTACAAAACATTACAGACAAGAGAAAATATAAGTACTGAGCATATCAGCAAATCCGAAAAATGTATATACAAATTATTTGACAGATAACAAAGTGCAAAGACGAAATATATATACAATGAGTAACAAATGACATAAATCATACAATTGTACAGAAAAACACAAATCATGTTGAAAATGAGAAGAGTGCACAGGCACTGGAGTTCAGTTGAAAACATATTCACATAAGTGCACATGCACTGCAAATTTTTGAACATTTTCATAAGAAATAAACGCAAGTGTACAAAAAATCATCAAATCACAAAAAGTATATACAATATAAATGACAAGAGTGCACACATACTGCACTTCAGAACAAATCAAAAATGTCTTTAGTGTTTTCACAGTAAATAAACATAATAGCAAAAAAATCATGTCGACAGGTGACATAAGTGTACTCGCACTGGAGTTCAGTTGAAAACATATTCACATAAGTGCACATGCACTGCAAATTTTTGAACATTTTCATAAGAAATAAACGCAAGTGTACAAAAAATCATCAAATCACAAAAAGTATATACAATATAAATGACAAGAGTGCACACATACTGCACTTCAGAACAAATCAAAAATGTCTTTAGTGTTTTCACAGTAAATAAACATAATAGCAAAAAAATCATGTCGACAGGTGACATAAGTGTACTCGCACTGGAGTTCAACAAATCGAGAAAAAATGTATAGGCCATGAACATAAATGGTGTTAGTTAAAAATGATTTTCACTATTAGGATAGGAAATGAAAGGATTGCATCATGGTTGTAGCACCTTAGTTTGCACACAGCTGCACTGAAAGTCCATATCTTTCCACAGAATCACAATACTAAGTGATACAATCTGCATGTCCGTTCCCAGAAGTATTTATCAGCGTATCAAGACAGTGAAACGTCGTAGTATTATTCCATGCTATCATTTGGCAGTACATCAGGTACACCAAACAGTGGGACCATAATAACGTCTTCATCGGTTACAGTGGTAGACAGCATGTCGTGTCAACACCACGCTCTTAAGAGGCACACCAACGTAGAATTAGTGCAAAAACCAAATATAGTGCTCCATGATAATGAGGATGGACAAGACAAATGGATGTTACAATAATTTCAGGTAGTTAGGTCAGAAGGTGAAGGACATTAACTAACACACAAGTCTTGATTAGTGATTACATAAGTAGTTTGCGGTATCCATACTCTAGTCATTGAACATTTCTGTACCATGTATTTTAATATTACAGAACATGTTCATAAAAAGTCTTAATTATAGGCACTCAGTGGCCAGCAAGTATTGAATAGTATAAAACATTAGTCATCATTCAGTATTATTCATATCATTAAGAAATCATCATTAGAAAAATGTTAATTACAATCATAGCATGAATAAGCATGGGCATTATAAGTAATTACATTAATTATGGGCACTCAGTGGCCAGCAAGTACTGAATAGTATAAAACATTATTCATCATTCAGTATTCTTCATATCATTAAGAAATCATTATTAAAAATCAGTTAATTACAGTCATAGCCTTAATAATCATGGGCATAATAAGTAATTACATTAATTATGGGCACTCAGTGGCCAGCAAGTACTGAATAGTATAAAACATTATTCATCATTCAGTATTCTTCATATCATTAAGAAATCATTATTAAAAATCAGTTAATTACAGTCATAGCCTTAATAATCATGGGCATAATAAGTAATTACATTAATTATGGGCACTCAGTGGCCAGCAAGTATTGAATAGTACAAAACATTAGTAGCATTAATAAGCATGGGCATAATAAGTACTCTCATTACAATAGATAGTGGCAATTATGGTTTGGTATCATTAAGAAGTCATTATTCAAGTGACATACTATTCAGAGCTGATCAGTATTATTCAGAATTATCATAAACTAGTGACATTATCTGGGACTGTTGATACATTTTGTTTTTTCTGCTAGCAATGCATTGCTTTGGGTAATTATAAGGGAAAGCAAGAAGAAATAAGAGAAAAAAATTGCTTCTAGGTTGTTCCTATAAATGAAAAGATTGTGTAACGTCATTCGTCATGAGTCAGCTGTAGTAAGGTTATCACATTTATAAATGATAGACACAAGTGGGTAAAAAAAATGCAAGTACTAGAACAGGTATAATAGGTAACAAGTTTAGTAAGTATCATAAAAAGCTTCTCCTGAAAGAAAAATACAAAATGGATTATTGAGCTGAAAGAAGAAACGCAGACTATGCTGAAAAGTAGTGAACTTCGAATTAACAGGTAGTGAAATGTGTATAAAAAATGTGTTCCATAGCTGTCCTTTCCAAAACCTTCAGTCATCCTACTACGCAATATAACACCTGCTGTCAAAGTAAACTGCAACAAATACTTAAATAACTACATAGCATAAATACATAACTTCAACATTATCCTCATCTGTAAAGAAAAACTTCATTATTCATATCATCATAACTCCATCATTATCATCACCTGTAAACAAAAACTTCATTATTCATAGTACCATATTCTTCATCATTGTTCATTATCAGCATTCATTATCATCTGCAAAAATCATTTCATTATTCATCACACAACTATTCCTAATCCCTAGCATATTTCATCACTTAAAACTAAAATGTGTAGTTCTGTCTGACAGCTTGCATCAATCGCTTTGTATTCTGAAAGAAAAAATTAGTTAAGACTGCTATTCTGCGATGTGTGTAATATATTCTGGTTAATGCTTGTTAATTCTGATCCATTTACTCGTCCTCATTAGCTTATTGCATCTTCTTTCGTTTATTCCATAGGTGAAATTCCCACTTCTGTTTAATTCATTTCCTGTACGCATCATTTATTTCTGAAATTGATGAACAAAGATTAATGTCTTGCATTTAAATCATATACCCATTAAATAGTGACTGGTTAATGGTGACTCAATTAAGCATACAACATAACATGACAGAAAACGTAATATCTCAAAGCACAGACAGTGTTTAAAGGCAAAAAGTGTACAGAGAATATCGTAATGCTGCAGCAAAAAAGGAAAATGTAAAACAGTCACGATGTTGAGATATCACAAGGCAAAATGTCAAAGTCAAATGGTGTGTGTTATACCTTTAACTAGTTCACAGTGCATACAAACAAAACATGAAAACAATCGTACATACATAAGAAAGACAAAATGTGACATTCGTTGTGTTCAGCTTATATGTAGTGTAGTTAATAGATGCGATAATTAAAGACTTCAATGGAGAGAGAATTTGATAAAATTAATGCGTCATTATAGAGAATTGCATAATTATTCATAAAATGCGTAAGTTCATCTGAAAAAATGTGCACGGTCTAGTGTGTAACGACAAGAAGAGCGACCTGCTAACCTTACCTTGCCGGGCACTTGCCAAGAAAAAATACGATAATCATCAATAGGTAGTCACATAAATGTAATTGCATAAGTGGTCACAAAATGTGTAAGTTCATCTGGAAAATATGCACGGTCTGATGTGTAACGACAAGAAGAGCGACCTGCTAACCTTACCTTGCCGGGCACTTGCCAAGAAAAAATACGATAATCATCAATAGGTAGTCACATAAATGTAATTGCATAAGTGGTCACAAAATGTGTAAGTTCATCTGGAAAATATGCACGGTCTGATGTGTAACGACAAGAAAAGCGACCTGCTAACCTTACCTTGCCGGGCACTTGCCAAGAAAAAAATACGATAATCATCAGTAATTAGTAATGTGAATATAATTGCATAAGTGGTCATAAAATGTGTAAACGGCCTCATAGCATGTTACATCGTAAAGTGGTTTCATTCGATAAAGGGTTTAATGTTTGACACATGATGGTTCCCCTTACTTTTCCTGGTTCTCAAAGTTTCGACGTGTACAACATTAGGGTGAGGAATGCTGCGAATCCGATATGGACCTGCGTATAGAAGTTCAAATTTACTGCACTTACCTTTTAATCTGCTGGATAAATAGTGTGTACGTACTAATATCTTCTGTCCAACGTGAAAGTCTCGGCGTCTACAAACCTGTTTTTGCTGTCGTCTCCGGCGCTCTGCGGCACGTTTGATGTTGTTCAGCGCAATGTCAATTATTTCGTGGTGTCGTAATCGACGAGATGTAGGAAATGTTACTAATTCTTTGATTTTGTTTGGTGGTTCAACGTTTTTCAGTATAACAGACGGAGATAGCATAGTGGATTCATTTGGAATGGAATTAATTACATCTTGGAATGAGTGTATGTGTGTGTCCCAATTAACATGTCTTTTGTGGCAGTATATTCTACACAGTTTACCAATTTCTTTCATTAGTCGTTCACAAGGGTTCGAAGAAGCGTGGTACTTGGATATATAAATCGGAGAAATGTTTCTAGCTCGTAACATGCGTGTCCATATAGCAGAACGAAATTGTGATCCATTATCTGAAATTACTTTCATCACATGCCCTACATGAAATAAGAAATGCTTTACAAATGCTTTCGAAACAGTTTTGGCAGTAGCTTTGCGTAACGGAGTGAAAGTAACAAATTTTGAAGTGAGTTCAACAGTGACAAAGATGTAGCAAAAACCTCTATTAGTTCTCGGAATTGGACCAAAAATGTCTACTGCGGCCATATGTCTTAATTTAACAGGTACAATGGGATATAATGGAGGAATATGTGAAGTGGTGTCAGACTTAGCTTTCTGGCAAATTTTACATGACGCTAAAACTCGTCGTATACGTTTTTCCATGCTGGCAAAATAACAGTTCTGTCTCAGTATAAGAAAACATTTTCTAGCTCCATAATGTGCGTAACTTAAATGAGTATACCAGATTAATTTGTTAACCAGTTCGTCAGGAATGCATAATAACCAATTGTTGCTGTCTGGATGAGAGCGGCGAAACAGAATGTCATTGCGTACAGTGTAGTGGTTTCTAATCGTAACATTATTCTTATCTTGCCAAAGGTGTTTAATTTCTTTCCACACATTGTCTTTGCTTTGCTCTCGTGCTATGTCCTGTAATGACGATGAAATAAAATTTTCAAATGCAACTTGCTGAATGTACATGATACTGAAATTTGCTTTGCAGAAGTTGGCTGCTACGTCTTGCTGATTGTTACTGAGAGAACGCGATAGTGCGTCTGCTATAACATTTTGTGTGCCGGGAATGTGAACAATTGTAAAATTAAATTCCTGTAAATAAAGTTTCCATCTGCTCAGTCTGTCATGAGTGAATTTAGCTGAAAGTAAAAATTGAATAGCTCTGTGATCTGTGTAAACTGTGGTGTGTCTTCCATAAAGAAAGTGCCGAAATCTCGTAAAAGCCCATACAACACATAACGTTTCCAATTCTGTGACGGAATAATTTCGCTCAGCAGGTGACAGAATGCGGCTTGCAAATGCGATGTTCTTAATTACTTTAGAACCATCTTCTTCAATTTCCTGAAAAATGTGTACGCCTAAAGCTGTGTTGGAACTGTCGGTGGCAATAGAAAAATTTCGAGTAAGATCTGGGTGTGATAAAAGTGGAGCATTCAACAAAGCATGTTTCAGGTTCACGAATTCAGAATGTGCTTGCTTGTCCCATGACCAAATTGTGTTTTTACCTGTTAATTGGCATAATCTAGGTGTGTCTAGTGCAGAGTGATGAATAAATTTGCGAAAAAAGTTAATTAAGCCCAAAAAACTGCGTAATTGTTTCTTCGTCGTAGGAACAGTAATGTCACGTAGAGCTTGAAGTTTTTCCGGATCAGGCACAATGCCTTCTGCTGAAATTACGTGTCCAAGAAATTTTATAGAAGTTTTACCAAAATGCGATTTACTGAGATTCACTGTAAGTCCTTGTGCATGGAAAGTTTGCAATAGTCGTTCTAAAATCAGATTATGTTCAGACCAGTTAGCTTCTGCAATAAGAATGTCGTCTACGTACGTCGTAAGTCTGTCTTTAAGTTCTGTCGGAAGTATTGTGTTCAAACCACGAATAAAAGCTGCAGAGGAAATAGTTAAGCCGAATGGTAATTTGCAAAATTGATAACAGTCACCAAAACAGAGAAAAGCTGTATACTTTCTGCAATTCGGATGAAGTTGAATTTGCCAAAATCCCGATTTTAAATCTAGTGTAGAATAAATAGCTGTACCGTGAAATTTCTGTAGTAGTTCTTCTAATGTCTGTGGTCGATCTGTTTCATTAATAATAATGTCATTAATGTGACGTGAATCAAGTACGAGGCGAAGTGAGCCATCTTTTTTCTTAACAATATGTAGCGGGTTTATGTACGGACTAACTGCTGGTTCTATAATTCCTTGATCGAGCATATCCTGCAATTCCTTTTTAACCTGTTCTCTGTGGATATATGGAATGGGATAATGCTTTGCTTTAAATGTATCGTGCTGTTTGACTTGAAATTCATACATAAAGCCGGACATAGTACCAGGAATGTTGTCGAAAACTGGAGCTTGCTGTAAAAGAATTTTGTGTAATTGCGTTCGTTCATCGTCTGTATTTGCACTGCTTTGTTTAACCTTATCGGAAATCATCTGCATTACGTCGTAGTCAGTTTCGTCTGGAGTATTATAGTTGTGTACGTACGTGTCTGTGAACAATCCGGAATTACAGTCTATGTTACGTGTTGCGGAAATGACCTCTGTGCAGTTAATTGTTTGTTCTTCTGATGATAATGAGTGCTGAAATTCTAAAGCCAATTGTACATTTTCGTCCTTCAACATTAAATAAGAATTTTGAAAGTCAACCACTGCGTCGTGTTGTACGAGAAAATTAGTACCTAAAATTACGTCTGTTGTCAATAAGGGAACAATCCAAAAATTTGAGTGAAAAGTATGACCTCCAATACAAAATGATAAATGTGTCTGTAATTTAACGTCTACTCCTTTACTCGATACTGCTCCTTTCACTTTTGTTTTGCCTAATGGTAATGTGGGATACGTATTCTCTTTGTTACACTCGTTAAAAGTCTCTTCATTTATCACTGACATAGGTGATCCGGAATCGATTACTGCTGAAAATTTCGATGAACCAATTTTAATTTCGATGACAGGATGTGAAATGGTTTTCTGAACAACTGGTCTTTCCTGTAAGAGAGTGTCTCGGATGTCGTCGAAAGTAATAACATTTTCGTGAACAACATTCTGCTTGTCAAAGGTAGTGCTTGTGTTATTGGAAGATGCGTCCTGTACAGTATCTAGTCAGATTCTATCTGACGTGTTATTACTTTCTGGAGGATGTTGTGACATTTCTACTATTTGAACAGTTCTATTACTTCTTCCAGACGTATTACGCTCTGGATGATACCTACTGTCGGGTTCATTCATGAGAATAGGTTCTTGTGGATAATTTTGCTGTTGGTATGACCGACTGTTGTTAGATGTTCGCTGAAAATTGTGCTCATCGTTTTTACGTCTGTCGTAATAGTCGTTCCTATACGGTGCATTGCGATAGGAATTGAAGTATTGTGTTTTCTGTACGTAGTTGTTTCTTTGCTGCCGTGCGTTACTATTTGTTGTATCAGGGACTATACGTCCACGCGGTGAAACATTAAAGTTAGGCTGACCTTGTGCATTACATTGTTGGTTATGTATTCGAACCGGCTGACTTTCATGCTGTTGTGGTGGAAAGCGTCTATTGTTACCAAAATGTGTTTCCTGTTGCTCATAATTTTGACGATGCCGATAATTAGAATTTTGTCTGTCATTTAAGTTCTGGTAGTTGTCGTTTCTAAAGCGTCCTCTCCTATTGAAATTACGTGTCTGATCATAATTGCTGTACGTTTGTTGGCCTTGGTTGTTATACGAAAAATTTTTGTTTACAAAGGAATAATCAGATTGCTGCACTTCTAAAAGCTGCAACAGATCCCTGAATGCTGAAATATTTTCTTTCTGTTGACCCGTGAGAAGTGACACTCTTAATGATCGTGGTAATTTAGAGATACATAATTGAATAAGTGCAGATTCACTATAGGGTTCACTTAGGTACTGGTTCTGCTGGACCATGTGCTCGAAGAATTGCGTCACACTCGGAAAATTGGAATTCTCATAATTTGGTAAGCTAATTAATTGATCTTTTATTCCGCGCTGTGTCGTTTTCGACCAATACGCTGACAGAAAAGCATTCTGAAATTCCTCTACCGAGTAACACTGTCTCGCGATCGGTCTCATACGAGTTGCCGGTTCGCCTTCCAAAAAACTGCAAATAAATTCAAGTTTATGCGTAACGGGCCAAGTCGGTGGAAAAGCAAAGCTAAATTGTTGGATCCAATCCAGTGGGTGAATCTGTGTTCTGTCGTTTTTAAACACTTTAAATTTTCTTACTGACAGAAAATGTTTGTAATCGAAATTATCATCTCTGTGTGATGGAACAGGTTCATGGTTGTAAGAGAATCTGTTGAACTGTGATTGTTCGGAATCAAAGTCGGGTGCTCTTTGTAGATTACCCAAATCGCACGCGTTGCGCGAATCTGACAAATGTTCGCAAAGTGGCGTCTGCTGTGATGCGTTATTAACCGAAATATTTTTCATCTCTGTTACTTCCTGCTGTAAACTTGACAGTTTTCTACGCAACGTGTTATTAGACGAATCGATTTCATTAATTGATTGCTGTAAATTTTGAAATTCAGTTGTTTGACTAAATGAAACCGGTGAAATGTCGTCTGATTTGCTGTCATTAGTACTCTCAATAGCATCAATACGACTGGCCAATTCATCATATTTTTCAGTCAGTATTTTTGCCTGATCATCGTTTTTAGAATCGGACGCATTAATCTGTTTTTGCAACTTACGTGTAATTTCGTTCAGTTTTTTAACGTCAGCTTTGACGACATCGGAATCCTGTGTTATTTCTAATTCTTCAAATCTGTCTGTCACTGTCTGAATATCTGCTGTATGCGTATCTGTTTTTGATTTAAGATCAGAAATTTCATCGCGTAATTCCGCGTTCAACTGTTCGATGGTATTAATTTTATCGGACATTGTAGCAATATTGTTGTCTACGTATGTTTTTGCTTTCGCAAACATCTTACGTTTGTCTTCTTGTCTCTGTGCAGTGATTGTTTCCATGACTTGACGTTTGACTTTATTTTGATCATCAATAAATTTGCGGAAACGCGTATCACTGTTCTGTATGTGAAGACTAAGACGTTCGTTAATCTGTGTGTTCTGTTGTTCGAATTTCGCGTCAATCTTTTCATCCATTGTGCGCGAAAGTTCTGTTGTCATTGCTTTAAATTCGTCGCGTAATTGTGTAGCCTTTTCAGAGCATTGTTTAGCGACTCCGCTAATTTCCGCTCTAAGTGTTTCGGTTGTCGCTGTTTGCAGTTCCCTTAATTCCTGAGCAACAGACTTAATTTCTTCGCTACTTTTTCTTGAACAAGCCTCAATTTCCTCGCGTAACTGTTCCTTAGTGTCATGGCACTGCGCGGCAACGGCTCTAATTTGTTCACTTAGCTGTCTGGAATTGTTGTCTAATTTTTCATTTAAGTGTTGTTTAAGATTTTCGTTATCTTGTTTGTTCTGTTCTCTAAGTTGTCTGAAATCTTCTTTGAACTGTTTGTTATCTTCATTAAGGTTGTCTAATTTTTGATTCTGTTGTCTGGCCTGTTCACTCTGTTGTTTGTTTGATTCAAGAATTTGTAGCAATAATGCCCTAATTGGATCCGGCACAAAATTAGCATTTCTATTCTCTGTGCTGTTTAATGGTGAATCTGGAATTGTCTCGCTTTCCGTAACCATTTGGTTATTCTGAGATTCACAAAAAGGTTTGTCAGTCGGATGTACACTGTCAGACATTATTTCGGAGTTACATAAATCCGTCGTACTTTGTGTATCCTGTTCATTTTCATTAGACAAATTTGTCTGTACGCTACTTGAATTTTCCAAACCGGTTGTGTTAAGCTGGGCAGCGCTCATTACAATAGGGCGCCCCGCGTCATCGATTGTCGTCAAATCAACAGAAGACACAATCGAGTTCGTTTGTTCATCATTAAGGTCTACATCATTAGAGGTTGGAACACACTGATTATCGGTGAACTCAGGATTGTCACCATTACACTGCGTGTCAGAATTACTATCGGTAAAGTTATTTAAGCCGGCAGTTTCATTTATAATACCTCGCGATACACTATTCACAGTCTTTCGCGGCATTTTTACAATAGTCACAATTAATCACAAAACAAATAAGCACAATGGAAAAACAACACACCAATACAACAAAGCAACGAATTGCCGATGATCTGAGGAAAGAAAGTCACAAATTAGTAAAAGCGTAGCGCCAAATTATAATTATATTTAAGCAATAAGAGCAGATATCTGACTGTTTTTCAAAAGATTCTCACGAAATACGATCCTGGACTGGGTGTCGCCTAGTGTAACCTCCCCACAAAAAATATTAATGACAATACTTAATATAAATGGAGCCAAGTGTAACCTCCCCACAACAAATTCTATAATAAAAACTATATTTATTAGTAATGGAGCCACAGCTAAGTGTGAACTCCCACAGAAATTTTAATAACAATGACAATTAAATGAAAGCTCGCTATCTGACTCAAGTGCAAGTTCCCATAAAATAATGAAAGATAATCCCATGACAATGAAACTACAGTGATAATCAAAACTCAATTTAACCGAAATGTCGGTCTTTGCCCTGTGCGAATTCAGAATAAATTTCTTACCTTATTAAAACTGCATGTCAAAATTCTGCTCTTATTGTTGGCTGCGGCTTGGAGGAAAAACATTGCAATTGCCTTTTTTTTTTTTTTTTTTTTTTTTAAAAAATTTTGTTAAAGGGAAATGGAGGGAATTTGAATGATTGTTTGTAAATTTGTTTTTAAATCCAAATTATTATTGGGGGCGATTTTTGAAAGTTAAATTACAATGAGTGGACCTTACATTATCTGATAAGCGCAAAGCTGCATAAACATTTATTTAATAAAATTATACCTTGTCCTGAATCTTGACCATCGCTGTGCCGACGCCCGCCGACGCAACTGCTACAGACATACTACTCTCCGCGACAGCTACCAACAGACTACTTTACGCGACTGCTCGCGACACACTACATTACCCGACTGCTCGCGGGATACAACATTACGCGACAGCTATCGAGATACAACTGTACTGCACTGCGCTTCGAGCGCAACTGCTCTGGTCAGAGATTCTACAATGCCTCAGCATCGCTGCCGCACAACATACGTGTTTCATAGTCTATGGCCGAAACCGGTTGTGAATAAATAATTTTATATGACAGCTTTGTGTTATCACGTATTCTCCCAAGGGTATGTAAATGATTAGACTTACAATTCTCTGTGTGTGGTAGCACGGCCACCATAGTGTATTAAAGATTTTCGTGTTTAGTGTTGTTACCGCGCCTTGTAGGGTATATAAGGTTCGTGAATAGCATAAAAAAACGGTTCAAACGGCTCTGAGCACTATGGGACTCAACTTCTGAGGTCATCAGACCTACTTAAACCTAACTAACCTAAGGACATCGCACACATCCATGCCCGAGGCAGGATTCGAACCTGCGACCGTAGCGGTCACGCGGTTCCAGACTGTAGCGCCTAGAACCGCCCGGCCACACCGGCCGGCTGAATAGCATCAGGTCAGTGAGAATGTAAGACAGCGTTATCAGTATCTGGCACAGTTTGAAAGGGGCCTCACTATGGGTTCCATGTAACTGAATGGTCGAATCATGCGATATCCAGATTTGTGGGGCATACGGATGTGACAATGGCCCAATGTTGGACTGCCTTGGAACTCGAGGGCAGGCATACTAATCGTCAAGGTTCCGGCCGGCCATGCCTGATCATCAGAAAGGAGTATCGTCGTACTGCACTCCGAGCACATCGTAATTCCTTCAGACTAGCGAGTTGCGTCCCATGTGTAGGCTGCGTTTGGAGTGGTGCCGCGACCGGGATACATACGCTACTGATGAATTGTGTTCAGAGATGAATCGCCGTTCTGCACTACCCCAGATGACCTTGTCGGCGACTATGTCAGCGACCTGGTAAGAGGTCTCATTCTTCCAGCGTTTTTAAGAGGCACAGTAATGTTACTCCTTGCGTCATAGCATGCGGAGTCATCGTGTGTGACTTCAGGTCAAGACTGGTAGCGATTGAGGGCATTCTGACGGCATTGTGGTACCTCATGGACATCATGCATGTTGTGTGTTACCTCTCATACGGCTGCACCGTGGTGCCAATTTTCAACACAACAATGCTCGTCCATACATGTCACGTGCCTGTGTTAACAATCTGCGTGATGTTGAAGTATTCCGGTGGCCAGCAAGACCCATAGATCTGTCCCCTACAGTACATGTGTAGAACCAGCTCGAGTGTCAGATCACCTGTATCCAGGATTTCAAGGAACAGTCACAAGAGTTATGGGTCAGCTTGCCACTGGAGAGATACAACAGCTTTAAGAAACTGCTCCATACCGAATTAGTGCATGCTTCCAGCCCAGAGAGGGTGCAACGTCATACTGATAAGTTGGTTCATATTGCCAAAGTTGTTTTTTTTTTTCAATTTGACTCGAATTTATAATTACTGGAATAACATCACAGACCTTCTCAACCCGTTAACTTTTATTCGTTTCCTACTTCCTTCTGGGTGCTTCACTTTTTGTGAGGCATTGTGCCTTTTTACTTCATATACATTAACGTTAACATGGGCGAGATGCTAAAAGATACAACCAGGGTACTCACCCGCCCTCTTCGGAGTAGGTGACCGCGTTTTCATTGGCGCGTTGTAAGGCGGATCAGAAGATCTCAGCTGTTCATTTAAGGCAGGTAAAAACTAGTGTCAGTAGTGGATTGTCTATCTAGTGTTCAATCCTCCCTACCTATCTTTTACTTTTGGGGAAGGACAATTGGCGCGTGCCAATACGCAGGATAGGCAGTATTCGGTGAGTATATCTTTTCTTATGTGGCGAGAACGTGTTTGCCTTCCGAGGCCACAGGGGTTCAGTCGACCCATTGCCGACTTCTAGCAGATCGTTCGAGCTCGCCGGGGTAGCTGTGTCCTGGAGTGGATGGTGGCATTATTACTGGCGATGGACTATGTGGTACATTGACACGTGACTATGTTGTGGCCGAGTGAGCATGTTCGTCTAGGCATCATTCTACTGCTCGCGCGTTCCTCCAGTCCAGGGCTGGCTGTTAACTTAGCGGAGCGCCTTGAAAAGGAAGTTAGCCTAAGCCCATTAAGTTTGCCACACGACGTTGAAGACCATGACTTCGTTACCTCTCGTACTTTGTTATCCTTCTAATTGTTATAACTATTCCAAGGCTCCAGTGAGCTTTCTATGTCAACGCGACCGAAATGTGCTGAAGTAAATACACACACACACACACACACACACACACACAGAGAGAGAGAGAGAGAGAGAGAGAGAGGAATAGCAGAATAGCAGATGCTTTCACAACTACGGAAACAAAAACAAAAGACGATCGTACCACAAAACATCAAAACAAAATACACTAGGTGTAAGTGGATATACTCACCGTGAAAACGAAAAAACGAAATTACACTCCTGGAAATGGAAAAAAGAACACATTGACACCGGTGTGTCAGACCCACCATACTTGCTCCGGACACTGCGAGAGGGCTGTACAAGCAATGATCACACGCACGGCACAGCGGACACACCAGGAACCGCGGTGTTGGCCGTCGAATGGCGCTAGCTGCGCAGCATTTGTGCACCGCCACCGTCAGTGTCAGCCAGTATGCCGTGGCATACGGAGCTCCATCGCAGTCTTTAACACTGGTAGCATGCCGCGACAGCGTGGACGTGAACCGTATGTGCAGTTGACGGACTTTGAGCGAGGGCGTATAGTGGGCATGCGGGAGGCCGGGTGAACGTACCGCCGAATTGCTCAACACGTGGGGTGTGAGGTCTCCACAGTACATCGATGTTGTCGCCAGTGGTCGGCGGAAGGTGCACGTGCCCGTCGACCTGGGACCGGACCGCAGCGACGTACGGATGCACGCCAAGACCGTAGGATCCTACGCAGTGCCGTAGGGGACCGCACTGCCACTTCCCAGCAAATTAGGGACACTGTTGCTCCTGGGGTATCGGCGAGGACCATTCGCAACCGTCTCCATGAAGCTGGGCTACGGTCCCGCACACCGTAAGGCCGTCTTCCGCTCACGCCCCAACATCGTGCAGCCCGCCTCCAGTGGTGTCGCGACAGGCGTGAATGGAGGGACGAATGGAGACGTGTCGTCTTCAGCGATGAGAGTCGCTTCTGCCTTGGTGCCAATGATGGTCGTATGCGTGTTTGGCGCCGTGCAGGTGAGCGCCACAATCAGGACTGCATACGACCGAGGCACACAGGGCCAACACCCGGCATCATGGTGTGGGGAGCGATCTCCTACACTGGCCGTACACCACTGGTGATCGTCGAGGGGACACTGAATAGTGCACGGTACATCCAAACCGTCATCGAACCCATCGTTCTACCATTCCTAGACCGGCAAGGGAACTTGCTGTTCCAACAGGACAATGCACGTCCGCATGTATCCCGTGCCACCCAACGTGCTCTAGAAGGTGTAAGTCAACTACCCTGGCCAGCAAGATCTCCGGATCTGTCCCCCATTGAGCATGTTTGGGACTGGATGAAGCGTCGTCTCACGCGGTCTGCACGTCCAGCACGAACGCTGGTCCAACTGAGGCGCCAGGTGGAAATGGCATGGCAAGCCGTTCCACAGGACTACATGCAGCATCTCTACGATCGTCTCCATGGGAGAATAGCAGCCTGCATTGCTGCGAAAGGTGGATATACACTGTACTAGTGCCGACATTGTGCATGCTCTGTTGCCTGTGTCTATGTGCCTGTGGTTCTGTCAGTGTGATCATGTGATGTATCTGACCCCAGGAATGTGTCAATAAAGTTTCCCCTTCCTGGGACAATGAATTCACGGTGTTCTTATTTCAATTTCCAGGAGTGTATATTCTTTGTCGGCGAAGCGCAGTGTGCTAAAACCTTACACTGTGGGGTAGAAGAACATTAGGACTGAAGTAGGAAACAAAGAGACGTGAGTACCAACGGAAATTTAATACTGTTTATAGTAGTAACTTATAACTATGATTTTGCTGAACAAGTTTATAAGAAAAGCAACATTGTTACACTGATTATCGAATATGCTTCAAAATAAAGCGAAACGCCAGTGGTTGAATAATAATTTTATTACTGTCGCAAAGGATGGTATATAATCTATGTTGCTTGAACATAGGTAATTACGAACTGTTACGTAATGTGACAGAGCTTAGAACTAGAGATTTTTTTTGTCAGGATAATAATGTATGATTCGTACATGTAGGTGTCTACATCCACCGCCATCAGGTTGTGGCATATAGTGCGTCGATGACATCTCTAGATAATACACAACATCCTCCAGTTCCTATACTCCAT
This sequence comes from Schistocerca nitens, assembly GCF_023898315.1. Classification (NCBI taxonomy): domain Eukaryota; kingdom Metazoa; phylum Arthropoda; class Insecta; order Orthoptera; family Acrididae; genus Schistocerca; species Schistocerca nitens. The sequence continues at coordinate 675,195,087 of NC_064617.1, read as the reverse complement.
AAGACATTCGTATCACCTCAATTCCAACGGCAATTATTTTCAATTTTCGTCAGTGTGCTTCCTACGGTGTTCTAACAAGTAAAATTACGCCCGACTTCACTCTCTCAGTACAATAACTCCACTGATTATTGTCCTGATGAAATGACCTATATTTTGATCGAACTACATACCTGACGAGTACGTAGAATGAATGTTAAACTCGTACTTATTATTAAAAGAAAAACAAAACGCCAGATTACATTTGCTTGTCATTGAGTTAACTCAAGAACGATAAATTCGCCAGCAGTTAGCCTTCCGCGCGTTAAAGCTAATCGTGTTTTAGTACAAATGATGTACCCTGTAGGTAAACTTTCTTCCGATCTGTCTTCTTCTACAGTTTTACCCTCTACAGCTCCCTCCCGTACCATGGAAAATGAAATAAAATGATTGTGTGGCATTGATGGCCGGGAGGCCGCATCTGGAGGAGTTTGGCCGTCGGGTTGCAGGTCGCCATAAAGGGCGGCTTGCTTGTCGGTGATGATGACGTGTTGATGAAGACAACAGAAGACCCAGTCCACGAGCGGCCGGCAATCGAACCCGTGCTCGCTGCATGGTAGGCAAACACGTTACCACTCAGCTAAGCAGGCGTTCAGTACCATACAAGTTTTAACCTAATGTCTTAACAGCTGTCTTGTCATCCTGTCGCTCCTTCTTGTCGGTGTTTTCCATATGTTCCTTTCACCGCCGATTCGGCGGAGGACCTCGTCATTCCTTACAGTCCACGAAATTTTCAACATCCGTCGGTAGCACCAGATCTCAACTGCTTCGATTCTCTTCTATTTCGGTTTTTCCACAGTCCATGTTTCAATACCATATACTGCTGTTCTCCAAACGTACATTCTCAGAAATTTCTTAGTCAAATTAAGGAAAATGGTTGAAATGGCTCTGAGCACTATGGGACTTAACTTCTGAGGTCATCAGTCCCCTAGAACTTAGAACTACTTAAACCTAACTAACCTAAGGACATCACACACATCCATGCCCGAGGCAGGATTCGAATCTGCGACCGTAGCGGTCGCACAGCTCCAGACTGTAGCGCCTAGAACCGCTCGGCCACCCCGGCCGGCTCAAATTAAGGCATAAATTTGGTATCAGCACACTTCTCTTGGCCAGGAATGCCCTTTCCGCCATTGCTAGACTGCTTTTTATGTCCTCCTTGCACCGTTCGTCATGGGTTATTTTGCTGCCTAGGTAGCAGAATTCCTTAACTTCATCTACTTCGTGGTCACCAACCCTGATCTCAAGTTTCTCGCTGTTCTCATTTCTCCTGCTTCTTGTCTTTCTTCGATTTACTCTCACTCCATATTCTATACTCATTAAACTGTTCGTTCATTCAACACATCCTTTAATTATTTTCATCATGGCAGTGACAACAGCAATCGTTACGAAATTGTCTCGAATGAAAAACAGCCCACAGTTGCACTAAATTATGTTCATTTTAAACCTTCACCATGGTTTCTGCTATAATAGTACAGCCTTCTTCAGAAGCCCTGTTTTCATAATTTTTAAAGACGTGTCCATATATCTATATGCTGCCTTCACTATCTGCGCAGGTATATATTTCATTATTTTCATCAAGGCAGCGACAACAGCAATTTAGTGCAACTGTGAGCTGTTTTTCATTCGAGACATCCTTTAATCCTTCTTCACACTCCTTGAGAATAGCAATGTCATCAGCGAATCTTATCACTGAAATCCTTTCACCTTGAATTTTAATCCCACTCCTGAACCTTTCCTTTACTTCCGTCATTGCTTCTACGATGTATAGAGTGACCAGTAGGGACGAAAGACTGCATCCTTGTCTTACACGCTTTTTAATCCGAGCATATCGCTCTTTGTCATATTGTTCCCTCTTGGTTCTTGTACACTTACGTATCTTTCTCTGTAGCTTTTAAGCTGGCTGTGAGATACTTCTCGCACTCATCGGATCTGATGATCTTCGAAATTGTGAGGATAATGTTTTACCGAAAGTCTGTGGTATGTCGCCAGTCTCGTATTTTCCACACACCAACGTGAATAGTCGTTTTGGTGCCACTTCCCCCCCCCCCCCCCCAATGTTTTAAGAAATTCCGGTGGGATTGTGTCCATCCCTTCTACCTTATTTGATCTTAAGTCGTCCAAAGCTCTTTTAAATTCTGATTCTAATTCTGGATCATCTATCTCTTCCATATCGACTTTTCTTTGTTCTCCCTGCACGTCATCAGACAAGTCCTCCCTCTCAGACAAATATTCAATGTACTCTGTCCACCTACCCGCTCTCTCGTCTACATCTGACAGGGGAATTCACATTGCATTGTACCGCCCTTGCTTTTAATCTCACCGAAGGTTGTTTTGACTTTTCTATATGCTGAATCAGTTTTTCCGACAGTCACTTCTTTTTCGATTTCTTCACAATTTTCAATGAGCCATTTCGCCTTAGCTTCCCTCCATTTCTTATTTATTTCATTCCTAAATGACTTGTATTTCTGTATTCCTGAAATTCCTTGAATGTTTTGCCCTACTTTAGTCGATCAGCTGAATATTTCTTCCTTTACCTATAGTTTCTTCGCAGTTATCTTCTTTGTACCAATGTTTTTCTTTCCAACGTCTGTGCTTGTCCTTTTTTCAGACGTCCATTCATCTTCAACAGAACTATCTACTGAGCTATTCATTGTCGCAGTACCTATACCTCAGAGAACATCAAGAGTATCTCTTCATTCCTTAGTACTTCCGTATCCCACTTCTTCGCACATTAATTCTTCCTGACTAGTCTCTTAAACTTGAGCCTACTCTTCATTATAACTAAATCGTGATCTGGGTCTGTATCTGCTCCTTGGTACGCCTTACAATCCAATACCTGATTTCGAAATCTCTGCTTCCCCAAGATGTTAGCAAACTGGGATCTTCCCGTACCTCCCGATCTTTTCCAAGTATACCTCCCCCTCTTATGGTTCTTGAACATAGTATTCGCTATTACTAGCAGAAACTTTTTGCAGAACTCAACTAGTCTTCTTCCTCACTCATACCTACTACGAAGCCCTTATTCCCCCCCAACCCTTTCTTCTACTACTTCGCCTACAACCGCATTCCAATTCCCCATGACTATTAGACTTTCATCTCCCTTTACGTATTGCATTACCCGTTCAATATCCTCATATCTCTCTCTGTCTCCTCATCTTCAGCTCGTGATGTCGGCATGTATACCTGAAATCCTGTTGTCGGTTTTGGTTTGCTGTCAATTCTGATGAGAACAACCATATTAATGTACTGAGTCCAGTAACTTACTCTGTTCTCTACCATCCTATGCATAACGAATCCTGTTTCCGTTATACCAATTTCTGCTGCGGCATTATCCTGTACTTGTCTGACCAGAAATCCCTGTCTTCTTTCCCTTTCATGTCACTGACCCCACTGTATCTAGACTGAGCCTTACCATTTCCCTTTTCAGATTTTCTAGCTTCCCTACCACGTTAAAACTTCTGATATTCCATACCCCGGTTCGTAGAACATTACCCTCCTTCGGTTATTCAATCTTTTTCTCATGGTCACCTCCAATTTGGCAGTCCCCTCCTGGAGATCCATTTGGGGACTAGAAAGGAATCTTTTGCCAATGGGGAGATCATCACACTTTTTCAATTAACATAAACATAAACTAAGCAAAGGTAGAATAAGTAGTATACGGGAATATACAGTTCCACAAATTTCATTTCCTTCACATTCTCATCGTATATTGCATAGACTATCTCGACATCAATGTTTGGATTTGTTTTAATATTGAAGATTTCGTAGAAATCAGCATGAGTGGGGAGTTGGCGGTGGGGAAGTTCTGCTGAACATAGTAGTTCCAAGGAAGCTATCTCCACGTTAGTAGCCAAGCATTGCAAAATAGTATTTTCTCCGTAGGTTGTGTGACTTCATATACTGTAGAAAGCGTGTGCACAAAGCATTCAAAATAATTATATGACTACAACTTCTTAACCTTTCCACTCGCCAACACAAGAGAAATGGAGCATCGGAAAGGTTTAATTGAAGATCTGGTGAGCGTTTCCAATTTAGGATTCCAGAATTTCTGTAAGTAATTGATTGTTGGTATGCATCATTGAACAAGGCCACGGCAAATTTCTGTCCCTATTCTTATACAGCTGTGATAGTGCAACTTGTCCATTAATATTGATTTCCATAAACCATTGGACCATATTTTTCATTCACTTTTTTCTGATCATCTGCTTCAGCAGAGGAGACACTAATTTATAACTGCGAAAGAGCGTTGTGCAAAACTAACATAAAATAGCTACGGTTCCTTGAATTTACCTTAGTTTAATAAGCACTGGTCTTTTGTTCACTCATAATTACACTTGAAATAAGGAAATAGTTTTAGTGGTGAGATCTACGGAGAGTCATCGACACCTAAACCCTGTGAAACGAAGCAGAACACTCGCGAGCGATGGAAATAAAGACGCGTCTCTAAATGCGTGTAGCACCTTCTTTCGAATTACGAAGACTGCGAAGCATCGTGGCATTGACTCCACAAAATACCGAAAGCATTGAAGAACCATCCGCACCTACGCCCACTTAACGGCTGCGCCAACTCACGATGACGTAACAGCCAGGTCCGAGCTACGCTCGTCACATTTTCTAGAATCACAGATGTGCTCAACAGGGCTGAGGCTGGATGATCTGAGGACGAAACATCAGTCGTTGTGTTGCTGAATATGAAGAGAACCTAAAAACTGATGCACATAATCGGCGATTACTGGTATAGTTTCCCGGAAACAGGCTATGACAGACTTATGGGGGGCCATCATTTCATCCAATGTAAACAAGTGCCACAGAAGAAAACCTTGCTGAATGTCATCAACGGGTTGTGTCGCTTAACACAGTTTCAGTACACAGAGAACAACACGTCATAGTCCTGCTTACATTGTAATGAGGACGCCGGTCAAAAACGTAGCCACCCCCTGGTCGCGTCACGCATCTACCTGTGGCCTCGGCGACAAAGACAGTCCGCAAGTTTCTCCAGGTATGCCATATCCAGATGATGCAACTCAATGATGATTGGATCCGGTATAGCAACCAGATTTCGGGAATGTTGACTGCTTCCTTTCATCCACGTCTCCGAATAGTCTCAGGCATTTTCTATGGAATAAAGTACGATTGAATTGCCGGGCTAGACGAGGTGTGAAAGAGCGCCTGAATTTTAATCAGGAACATATACATGCAGCCATATGATCATGGTTGTTGTTGTCTAGGAAGATGGGAGTGTCCACTACAGACTTATCGTGAAGATGCACAAGAAATGTTTACCCAGAATGTTGAAATAGTTTTCCTGGTTCACGTTCGCGGTTAACACAATGAGTAGCCCTAACACACTACATGTTAAACGTTTCATTGGGCACTCAGAGAACTCGGCTCCTCGGTACATTTGAAGAGACAAAACAACAACTCATTGAACCAAATTAGACATATCTCTGAGGGCTAGTTTCAGTTTCTGTGTTGTCTGAGCCAATGAATGCGTGGAGCTTCATGTGCTGTTGTGAGCGAAGGCCTTTTGCATGTTGCCCGATTCCAAATATCATTTCATGGCCGCGCGGAATAGCCGCACGGTCTTGGGCGTCTTGTCACGGTCCGCGCGGCTCCCCCCCGCCGGAGGTACGACTCCTCCCTCGGACATGGGTGTGTGTGTCGTCCTTAGCGTAAGTTAGTTTAAGTTAGATTAAGTAGTGTGTAATCTTAGGGACCGATGATATCAGCTGTTTAGTCCCATAAGACCTTACCACAAATTTCCAAATTTTTCATTTTATGTAGTTCCTTTCGAAACGGTCGCTCTCCCACTCGGTAGTTAACAGTAAATAGCTGCACTTACAACTCAACTTTGAAAAGTATATTTTCCAATGTGCTCAAGGAAACAAAATCTTTAGACCTATGAAGCTAAAACTACGTGTCTGTTTGTTCCAGTTAGTTAATTGCGTGTTCTTGGACCATTCGTACGAAAAATCGCAGTGATTTGGAAGTGGTCATTTTACATTCACATCGAAATTAATTTGTAAATATGGCTATATGCTGAACACTTATAAGTATTTTTGTGTTTGATTATTATTATTATTATTATTATTAAATACATAGATATGAGTAAACAATATCAACAAACTAAACGTTATCGCTATTTAAGTTCAAATTCTAGTTTTCGTCGCAATTCTTTTCAAGGACTAATCGGTTAGAATAACTTTCTCCTGGACGCCTCTTGTGAAACTGCTAACATAAAAAGACCATTGGTTTTTCTATTAGTATCTGTGCTACGTTTACACTTCTTCAGCCATTACTTCAGAAATTAGTCGAGTTCATGCCACATCATGGTGCGGCTCTTCTGCGTGTTCGCAGGGGCCCTTCACGATATTTACGCAGGTGTACCAGTTTCTTTGGCTCTTCAGTGTAGTAATATAATTGTCTAACGAAGATCGAGAAACTCCAGGTTGTCACTATCGGCGAATATTCTGCCCAAAGAGAAGCCCGAAAGACACAGTCCTTCATCTCAGAATGTAATGGATCATCGATGCAAGAGGTCAGCGAGCGATGTATGTGGCCCGGCAGTGCGGCGGCCTTGAATGCGATACGCGCGTCAACCGGTGAATGATGCAGCTCGCTGCCCGCGCCGCTTGCTGTCTGCGATGGTTATAGCCTCACTCGAACGGTGTCGCTGTCGTCACACGAGCCTGTGTCGGAATCCGATTCCTGCAGCGATATAAGGAAAATGAGGATGGACCTGGTGTCCTGAAGCGAAATGTGAAAACCCTCGCAGGACAGATGAGGTAGCATGTCAGTGAAGAAAGTCCAAAGGGTTCTGTGCTCTTTTTGTGCTTTTCATTCCCCAGAACGCGAGGACTGTCTGAGATTCGGTCGACCTTAAAAGTTGGATCTTTTTAGCCATATCTCAATTGTAAGTGGGGTAAAGGCGTTTCCAGTTCTAGATATGTGGCAGAAGACTGCATAGTTCATCATTTACCATACAACCAAAGTGCATCTACCAATAACCATGGTTGGAACTAACGAAACGCATCTTAAATTTGTTTCTGAGACAATATTTCCCCGAAAAACATTTGAAAGCCTACTGTGTGTGTGTGTGTGTGTGTGTGTGATGGTCATACATCTATTAAGATCAAGTGAAGATGTGTGCCTCTTAGTGCAACTTGACAACTGTCAAAAGAATGGCTACAACCATGTGTAGTCAGGCAGCAGTAGCCGGCCGAGTCACACGCAGCAACAGGGAAGTAACCGATTTTGTGACTTTTACGAGTTCCTAACCAGGAGTGAATTTTATAATATCATCTGTTTGCTTTAATAGTTTAGTTTCTTGAGTTTCTGCGTGTTTATTTAATATCTAATAGCCACAATTCTCGCGTTTTCCTTTGCGTCGGATAGTAAACCGATTTTGTGACAGTCCTAGTTCCAAATCAGGGGCGAATTATTTAGTTTCACCTGAGTGCTTCGATAGTTATGTTATTGATTCTCCACGTATTAATCTAATTTATTAGACACAGTTCCTGCGTTTTCGTCAGGATCTACAGTAGAGTTGCGCAGCAAGCATGTGCCTATAGTTCGTTTATGTGCATAGTTTAGTTTTCCACGGTCTTTAGTATGGACAGGGAGTGCGATTGTTGTGTGCAGATGCGAGCCGAGTCGGTAACACTTCGATCTCAGCTTCAGGCTGTGATGGCTTCTGTTACACAGCTTGAGGCTGCAGCGGATGAGCACCACTGTTGTGGACCGGCCGTGGGGATCCAACGGACATCCAGCACGGCCGAGTCCTCCGATCGGTCCTCACCGGTGGCCAGTCCAGTTACTCCTCGCACTGAGGTTGACACCTCACCTGTGGTCGAGTGGGAGGTCGCCCCGGGGCGTAGCAGGCGGTGAAAGACTTCCCAGTCGGCCGCACGTAAGGCCTCCCTGGTTTGACAAACGAGTTCCAGGTGCTGTCTGTGGCTGACACTGTCGCTGAGCCACATGCTGTCGCCTGTCCTGTTTCAGAGGAAACTTCTCAGCCTGCAAGATCCGGACAATCACAGAGGGTGGGATTATTGATAGTTGGGAGCCCCAACGTTAAGCGCGTTATGGGGCCCCTTAGAGACATGGCTGCCAAGAAGGGAAAGAAAATCAATGTGCACTCCGTGTGCATACTGGATGGAGTCATTCCAGATGTGGAAGGGTCCTCAAGGATGCCATGAAGAGCACAGGGTGCAGCCAACTGCAGATGATTGCTCACGTCAGTACCAATGATGTGTGTCACTTTGGATCAGAAGAGATTGTCTCTGGTTTCGAGTGGCTATCAGAAGTGGTAAAGGCCGCCAGTCTTGCTCACTAGATGAAAGCAGAGCTGACCATTTGCAGCATAGTCGACAGGACCGAATGCGGATCTTTGGTATAGAGTGGAGGGTCTGAATCAGAGCCTCAGACGGTTCTGCGACTGTGTGGGCTACACGGGTAGCAGGGGCTATGTGACGTGGACTGGGCGGTTTTTTAGGTCAGAGGGCCTCGGGAAAACACAAGAAGGGTTTCAGTCACAAACGGTGCACGCCGAACACTGGAAAATCGTATATACAGGAACCATCGGTATAACAGTTGTAAATAGTCGTAGCTGTGTTGGGAAAGTACCATATCTCCAAGTGCTAATAGAAAACACTGATGCTCAAATCATTATAGGCACTGAAAGCTGGATGAAGCCGGAGATAAGATAAGCCGAAATTTTTACGAAGAACCTAACGTTGTTCCGAAAGGATTGGCTAAACACGGTTGGCGGTGGAGTGTTTGTTGATGTTAGAAGTAGTTTATCTTGTCGCGAAATTGAAGTAGATAGTTCCTGTGAGTTAGTATGAGCAGAGGTCATTGTTGGCAACAGGAATAAAATACTAATTGGGTCCTTTTACCGACCTCCCGGTTCAGATGATACAGTTGATGAAAGGGTCAAAGAAAACTTGAGTTTGATTTCAAACACGTACCCGATTCATACGATTATATGTATATGAAGACGGTATCTGTTCTTTCGGACTTGTCCAAAAGAAAAGATACCATCTTCATATAGATAAGGCTTTACGCCTAATGATCTTCTTCAGTGCAGATGCAGTCACATTGCCCTAACTCTCACGGGAATCGATAGATTGACTGAGTATAGTGGGCAGGGGCACTACAAATGTAGTGTGTGGACAGTAAGGTGGAAGTGTGGGTCCCACAGGGAGCGTGCCGGAGATAAGTCTCCGCAATCGCACTATACTCTTTGTCCTCGGTGGCTCCGTTGGATAGAGCGACTGCCATGTAAGCAGGAGATCACAATTTCGACTCCCGGTCGGGGCACACATTTTCAACTGGCCCCATTGATCTTTATCAACGCCTGTCAGCAGCTAAAGGTCTGGATTTGTAATTTCATTCATACGATTATATTTGGTGGTGGCTTTAATTTACCCCCATATGTTGGCGAAAATACATGTTTAATTCTGTAGGTACGCATAAAACATCATCCGAAATTGTGCTAAACGCATTCTCTGAAAATTATTTTGAGCATGAGTCCACGCGAATAGTAAACAGCCGAGAAAACACACTTGACCTCTTAGCAACAAATAATCCTGAGTTAATAACGAGCACAAAACGGATACAGGTATTAATGAATGCAGGGTTGTCGTAGGGAAACTGAATATTGTAACCCCCAAATCCTCTAAAAATAAACGAAAAATATACCTATTCAAATAAGCAGATAAAAATTCACTTGACGCCTTCCTGAGAGACAATCTCCACACCTTCCATATTAATAATATAAGAGTAGACCAGACGTGGCATGAATTCAAAGAAATGGTATCGGCAGCAATTGAGAAATTTGTACCAAATAAATTAACAAACGACAGAGCGGATCCTCCTTGGTGCACAAAACTGGTTAGAACACTTTTACACAAACAACGAAACAAACATGCCAAATTTAAACAGACGAAAAATCCCCAAGAAAAGTGGTCTTTTACAGAAGCTCGAAATTTAGCGTGGACTTCAATGCGAGATGCTTATAACAGTTCCCACAACGAAACTTTGTCTCGAAACCTGGCAGAAAATCCAAAGAAATTCTGGTCGTGTGTGAAGTATGTTAGTGGCAAGAAACTTTCAATGCCTTCGCTGCGCGATAACAATGGAAATACTATCGAAGACAGTGCTGCCAAAGCAGAATTACTAAACACAGCTTTCCGAAATGCCTTCACAAAAGAAGACAAAGTAAATATTCCGGAATTCGAATCAAGAACAGATACCAACATGAGTAACGTAGAAGTTAATATTCTCGGAGTAGTGAAGCTACTTAAACCACTTAATAAAAGCAAGTCTTCTGGGCCAGGCTGTATACCAATTAGGTTCCTTTCAGAGTATACTGATGCATTAGCTCCATACTTAACAATCATATACAGCCGTTCGCTGGTCGAAAGATCCGTACCCAAAGACTGGAAAGTTGCACCGGTCACACCAATATTCAAGAAAGGTAGTAGGAGTAATCCACTAAATGACGGGCCCATATCGTTAACGTCGACATGTAGCAGGATTTTGGAACATTGTATTCGGACATTATGAATTACCTCGAAGAAAACGGTCTATTGACACACAGTCAACATGAATTTAGAAAACATCGTTCCTGTGAAATACAACTAGCTCTTTATTCGCATGAAGTGTTGAGTGCTATTGACAAGGGATTTCAGATCGATTCCGTATTTCTGGATTTCCGGAAGGCTTTTGACACTGTACCACACAAGCGGTTTGTAGTAAAATTGCCCGCTCATGGAATATCGTCTCAGTTACGTGGCTGGATTTGTGATTTCCTGTCAGTGAGGTCACAGTTCGTAGTAACTGACGGAAAGTCATTGAGTAAAACCAAAGCGATTTCTGGCATTCCCCAAGGTAGTGTTATCTACATAAACGATTTGGGAGACAATCTGAACAGCCGTCTTAGGTTGTTTGCAGATGACGCTGTCGTTTAATAAAGTCATCAGAAGATCAAAACAAACTGCGAAACGATTTAGAAAATATCTCTGAATGGTGCGAAAAGTGGCAGTTGACCTTAAATAACGAAAAGTGTAAGTTCATTTACATGAGTGCTAAAAGGAATTCGTTAAACTTCTGTTACACGATACATCAGTCAAATCTAAAGGCTGTAAATTCAACTAAATACCTACGAATTACAATTACGAACAACTTAGATAGGAAGGAACACACAGAAAATGTTGTGGGGAAGGCTAACCAAAGACTGCGACATATAGAAAATGTAACAGATCTACTAAGGAAACAGCCTACACTACGCTTGTCCTTCCTCTTTTAGAATACTGCAGCGCGGTGTGGTATCGTTACCAGATATGACACACGGCGTACATCGAAAAAGTTCAAAGAAGGGCAGCACGTTTTGTATTATCGCGAAATATGGGAGAGAGTGTCACTGAAATGATACAGGATTTGGGCTGGACATCATTAAAAGAAAGGGGTTTGCGTTGCGAAGGAATCTTCTTACGAAATTCCAATCACCAACTTTCTCCTCCGAATGCGAAAATATTTTGTTGACATCGACCTATATAGGGAGAAACGATCACCACGATAAAATAAAGGGAAATCAGAGCTCGTACGGAGAGGTATAGGTGTTCGTTCTCTCGGCGCACTATACGTGATTGGAATACTAGAGAATTGTGAAGGTGGTTCGATGAACCCTCTGCCACGCACTTAAATGTGATTTGCAGAGTATCTATGTAGATGTAAGTGTAGATGCAAACTTACGAATGTAATAGGTAGCTACGAGGACGTTCAGTAAGTAACGCAACACATTTTTCCTCGGCCAGTTTCAGTTGAAAAAACGCGGACTTTGTTGTGGGACATCGTGGAATATTCCCGCTTCACCCTCTATAGTTTCATGAAGTTTCGATAGATACCTAGCCTTCAAAATGGCGTCTATAACAGGAGTGCTTTCCAAGTAGAGAGCTGTGATCGAGTTTCTTTTGGCGGAAAACAGAGTTTCGCAGATATTCACAGGCGCTTGCTGAATGTCTACGGAGATCTAGCAGTGAACAAAAGCACGACAAGTCGTTGGGCGAATCATCTGTCATCATCGCAACAAGGTCGCACAGACCTGTCCGATCTCCACACTACAGCCCGGATGTCGCACCTTTGACTTCCATCTGTCTGGCCCAGTGAAGGATGCACTCCGTGGGAAGCGGTACAAGGATGATGGTAAAGCCAGAAGAGTGTAGAATAATACGATGTATTGGAATCCTGTATAAAATCAACCAGCTTTCGGAAAAAAATGTGTTGCATTACTTATTGAACGTCTCTTGTAACATGTCAAATCGTTTCAAGACATATTAAAGCCAAATTGTTTCGTGAATCCCTCTCTTGGAACAACTCTATTAGTGACAGGAAAAAAAAAATCTATCAAATTTCAGTACGAACAGCAGCTAAGAAAGGGCACGGTAAATTTCATGGACTCGTTTACTGTGAATTATCTCTAGCTGGTCAGACAGTCTTGTTGCATATTTCTGCTTCTCATATACTGTTTATCCCATTGTGTACTTAACATTTGTTTCCTTGTTTGGCGGTTTGCTCCATTCCAGCCTCTAATGTTACTGAGGGCAACGCTGTTTAAATCCATGAACAAGGAAGCGAAATTTTTGTTATGTAATGTAACTAGACAGAGGCGCTCATAACAGACGCAGAGAGACAACATACAATTTACCTGCTAACGTACCTAGAAACCATCTGTGAAGGAAACTCAAGAACCGGTTTACAGATGACTCAACTGAGCTGTTCGCCTCCATTATTTCTGTAACCGTTTCCTCATAAACGGCGTATATTATCTCGCCATGAGAAACGGAGAAATCGGTAGGCCTAAAAGCATTGCTTTTTGAAGTGGAACTACAATAAATTTGAGCTGCCAGTATCGCAGATCTTAAAGTGAAGAATCAGCTGCGTTTCTCACTCTACAACTACATACTAGAGTTCAGAAATGACTTTCGTATACTCGCCTTAAACTTACCAACTATGACGTCATCTTCGAATTCTCAGTCTTCGTGAACTCAGGGACTCGACTCACGAATCTCCGCCGCTGGCCATCTAACTGAAAATTCGTCATTTGAATCTCTTGTAGGATATAAGTGGATTCGTCACGCGTAGAAAGGAGAGTAAGTGCACGAGTTCGCAATTACAATCGCGGACATGACGATTATTATATACCGATGAGCCAAAACTTTATGACCACGTATTTAACACCGTGTTGTTCCGCTTTTCACAGTACAACAGAGATTCTGTTTGGCATAGTCCTTTGCAGTATTCCAGAAGTATGCGGTACAAGATGTCTACACACAGGTTGTAAAGACATTGCTGTCCCTGAAAGTCAATAATATTTTTTTTTCTTTTGTGCATTACCTTGTCATAGTATGTATCATTTATTTCAACCATTCTTTATTTGTTAATACGTCACATTGTTTCTTCATTCATTTTGCTACTGTTTTATATTTTATATTGCACGGATATGAATGTTCTGGTTTTATATGCTTTGTAAATCTTTGGTTAGGCTAGGAGAAGTTCTGTGTCAGAGAGAGAGCGAACGACTATCGATAGAGAGCGTGAGACTTGTTGTGGTAACGGTGGCTGGTTCGCGGGTGGAAAAACGTTGAAAAGTTCGGCGTGAAAGACGGTGATACGCGGAGGAACAATTAATTACAGTGCGTCCGCTGTGTTAATGGGAGATCGTGCATTATTAAGTGAACAGTAAGTAAAACCTGAAAAGTATATCGAGTGTTTGCGGTGACGATTTTACACACTGTGTGAACTTGTGACAATTAGCCGTGAACCAGACGCCATTGTCGTGTGGAGACACTAACTGTTAGAATTGTGTGAAAGAGGAACAAACGAAATTGTAAAGTAAAAGAACAGTGCTGTGATTTGATTAAGAAACATTTATTATATCATCCAAACTGTCTTAAAGACGACGACGTAAATTGAACTGATTTTTAACGGACTGTTATAGTGATGAACACATGTGACTGTTTTCCTGTGGCAACACGGTGAAAGAACTGTGCGAAGTATTGGCATTAACCGGCTATATATCGTAAATACTAAAGACATTGCATAATTCCGACCTACCCGCACCGCGTGATTAATAAACTTTTAATAATAAAACGTCGCGCACGTAACGACAACGCACACACTGGAACTATTATTATCGCGCCAGTGCTGCCAGCTGATTCGACTACAACGGAGACGTGGACCACCGCCGTAACTGGAATATTAATGAAACAGGAGGATACACCATTATCTTCACGCCACGAACCAGGATTAACTTCACACATCGTCCGTGCAGACCACCGCTGACGTCTTCGCACTGCCTGCAGCAACAGTTAAGACATTAAAAGAAAATTATTACGCTCTCTCTCATTTCAGAATCAAAGACGAATACTGTCACAATATCAAGGTTCAATTTTGTTTAGTTCCAATAAATATTTTTTCCATTATTTCGTCTTGTTGACAGTGTTGAAAACCCGCCAAATTAAAGTTCAATTAATAATTTTCTTTCAAAATTCTTCTCAAACATTTTGCTGTTCATCATAACTTTATTTTAATGTTTGTGTGTAACTTCTTTTGGAGGGAGTACATATTTTATTGTTAAAAATATATCGGCTCAACCACTTGTTTATAGTGTAAAACACAAAGATTGACGCGTTTCGGAAGTCAAGCTTCCATCATCAGAATAATAAAAAGTAAAAGAACCTGTTAAAACTCGCTAAAATGGAACGTGCAGCAGGCACAATAAAATTGATAGTAAAATTAAGACATCGTGGCTACTTCCCTAAAGTTTCAGTGTCGTGTTTGGCTACGTGGTGTGTGGTATCAACGAAGACGCACGGGCGGTTTACGACGATAGAGGAGAGAGCCATGTGGTTAGATATTGAACACCATAGGCGACACCATTTTAGAGTTTTTTATATTTTGACGACTATGTGGAGATGCACCTTGGAAGACACGGCTGCAACAAGGGAAGTAGCCACGATGTTTTAATTTTATTATTAATTTTATTGTGCCTGGTGCATGTTCCATTTTAGCGAGTTTTAACAGGTTCTTTTACTTTTTATTATTCTGATGATGGAAGCTTGACTTCCGAAACGCGTCAATCTTAGTGTTTTACACTATAAACAAGTGGTTGATCCGATATATTTTTTAACATTTGAAACGTCCCCTTTTTGAACAATTATTCACGACTGTGCTTAAACTGACACACAATATTTTTTTTAGCGCAACGCAATCTGACTTTAAATAATCTCTACAAGAGAATGGCCCTGACTAACATTAACCTGTACTTTTCACAAATCACTTACCTCACAAAAATCTTGGTTACTCCCACTACTGCAATACAGCGAGCGCCACTACTGCCAGCTAAATAAAAGATTCAAACTATGGAAGGCACTAACTACTGATAGGGATAGTTAGCAAATGAAAGATATTAATGGAGAAAAAACGTTGTATTTACCTTAATAGTCATCATATATATATATATATATATATATATATATATATATATATATATATATATATATCAGTTCATGACAAATTTCAAAACTCCGCCATCTCTCTCCCCACATCCACCACTGCTGGCGGCTCACCTCCAACTGCCCAACGCTACGCGCTGTTAACAGCCCAGCTGCCCAACACTACAATGGCGAGTATTACAACAATGCAAAGCAGCCACAGATTGCACACAGCACAGCCAGTGATTTTCATACAGAGGTGGTGTTACCAATAAAAAAACCTAAACAGCCTACTTACATAGCCCCCATGCTCCCCACAAAAAAATTTTACAAATTGGTTTGGGCAGTGGCCAATACAGATTTGAAAAAATTTTTCATAATTACAATAACAAAGAAATCAAATGCACACACTTATTGATACAATGTTGGTCAAAAGCTAAAATTTTCTCACAGTCCATAAAGACAGTCCTGATCATTTATCACATTGCAGTGTTTTTCTCAAAGTCTGAGCAGTAAAAGAAAATGCACACGGAAGTAGTGGATTTCCATGCAGTCTTGAAGAAGTAGCGTTGTCCTTCCAACGGAAAGACAGTGCTGACTCTTGACATGCTGACAGGTAATGGGCCACAACAGAGCAAACCCACAGCGGAGTCAATCGAAGTTTTGAAGAATATCGTTTGGTGGGTAGGTCATCACAGAGCAGACCCACTGTAGTCTTGGTAGAGATTACAGTATTGATGGGCCACCAGAGGTGCAGACCCACTGCAGTCCTTGTAGAAATAATGGTATTGATGGATCATCAAAGATGTAGACCCACTGTAGTCCTTGTAGAGATAATGGTACTGGTGGGTCATCAAAGATGCAGACCCACTGTAGTCCTTGTAGAGGTGGCCAGCAGCCATCTGTTGTGACTGTGCAGGTGCACAATCACCATTGAAGAGTCTTGCAGATAATAGAGCAAGTCCATAACCACCACTTGTGCACTCACAAAGTTTTTGGAATTGTCCTTAGAACCAGCAATGCTGTTATCCAGTCCCTTGCTGAATTATTAACACACGTGCAAACACTAACAGTCCCTACTTCTCACATATTGTCCATATACTATGACCAACAGAAACGTGTGCAGTGAAATGTAACTTACAAGTTAATAATATGATGAACTGGTGACAAGTACAATTTTATAACATAGGAACACAATAACAAAGGTACAAAACACATCAGTAAAGAACATAACAATACAAATAACATTTTGTAGTACAGGCTTTACAACAGAATAGAAATAAACATATACATCAATGTTACAGGAATTATGAGATAAGTAGATACATAAAAGTTCAGAATAACTTTCGAAACATCAACTTCACACATGAGCATTAAAACAAAACAGAATAAATAATGTTGTTGTTGTTGTTGTGGTCTTCAGTCCTGAGACTGGTTTGATGCAGCTCTCCATGCTACTCTATCCTGTGCAAGCTTCTTCATCTCCCAGTACCTACTGCAACCTACATCCTTCTGAATCTGCTTAGTGTATTGATCTCTTGGTCTCCCTCTACGATTTTTACCCTCCACGCTGCCCTCCAATGCTAAATTTGTGATCCCTTGATGCCTCAAAACATGTCCTACCAACCGATCCCTTCTTCTAGTCAAGTTGTGCCACAAGCTTCTCTTCTCCCCAATCCTATTCAATACCTCCTCATTAGTTACGTGATCTACCCACCTTATCTTCAGCATTCTTCTGTAGCACCACATTTCGAAAGCTTCTATTCGATTCTTGTCCAAACTGGTTATCGTCCATGTTTCACTTCCATACATGGCTACACTCCATACAAATACTTTCAGAAACGACTTCCTGACACCTAAATCTATACTCGATGTTAACAAAGTTCTCTTCTTCAGAAACGATTTCCTTGCCATTGCCAGTCTACATTTTATATCCTCTCTACTTCGACCATCATCGGTTATTTTACTACCTAAATAGCAAAACTCCTTTACTACTTTAAGTGTCTCATTTCCTAATCTAATTCCCTCAGCATCACCCGACTTAATTTGACTACATTCCATTATCCTCGTTTTGCTTTTGTTGATGTTCATCTTATATCCTCCTTTCAAGACACTGTCCATTCCGTTCAACTGCTCTTCCAAGTCCTTTGCTGTCTCTGACAGAATTACAATGTCATCGGCGAACCTCAAAGTTTTTACTTCTTCTCCATGAATTTTAATACCTACTCCGAATTTTTCTTTTGTTTCCTTTACTGCTTGCTCAATATACAGATTGAATAACATCGGGGAGAGGCTACAACCCTGTCTCACTCCCTTCCCAACCACTGCTTCCCTTTCATGCCCCTCGACTCTTATAACTGCCATCTGGTTTCTGTACAAATTGTAAATAGCCTTTCGCTCCCTGTATTTTACCCCTGCCACCTTCAGAATTTGAAAGAGAGTATTCCAGTCAACATTGTCAAAAGCTTTCTCTAAGTCTACAAATGCTAGAAACGTAGGTTTGCCTTTTCTTAATCTTTTTTCCAAGATAAGTCGTAAGGTCAGTATTGCCTCGCGTGTTCCAACATTTCTACGGAATCCAAACTGATCATCCCCGAGGTCGGCTTCTACCAGTTTTTCCATTCGTCTGTAAAGAATTCGCGTTAGTATTTTGCAGCTGTGACTTATTAAACTGATAGTTCGGTAATTTTCACATCTGTCAACACCTGCTTTCTTTGGGATTGGAATTATTATATTCTTCTTGAAGTCTGAGGGTATTTCGCCTGTCTCATACATCTTGCTCACCAGATGGTAGAGTTTTGTCAGGACTGGCTCTCCCGAGGCCATCAGTAGTTCTAATGGAATGTTGTCTACTCCCGGGGCCTTGTTTCGACTCAGGTCTTTCAGTGCTCTGTCAAACTCTTCACGCAGTATCTTATCTCCCATTTCATCTTCATCTACATCCTCTTCCATTTCCATAATATTTTCCTCAAGTACATCTCCTTTGTATAAACCCTCTATATACTCCTTCCACCTTTCTGCCTTCCCTTCTTTGCTTAGAACTGGGTTTCCATCTGAGCTCTTGATATTCATACAAGTGGTTCTCTTCTCTCCAAAGGTCTCTTTAATTTTCCTGTAGGCAGTATCTATCTTACCCCTAGTGAGACAAGCCTCTACATCCTTACATTTGTCCTCTAGCCATCCCTGCTTAGCCATTTTGCACTTCCTGTCGATTTCATTTTTGAGACGTTTGTATTCCTTTTTGCCTGCTTCATTTACTGCATTTTTATATTTTCTCCTTTCATCAATTAAATTCAATATTTCTTCTGTTACCCAAGGATTTCTATTAGCCCTCGTCTTTTTACCTACTTGATCGTCTGCTGCCTTCACCGCTTCATCCCTCAGAGCTACCCATTCTTCTTCTACTGTATTTCTTTCCCCCATTCCTGTCAATTGTTCCCTTATGCTCTCCCTGAAACTCTCTACAACCTCTGGTTCTTTCAGTTTATCCAGATCCCATCTCCTTAAATTCCCACCTTTTTGCAGTTTCTTCAGTTTCAATCTGCAGTTCATAACCAATAGATTGTGGTCAGAATCCACATCTGCCCCTGGAAATGTCTTACAATTTAAAACCTGGTTCCTAAATCTCTGTCTTACCATTATATAATCTATCTGAAACCTGTCAGTATCTCCAGGCTTCTTCCATGTATACAGCCTCCTTTCATGATTCTTGAACCAAGTGTTAGCTATGATTAAGTTATGCTCTGTGCAAAATTCTACAAGGCGGCTTCCTCTTTCATTCCTTCCCCCCAATCCATATTCACCTACTATGTTTCCTTCTCTCCCTTTTCCTACACTCGAATTCCAGTCACCCATGACTATTAAATTTTCGTCTCCCTTCACTACCTGAATAATTTCTTTTATCTCGTCATACATTTCATCTATTTCTTCATCATCTGCAGAGCTAGTTGGCATATAAACTTGTACTACTGTAGTAGGCATGGGCTTTGTGTCTATCTTGGCCACAATAATGCGTTCACTATGCTGTTTGTAGTAGCTAACCCGCACTCCTATTCTTTTATTCATTATTAAACCTACTCCTGCATTACCCCTATTTGATTTTGTATTTATAACCCTGTAATCACCTGACCAAAAGTCTTGTTCCTCCTGCCACCGAACTTCACTAATTCCCACTATATCTAACTTTAACCTATCCATTTCCCTTTTTAAATTTTCTAACCTACCTGCCCGATTAAGTGATCTGACATTCCACGCTCCGACCCGTAGAACGCCAGTTTTCTTTCTCCTGATAACTATATCCTCTTGAGTAGTCCCTGCCCGGAGATCCGAATGGGGGACTATTTTACCTCCGGAATATTTTACCCAAGAGGACGCCATCATCAATTAATCATACAGTAGAGCTGCATGTCCTCGGGAAAAATTACGGCTGTAGTTTCCCCTTGCTTTCAGCCGTTCGCAGTACCAGCACAGCAAGGCCGTTTTGGTTAATGTTACAAGGCCAGATCAGTCAATCATCCAGACTGTTGCCCCTGCAACTACTGAAAAGGCTGCTGCCCCTCTTCAGGAACCACATGTTTGTCTGGCCTCTCAACAGATGCCCCTCCGTTGTGGTTGCACCTATGGTATGGCCATCTGTATCGCTGAGGCACGCAAGCCTCCCCACCAACGGCAAGGTCCATGGTTCATGGGGGGAAGAGAATAAATAATATCTAAGCATATTTACAAGTTAAATAACATATTATTAAAACCAATTATATTTGAGGATAACAGTATTCCTCATCATAGTGAATAGTATTAGAAAAAAAATTCTATGAAACTACACAGAGACAGGAAGAAAACAAATACACAAGGGTACACAAACACATAGGGGGATAACACAATGGAAAGGACAGGGTTCGTTTTCAGTGTAACTTTTGGTACTGCAGTATTTTGCGAACAAAACCTTTTTTGTTCTTGGAGATCTCCCTTCGTTCATCAATATTCCCAAAAAGTCCTATCTGTACCTCTTTTCTGTATTCTAACCATATTTCTTTCAAAATAAATATGGCTCATTGTACAATACTCATTTAGACCCTAATCGTTTTCATATAACTTTCAAAGCATTCTTTCCCTATTCTCCATAGTTAGGTTCTTATATAGTCTACCCCCTCTTAAGCTAACTTAAATCTACTGAGCTCAGATATTAAACTAAGGGACGAGGCAATGCAGCAGCACAAAACAATTAACACAAACAGCAATGACAAGAAAAACATGGAAATTTGCAAAGCAAGCTACAGTAAATCTAAATTACCAAGCAATTCACATTACAACTAATATGAGGCAATGCGCAGCAAACAAGAAAAATAAATCTGGCTTAGCAGAGTAACACAAATTCAAATTCAGCAACACTATGCCTGGCAAACAGCAGCAGAAAATGAAATACCTAAACATGACATAGCTCAAGCAAAAAAAAAAATAGTACACTAAAGATAACAATGCAGATAAGGGAAATGTATAATCACATCTTAATGTCTAAGTAATTAAAGTGGTGCACCACAAGAAGTTATTCTACCAAAAATTTACCCAGTAGTTGAAAAGAAAATTCCATATGCAATTCCTGTGAAGGGAAATATCTTTTTATGCTCCTTCGTTTTTTTGAATAGATCATAAAATTATTTACTGGATCTGTAGGCATAAAATATTTATATTAGTACATCTATTAAATTTTATTTTAACCAATGCTGCAGTGCAGCTAGAAACTAGATATTAAACAAAATGAGTTAATAAATACATAAAGCAAGCCATATGGCATTTCTCTCAACTAGCACGACAATAGCCGTGAAATGTTTCTCATTGTTTCATTAGGCATTTTAGTAAATATCATAAATTAAGAACTCCACAGTATAAACATATGTTTTCAAGTTCGACCGTGTCGTTTTTGCGATGCTCTCTACAAAGGAACGTGAATAGTGAGGATAATGGCCTCCTTTTTTTTTCTGTGCCGCTGAAAAGGGCTCGCAATAATGGCTTTTTCTCCAGACGGCTGGCACACCTGGCCGCTCAGCTGGGTGCCCATGACGCATTACGTGCAGGTGGTCACTGAACTTTCTTACCGAAATATTTACGACACCAGTTTCCGCTACAGTGACAGTCTCATATAAATATATTTCACAGGTCAAGAGTTTGGGTTACAAATCTGTAGAAACAAAATCCTATAAATATAACAGCATCCAAAAAATTTTCGCCAGCATTGTGATACGTTCACGCATATACACACATTTCATAACTCTTAAAGTACGATTCTTGGTTTCCAACAACCTTTTTCACAAACCATAGTCCCTAACTTCTATTCATTATTCATATACATATAAACACGTAATCACATTCCTTAAATAGCATCAGCTTATTGATCATAAACATACCTCAACAGCATAATACACATCGTCGTCGTAAAAATAACATCATAGCACCTCAGTCAAATCTCAAAAACGTCGTAGCTTTCTGCAATAATTTCAAAACCCTAAAACATATTCTCTGCTCATTTCAATAGTGTCATCTACCTAAAACGTACCTTAAAAATCATGATCTCATACCAAATACATCATTCAAAGCTCTCATAGTATCACAATGGTTCCGAAAAAATATGAACAGTTTACAAAGTACAGACAAAATACAATTTCATAAGTGTGAAGGTATCCAACTGTGTAATTGCGTAAACATCTGTCACTGACGTAGTAAAAAAAATGTTTGTCTCTCAGTTAAATGATCTGATAGCTGTGTAATACTGTGTTGGAGAAATATGGTACCGATGCGTAAAGTTGTATAAGCAAATACCATATTAGCTAGGGCTCCTTGCGCTTGCCAAACACATGGTACACAAAGTAGGCGTGTACCCCCCCCTGAGGATTAATGTAATTATACCCTCAGGTGTTACAGATTACAGCAATGGAATGAAACGTATCACGGAAAACCCTTGTATCATTGCACTTCAAATATCTTAAAAAAAATGTTTTAAGTGCGAAATTAATCACTCAAATACGTGTACTGTAGCGCTAAACTGTATGTCATGTTGTAAGATAATCTCTGTGGAAGTCTCGTATTTATCGTCCTCCGAAAGCTGAGTTCTGCAGAAGTCAATGTACTTACCTCATGATAAACAAAAGTGAAATGCTTTGTGTATAGATATCGTAGTTATTACGCTTATTGTTGTGATGAAGAAAGTACTGTACTGTAACGTATTGTTGTACCACGAAAAAGGCTGTCTCATTGTTGCTATACCACAAGAGTTACTACTAAAACATGTTTTACTTTCCAAAATAATGCAGAAAAACTGTGCAGAAGTAAAACAGAAACACCGCAAAAGCAACATTGCAAAATTGTCACTCATTAGTAGCGTCGTGATAAAACCGTGTAGTTGTCACATAAACTAACCACTGTGTCGTCTGGTATCTCACAGAAAGTACTTTAAATCCAGAATGTATTTTCAAGTAAACCAAAATTAAAATCTCATTAGTAGTACTGGTAAATGTTGTAAGTATGTGAGCCTTATAGTCGTTACGTAATCGTGCAACTAACAAGCAAGAATGTACAAATACAACACTGTGTCGTCTGTTCACTATAACAATGCAATCGTAATTTCTGTTTAAAAATGTTCCCTAGGTTCTAGACTGGATATTTAACTTCAAACATTGTTGCATGGTAACAGTTTCTTAAGTCTGACAAAGCATACTAGAAATGTGAAGTGAAAAGTTTTATGGCAGAGACAAAGTTAAAAAAGAGATTATCTCTCAGTAAGCGGTTTTACATGTGAAATGTGGTGTAAACCTTTACTCTTCCTAGTACTCAGAGTTTGAACTTGAATGCAATTATCATGCGGTATACGTCGGTAAAGAATGCTAAAATTTTTCTCAAGGCTAGCGTCTTATGTTATTTTTTTCGGAGCCAGCGGGCGCACGCGGCTGCCTGCTGTGCGAGTCATTGTCTGTCTCTTTGTTGGCGCGCGCCGTTATTGGGATTAGGAGACCTAACTTCTACAAATGCACTCTGACGAGAAGGCCCTGCCCTGTTTGAATCCCGCCAGTTCTGATGCAATTCAGGTCTGTCGTTACGAATATCTCGTCTGTCGTCATGTCGGTAGATTTCATAATTTCTTTCTTGTCGGTCATGTGGTGGAGAATTTCTTCCTGAATCGTAACTGCGCGCTGAACTGTTGCGTCTGAAGTTATTCTGTCTCCCTTGATAATAATTGTTTTGGTTACCATATTGTCTGTTTCTGTGGTTGTCTCTGTCACATTCATTACTACGAAAATGCGATCTTTCTCTGTAACTATTACTCTGCCAGTGGTTGTCATACGGGTGGTGTCTGTTTTGGTCACGATTTACGTTGTAAGAATATCCTTGTCGTGTCCAGTTATTATTTCTTTCATCGCGGAATTGCGACGGATGTTATCTGTAATTGTTGTGCTCGTGCGTTCCGCGATTGTCAGTGTCAATTTCCAGTTCTTGTAAGAGTCCTTGAAAAGCTTCAATGTCGTCTTTGCAACGTCCTGCCAAAATAATATGTCGTAAATGTTCAGGCAGTTTGATTAAGCAAATGCGGATGAGTTCTGAGGGGCTGTATGGGTTTGAAAGATACTGATTCTTGTGTAACATGTCTTCAAAATATTTCACAAGACTGGAAAATTCAGATTGTTCGAAACGTTTCATCATTATGATGCTATGTTTTACTCGGTCTTGTGTGGCTTGAGACCAATATGCTGAGAGGAAGGTATGGTAAAATTCTCCTTCACTGTGGCAATCGTGAATGACCGATCGCATTCTTACAGCTGGTTCATTCTCTAAATAGCCACACATAAATTCTAATCTGTGCTCTAATGACCAGTTGGGAGGAAAACAATGAGAGAATTGATGAAGCCACGCTTGTGGATGAATGTCGTTGGCAGAATTCTTAAACGTTTTGAATTTACGTATAGTAATGAACAGCTTATAGTCAAAATCATCGTGTCGGCGAGTCGCATATCGGTCATTGTTACGTCGTGTCGGCGGTTCCATCTCAAAATCCAATGCGCCTTGCCAATTTCTTTCATAATTTCCGAAGTGTCCTGTGTTATTATTTTGTGGTTGTTCCGTATTTCTATGTCCCTCTTCCCGTGTTGGAGCGCGAGTGTCCTCTGAAATACGTAATTCTTGTATTACCTGTGTCAGCTGATCTTGTACTTCCCGGATTTCTACTTGGTGTTGCGTATTAATTTGATTCAGATTTTGTTTCAGTTTCCTAATTTGTTCGCTCTCTTCTGTGTCATTAAAGACTACCGGTTTTGTGTCATTCAGATTATCATCTACCTTCGTAGATAAATTATTTAGCTGATCCGAAAGTTCAACTACTTTCTCTGATAATGTACTAATTTCCTCCATGTGTCTTTCTACTGTGTCCTTTAAGTTTTCCTGGGTTTTTGCAAGTTGCGTAACCGAATCGGTAGATGCAACTGAGTCAATTTTAGCTTGGAAGGTCTCATGATTTTCATGAACAATAATTTGCAGTTCTTTTATGGCTGCTTCATGATTCTGTAATGCATTTTCATGCCGCGAAAAAATAGGTTGAAAATGCTCACAAATTTGTGTTTTTACGTCATTACAGACTTTTTGACATTTCGATTCGATATTATGTAACTCAGTAGTTAAATCTTCACGTGTTTGTTCAAGCTTATGTTCCACTGAGTCTAACTTTTGAAGCTTTTGTTCCATTGCGTCTAATTGTTGCTGTGTTTGTCTCTGGTGTTGTTCCATTGTGTCTAACTGTTGCTGTGTTTGTCTCTGATTTTGTTCCATTGTGTCTAACTTTTCAAGACTTTGTCCCATTTGTCTCTGATTTTGTTCCATTTGTTGCATTAATTGCAATAATAATGTATTAGTGTCTGCAATCTGTTTCTCTATGCTTTTTGGCAGTGCATTTTCACCGGCAACATTCACATTTTGACAAGCAGAAAATGTGTCTTGACTCATTTGAGAAAACGGTGAGGACCCAAAACCTAAGTCTACAGTATTTGCAAAATTGTGTCCTGTCATTCCCGATTCCTGAGGCGAGCTGTTGCCGACCGATCGATCGATAATGCTTCCCTCTTCACTAATTGTTTCACTGTCCACGCCATTGTTTGCCGCCCGCTCCATTTCCCTATGCACAATTACCAAATTACTACTTTGAACATCAGTTAATTCATTACTCGGTGGCGCTAACACACTGCTTTCGTTTTTACTGTCATTTCTCAGTTTACTGTGGAGCCTAGTATTACGTTTTTCACACGCCATTATTGTCACAATATTTCACACGACAAGACAGAAAAGCACAATTTGAAGAGCAAAAATAAGAGAACACATTAACATAACACTGAAAATAATATCTAGTTAATTGCAGCTGCGAAATACTTGGTGCAAATGTACATGCATGCCACAACTGTTTTACTGTACAACAATGAAAGACTGCAACTACAAAGGAGATTTTCTCTACAATTACGCGCTAGCAATAAACAAAAGCTACACTAATTACACAAACTACAAGAAAAAAAATCAGAAGATTCCAGTGAGGTATCCTAGGCTAAGGGTCGACATATGAAACGTCCCATTAGAACAATTTTACAAGACTGTGCTTAAACTGACACACAATATTTTTTTTTAGCGCAACGCAATCTGACTTTAAATAATCTCTACAAGAGAATGGCCCTGACTAACATTAACCTGTACTTTTCACAAATCACTTACCTCACAAAAATCTTGGTTACTCCCACTACTGCAATACAGCAAGCGCCACTACTGCCAGCTAAATAAAAGATTCAAACTATGGAAGGCACTAACTACTGATGGGGATAGTTAGCAAATGAAAGATATTAATGGAGAACAAACGTTGTATTTACCTTAATAGTCATCATATATATATATATATATATATATATATATATATATATATATATATATATATATCAGTTCATGACAAATTTCAAAACTCCGCCATCTCTCTCCCCACATCCACCACTGCTGGCGGCTCACCTCCAACTGCCCAACGCTACGCGCTGTTAACAGCCCAGCTGCCCAACACTACAATGGCGAGTATTACAACAATGCAAAGCAGCCACAGATTGCACACAGCACAGCCAGTGATTTTCATACAGAGGTGGTGTTACCAATAAAAAAACCTAAACAGCCTACTTACACATTGACATTCACAACCACGACCTCTCATCCAGTATGGATAAAATCACATATTTTATTTTTTGTGCACTAAAATTAGCTACCATAAAATTACGTATATTACCAGCTGATGCTGTCCGCCATTATTGCTTGAAAATTAACCAATAGTATTTCTGCATCTATTTTCTCATTGGCTGTCAGCTTCAAAACAAAATTACGTATTTTGTGGGCATCTAGCTGATGTGCGATGTCTATGTAGGCCCCTACAATATATTTTTTTTTTTTACTGTTGCAGGTTTACTGGAATTATATTGACTTTAATTGTCCATTTGGGCCCCGTTAAAGTGATTTATCGCATCTATATAATAATTGTACTGAATTACCTAATTAATTTTTTTATTATGTAAACATTGGCATACCATATTTAGATTAAAATTGATGTCTTATTGGCCCCACATAAGATCCTGCCCGTTCGGAAAAAGAATATGCCGAATTTTTTTTTCCGTCCATGACTGACAGGAGTAGTCAGATTCCTTGTATAGGTCATGTTTTATTAGGGTGAAGTGGGGTAAGTGTAACCATGGGGTTAGTGTAACCACGGCTTATGGTGCCTTAAAGAAGCTGTATTTTTACCTCTGACCTATCACACATATTAATTTACTCCTTTCTTTGTTATATTTAACCATAAGTTGTTGAATCTGACATAAATTGGTAATTAATTTTTGGACTTGAATTGACGTCTGCATTTTCACTCTGCGAGTGAGTGACATGCTCAGAATTTGGTGGTCTGTCATTTTTGCAGTTTTAAAGATAACTGCACATTTTTTGGTTACAAACTAACTTTTGCATGAAAATTTCAAATATGAGATTCATTTTACTCTACTGATAAAGCTCTTGATATGCCAGGCATGATTACACTTACCTCAACTTTTTCCCATGTGGGGCAAGTGTAACCAACAGGCTGGGGCAAGTGTAACCAGGGGGGTTACACTTGCCCCAAACAAACTTACCGGAACAGATTTATTTATTTAAGCCGTAACCTTGTTTTTGCTATCACACTAGATCAACTAAACTGGCCTTCCTGTACATATGGATACCAGAATACCTGATGTGCTGGATTTGTAGGCCTACTAAGTTTGTGTGAGATATATTTTATTTTTTTAAGTCTACTATATTTTTAAACGTTTCCTTTTATAAAATATGACACAGTCCGACAGTGTAGTCCCACTGGTAAAACAAAGAAGAAAAGGATTGCACCAGGAGCTGAAGTTACCACTTTTCAAGATGCCATCTATAAAGAAAAAGATTTCAGAGGAAACGAGAATAATAAGGAGAAAGCAAAACGAAAAAGCATTATCGGCATAAAAAAGGGTGTGGTAATGAAAAGTAAATCTTCCAAACAAAGTGCTGTTACTTTATCCGAAATGGCATTTTGGAATGTTGTGGAAAAAAATCCCTGATTGATCATGTGGGTAACAAGAAAAAAAGACGAAGTTGAATCAACACGTGAAAAAAGTGAAACTGAAGGAGGCCTATCTTTAATAAGTGGTGATGAAGAAAATGGGACCATAATAACACTGGCCAATCTCAGGAAAGAAATGATAAACTGTGAAGAAGAAAAAGAGGCAAGCTTTTTTGAAGCCAAAGATAAAATTACAGTTGGAAACTATGTTCTGGTAGCGTTTGCAACAAAATGTAAGAAAGTTCATTTTATTGGCCAAGTTACCAAAATTAGTGATTTAGGAGATTCAGAAGTGATTTTCCTCAGATGCAAAAATAAGATAAAGCGTGGCACCACATTCTACTGGCCTGATAGAAGAGATGAGACGGAAGTTCCATCCTCTGATGTCATTTCAGTGCTGCCTGAGCCTACTTTGAGTCACAGGGGAGACCTGACATTTGGTGTTACATTTGATTCATACAACATTCAGTGACTAAATAATAGTTAGGGCCTAAGTGTGAATATAATAAGTTGAATTAGGGCAGTTTAGCGTTAAACACAAATTGCCAACAACTTTAGTTCAATTACCATGAAAAATAATAGAAAGTGAACTTATAAAGTGAATTTTTCTTTTCTCTTGATACTAGATATTTTATTATTTTTGTTAAATTGCCTACTAAAGAAAAAATATTACTTTTGTAGAATTTAAACTAATAAATTACTGGCCTAAAACAAAAATAAATCACCTATGAAGCATTCTGTTTCAGTGTTTTATGGTTTAGGCTAACACTTATTTTTTAGTTTAGCTGACATTTTCTGTGTATTTCATAATATACAAAGAGGCGTGTGCAAAAAAGTTCATATCTTGAGTAAAATTTAAGATATTTTAATAATTTAAAAATCCTCAAATTCAGTAAAAATTGGGTAATCAGGTCACTTACCCCAAGTCTCTTTTACAATGCTGTGTATGGGTACAACGGTGCGGGGTTACACTTGCCCCGAACCATGGGGCAAGTGTAACCTCACAACACAAAATTTTGAAAACAATTAATTGACCATATAATTTCTTTTTTCAAAAACAAAATGTAGATTGTTTAAAAGACAATAAGTCAAACTTTAAGCATGAGAAGTTTCAAAATCATATCTTCAATAACAATTTGGTGTCAAAGTTGAACTATGCCAAAACGTGGTTACACTTACCCCACTTCACCCTATTTAAAAGGAGTTTTTTTTTCAGAAGTAGAGAACCAGTTTCTTTACAAGGTCAAGCAGATTCCGCAAATTACGGGATGGTGGTTTATTGTCACGCAGCTGGCGCCCGATATGTGTTTCAATGGGTACAGATGAGACAAGTCTGCTGTCCAAGACATCAATGTGAGTTGACTATAATGCCACTGTGGTACGATTCTGACCTTGCAACACTGACAATGCTGCTGGAAGATGCCATCATCGTAGAGGGAGACTTAAAGCATGAAGCGATGCAGGTGGTCCGCAACAATGTTCATTGCTAGCAGGATGCCTTCGATTTCCACCACAGATCTCATAGAAACCAAACTCAATTAACCCCACAGCACAATACTGCCCTTAACCGGCCTGTGTCCGTGGTGTGGTGCATGTTTCGTGCAGCCATTCGCCCGGATGACGGT
The DNA here is from genome assembly GCF_023898315.1 of Schistocerca nitens. NCBI lineage: Eukaryota > Metazoa > Arthropoda > Insecta > Orthoptera > Acrididae > Schistocerca > Schistocerca nitens. The sequence goes on along the minus strand of NC_064617.1, from coordinate 675,165,304 downwards.
GTGTAAGGACCCAGCCATCGACCTGGTGTAACAAGAAATGCGATTCATTTGACAGGTGACACGTTTCTATCGATCCCCCGTGAAACCTCAGTAATGTTGTACCCATTGCAGTCATAACTGATGATGTCATTGGGTCAACACAGGAACGCGTAAGAGCCGTGTGGAGTTCCATGTTCAACAATGGCCTTTGAGCAATGCGCTCCGAAACATATGTGCCTGCACCAGCATTGTATTGTGCCGTCATATCTGCCACAGATCGCTGCCTGTCGTAGATTACACCGTGGGGGATACTCTGACCTCTACGTTTTGCGATGATCCGAGGTCGTCCAATACCATACTAACTACTCTTTATTTCATCATCCTTCAACCACATGCAATAGGTGCTCACGACAGTACTACGCCAACAGGTGACCAGCTTCGTCCTTCCAGAGATTCTCGTTTCCAGTCACAACGCCACAACAATGTGCCCTTTCTTAAAACCGCTTATATCATTGGATTTCCGAATTTGCGGCCCGTATCATTGCTGTAATGACTCCCATTCGTCTATCTTCCGCTTACATTCTTTCCTTATTGCGTCAAGTGCCCACAACACCATCAGGAGGCATTCAACCTGGCGGTGGGCAGTGGTCGTAATGGTTTGGTTCATCAGTGTACAATACCAGTGCAATAACTGATCGCTTAGCAGTGACTATTATTGTTTATTTCAATATTTAATCTCTATTTAGAGAATCCCAAACAATCACGTTGACATACGAGTACACACTTTCTACACGTTACCGAATCAGATAACAGTACAAGACAGTGCCGGCCAATGTGGCCGAGCGGTTCTAGACACTTCAGTCCGGAATCGCGCTGCTGCTACGGTCGCAGGTTCGAATCCTGCCTCGGGCATGGATGTGTGTGATGTCTTTAGATTAGTTATGTTTAAGTATTTCTAAGTTCTATGGGGCTGATGACCTCAGATGTGAGATCCCATAGTGCTCAGACCCATTTGAAACATTTTACAAGAAAGCTTGACACCACGATGAAGTGCATTCTCAAAATGATGATTAATAATTAAAACAAATTTCCAACTATCTTAGACAAAGTAACAGAAATGAATGATAAGCTACACAACTCTCTGTTAGCCCAAAAAGGCGAGTTGCATGAACAAAAGAATACAAAAATAGCGTTTTTTCTGGTCACAGTGGCATTTGCTCTGTAACAGGTTTCCGTTCGACGGAGCGCGTATGTTTTCTCATGGTGGAATTGGAATAACCAGGAGTATAATCACGTTGTTTGCATTGGACGAAATTCTTATAACTCTTATATTTTTCGTCTGAAGTGCATATTATACGAGTAGCAAGGAACGTTTTCGTAACATCACTCTTTCTGTAATGGAACTCATTTGCAGTTGTATATACTGCACTACTTAAGTTTCGTCTTTCACCCTCAACGGTCTCACGAAACACAGCATCTCTACAGGCCACCTGATCCCGACGATCGGTCGTTTCGCCTTGTCAGTGCTGCCTTACAGCAGCAAGATCGCGCTCCCGGTTTCGGTAGGAAGATTAGCCTTAAGCCGTCCTCACACGGGACGCGTTTGTCATTGTGAAGTATACCAGACTTGGCGTCCATCATGGTTGCTGCATACTCTGAAACGAACCGCAACATCTCACGGAACGTGCTCATCATCGTGATTTGCGACTTAAGCGTTATCCAGCGGCAGTCACCGTCTGTACCTGGCGGGTAAATCTTAAGGCTTCTTTACGAAAATGGACATGAGCAAATTATCTGCGTTAACTCTAGTACCGATTGTCGAAGAAGGCTGGAGAAGATCGCAAGCAAGATTCTGGTGTCATCGATGGCTTGAACAGCGAATTGGTGGTAGACGAATACTGCATAATGCTGTGCAACGATCTGAGATGCATAGTAGTAGAAGTTATTCGTTAACGCAATCGAATCTTCATCCAATTTTGTGTTTTAAATAGAATATAGTTATAGTGCGTAATGTCAGTTTGCGCATGGATCCATATCCTCGATTTTTCATTGACTACCGTCACTCAAAAGTAACATACTTCATCAGATAGATTTCAAGGTCGAGATTAGTTTCGCAGTTTCATTTTGATGGAAGAGGAGATGTTTTCGAAGTTGTTTACCATAACTGAAAAAGATATTTACCAACAAGATACAAACATGAGGTAGCCCATAAAATCAATTTACATGGTGATTCTTATTAACGTTTAAGAAACGCCGCGGCGATGTAAATGACGCCGAGACAATTAATTTAATATAAGACACATGGGGCCGTAAATGTATCTCGCCGCATGTGCTGCGGTTGAGCTTACCGATACTACCATCGCCGGTAGGACGCAGAGTTGCATCTAGTTCCGCTTTGTTTTCATTCTTGTATTACCCGATGTGATAACGGGAGTGCTCACGGTAGTGGTAGTGCAAGAGTACTATGAATCGGTTTACATATACGAAAACAGAATAGCCTAGCCAAGCCATGTCCCCTACCAGCGAGAGTAGGACGGACAAACCCAACCGCAGCAAGTGCGGCGAGGTACGTCACATGGTGACGTCACATGTTCATCGTTTGTCATCCACTTTTGCGGTATTTCCCGACATTTTCAGCCCCATGTGTCTTGTATTAAATTACTTGTCTCAGCGTCATCTAGGTCGCTTTGGGGGTTTTTATACGTTAGTAAAAATCATGCTGTATATATTTTTCAAGAAGTTTCTTAATAGCAAAAATGTCAGTGTGGAACTTGTGTTAACTTTCATACATCGACTGGCAGTCACGTGCAATAAGCGCTCGGTCACCCATTCGCAATACTACACTGACGTCACAGTCCTCTAATGATGAATTAGTGACAGGTTGTATGAGATGTGTCACTGCCTGAGAAGATCAATAACATTCTTATAACCGTATGATTGTGATTTTGGCCTCTGAATGCATTGCAGAACAAGTGGAGTTCTCTTATCTTTTTGCGGACAAAGTTCTCAGTGTAATGGTACAGATAGGTGCACATTTCATTTGGCCCATTCTTACCTTGGTCCTCATGGTATCAATAAAACATACCTCCGTCTGTTTTATGTACCGTGTCTCAAAATTAAAAATTCACAACAGCCTGAGAAAAAAAATTTCTTGCACTGACATACGTGGAAGTGAAAGTTCTGCATATACACTCCTGGAAATGGAAAAAAGAACACATTGACACCGGTGTGTCAGACCCACCATACTTGCTCCGGACACTGCGAGAGGGCTGTACAAGCAATGATCACACGCACGGCACAGCGGACACACCAGGAACCGCGGTGTTGGCCGTCGAATGGCGCTAGCTGCGCAGCATTTGTGCACCGCCGCCGTCAGTGTCAGCCAGTTTGCCGTGGCATACGGAGCTCCATCGCAGTCTTTAACACTGGTAGCATGCCGCGACAGCGTGGACGTGAACCGTATGTGCAGTTGACGGACTTTGAGCGAGGGCGTATAGTGGGCATGCGGGAGGCCGGGTGGACGTACCGCCGAATTGCTCAACACGTGGGCCGTGAGGTCTCCACAGTACATCGATGTTGTCGCCAGTGGTCGGCGGAAGGTGCACGTGCCCGTAGACCTGGGACCGGACCGCAGCGACGCACGGATGCACGCCAAGACCGTAGGATCCTACGCAGTGCCGTAGGGGACCGCACCGCCACTTCCCAGCAAATTAGGGACACTGTTGCTCCTGGGGTATCGGCGAGGGCCATTCGCAACCGTCTCCATGAAGCTGGGCTACGGTCCCGCACACCGTTAGGCCGTCTTCCGCTCACGCCCCAACATCGTGCAGCCCGCCTCCAGTGGTGTCGCGACAGGCGTGAATGGAGGGACGAATGGAGACGTGTCGTCTTCAGCGATGAGAGTCGCTTCTGCCTTGGTGCCAATGATGGTCGTATGCGTGTTTGGCGCCGTGCAGGTGAGCGCCACAATCAGGACTGCATACGACCGAGGCACACAGGGCCAACACCCGGCATCATGGTGTGGGGAGCGATCTCCTACACTGGCCGTACACCACTGGTGATCGTCGAGGGGACACTGAATAGTGCACGGTACATCCAAACCGTCATCGAACCCATCGTTCTACCATTCCTAGACCGGCAAGGGAACTTGCTGTTCCAACAGGACAATGCACGTCCGCATGTATCCCGTGCCACCCAACGTGCTCTAGAAGGTGTAAGTCAACTACCCTGGCCAGCAAGATCTCCGGATCTGTCCCCCATTGAGCATGTTTGGGACTGGATGAAGCGTCGTCTCACGCGGTCTGCACGTCCAGCACGAACGCTGGTCCAACTGAGGCGCCAGGTGGAAATGGCATGGCAAGCCGTTCCACAGGACTACATGCAGCATCTCTACGATCGTCTCCATGGGAGAATAGCAGCCTGCATTGCTGCGAAAGGTGGATATACACTGTACTAGTGCCGACATTGTGCATGCTCTATTGCCTGTGTCTATGTGCCTGTGGTTCTGTCAGTGTGATCATGTGATGTATCTGACCCCAGGAATGTGTCAATAAAGTTTCCCCTTCCTGGGACAATGAATTCACGGTGTTCTTATTTCAATTTCCAGGAGTGTATTCAAATGACAGAACCTACCAGTCAACATCTCTGCAAATTTTGGCTACTGTTTTCGTGATACTGTAAAATTTTCAAACCCGTCTTTAATAGATAAATATTCCTTGTAATACCTCAGTGAAAGTTTTTGTGGTGCACAAAACAGAACAGTATAGTCTACTAAAAAGTGATCAAACTTACCTTTATTTTATTTTCTTGTTTTTTCATCATTGCTTGAAAGTCCAAACTCTGAGCTGATCATCTTAGAATTACTGTGGAATAGTTAATCGAAGTTTACAACAAGTATTACCGATTGGTTAAGCACGATTCCAAATTTGCCATCGATTTGTTTCTCAAACGTGACAACTTCTGGAGTTGTTGCCTATTAGAAAGAAATTCACATTTCAATCCTATTTCTAGAAGTGGCAAGGCAATGATTGCGTCACATTTTCATTCCAATCGATGTTCGTATGTCTCAATAAACCCAAGGCAACAAAATCTGCGTCTTCAGTTTTTGGGGAGTTATCCCCTTTTGGCAATAAGTGATTCAATTTACCCAGCAGTATTTCATGACAACTGTGTCGTCTTTCTTCTAAGGATTCCCATTTAAGTTTACGAAGAGTTTCTTTTCATACGGTCTGTTCGACCTGTTCCGATCCTAGCAGCGTCCAAGCACTTGGTCAGTGCTCTAGAATTGGTCGCACTAGCAGCCTGTATGTTATTTTCTTTAGAGGTGCATTGCATTTTCCCAGAAGTGTTCCATTCTACTTTCATAACACTGATTTCACATGATCACCCCATTTCACATTGCTTCTTATTGTTATCCCTGAACACTTACAAGATGTGATATTCTCAAGATGCTCACTACTAATCATGTAATCAGAGTCTCTGAAATCCGATTAGTATTTTCGGAGAAATTGCTGTATTTTGAACAGAATTTATCTGTTCCGAATTGAACATTAATGTGATTTCTGCCTTATTCGGCAGTTCGTGGTTTGATACCATCATAAGGAAATACGTCAAGTCGGGTAACGAGGAAACAAAGTATTGCACTAACGCAATACCGGTAAAAAGCGTCACGGACGAAATCTAGCTTTCTGTTACTCGTAGTACTTGTGTTTGCTTTGGCCACCCATAATAAACACTACAGTGAGTAAGTACTCTCGTCATACCTGAATTAACGTGAGTCAATGGTAAATGTTGTTCGCACGCCCTGAATAGTATACTACAAACAGATACAGCAGAACGACACTTCTGGAATAAGTCTGTCCAGCGTGATTAGCAAATTTTTGTGCAAACAGCGTCCATCCTCATGAAGGGTCTATTTACCAGTAGATTAAGCAGACGGACTGCAGAAGATGCGTAGAATTCTGTGGATCAGTTCTGAGTTAACATTCGGACAATAGGTTCGTTTTCAAATAATTCTCTTTAGCGATGAAACCACCCGAATGTTAGAAATGTGCGTTATAAGGCTGCTGAGAATCCGCACTGGCTGAGGCAGGTTGAACATCAGGGGCAGGGGATGACTCTTACAAATCGTATTTTTTTAAAAAATTGATATGCTAGTTAGTGAGTAATAAAAATGTAGCAAAAGGATTTCTGTATTAAAACAGTATTCAAGCAGCTGAGGAACAGTTTAAAAACAGTGAGAGATCAATAACATAATTACAGGAGATGCATAACCATTGGTTCAATATGTTGTGGTATCAGATGCCAAATGTGGCGTATGGAAACTCGGCAAGAACTTTCCAAATGATTTATTTGCTTCCACTACAATGCTCCATTCACCTCGGTCTGTGTTACATGGCCCCGCAATGCTGAGGAAGCACCCCAGCGGCCTGGGCAATGCAACGCTGTATCGTGCCGGCCTTGTATGCCAGCTGCAGAGTTCTGATTATGTCAGGATGGCTGCGCTAGCAGCCTACACAGTGGCCAGGTCACCATCCCTGTTGACTTCATGCTGCTCCGCCAGGAGTTGTAGGCCGCCCCGTTGCTGCTTCTTCCTCACTTGTGTAGCTGAGAACGTGGCGGCAACGACCGCCCGTGATCCAGTATCCGAACCTGCAGCCCTCGCCTCGGAAGTATCCATCGTGTGTTGGGAGCCGAGATGACTGCCTGTGTTAGCAAGCCTAAGAGTGGCTTGCCGCTGACTGGCTGCGGACCCCACGTTGTCCTCAGAGGGTCAAACCAATGACCCGCCGTGGAGTGGGACACTGATGCCCCATCTGTTGCTGCGTGTAGCCTGGTGGCGGGACACGCCCCACTGTCCAGGAGAGCTGTCACCCTTCAATGAATCTCTTTAGAAAACGGCACCTATTTATACTCAGCTGTGCGGCTCTGTTTTGCTAATGCACCGCTTCACGTCACATATGCATAACACTTAGGTTGCCCAGTGGCCCTCTTCTGCCTGTGACTTGCGCCATGGAAACTGCTGCGTGCGCCCTCTCCGGCAGTTTTACCCCCCTGAGGACTCTATTTGCCTTCGCAGCTTCTGGTATGCATAACTTACTGCAATCTGGCCCACACCTGGAGAAGCAGAATTCAAGAATGTTTAAGAATTGGACCAGAACATCCAGTTAGCCATCATAACCAATTACTTCAAGAACAAGTGAGCACTATGTGACTTATCAGTATGATTAAGAAAATGGAGCCACAGCTATTGTGCGAACAACTGTGCTCAAAATACTGAACTTCAAAGCCCACGCTAACCATTCAAGAATATCTTTTCAATAATCGTAAATGTCAAGCACATCAAACAAATAAAAATTAAAAATGGCAATTACTGGGCAAATAAATTGTGCACTAAATATGTTCAGTTTAAACTCATAACTAATAGATTAAAAATAGGTGCCACTGACTTAAAGCCCAGAGAATTCAACTGGCTCATGCTTAATAAAACCACTTCATCTCGTTCAGTGCACGGAAATATGTCCAACACAGACCAGTCAAGTGGACTCCCAAAGAAACAACACTAGGAAACCTAAGTTCCCTCGTACAACACACACATGTGGCAGACACTTGTTAAACACATACATGGATGGTAAAAGGCGCGGATTACCGACCGTGGCTGGTCCACCAGCCAGCCTGAACATGTTTGTTAGGCGGTTTCCCATGCTCGTTAGGCAAGTGCTGTGCTGGTCTCCACTTTCTGCCTCAGAAAATGCGATACACAAGTAGTATAAATTAACTGAATAAAAAAAAGTTTATTTGTTGTGATCTAAACCTGGACTGGACTGGTTTCCTATCTTTAACGTCGTGTATCTGTGTTGTTATCCTGAACAATGCAAGTGGTGTAGTTACGAAAACGCTGTCTGATAAAAAAGTCGTCACGACATCTGAAACTGTATTGCAAATAGCTTCTATTAAATTAATTAGAAAATCAAAACTATAAACTAAATGAGCTATCCTGCGCTACTCTGTGTTGTGCAGTGCAGTGAATGGTGCTACAACATGTGACATCACACTGTGTGACTCGCAATTCTTACATACAAAAGTAACAGAATTGAAATTCTACATAACATTACAAACCGAATATCGAACGAATAAATAACTACGGTAAAATTTTTCGCTAAAAATGCCCTGTGATTCCACTTGCGCAAACTGATTAAATAAAATTTCAAACATTGAATGATACGCCCCCAAATGTAACACTGCACTGTAAGAATTAGAGTGTCGGCGTGAGAAATGTTAATTTTAAACCGAACTTTATAAACTGCCATTACTAATTTTCAAGACTTACCCGTGATAACGTAAACTCGGTGCTGCTCGAAGTGATGAACGTAGAAATTGCTCCCCAGCAGTAAACTAGGTAAAGGAGAGAAAGACTTGCGTATGCGGTAGAAGGTCGTGGAACTATTCTAAGCAAATAATGCTTTAGTTTTAACCAGCCTTCCGCTCAGTGCAACGGGGCGACACACTCAACTAGAACTTTCGTGAGGAGACGGTGGTACAATTTAAACTTGTTAGATGATTGAAAAGAAACTAACCTTTTTAAAGAACTGTACTTTGAATAATGAAACTCATTGTCTGACTGTTACAGCCATCTTCATAAAAAGTAAGCCTTACTTAAAATATGACTATGCCAGGAAATTAATTAGTGAAACAGTAAACGAGTGATAAATCTGTAACCTCTGAGTGGGATCCATGTGAATAGACAGCTTGTTTAATGACGTCTCAATACTGAACTAACTGACTCAAACCTACAAAGAAAAATCCTACTAAAACTTCCCGTTATCCAAGCACATCGTAATCTTTGAATAGGATGTGAAAGCGCTATTAGTTGGTCTGCAAATTCGCTGCTGGATTTGCTTTCTGTTGGTTAAACTCAAAGATGAAGTCCATGCTGAAGTTTCTACGACCAAAGAGGATTTACAACTTCGCATTGTTGCTGTGTGGTCCGTTATATGAAGGAACAGTTTCGATTTGTCGAGGCGTCCTTACACCAAAGGATGCGATCGTGTATCACGGTCGAATGCTACCATTTCGAACATTTGATGAAATTACTGGAACTCTGTTGAATGCTTATGGCCATTTTCTTTTGTGACTTCCATTTTGTTGATATTGCTGAAGCGTAATTTTACACTGTCCATGTCTGTCTCTAAATTCAAGTTAATTTTTTGCTCATGTGAGGTTACTAGTTAACGGTTTATAAATCTCAGTTTCCTATTTTACAATGCCTTGGCGGAAACAACGACAGAATTACTGTCGTAGTTAAATGGTGAATCGTCCTTGAATGCCCAGGTATTTACACTACTGTCCATTAAACTGATAAACAAAGTAAGAGCCTACGGAATATCAGAACAGCTGTGTGGCTGGATTGAAGAGTTTTTAGCAAACAGAACACAGTATGTTGTTCTCAATGGAGAGACGTCTGCAGATGTTAAAGCAACCTCTGGCGTGCCACAGGGGAGTGTTATGGGACAATTGCTTTTCACAATATATATATATAAATGAGTTAGTAGATAGTGTCGGAAGTTCCATGCGGCTTTTCGCGGATAATGCTGTAGTATACAGAGAAGTTGCAGCATTAGAAAATTGCAGCGAAATGCAGGAAGATCTGCAGCGCATAGGCACTTGGTTCAGGGAGTGGCAACTGACCCTTAACATAGACAAATGTAATGTATTGCGAATACATAGAAAGAAGGATCCTTTATTCTATGATTATATGATAGCGGAACAAACACTGGTAGCAGCTACTTCTGTGAAATATCTGGGAGTATGCGTGCGGAATGATTTGAAGTGGAATGATCATATAAAATTAACTGTTGGTAAGGCGGGTGCCAGCTTGAGATACATTGGGAGAGTCCTTAGAAATTGTAGTCCATCAACAAAGGAGGTGGCTTACAAAACACTCGTTCGATATATACTTGAGTATCATCAGTGTGGGATCCGTACCAGGTCGGGTTGACAGAGGAGATAGAGAAGATCCAAAGAAGAGCGGCGCGTTTCGTCACAGGGTTATTTGGTAAGCGTGATAGCGTTACGGAGATGTTTAGCAAACTCAAGTGGCAGACTCTGCAAGAGACGCGCTCAGCATCGCGGAGTAGCTTGCTGTCTAGGTTTCGAGAGGGTGCGTTTCTGGGTGAGGTATCGAATATATTGCTTACCCCTACTTATACCTCCCGAGGAGATCCCCAATGTTTTACAGACATTCGAGCCCGCACGAAGGCTTTCCGGCAATCGTTCTTCCCGCGAACCCTATGCGACTGGAACAGGAAAGGAAGGTAATGACAGTGGCACGTAAAGTGCCCTCCGCCACACACCGTTGGGTGGCTTGCGGAGTATAAATGTAGATGTAGATGTAGATGTAAAATTGCTACACCAAGAAGAAATGCAGATGATAAACGGGTATTCATTGGACAAATATATTGTACTAGAACTGACATGTGATTACATTTTCACGCAATTTGGGTGCATAGATCATGAGAAATTAGTACCCAGAACAACCACCTCTGGCCGTAATAACGGCCTTGATACGCCTGGGTATTGAGTCAAACAGAGCTTGGATGGCGTGTACAGGTACAGCTGCCCATGCAGCTTCAACACGACACCTCAGTTCATCAAGAGTAGTGACTGGCGTATTGTGAAGAGTGAGTCTCTCGGCCACCATTGACCAGACGTTTTCAGTTGGTGTGAGATCTGGAGAATGTGCTGACCAGGACAGCAGTCGAACATTTTCTGTATCCAAAAGGCCCGTACAGGACCTGCAACATGCGCTCGTACATTATCCTGCTGAAATCTGAAATGTAGTGTTTCGCAGGGATCTAATGAAGGGTAGAGCCACGGGTCGTAACACATCTGAAATATAACGTCTACTGTTCAAAGTGCCGTCAATGCCAACAAGAGGTGACCGAGTCGTGTAACCAATGGCACCCCATACCATCACGTCAGATGATACGCCAGTATGGCGATGACGAATACACGCTTCCAATGTGCGTTCACCGCGATGTCGCCAAACACGGATGCGACCATCATGATGCTGTAAACAGCACCTGGATTCATCCGAAAAAATGATGTTTTGCCATTCGTGCACCCAGGTTCGTCGTTGAGTACACCATCGCAGGCGCTCCCGTCTGTGATGCAGCGTCAAGGGTAACCGCAGCCATGGTCTCCGAGCTGATAGTCCATGCTGCTGCAAACGTCGTCGAACTGTTCGTGCAGATTGTTGTTGTCTTGGAAACGTCCCCATCTGCTGACTCAGGGATCGAGACGTGGCTGCACGATCCGTTACAGCCATGCGGATAAGATGCCTGTCATCTCGACTGCTAGTGATATGGGGCCGTTGGAATCCAGCACGGCGTTCTGTATTACCCTATTGAACCCAGTGATTCCACATTCTGCTAACAGTCATTGGATCTCGACCAACGCGAGCAGCAATGTCGCGATAGGATAAACCGCAATCGCGATAGGCTACAATCCGACCTTTATCAAAGTCGGAAATGTGATGGTACGCATTTCTCCTCCTTACACGCGGCATCACAACAACGTTTCACCAGGTTACGCCGGTCAACTGCTGTTTGTGTATGAGAAATCGGTTGGAAACTTTGCTCATGTCAGCACGTTGTAGGTGTCGCCACCGGCGCCGACCTTGTGTGAATGCTCTGAAAAGCTAATCATTTGCATATCACAGCATTCGCTTCTTGTCGATTCTTGTCGATTAAATTTCGCGTCTGTAGCACGTCATCTTCGTCTTGTAGCAATTTCAATGGCCAGTAGTGTATTTGAAGTGACCAGGTATTTGAATCACATTGTTTAACTGAGGAATACGTGAACAATGATATTTAAATTCAATCTGAGATTAGTTTTAATTGTGCCACGCTGAACATGAATGGCAGATAAAGATGGGAAATATGAGGGCAAGGACAGTGTCAGATTTTATCACCGTGAAGGATACGATATGTTGCGTACTCGTCTGAGACAGCATTATCATCCTCTGACAGAGTTTGAAAGGGGTACCACTGCGGGTCCTCATTTGGCTGGCTGGTCGAATCGTGCAGCATTTGGATTTGTGGATCATTACAGTGTGCCAACGGCCCGATGTTGGAGTGCATGGAACCGTGAGGCTAGGCATACTCGCCGTCAAGTTTCCGGCCGACCGCGTCTGACCACCTCTATTACCTAACTGTGCATCAGGGGCAGTGACTGCGGCTCCGTCTCGGTGACACGGTGGAACTCACACGGCGTACAGACTCGAACTACCCCGAATTAACTCGGCGTAACAAGCTCGAACTAACTGAACTAACGGGCCCGCCAGTCCGCTGCGGCGGCTACCCAAATACTGACTGCCGATAGGGCGTTGGCGGCGCGATTCCAGCGAGTCTGTCGTTGGCCTCTGTCGATCTTCTTGTAAGCTGTATGCCACATGGTGTACTGGCGCCAGCTTACGCCAGCACGACCGTGGGTTTGATTTTCGACTGGACATTGCTCGTTAACTGATGACACTCATCTCTAGGAACTGATACTGAGGGGTTGCCGTGGCCAACACTATCCCCAAATCTGTGCCCTGTGCAAAAGGCGTGGGAATGTCAGAAAGCAACTATCCAGAACATCAAGGACCAGCTACAATAGTTGTGGGCCAGTATGCCTCAAGAGAGGGTGCAATGGCTTTATGACATCCTTTCCAATCGAATAAGGGCATGCATCCACACCAGAAAGGCTGCAACATCATACTGGTGAGTGGGCTCATACTGGCAAGATGTTTGTAACTTCGACTCGTAATCACTGACGTAACATCATATATCCTCTCTAACCATGAAGTTTCATTTCATGTCCTCCTTATTTTCTGGGAACTTCATTTTATTAGTCCATCAGTGCAGTTCATATACAGCGGCACCTCTTTGTGCAACAGACGTACACAAAGGAATAATTCGGTAAAGGTAAACTCTTTGAATATGGGTTTTGGTCTGCTAATGTCCTGGCCTCACTTCAGTTGGCTTTTTTTTTTTAATTTCGATATAATTTGTTCAGAAAGTTAAGGCTACTGTTTTAGAAAGTATAGTCTTGTAAAGCTGAATTTGGGAAATTCGTAAGAAGCAGTGATATACCAAGTTATTCATTTTCACAGAAGACATTCGAATACACCCCCCCCCCCCCAACCCCTCATGGGTAGTGGGGCGCAACTTCGATATCTTCAATAGGGACCAACCTTTTTATTGCAGATTACGGTTGTATGGCAAAATCTACATGCATTTTGTACGGAGCACTTTCTTCGTTTTGTCACAGAAGGCACTGTAGCTGGAGGAATACAAAAGGGTACACAATCGTAATTTACGACGTGCTACTCAATGGCCCCTGCATATCGAACGGCACGTGGGACTCCACCTCCATTCTGCAAGGGCAGGACAGAACAGTATTTCGTAACTTCTGATTGGAAACCCCATTCGCAACATTGTATTCCTCTGATAGATAGAAAACTCGGCGCGGCACTGTGGCCGTGGCTCGACGAGAACGCTGCTCTACTTTTCCAACTAGAATAAGTGCTCAAACGTAGTACCTCCAACTTCAATACATTTATTGATCCGCTTTTCGAATGACCGTACACAGGACAGAAGCATATCTGCGAGAATATCAGCACAGGCGTTTCTGATGCGGTCGACCATGTCTTCGCGGCCTATTGGTACTATCTTTTAGATATCCGCGACTTCAGATCCGGCAACCTTGCGGGCAAATTAATAGGGCGACTTCTGCCGATACACTGACCAGTGGTACGAGCGGTTCTAGGCGCTACAGTCTGGAACCGCGCGACCGCTACGGTCGCAGGTTCGAATCCTGCTTCGGGCATGGATGCGTGTGACATCCTCAGGTTAATTAGGTTTAAGTAGTTCTAAGTTCTAGGGGACTGATGACCTCAGATGTTAAGTCCCATAGTGCTCAGAGCCATTTGAACCATTTGAACCGACCAATGTAAACACAGTCTAATACCTCCCGTGTTTCAATTGCGTAATGCGCTGCGCGACCGTCATGCTGAAACCACACACGTAGTCGAACGCCCAGGGCAACATCCTGCAATAGTACCAGTAATTGCTGCTCCAGAAAACGTTCGATATTTGCTTGTTCCCTATGATGCCACACCATACATTAACCGACAGTGGTAGTTACGGTCAGCTTGCCGTTAGTAACGCATGCTATGCCGGTTAACGCTACCATGGTCTGTGAATGTAGACTCTTTGGAAAATAGTACCTCGACAAGAACGTGGGGGTCGTTTGCATTTGCATTTGCTGGCGTGCCCATTCACGAAACGCTACCCGCTTATGGAAATCGGCACCATTACGTCCATGGTGCTGTGACACGTGATATGGATGATACGACGATACAGTATTGAGACAATACTACCCACGGACCCGCGGTGTAATTTCCGGGCGCTTGTCCGTGGGTTGTTGTGCACTGCGGCTAGCGTAACTGTTTCATTAGCTTCTCCGTAACAGGTTCGCTTTGTTTTCTTTTGCCAGTCTGTACGCTGCCAGCAGACATAAAAGCGTTCGCAACCGTGTAACAGAACGAACGAGGGCGAGCTTTCTCTGGAAAACACTCGGCATACAAGGAAACACCAGCTTCCACATTTCGCCTACATTCTCCGTAAATCATGATCATTTCAATTTCTTCTTCTGTGGTTGCAACATACATCGTCCACTCGTAAGTTTGTTCTCCAAATAATATGTCGCAGTGCAGGCACCAAACAGTGCGCAAGTATTGTAATGTTTGGAGCCCACATCTGCTCTACGTCTGTACGATGCGCAAGTTCCGGTCCAGTGTACTGCCTGTTATTATACGTCGTAGTTTGCTTCACGTCTACGGTGGCGCGTCGAGATGTCCCCTGTTCTACATGTCGGAGAAATATAACGTTGCGAATGGGGTTTCTGATTAGAAGTTATGAAATACTGGCTGTCCTGCCATCACAAAGCAAAACGAGGATAATGGAATGTAGTCGAATTAAATCGGGTGATGTTGAGGGAATTAGATTAGGAAATGAGACACTTAAAGTAGTGAACGAGTTTTGCTATTTGGGGAGCAAAATAACTGATGATGGTCGAAGTAGAGAGGATATAACAAGTGGACTGGCAATGGCAAGGCAAGCGTTTCTGAAGAAGAGAAATTTGTTAAAATCGAGTATTGATTTAAGTGTCAGGAAGTCGTTTCTGAAAGTATTTGTATGGAGTGTAGCCATGTATGGAAGTGAAACATGGACGATAAATAGTTTAGTCAAGAAGAGAATAGAAGCATTCGAAATGTGGTGCTACAGAAGAATGCTGAAGATTAGATGGGTAGATCACATAACTAATGAGGAGGTATTGAATAGAACTGGGGAGAAGAGGAGTTTGTGGCACAACTTGACTAGAAGAAGGGATCGGTTGGTAGGACATGTTCTGAGGCATCAAGGGATCACCAATTTAGTACTGGAGGGCAGCGTGGAGGGTAAAAATCGTAGAGGGAGACCAAGAGATGAATACACTAAGCAGATTCAGAAGGATGTAGGTTGCAGTAGGTACTGGGAGATGAAGAAGCTTGCACAGGGTAGAGTGGCATGGAGAGCTGCATCAAACCAGTCTCAGGAGTGAAGACCATAACAACAACAACTGCCTTCGCAGCATGTAGATGGGGTTCCTGTTGCCACTGGATATTCAAGGGCCATTGAGTAATGCCTCGTAAATTACGGTTGTGTACCCGTTTCTATTCCTCCAGCTACAGAGCCATCTGTGGCAAAACGAAGAAAACGCTTCATACAAACCGTAAGTAGATTTTGCCGTTGAATCGTAATCTGTAATGAAAAGCGCGGGTTCCCATTGAATATTCCAAAGTTGCCCCCACCACCCACGCACGGGGTGAGATGGCGGGTGAGTGTGGTATCGTTAAACGTCCCCTTCCGAGACAAAGGAATTGGAATTATAATTTTTTTATCCGAAGTGCCGTTTTCGAGATATTCAAAGTCTTCAATTAAAATGATCACCCTGTATGAACATATTTTGTTGAGAGTGCAGTTTTATTGCGTAATTAAGTTCATATGAAAAAAGTTGCCTCAGCTATGACGTCACGTACCGATTGGGAAAAACTTAGCGATGAGGAGATATTACCATCCACGACAGAGGACAGCAAGTGGGCGACCTCGGCTGCTTCATTATGGCCAGTGGCGACTATCAATTATCGTTTGAAGGTGTCACGGATTTTCATGCAGAATCTTCTCTAGACCAAGGCTGGAACGGGAGTTGTGACGGTCTTTTCGCCTGTTAGAAGCGGGATGTGTCACTGCACATTCTTCGATTTATTGTCCTTCGTTTACAATTTCTGACAGAACTCAATGACTCGCAGTACAATGATTTTAACTTCAGGTTATTAGATGCCCTTCTGTAACTTCGTATGATTTTGCTACATGCGATAGAAGTTAAAAACATATTAGCGTTAGTAACCAATAAGCTCACACGCATGGCACAAAGACTGAATCACCAACTTTGAAAGTAGGCCGCGGTGGTCTAGCAGTTCTAGGCGCTCAGTCCGGAACCGCGCGACTGCTACGGTCACAGGTTCGAATCCTTCCTGGGGCATGGATGTGTGTGATGTCCTTAGGTTAGTTAGGTTTAAGTAGTTCTAAGTTCTAGGGGACTGATGACCATAGATGTTAAGTCCCATAGTGCTCAGAGCCATTTGAACCAACTTTGAACGCCCACGTGGCCCGTTGAGAGAGACAGCTAACGTTTTAACTGAAAATATTTTTTGCCACACAGGAACTAATTATAAAAAGGCTGCAAATATCACGTAAGCGGCTGTGGGTTCCTTTGAAAAGACAAGAAAGATAAGAAAACGAAAACTGACTTTGCTGTGAATTTCGACTCGTACAACGAACTGTACTAATGTCAAAAAGTTCCTTGTAATCAAGAAGTTAGAACGTAGATTCTAAAATTAGTAAATTCTGGGCACCTGTTACATCACTGGTTAATTATGTCGCTAAACTCAGCGGTTCACTTGTTGTTGAAAACTATATTTGATGATGTACTCTGGACGTACACTCATACGGTGAAACGTGGGAACACGTAACGCACTTGGGAACAGAGTCGAACACGACCGTTTTAGTGGCCCAAGTATTATGATGGGGCACAATGCTGCAACTGGCGTAGTGATCTCCAAATCTCGGTACATTCATCGGTCAACACTATTGTGACACTGTGCACCTTCCCCATTTGCGGCTTTTATGTGTGCGTACAGCTCTGGCTTCATTATTATGGATGACAATGCGCGAACGCTTCGAGCAGCATAGATGGAGGAGCTCTTGGAACGAGCGGATATTCGGCGAAAGAACTGGCCTACCCATTTCCACTACATAAATCCCGTCGAGCACGTGTGGGATACGTTGCGGAGAAGCATTTCAGCACGTCCACATGCACCGATGGCCATCTGGCAGTTGTGAATTACACTGCTGGAGGAATGGAAAGCCCAACACCTGCATTTGCATTTGCATTAACATCTTACTCCCAAAGCCGTCTATTGTGTGACTAACTGAGCCTTACAACCTTGTTAAACTCGCAAATAGCGCGTGGGAAGAAAGGTTGTCGGTAATCCTCTGTATTGGCTCTAATTTCTCGAATTTTCTTCTCATGGTCATTACGCGAGACGAACGTGGGATGAAGTAATATGTTGTTCGACTTTTCCCGGGAAGTGGCTCAAATGGCTCTGAGCACTATGGGACTCAACATTTGAGGTCATCAGTCCGCTAGAACTTAGAGCTACTTAAACCTAACTAACCTAAGGACATCACACACACCCATGCCCGAGGCAGGATTCGAACCTGCGACCGTAGCGGTCGCGTGGTTCCAGACTGAAGCGCCTGGAACCGCTCGGCCACACCGGCCGGCTCCCAGGAACTGCTCTCTCGAAATGTCAGTAGTAAATCTCTCCGTGATGCCCAACGCCTCTCTTGTAACGTCTGCCAATGGAGTTTGTTGAGCACCGCCGTAACGCTCTCGTGCCGACTAAGCGATACCGTAACGAAACGGGCCTCTCTTCGTTGGATCTTCGCTATTCTTCTGTCAGCCCTGCCAGATAGATGAACAGTACCCAAGAGTCGGTCGAACAAGCGCCTTATAAGTCACTTCCTTCGTGGATGAGTTACATTTCCTTAAGATTCTTCCCAGGAATCTGTGTGTGGCATCTGATCTTCACACTATTTATGTTGTCATTCTAGTAAGGTCGCTCTGGATAGTAACTCCTAGATAATTTACGGCCCATACTGTGTCCAGCGTTTTGTCATTAACTGTGTAACTATACAGTAATGGATTTCTTTTCCTATGTGTGCACAATATATTACATTCATTTACGTTCAGGGTCAACTGCCAGAGCCTGCACCTTTTATCAGTTCTCTGGAGGTCATTCTGCAAATCGTTACTTTCTTCTGGCGTTGCTACTTTCTAATAGACAACTGCGTCGTCTGCAAACAGCCTGCAAACAGCCTACTATGCCAAGGATAGTAACACGTTGCGGAGCATGTCTTTCCGTCTGCGATGATTACACAATCTGTTAAGAACAATGTCCCACTTCTGACAACGTCCAGGGGACCAACATCAATCGCAGTGGCTTCAGTGTAATTATTATCTCTGAATAAAAATCTCATCTTTGTTCGGCTCATGCGGATTTCTTTCAGTTATCTTGTGTACTACACTGTACCAGCTCTTTCTGTGTATGATCCAAGTTTTATCGAGCTACGATACCGGGTAATGACACATGAAGAGAAAGTTACTTTTGTCCTTACGATTTCCACACCAGTATATTTGACATCTGTCGCCATAATGTCGCAAGTAGCGAACTGGCGTAACTGTCTACAGTTGCGAACTAGCCAGTTATCGCAGAAAGATAATTTTGATCGTGGTTGTACATTCATATAGAGAAAAATAGATGTTAAGCAGTTTATCTATTTTAACAATGTGCTATTCTGCAAACATTTTATTTTAAAATTTAGTGCGATGCCTAAGTGGTGTATAGCATGTTGCAACTAGGCCATTCTGTTGACTGTAACACGAAAGTAAGTGAATCATAAATGCAATTTTGACATTAATATGTCGCTACGAGAACAGTGTGGCTAAATCAGATTTTATTTCGCACAGATAGAGCAGTCACAATGCAGGGTACAACAAATATGTCACTACATGAATATATCTGAATATGAGCAAAAGCCTTAAACATATCTTGCAAAATCAAGTTCAAGAAAGTGGCTAGGTGCTGTATTTCCTTGAGTGGTTTAGACCAAAGCCAAGATTGTGAAACTCCACTGTGACGCTCTCAAAGGAAAACGTATTGCGAGAAGAAAGGTAATCAGATCATCAGCTGCATGTTGTCTGAGTCAAGCCTTGTACATCTAGTTGTTAACAAGACACTTTTTGGACATATACCTGTATACATGCATGGGATATTTTCTCGTGGTATTGTCTAAAATCACTGATTTCAAGCTGGACTGTAATGGATTTTATGAAAAACTTCTAGGAGGCCATACACTGTTTTACACTGAAGAGCCAAAGAAACTGGTACACCTGCCTAGGGCTCCCGAGGGCACGGAGAAGTGCAGCAACACGACGTGGAATGGACTCGACTAATGTCTGAACTGACAGGGCCGTCCATAAATCCGTTAGAGTACGGGGGAGTGGAGGTCTCTTCTGAACAGATCGTTGCAAGGCATCCCAGATATACTCAATAATGTTCACGTTTGGGGAATTTGGTCGCCAGCGGAAGTGTGTAAACTCACCAGAGTGTTCCAGGAGCCATTCTGCAGGAATTCTGGACATGTGGGGTGTCTCACTGCCCTGCTGGAATTGCCCAAGTCCGTCGGAATGCACAATGAATATGAATGGATGCAGGTGATCAGACAGGCTTTCACCTGCAGAGTCGTATCTAGACGCCCCATACTTTTATATAGCCTCCACCAGGTTAAACAGTCCCCTGCTGACGTGCAGGGTTAATGTATTCATGAGGTTGTCTCCATACCTACACATGTCCATCCTCTCGATAAACTTTGAAACGAGACTCGTCCGATGAGGCAACATTTTTCCAGTCATCAAAAGTCCAATGTCGGTGTTGACGGGCCCAGGCGAGGCGTAAAGCATTGTGTCGTGCAGTCATCAAGGGTACACGAGTGGGCCTTCGACTCCGGAAACCCATATCGATGATGTTGCACTTCTGTCACGTTGAACGATTCTTTTCAGTCGTCGTTGGTCCCGTTCTTGCAGGATCTTTTTCCCGCCAGCGATGTCGGAGGTTGGATGTTTTACCGGATTCCTGATATTCACGATACGCTCGTGCAATGGTCTTACGGGAAAATCCCCACTCCATCGCTGCCGCGGAGATGATGTGTCCAATTGCTCGTGCGCCGACTTTAGTACCACGTTCAAACTCAAATCTTAATAACCTGCCATTGTAGCAGCAGTAACTGATCTGACAACTGTGCCAGACACTTGTTGTCATATATAGGCGTTGCCGACTGCAGCGCCGTATTCTGTCTGTTTACATACAGTGAATCACTTTAATACCAGGACACTATGATACGTTAACCTTGTACCGTCATAAATTTATTCGTAACAAAAACAAACAAACCATATAACCAAGTATGATATTCCGTGATGTGTTTCGTAAATAACAGGATAAACTTTATTAAGATAACGTACATAAGTTCTTTGATAATACTATTTAAATAGACTTCGGTCCTACATTCACGTTACTTTAATATCCGGACACTTTGCAGAACTAATCATTTCAAGACAAGTTTTTGTGGAACATTAAATGTTTCAACGTCTTGTCGGGTAGCCATTCTGTTTTATCACTTCTTTCAAACGCTGCGGCATACTGCAAATGATCTTTTTCAAATGGCCCGCATGTACATTGTCCCATTCTTCTTTTAATCGACGCTTCAGAGTTTCCTTGGAAGATACTGGTGTTTTTCTAATAAGTCGCTACCATTCTCTCCACACATTCTCAATGGGGTTGAGATCTGATGATTGAGGTGGTGGTTGTAAGACTTTGGAGCATTTGTACAATTATTCCTGCACAATGCGAGCCTTATGTTTCGTGTCATTGTCCTTTTAAAACTTGAACGTGTTCGATATCCTCATGGTTTCAGCAATTTTCCGTAAATTCTTCTTTAATATATTCAAACAGACATATTTGTCCATAATACTGTCGATGAACGCAAATTCGCCCGGTCCAAATATCGATATACAGCCCCAGACAAGAACGCTGCCACCGCCATGCTTTACAGTCTGTTTAATATTTGTAAATTCTTCGTTCTTCTTCCTCCACACCATGCTTCCTCCATCCGACCCAAAAGATTAAATGTACACTCGTCTGCAAAAATGATGTCGTTCCACCGTATTTCATCCTTCGTAATGAACTCCCTGGCAAAGTAAAATCTCTTCTTTCGATTCTGTTCATACCCATACGGTTTCTTCCTGGCCACTCTTCCACTGCAGCTACTTTCATTCAACGCTCACGTGATAAGCTGGGTGCACTGAGTGTAGGATCCTTCTTTATTTTCCGTATAAGCTGCCTCTTGTCACTTGCACCCGGCTTCGGTGGCTGGTCCTTTTGCGGTACAGAGTCGATAGGGTCCTCATTTTTGACTCGTCTGACGATATCTGCCACAGTACTCTTACTAATGTTGAGCGTGGCAGCAATTTGTCTATATGATTTATCTTTCACGTTGTGAAAAATCACAAGCTGTCGTATCTCAGAACTAGTATTAGCTTTGCCAGCCGGAGTGGCCGTGCGGTTCTAGGCGCTACAGTCTGGAGCCGAGCGACCGCTACGGTCGCAGGTTCGAATCCTGCCTCGGGCATGGATGTGTGTGATGTCCTTAGGTTAGTTAGGTTTAAGTAGTTCTAAGTTCTAGGGGACTGATGACCATAGATGTTAAGTTCCATAGTGCTCAGAGCCATTTCAACCATTTAGTATTAGCTTTGCGTGGCACCGTATCGTTTGGACAGTCGACCGCACCTTCTGACTTCACGTATTTACCCTGGTGTGAACGGTGAAAACGAACCGCGGCGTGATCATCGAAGAGTGCTTTATTTCAATCGCATTATTCAACAAATGGTGTACGTTGTGCAAACATCATTCATACTGTTATATACTAGATGTCTACCTTCATATAATACGTGGATATATTATATTTTTGTTTTATCCAGAATACAGTTATGATGCAGCAAAGTAAAAATCTCTTAGTGTCCGAATATTAAGATTATTCACTGTATCTCTGTATTTGAATACGCATGCCTATACGTTTCTTTGACGCCTCAGTGTAATACAGATCACATATATTTAGAAAGAGTGTTTATCCGTCAGGATAATATTAACGTGAGTAGGAAACGCAACCTCCAAATACACATCTGGTGAACACACTGGATAATTACTATGGCAGTATGAACTGGATTCATGAGCGCTATTCATACCTAATAGGTAGCTCTCGCATTGTTGCATTAGTTGTAGTATTATACCTCAATATTTGCAGAGTGTTCTTCCATACACTTTTTCTTTTAATACAAACAATCCTGTTGGAAGAACATCCGCAACTGAGCATTTTAGCAGAAGTTGAAAATACCGCTTCAGTTGTAAATTTCTTTATTTTCACACGATCGGTTTCGGACTGCCATAAGCCCATCTTCAGGTCTCGTACTGGAAATAGCAAAAGACAGGAGATAATTTTCATGCGCCGCAAGACACATAAGAAACAAAACTTTTTTTCTCAAAAAAGTTTTAAAAACATTTCGAAAGCGCCGGTTGGGCGTGTTTCATTGCGCTTTACGGTTTATATAATGATTTTATATCGCACCTTCCACTCAGTTTTACCACAGTTTTGAACCGACGTGTTCAATACGCTCCTTTACTACGCATAATGCACTTTTAACTTATTTCGTTTATTTTTTATGTTTTTTTTTTCTTCTTCATTTTAAATGTAAACCACTATATTCAAATTGTGAACGGCCGCGTTCTTCTCCCCGTCAATAGATGGCAGCACTTTTGCCACTCTGGTTTACCAATTTGCCTCCTCGTTCGCATCCGCCACTCTCTGTTCTAAGCTCATAGGCAGCACACCGCACCTGGTACACGCGACGCTCGGGGATCACAGCATAGCGTTAAGTATCGAAATATCATTTGTATATTTCCCTAACCAGGCAGTCGCCCGTAGCACTGTCTGGTGCCACTTTCGCATTGCCGTAGATTTCACAGCACCTAGCCCGACCGGCGATTTCGAAATGTTTTGTAAAAGTTTTTAAAACTTTTTTGAGAAATTATGTTTTTGTTTTTTATGTGTGTTGCGGCGTGTGAAAATTATCTCCCGTCTATTTCCAGTATGACACCTGACGATGGGCTTATAACAGTCCGAAACTAGTCGTGTGAAAATAAAGAAATTTACAGCTGAAGCGGTATTTTCAACCTCTGTTGTCTTTTAATATCGAGTTCACATTTTTCCGCTTGTGAACGCAACTCTTGCTCTGTCTTTGTTTATCTTTAATAGGACACAGTGCGTTTCAAAACAAGCTGTGAATCAAATAGATCGCATCAAAACTAAAGTGGAAACAGTTGACAGCAGTTACAGAATGAGGGATGTTTCCTGCAGTTGCGTGGTCGCGTGCACACTTTTCCCTGAAACACTTTTCACACACTCATCTTTGCGGTCGGAGTAAACCACATTGTGTTTGCCTCCCACTTGAATGAATGACTATAGAAGCTCTGAGTAAAGTATCACTCGCGCAAGGCATGTCTTTTTTACGTAGGGCACTAAAGTGGAAGTTTCCGAGGCAAAGAGCACGCTTAAATTTCGATACAACCATTACAACTGTGCTTTGGGCACTCCTAATGAGGTCGTATAACAAAGGTATAGTGTCAGAAAAACACACATTGCATTCCAGATTCCGTAGAACAAATCAGTCTTCTATGCTGCAGCAAGCACACCTGGAGATCTACGAACGCTATAAATAATTCAATACCTTCTCTTGCTGACAGTACGGGTAATGTAACTGATGATGATAAAAGCAGAAGGCCGAAATTCTAAACCTAGCTTTCAAAAACTCCTTTACAATAGAGGACTGCAGCGCCATTCCCCCTTTCAATTATCGAACAAACGAAAGGATGGCTGACATAGTGTTTAGTGTATCTGGGATTGTAAAACAGTTAAGGTCCTTACACGCTAGAAAGGCATCTGGCCCAGACAATATCCCCGTAAGATTTTATGTTGACTATGCTACAAACATAGCACCATTCTTATCCGTCATCTATCAGAGATCATTGGAACGGCGGAAAGTTCCACGGGACTGGAAGAAAGCCCAGCTCATAACAATCTATAAAAAGGGTAGAAAATCGGATGCACATAATTACCGGCCAATTTGACTGACATCGATTTGTTGTAGAATCATGGAACATATTTTGTGTTCAGACATAACGACCTTTCTAGACTCTGAGAAGCTCATCTGCAGAAACCAGCACGGTTTTAGGAAACAGCGGTCATGCGAGACACAGCTGGCCCTCTTTGTGCATGATATACAACAGGCTCTAGATGCCGGCTCCCAGGTTGATGCCATATTTCTCGACTTTCGAAAAGCGTTCGACTCAGTTCCGCACTGTCGCTTGCTACAAAAAGTGCGCGCTTACGGTCTATCCGATGACATATGCGGTTGGATAAAAAAGTTTTCTGACAGGCAGGGAGCAGTGTGTCGTCGTGAATGGGGTGAAACAAGCCTAACTTCATGTGTGCCCCAGGGCACGGTCGCAGGTTCGAATTCTGCCTCGGTCATGGATGTTTATGATGTCCTTAGGTTAGTTAGGTTTAAGTAGTTCTAAGTTCTAGGGGACTGATGACCCATAGTGCTCAGAGCCATTTGAACTGCCTCTCTGACCCAAGCTCTACGCAATGGTTGGCTACACTGCTCTTAACATTCACAGAACCATGTAGCGGCTTACATGGAGCCGTTACAGGAGAGAGCACGGCTAGGACTCCCTCTGCAGGTAAAAACCACTGAAACTGTTTCCCAGAATCACTTGCATGGTCTGGTCGCTGAGCTTAGCGCTAATGGTCCCCAACTCAGCTCACTCCCCATTCTTGGTCACCTCGCTACGGCCTCCCGGATACAAATTCCCTACGGGTTACGGGTTACACCTGCAATTACAAGATAATTCTGCCCACAATTTCCTCGTATAGAAAAGGTGATAAACCACACATAGCATTTGTGGAACGAGAAAACACCGAGGCTCATAACCTACAATATGAATGTTAGTCTTACTGAGAATGTTGTTAAAGTGTGAGAGTAGCACGCCACTTCTCAACTTCAGACAGTGCACTAACTGTTTGTACTGCTTCGTAGCAGTGTTGCATTCTCGCTGCACTAGACCTGACTCTTTGTCATGACACATAGTTAAGACTTGCCCCCGCTCTTTGGCTCATCGTGTTACCCTTGGCTTGACTCATATGATGATGATGATGTCCCATACTCCTTGACAGAGCGTAGAGGATCGATACGGGAGACCCGCACCGCCGTACAAGGCAAGGCCCCAGTGGAGGTGGTTTGCCATTGCCTTCCTCCGACCGTAATGTGGATGAATAATGATGAAGACGACAAAACAACGCCCAGTCACCTTGAGGCAGGGAAAAATACCTGACCCCGCCGGGAATCGAACCCGGGACCCTATGCTCGGGAAGCGAAAACGGTACCCCGAGACCACGAGCTGCGGACAAACAGAAATTATATCCAGACTGTAATTTAAAAACTGCTGTGTTTGTTTCTTTCTGGCTGCTTTGTGTTACATTTTGACGTAGTCGTTTAGTAAGTGCCAGCTTCATTTTGCCTGTCATAAGTTGATCTATCCTTGTAATATGTTTTTTGTATTTATTTTTTCTTTTAATTCCTATTGGTTCCTGATTCCCTACAATCTACGTAGGTACAGATGCCACTGTCCAATCCCTGGCTCACAGTTTACACTACTTGAACAGCATACCACAAACGGAGCTAAACACATCAATCATAGACACAAGCATTCATAATAAACGTAACACCGACTCCAGTCACGCTTGTATTACATCCTGACACCCAAAAAAGTGTTCCCTCTTCTTCCTAATAGTACTTACACCATTTTACAACACCATTCCCTCCACAAATTACTATCCAGAACTTTGGTAAACCTTCAAAATACTACTTTCCTCAAACCAAACAAACCACCATATGTTTCTTCATCTCACTGCTCCATCAGCCTTACCTCAACACTTGAAACAGATAAGAATCCTCCCAATCAAACACAGTGGATCGCAACATAACTTCTCCCCTGATGATTAACTCTTGTACCTCATTTATCTCCTATCCCATAGTAGAACAACAACAAAAATCTGCAATTTTTGTATTCTCTGAACTAGAAAAGGCCTTTGACCGCTAACGGCATTCCAGTCTCTTTTCCAAACTCCAAACACGTGAGGATTATGTGCGCCTTATTGCATTCTTCCAAGCTAACCGCCCATCCTTCGTCACTGTTAACAACACCAGTTCCCATATCTTCCACCCTAGTGCAGGCGTGCCCTAGGCTTTGTCCTCTCTCCTCTACTTTATCTCCTCTACACTGCCGATATGCCCAACCCTCTCCGCCCGCCCACTTCCTTCAGTATGCTAATTACACCGCTTTCCTAGCCCTCTAGCCTACATTCCATGAATCCTAACGATTCCTCCAACTCCATGTTAACCAGTTTATCTCCTGTTGTAACCAATCAGTCCTCGAGATAAACCATACCAACACCCAGGTAATAATTGCACGAACGACCCCTTGTTTCCTACCTTATGACGTCTACCAAATCATTTTTGGTGATCCTATCCCACAAATCAACACATGGAAAAAATCACAGACTAACACCAAACCAACGACTAACTTGGAAACTACGTATTCTGACCATACAACAGAAAGCTCACAACAGATTAAAACTACTAACTAGCCATACATAGGGACTGCGACATCCCACTATCCTCCACACGTACAAAACTTTGATCCGACCTATATTTTCCTATGCTAACAGTGGATGGATATCCTCTCTTGCAAAGTTGTATAATTTTCTTCATGTACTTTACCTCCATACACTGGGCATCAGTTTACCTTTCTCCATGTGGATCCTTTGCCATCTCATCAAGTTCCCACCTCCCTCAATTTGAACGTCTCTGTACATGAAATTATCTGCAAACTGAACTCCACTCGTTCTGTTGCCTATTCTTTGATTTTTATTTCTGGTACACGTTTGCTGGCATATTCCACGAACTCTACACCTACACACATTCTGCATTCTCTTCCAACGAAACTTCAACCGACTCCGTCTACCACACAATGAAATCCGCACCGAAATGTATCCAGTCTATCAACTGTCACTCTTCCGCTCCTACCCTACCCACCGCATCACAGCTCCCTCTTCCCCTTTCGCCCTTCCATCTTTCCTCGCCACCTTTCTCTGCATTTCCTTCTTCATAGTACGGCACTGCTCACACCCCAGCCTCTCACAATCTTTATGTCTTGCCACCAGCCACCCCAACGCCTACTGTCATCTCCAAAAGCAAAACCCAATGGTTTCTTACACGTATACCCTCATCCCAAAACCCTACAGAATACCTATCGTTTTCTTTCCCCCAATATTCCCCTCACCCCCCCCCTCCCCCAGTCCAATCTTTAAATTTATAGTGATAGTGAAGTGCCAAACTTTAAGATCATTATTTGTCTGCAATGTCTCTTTAAATATAACTAACAATTATAATTAATAATTAACGTTTTACCTTTTCGGATTTAATTAAAAACGAAGACGTCAACAGTTTAAAGTTATACCAATAACATCAATGAAATTCATAATTTTATTAATTTTAAAACGTATGTAAATGTTTAACACTTTAATTACATTGTTTCATCTTTAGATACGAGGGTCGTTGAATTAATAATGCCCCATAAATTTTTTCAGAACGTATTTATTCCCAACAGAATTTGGTGATAATATCAGTCAACATATTTTTATACGTACTGCAGTCTCCATCACGTTGTACGCCTTATGGTGTCTTCTCATTGGACGTGGAAACACACGTGGACGAGGACTGGTGGACCGGTGACTTCACAGCGTTGAATTCCACATACCACTATAATGCGAAGGGTTGTAACGCTCCCGCCCTTAAACGGACGTACGTTATCTGTATAAAGCCTGTACTGTAATAAGTTCACGGGCTTCACCTTATAAACAAGGATTTTAGTACATAAGTTGACCGCGTGTACCTAATAGAAGCAAGATCGGACTTATACTCAGTCAATAACTACAGTGATGCATCAAGCAAATGTAAAGTATAATTGTTCGTTCGCATGGACAAGAAGTACACACAGTAGATGCTACCGTTAATTAATAATTCGGTCGCCAGCCTACTTAGGCAATGAGTGAGTTTTTCCTTGTACAAGTGGGTGCATGTACAAGCATAGTAACACGTAGTAATGATGCGTTATATGGCAAAGTTTGGAACCAGAAAATTCCACTGAACTAAAGCTTTCTCTTTTTGTACTAATTAGGACGAGCTAAATTTACACGATACCACACATCAATGATTACTACGAACTGCATTTTGTATATTGATCAGACTGAAATCGGGCATAGATTTCCCTAGAATAAGCAATTTTGAAAGCACATATACAATGTCACTATTGAAATTGAAAAGCAACACTAATACACTTAGGATTAATATAGAACTTAACTTTACTGGTCAAATTTGATCAACACACTTCAAGGTTTAAAAGAATGGACAAGAAAAGGGGGGGGGGGGGGCCTGAAACTGTTATGGTCGTTATACTGAAACTGTTAAGTACTGAAGGCAAATTAACACTCAAAATTATCAATCTATGGATAACTACTCCTTTGTCTTACTTCTGAATAATTTAACTGTCATTAATTCTGTCTCAAATTAATTAAATAGCATCGCTAACTCAATTCAAAAAACTCTCTTCCAAGTTAGTCATACTTTTGTTCTTTACCAACATTTGCAATAATTCACAGAACTTTTAAATTTCTTTATAGCAAAAGTTTGAATGCTGATAATTCTCATTTACACTAATTATAAACTTTCAGTTCAGGATACTCGGGTTGCACAATACGAGGTAAGGATCCTGTCTAGGTCAGTGATCAGGATAAGTCATGGTTAAGGCAATTCTGGTAAAATTCACGTTATTATTCAACAGTTAGAAACATTTTCGACACTGGTCCACACAGATACACTTCTAAAGATGAAATAAAAGTTTGACCTGTGCAAGTCGGTGCGGCGGTTGGCGGGCAGCGAGATAGCGGGCAGCACGGCACACATACAAGCACGGCTAAGGCTCACACTACATCGGCACTTTCCATCTTCTTAGCGCCGTAATCTTTCCAACTTTGTGCCTCAGATTAGAGCCATGCCAAGTATTCGTCGGAATCGGTGCACCCGAGGCTCAATGGAATCCACTTTTCCTGGGTAGCCGCCTCGGTACAGTCCGCGTTCCTCTGACCAATTCACCACTCCGACTATTACTGTTGCTCGCCTCCGACTGACTACTGAGCCCGTTGTGCCGAACCGCGCCCAGTGTGCGTTTTCCCGCGCTCGCCTGCCTCCACCTTTTCCCGCTCCCCTACAGGTAGGGTATTCACCACAGGTTTTCTACTACACATATCCTGCTGCATTACCTATGTATGGACCAAGTGTTTAAATTACAATTTTCACATCTTACAATAGTTTTAACAATAGTACACTTTCTTTTGATTATCACATTCTTTGAAATCCAACATAAATAATAATATTCATTTCAAAAGTTGCTCACTATTTCTTCAACACGACACGAAAAGAGAAAGAAATAAAGTCAAACATTGTTCATACTAATTTATCGAAATTCATACAGAAAAAAATTATTATATGTACAGTTGTCGTTACAGGGTGATATAAAGAATCTAGCATATCACGTAATGCTTCATGGAGACCCACGTGGCAAATGAGATTCAGTTTTACGTCACAAACAGAACGTAGGAGGCGCCATATTATATGACGTTAAACGTAGTATTCGTTGGGTTTTCAGTATCATAGAATATGTGGTGTGAAAATAAGCTGTTTCAAAGTATTACCAAACTGAGGATTCCTAGAAACGCGTCGTTTTAGCTGCGATCTGTTATAATAAAATGACAAGAAACTACATATCGATATGTAAAAGCTTCCTGCAGTTTATGTTTTTAGTGTTATAACTTGTGTGCTTTGAAAATAAACCGTTTCAGTGCTACAGCGCAATGATGATGTATCAGAAGCGCGCCTTTTCGGTTCAGTTTGCGTATTAACTATCAAATAATGACACCTTTAGATATACTCTTTTGACATACGAAAGCCCAACCGCCATATCGAAACAGCAGCGTAATTGATATCGTAGTGAGTTTTGAGCTGAGAAGATAGAGGTAGTAGGTTTGCGTCCACCTCTCTCCACTTTTATCGCCTATTGTTTTCTAAATATTATGGGTCCTGCAAAAGTCTATGCTATTTGTTATAAATAATGAATTTGTAGTAATTCTTGTAGCGAAGGCTAACGACTGGAGTGTTTCCCTAGTGGCCAGTAAGCTTAGCGTGACTGCTAGTCAATGTCAGAAAGTAAACAGAAGATGCGCAATGGAAGGTTCTGCTGTTATGAAACGTCCTGTAAATTATATAACCTATCTTCTAGTTTCATGGACTGCATCAGTTTTGTATCTTACCGGTAAATATCTTTTTCAGTGATGGTGAGCAACTTCGAAAAAATATCCTCTTCCATTCAAATTAAATTACGAAACCGATCTCGATCTTGAAATCACATGCATAATAATGCATGCGCAGGCTGATAGCCCGCCCGATTTGCCGTGCAGTCTAAGGCACCGGGAGGGAAGGGGTGCCGGTCACCGGCACGAATCCACCCGGCGGACTAGTGTCGAGGTCCGGTGTGCCGGCCAGTCCGTGGATGGTTTGCAGCGCGGTCAAGGGCGCCTTGCCACGGTTCGCGCGGCTCCTTCCGTCGGAGGTTCGAATCCTCCCTCGGGCATGGATGTGTATGTTGTCCTTAGCTGAAGTTAGTGTAAGTTAGATTAAGTAATGTGTAAGCCCAGGGACCGATGACCTCAGCAGTTTGGTCCCATAGGCACTTACCCAAATAAAAAAAAAATAAATAAAAAAGAGGAAGAAATTGCAGGCTGACATTAGACACAAAATTCTAACGGTTCTAAAAGAAGTGTTGAAGGCTTGGGGCATTATTTAATGAATGACCCTCGTAGTTTCAGACCTTTTCGGCTGAAAAGCGATACGCAAGAATTTTTACTGCTGACAGTCCAGTTTCCGTCCATATGGAGCAAGGCGGACGCAACAACAATAAAGAACAAAAGCAAAAAATTCCTTGTGGCTGTTATGACGATCGAGTGGCAAGCCAGTGTAGTGTAGTGACGCAGTAATGCTCCCGCGGAGACCGCTGGCAGCTGAGGCAACACAGTGCGTTATGTGTCGCTTTGTTTATTGCCGCGCCAAGCGTAGTTGCTCCGCGATCGTTGTGGGTCCATAGGCAGGCTACTACCGAACGAGGCGGCGCCGTGGTTAGCAAACTGGACTCGCACTCTGGTGGACGACGGTTCAAATCCGCGTCCGGCTATCCAGATTTAACTTACCCGTGATTTCCCTATATTGCTCCATGCGAATGCCGGAATGGTTCCTTTGTAAGGACGCGGCTGATTTTCTTCCCAATATTTCCTTAACCTGAATTTGTGCTCCGTCTATAATGACATCGATGTGGACGGGACTTTAAATGTTAATCTTCCTACTGTAGGCAGGCTACTGCTGACAACCAAGACGAAGAGACCTTGTATCGACTGGTCGAGATTCATGTTGACAGTCGGCTTCACAATCCCAGACCCCTCTCCTGTCTCTCTCTTAAAAGTAATTGGCAGCCTGTAAGCTTCTAGCATATCGTTAAGCTCATTTTATACGAACGAATTTCATGGGAAATCGAGCTTACTGCAATGGCCCGTGCGTTATATACCTGTACTGTGTAGTTATTAGCAGTAGTAGTATTAGTAGTAGTTTTATTACTCCATTGATTACTTTTAAAAGGGTACTGAACATGTCATATCACAAATTAACACCAAAGCTAACCTCATCGTATATACAGGCATTCACATTCTTACAGGTCTGCTTTCACGAGACTGGGGTAGGTAGTCGTTCATAGTCTTAAAGTAGGAACCGTCCCAACCTGAAATAACGTGGGAAAACCGCGGAAAAAGTAAATCACAGTGGTCGAATGAAGATTGGAACCTCTGTGTTTCCGAATACAGGACGAGTTTATTTGGAACAGTGATACCTCATTCGGTTTATCGCCAGTGTACAATAATGTTTCGCAAAGACGTTACGGTATTTGACAAGAATCATCTTTTCGATGTTGTAGCTTTTCCTACTCCCGTACTTGCTAAGAACAAACCGGAGAGGAACTACACCTTATGCGGGACACCGCTTTTATAGTTCTGTTGTCCTAGAAAGGTTTCAGCACTTTGTGTACTACCTTCAGTGGGCTTGTTTGTTTATCTTCTTTGTGAAAAATTGTTGTTAATTATTAACCTCTTGTGTATGTTATATGAGTTTTGATTAAGAAGTATTTACATTTGTACAAGGAGCAATTATTGGGTGTCAAATATTTTGCATCAGTTATCATACTATTAACGCGTATGTCACTGAGTTGAGGCATTTATGTTGTTCATAAGACTGGAAGACCAACAACAAAGTGTTCAGGTTAAACAAGAAATCGTATAAGACTGTTCAATCTATAAATCGAAGAATCATTGATGACATTGTTATCGTCAGTAAGAGTGAAGAAGACTTACGGGATATCTGAATGGAATGAACAGTCTAATGATTACAGATTATGCATTGAGAGTAAATCGAAGAAATACGGAAGCAATGAGAAGTAGCAACAATGAGACCAGTGAGAAACTTAATATCAGAAAGCGTGATCAGGAAGTATATGAAGTTAAGGAATTCTGCTACCTAGGCAGCAAAATAACGCATGAAGAACGGAGGAAGTAGGACATAAAAAGCAGACTAGCACTGGCAAAGATGGAATTTTTGGCTGAGGGAAGTCTACTTATATAAACATAGGTATTAATTCGAGGAAAAAAATTATGAGAATTTACGTTTAGAGCACAGCTTTGGATGGTACTGAAACATGTTGATAATTTGGTGGACTGGCAAGGTAAGAAATGAGGAGGTTCTCCGCAGACTCGGCGAGGAAAACACTGACAAGAAAAGGTACACAGTGATAGGACATCTGTGAAGACATCCCACATCTGTCAAGATATCAGGAAATAACCTGTGTGGTACTAGAGGGAGCTGTAGAGGGTAAAAATGTAGGCGAAGACGGAGATTGGAATAAATCCAACAAATACTTGTGGATGCTACACTGAGATAAAAGGTTGGCACAGGATAGGAGAGGAATTCGTGGAAGGTGCATCAAACCAGTCAGACGACTGATGACTCAAAAAAAATTTGTTCATTCACAGTATGTTTAATATATATATTTATCAAAAAAAGTTTTGCATCACCTCGGTTCCGAGAGTACAGGAAATTGGAATACAGATCAACATAAACATCATTTCCGCTCTTTTTTTGCCCATGAAATCCACACATTGCATGTTGTACCACCATAAAGTGAGACCTTCAGAGGGGGTGGTCCAGATTGCTGTACAAACCGGTATCTCTAATACTCAGCAGCACGTCCTCTCACATTGATGTGACCCTGTATTCGTCGTGGCATACTATCCACAAGTTCATCAAGGCGCTGATGGTCCAGATTGACCCACTCCTCAACGGCGACTCGGCGTAGATCCCTCAGAGTTGTTTGTGGGTCACCTCGTCCATAAACAGCGTTTGTCAAACCATCCCAGGCATTTTCGACACGGTTAAAGTCTAGAGAACGTGCTCGCCACTCTAGTCGAGTGATGTCGTTATCCCGAAGGAAGTCATTCACAAGATGTGTGCGATGGGGGGGGGGGGGGGGGCAATTGTCGTCTAAGAAGACGAATGCCTCGCCAATATGCTGCCGATATGGTTGCACAATCGGTCGGAGAATGGCATTCACTTATCGTACAGCAGTTATATCGCCTTCCATGACCACCAGCGGTATACGCCTGCCCCACATAATGCCACTCCAAAACAGCAGGGAACCTCCACCTTGGTGCACTCGCTGGAGAGTGTGTCTAAGGCGTTCAGCCCGACCGGGTTGCCTCCAAACACGTCTCCGACGATTGTCTTGTTGAAGGCATATGCGACACTCATCGGTGAAGAGAACGTGATGCCAATCCTGAGCGGTCCATTCGGCATGTTGTTGGGCCCATCGCGCTGCATGATGTCGTAGTTGTAAAGATGGACCTCGCCATGTTCATCGGGAGTGAAGTTACACATCATGCAGCCTATTGCGCACAGTTTAACACGACGTCCTGTGGCTGCACGAAAAGCTTTATTCAACATGGTGGCGTTGCTGTCAGGGTTCCTCCGAGCCATAATCCTTAGGTAGCGGTCATCCACTGCAATAGTAATCCTTGAGCATCCTGAGAGTGGCACGTTACCGCGGCAGTTCCTGTTTCTCTGTATCTCCTCCATGTCCGAACAACATCGCTTTGGTTCGCTCCGAGACGCCTGGTCACGTCCCTTTTTGAGAGCCCTTCCTGACTGACACAAAGTAGCAAACGCGGACGCGATCGAACCGCGGTTGAACTACAGACAACACAAACCATGTACCTCCTTCCTACTGGAATTACTGGAACTGGTCGGCTGTCGGACCCTCCCCGTCTAATGGGCACTGCTTGTAATGTCTCTTGCAGCGGTCTCTCCGCGATATTTTCAGAAATTTTATAAATTATATAACTCAGTACATATCTCGAAATATCTCTTCTTATTTTACCGATTATCAATGCAAAGTAGTTTCAAGCCAAATTATTCCTTGGAGCGTCCATTTACTCCATGGAATAGCTTCTCTGCTATCTATGTTTTCTCTTATGAAAAGAATGAAGGAATTCTTGCCGATTAGTCGTGAAAAAAGAGGGATATATATATATGTATGTATTGTTGAGCTAGTCGCCATCTTGATGAGATTCTGTATGAGAAGGAATTTAATACAGGAACTAAACTAAATTAAGTGTGTTCGCGTATTATTTAACTGATTATTATTGTCAGTGTCTGCTTACTACGCTGTGTTGCACGGGATCAGTGGGGAACGTCTGATTTACACAGGACGAACCTGCCGTTTTGTATGCTCAAGATATCCAGTTACTTCAAATAAATAGGCTAACGCGTTCTTACCAGCAGATCTCCGGTCTTCCCCACGTGATCACCGAAAGTTAATAATTATTACAAATGTTTCCAGGAGATCGACTGACAATTTTCGTCGCACCGAGACTTCGAAATTGCTTCACTGCCTTATGGAATTTAAGTTAAGCTCAATTTAATAAGGATAGAACAGTATTGAACTGTGTGAATGTGATAAGCCTGCTTTGTGAATGAAAATTCCCTTAACATACGCATGTTTTTACTATCCTGATCAGTGAAGCTAAATCAGGCCGGTGTGAGAGAGGTTTTTAAAATTTAGATTCCACAAAAAAATATTAAATGGTCATTCAAGGTTGTTTCCATATTTGAGCGGGTTTAGTGACATCTCTGAACTGTCAGAGGGACTGTGTTTGTGATACAATATCCACAGTCAACGTCTATCTTCAGGAGTTCTGGGAACTGGGGTCATGCAGAACTTTTTTTGATATGTGAATATACACCACAAATCCTATAACTTGTCATCTGCAAACAACGATTTTTATTTTCTGTATATCTTTTATTTCCAACAAAGAATCGCTATAAATCGTGTTATACAGCGTGTTACTTGCTGTTTTTTGATGATGTGGTGTTGTTTCACTTGGTTTTAAGTTGTTAAAGAACTTATTCCATTTGCTGTTGCCGTTTCCTGCTCTTACGTATATATGTTTATGATATGTCAGTCTTTAAAGTTTCTGGCGCCACTTCACGTGTTGTTATAGCTACGTGGTTTTCGGTTGTTTGGTTACAATAACATGGTCATGGATAGACCTGTTTGTGTAGCACTTATCAATATTATATTTTATATGCAGATCTGATTAATAAATGTACTCACATGATGTAGTTGATGTCCCTGGTGCTTTTGAACAGATATTTACGGTCAACTCCACTGCTATTTTTGGTTGTTCTTCATAGGCACTTTTCTGCAGTTTGAAAATTGTGTTAATTTTTTTTTTCTTTTTTTTTCCGTTGACAATGAAAGATGAACCCTCACGTGGCGAGAGGTGGGAAGACGTAATGTAACCAGGAACATTGTGCCGATGATCGTTTTCATAGTCCAGGTTTTATGATGTGACATGGGAGTACTGCCCTCCAGATGTTTGGACACTGTACACTCACCGGCCAGTGTCATTGCGTCACTGTGCTCCTTTCCCATGTGCATGTCTTCAGGTGAGCATTCGGCCCTGACTTCATTTTTATGGATGATAACGCGCGACCGCATCTAAAAGCGCAGATAGGAGCTCTTGGTACGAGAGCTCCAACGACTCTACGGCATTTGTCAACTGTGCTGGTGGAGGAATGGAAAGCGCTACCACAAGAACTACTCGTTAACCACGTGACCAGTACGGGATCAGGTTGCAATGTATGCATCGCCGTCCGCGGTGATCACACACCCTATTAACAACGATATTCCGCTTTTTGTAATGTCTAGGCGATCATCATAAATCGCGCTTACTTCAGTGAAATTACTGTCTTTGGATAAAACTGCCTTTCCGTTCGTCTCATTATTTTTTTTCAGTTACGTTGTGAAGTAGCACCTCTTTCTATGTATGGTCCAAGCGTTATCGAGTGAAAGCGGTACTGATAGACAATAAAAGCGGGTTAAAAGCTGTGAGCTGTCTGGGGAAGTTAACCGTGCATTACTGCGCAACTGTTTCACCAGGTATCTAGTCTAGGTTTACCAAATTCCCAAACAGACTAACATTAATTATAATCTTTTAATAGTCATACAACAACCGGTAATATATATATAAAAAAGAGAATTTAAATAAAAAGAAAGAAATCAGTTTATATTTGGAAATTTATTTTAAGATTGATCATTGAAATTTCAGCATATTAAACTCGATTCATAACTAAGCTGGTGCCTTATTTAGGATTGTGAAAATGTGAGATTATAATCTTACGGAAGACATCAAATATGGAGCCAAGATTGGGAGACTGCATACAACACTGCATTCATAAAATAACACACGAAGAACGTTGAAACATATGCAAGAGGAAATTAACCACAACCAACCGATTCAATTTTCACCCAAATAAATTACGTTCGTAGCACAATCCTGTCCGTCATGTAATTACCACACACTGGTATACTAAATTCATACTAACTCTCTGTGAAATCTTCCCAAAAAGAATAGCTGAGGGCTACTTTGATGATTACACCACATGCTTCATGTGGTCAACTTGGTTTACACAAAGCGTATAACTCCACAATAATTTTGATAATTAAAATAAATTAGATCGAAAAGCAATTTACAAAAGAAAAACCTCGAACTGGTTACTAACGTCTTACTATTAACCTGATGGGTCAAACAGTTATATAAGCACGTGGCACTGGTCTCGCAAAGTACACCCCACGTGGGTTGAACATAAAGAAAAGTTGCTATATTGAAAAATATTGTCAAGACGAGACGTTATAATCACACAACCATTCGCATTTAAGATTGATCTTAGTTAGAGTTACTGATCAACACGTGGTTCCACTTTACTCACAAAGTAGTGACAAAGCAACTACCGGAAAATAATCTGAACTTCACACGAGAATTACACTGCGCTGCAATTTAAGATAACATTAGATGTTTTAGAGCTAAACCTGAAACAAAGGTGATTAAATTTTCAGTTAGGCTGAACTTAAGAAATCCATTGTCCTACGGACTTAGCAGACACGCGCTTAGCCGGAGTTCTTACCACTTCAGGCGCTCGCCACGGACAGACTGACTGGTCCCTTCCTGAGGGGTGGCTCACAAATACAAACGGAAGTGGCCAGAGGGGCAGCTTCCTATACCAACATGACAACGGACGGACAGGACCATACTAAGGATAGAAACCTCTTTGCTTTTAGAAAGCGTAGCTACCTGTTCCGACGTTGGTCCTACTGTTCTCTAGCAGACAGGCTTGTCTGCTACCCTCAAGCATGCAACTAGAAATACATTTGCTCATTCATCCTCTCACACAGAAGGGAAGGGGGATGACAGTATCTTATCATATACAGTATATAAAAGAAAGCGGATGTAGGTTCCGTATGGGACTGTGTGACATGAATTACATATAAACTGTGTTTTAAAGTGTAGTAGTGTGACAGATCGTTCTCGTTTATGTGTAAAAGTAACACGTTCCAATACTCAGTCTCCTCCCAGATAGTCAGAAACGCCACAGTAAATTTAGAAGAGGAATTTATGCCGTAAATGACAACAGATTTAAGAAATTAAACATGAAAGGAATCCAACAGAGACCTTTCACGAGCTATGCTACTTCGCAGTGACACATCATGCAAAAGTAACTGTCGTCCTTAATTTCTGCACAGCAATGTG
Organism: Schistocerca nitens; assembly: GCF_023898315.1. Lineage (NCBI taxonomy): Eukaryota > Metazoa > Arthropoda > Insecta > Orthoptera > Acrididae > Schistocerca > Schistocerca nitens. The sequence continues at coordinate 675,126,593 of NC_064617.1, read as the reverse complement.
TATCAGGAACAGTATTGGTCCTAATGTGCTATATCGAGGAGCTCCTGTGTTAATGTATTTCTGTTCTGATATGTGTCTGTCTAAAAGTTTATCCTTATTTGACATATATGTTGTCTCTACTCTTTGTACCCTCTCTGCTGGGTGTGGTGAGTACCAGTCATTAGCTACGTCGCTTATATCTAATGATTCTAGCTTATTTAGTTGACCCGTATGGTCAACAGTATTAAAAGCCTTCGAAAGATCTAAAAATATTTCTCTCAAGCAAACATCTTTGTCAAAAGCATCAAGCACTACATTTTAGGCTTCTATAAGGGACAGTCAAATTAAAAATGGAAGAAAAAGTAAGTTTAGTAGTATAAAAGTAATCGCCATAACTACAAATACATTTATACCAATGTGAGACAAGACGGTCAATGCCTTCATGGAAAAATGTTGGCGGTTGCCTATGAAACGATGATTGTAGTCAGGCGTGCACCTTTTCTTCCGAAGCAAATCGACGGCCACGAATGTCTTTCTTCATGAGCCCAAAAGCATGAAATTCACATTTGGAGTCTGTGCAAGGGCTTCCAAGTGAGACTTCTGCAGCGCAGTCGAAACAACTTCCAACGCTGCAGAAGTTTCGCTGGAAAGCTGTTACAGATATATTACTGGAGGCCTAAAGAAAAACATTCGCGGCCGTCGATTTGCTTCAGGCGAAGAGGTTGTAGAGGCACAATTTACTTTTATGACTTAATTTTAATAGGATAATTATTGTTTTTCATGGTAAGAAAGAGACTTCCGTATTATGTAAGCTCAGAACGTTGATATTCTGGAAATATCTTCCTTTTTTTGTCTTGTTACATTCGCTTGTCACTAAATGCGTTACGTGTCCTCCTCCGAACTCCTGTGTGTACGAATGTGTGTAATTATGCAAGTTACCATTTTGGAGAATAATAATAAGTACGATCAAATAGACACATTTTATAGTGCTTATTTGCTTTGCTGTCACTATTCACAAATTTGTTTTTTAACAGCTCATACTTTGGGAGTGACATGACTAGAATTAGCCGGCCTGCCCATAGTCTGTTTAGTTACCATTACAGCTGTCTCACTGAGACAACTAATAACTGCAGTAACTTTATAGAACCAGCTTATTGCTTTATTTTTTATCACGAACTCCGATGCAACAGAGTGAACAGGACTGGCACACATAAAATACACACATCTAAAAAAGTTTTGTATCACCCTGGTTCTCAGAACTCCTGAAGTTAGACGTTGAATGTGGATATTGTATCACATTGACTATTCAGAGCCGGCCGGTCTGACCGGGCGGTTCTAGGAGCTACAGTCTCGAACCGCGCGACCGCTACGGTCGCAGGTTCGAATCCTGCCTCGGGCATGGACATATGTGATGTCCTTAGGTTCGTTAGGTTTAAGTAGTTCTAAGTTCTAGGGGACTGATGACCCCAGAAGTTAAGTCCCGTAGTGCTCAGAGCCATTTGAACCATTTTAACTATTCAGAGATGTCATTAAACCTGCCCAAAGATGTAAACAACCATGCTTGAGCAGTGCCTATTAGACGGAGGGGTCCGACAGCCGATCAGTTCCAGCCATTCCACCAAGGGAGGTACACGGCTCGTGTTGACTGTAGTTCAACCATGCCTAGACGGTCAATACCGCGGTTCGATCGCGTCCGCATTGTTACTTTGTGCCAGGAAGGGCTGTCAACAAGGGACGTGTCCAGGCGTCTCTGAGTGAACCAAAGCGATGTTGTTCGGACATGGAGGAGATACAGAGAGACAGTAACTATCGATGATATGCCTCGCTCAGGTCTCACAAGGGCTACTACTGCAGTGGATGACCGCTACCTACGGATTATGGCTCGGAGGAATCCTGACAGCAACACCACCATATTGAATAAATCTTTTCGTGCAACCACTGGACGTTGTTTTACGACTCAAACTGTGCGCAATAGGCTGCATGATCTGCAACTTCACTGTATGGGGAGGTCCATGTTTGCAAACTCGACATCAAGCAGCGCGGTACAGATGGAACCAACAAGATGCCGAATGGACCGGTCAGGATTAGCATCACGTTCTCTTCACCGATGAGTGTCGCATATGCCTTGAAAAGACAATCGTCGGAGACGTGTTTGGAGGCAACCCGGTCAGGCTGAACGCCTTAGACACACTTTCCAGTGAGTGCACCAAGGTGGAGGTTCCCTGCTGTTTAGGGTTGGCATTATGTGGGGCCGACGTACGCCGCTGGTGGTCATGGAAGGCGCCGTAATGACTGTACGATACATGAATGCCATTCTCCGACCGATAGTGCAACCATATCGACAGCATACTGGCGAGGCATACGTCTTCTTAGACGACAATTTGCGCCCCCATCATGCACATCTTGTGAATGACTTCCTTCAAGATAACGACATCGCTCGACTAGAGTGACCAGCATGTTCTCCAGACATAACCCTGTCGAACATGCCTGGGATGGATTGGAAAGGGCTGTTTATAGACGAAGTGACGCACCAACCACTCCGAAGAATCTACGCCGAATCGCCGTTGAGGACTGGGCTCTATTAAAACCATACCGTTTTGAAGTCTGAGCTAAATTTCGAGCTTCAGTATAACAACAAATGGTTCAAATGGCACTGAGCACTATGAGACTTAACATCTGAGGTCATCAGTCCCCTAGAACTTAAAACTACTTAAACCCAAGTTAAACTTAAGGACATCACACACATCCATGCCCGAGGCAGGATTCGAACCTGCGACCGTAGCGGTCGCGCGGTTCCAGACTGTAGCGCCTAGAACCGCTCGCCAACCCGGCCGGCACGACGAATAAAGGCACGCATCAATGCAGGATGACGTTCTACTGGGTATTAGAGGTACCGGTATGTACAGCAATCTTGACGACCATCTCTGCAAGTCTCACTGTATGGTGGCACAACATGCAATGGGCGGAAATAATGTTTACGTTGATCTGTATTCCAATTTTCTGTACAGGTTCCGGTCGGAACCGAGGTGATGCAAACCTTTTTTTTATGTTTGTATTTATAATTCATTATCGTAGAATTATGAACCAAGTCAGTTAATTAAAAAACACAATATTTCGTGTTTTTCATTTAACATTTGATATGAGCCGTCAATGTAACATTTACGTTACACTGGCGATTGAGGCAGAACAGTAACTATAAAAAAATTATGCTATAAGCGTAATGTTATTCTAAAACATACGTATTTCATGATTAGTTTATTTCTTCATGTATTCATGTCACAAATGAGAATGAAAAGTCGAAAAGTGCATGAAACGGGAAAATTTATAGAAATAAACAAGAAATAATATAATAATTTTAAAAAGCGTGAAAAGTAAAGGACATAAAAATTATTAAAATCATGATCAGTCTCCTACAATGAAACAAGGTAAGGCTTTGTCTCACTCCTTTCTCAATATGTAGTAGTTTTGTTTTCAGTACCGGTACAATCCGTTTATTTGAATTCTTTTTTTTCCCGAAGAGATTTTGTAATTTATAAAATTTGTAATTACTATATAATTATTTTATATTTCGTAAGACAGGCACATGATGGTGGATGTTTACATTTAGACAAGCGCTGTTTGCAGTAGTGATCTGCAACTGCTTTCAAACAAGTACTTGTTGACAATTAAGTTGTGCTGCACACGAATACCATCTGCGACTTGCTTACATATTTTACCAATATGATCAGCAGTAGCTTCGACAGATGTTTCTTGTACACTAATACGGTTATGACGAAAAGTCAACATATTATCACGATTTAGTTAAAGGTAGGTAATGTGTCATATCGAATACCTAAGGGCGAATTCGCCGGTGACAGTGTAAATGTCTTTTCGGCTTCAGCAAGTGAGATAATGTCATCTCCTGCGAGCTGAGTTCTTGTTGAATCTGTTATCAAGTCACGTGATCCTGTTATGCAGATGTTACAAGACTTAAAAACTATAATAAATAGTATAGCTAATGAGGTTACTACTATTAATCAAATACAAGAGATTTTAACTAATGAGATTGCTATCATAAATCAAAGCCAGAGAGTATGGCTAATGATTTTACCACTCTGTAGCAACAACAAGATAATTTGACTAGTCAGGTCGCACGAGTTACCGAAAACGTCAGAAACAAAACTGAGCAAGGTGCCAGTCATCTAACTGACATGTTACGACCCGATCTAGAGAGTATACCAACCGAGGTTTCAGGATTGCAAATAATTATCAAGGATATCCATGAATCGGTTAATGAACTGACTGAGAACTTTAATACTCTACAACTAGAACAAAACACTTTAAAATCAACACTTCAGCGGGTAGTAACACAAGTGTAGTATCTTTCTACCAAACACCAGAAGAAGATAGATGAGTTTTCAAGAGAGGAAGATGATCAGGAACAGAAAGGTCAAAGTGAGGGTTAAAAGGAGCAATACAACAAACTGTTACTGAAGTATATGAAGAGCAAAGCACTTCAGTTTAGGCAATTTAAAGCGATTTAGGACAATTACAGAAAACATTAGGAGAACAGTTGCCTCAGTGAAAGAACAGCGTACAGACTCAGTTTAGTACTCAGATAACACAGAATGGAATGCGGCTAAGGAACAAGTAACGAGTGGTGCAGTCCATGTAGTTAGGACTAGTAATACCTGTCACAGATCAGCATTTTTGAAAACATATTTACTGACGAAATGTGTGACAGAAATCGATCACCACAAAACCTTACGACCAGGAGTAAGGGGGCAGAACCTACTCTCTCTTCTGTTTTGCTAGAAGTCTTTTAAAGCATGGGCAATTCCATGAGTTTATTTCAGAAAAGAAAAGTGTGCTCCCAGTTACTTTTATTAAATCTTTCAAAAGTTTGTTGCCTAAAACATGGTCCAATCAACAAAATATATAATTTGTGACACGATTCCTGTTAGCTGAGGCAGCCCTTTAGGCAACCAAAACCGCGGAATCTTATCAAACATACGAACAGTTTGAGAGTGCCTTTTTGGCGAAATATTGGTCCAAATGTGTACAGGAGGGCCTACATAAAGAACTTTTTAATCTAGAACCGTATAATGTCAAACAAGGGTGTCTAAGAAGATATTTAAATGAAACTCGATTCTTGGACGAACAAGTATCTCACAAAACCGTATTACGCACACTGAAAGGGAAACTAGCGACTTACATCAAAGAAAAGCTATTAAAAAAAGTCCTTGAGTCAATTTTTATCTGCTCTAAATTTTACTGACTTAATACATGCGGATGTTAGAGACACGGTACAACAACACTAGTTATCGACATGGTAAAGCTGCGAGCCAGGTAACACCTTTAGTGCCATCAGTACAACAACAAAAACGAGCAATCAGCGGATGCTTGTGATGGGTCGTTGCTTTGCCGCCGGCTTCCCGGACGCCGAGTGGTCGACCGCAAAATGGCAATTATCCGAACTAAACTGAGGTGACAAAAGTCATGGGATAGCGATATGTAGATATTCGGTTAGTTGTAGAACCTCGTGCACAAGGTATAAGAGGGCGGTGCATTGACGAAGCTGTATTTGTACTCGGGTGATTCAAGTGAAAAGATTTCCGACGTGATTAAAGCCGTACGACGGAAATTAACGGACTTTGAACGTGGAATGGTCGTAGGTGCTAGACACATGGGACGTTTCATTTCGGAAATCATTTAGGGAATTCAGTATTCCGAGATCCACAGTGTCAAGAGTGTGCCGCGAATACCACGTCTCAGGCATTGCCTCTCACCAAGGACCACACAGTTGCCGACGGCCTTCACTTCGCCGAGAGCTGTGGCGTTCGCGTAGAATTGTCAGTGCTAACAGACAAGCAACACTGCGTGAAATAACAGCAGAAACAAGTGTGGGACGTACGACGAATGTATCCGTTACGACAGTGCGGTGAAATATGGCGTTAATGGGCTGTGGCAGCAGACGACTGATGTGAGTGTCTCTGCTAACAGCACTACATCGCCTGCAACGTCTCTCCTGGGCTGGTGATCATATCAGTTGGACCCTAGAGCAGTGGAAAACCGTGGCCTGGTCATATGAGTCCCGATTTCAGTTGATAAGAGCTGGTGGTAGGGTTCCAAGTGTGTTTGGTCACCCCGATCGTCAGAGATGAACCCCACCGAAAATTTATGAGACATAATCGAGAGGTGCAGTTTGTGCACAAAATCCTGCAGCGACAATACTTTCGCTACTATGGACGACTATAGAGGCAGGACCGGTCAATATTTTTGCAGGGGACTTCCAGCGACTTGTTGCGTCAATGCCTCATCGAGTTGCTGCACTGCACTGGGCAAAAGGTGGTCCAACACGGTGTTAGGAGGTATTCCATAACTTTTGTCGCCTCAGTGCATAAGAGAAGAAAGAGAGCCAATAATGAGTATCATCCTGGCTATCTAAATATCGGGACACGTCCCTGGAATAATCATGACAGTTATAATCAGTCTTATTCTAGCTACAGTTTGATGTAAATCAAGATAGTTGTGGTAATCAATGTCATCCTATCAAAGAAATCAACCACACTTCAATGTGCAACAACACTTACCAACAGCCAAATTCTTAATCTACACGTAATGTTGAACTGCAGTGGAGAAATCAGAATCCTGCAGTCAATATTGTTGAGGTCAGAGAGGAGGCGCGACTGTGACCATTGTAAGTAGGCTGTTCAAGTTTTTATGTTGGTAACGCCACGTAGCGCTCTCTCCTGTGTGCAGTCTGTGGCTGGTTTGAATTGTTGGAATATTCGCTATTGTAGTGTTGGGCAGTTGGATGTGAACAGCGCGTAGCGTTACGCAGTTGGAGGTGAGCCGCCAGCAGTGGTTGATGTGGGGAGAGAGATGGCAGAATCTTGACAACGGACGATCTCGACGTCTGTCCATCAGAAAGTAAATTTGTAATACTGGATATCATGAACTTATATATATATATATATATATATATATATATATATATATATATATATATATATATATATATATATAATTACTTTTGAACACTATTAAGGTAAATACATTGTTTGTTCTGCATTAAATTCTTTCATTTGCTAACTATGCCTATCAGTAGTTAGTGCCTTCAGTAGTTAGAATGTTAGAATCTTTTATTTAGCTGGCAGTATTGGCGCTCGCTGTATTGCAGTAGTTCGAGTAACGAAGATTTTTGTGAGGTAAGTGAGTCATGAAAGGTATAGGTTATTGTTAGTCACCGCCATTCTTTTGTAGGGATTATTGAAAGTCAGATTGTGTTACGCTAAAAATATTGTGTGTCAGTTTAGTGATGATCAGAATAAGTAAAGAGAGAAATGTCTGAGTGCCTTCAGTTTTGCTCAGCTGTTTGAAAATCAAATAATGTAAGAGGTTTACCAGCACAGTAATTCATAAATTTTTCTAAGGGGATGTTTCACCATCAACCTGACAAACTTGATTCGGCCTCATTAAGGTTCTTGATGATGGCCATGAAATAGGCTAGGCGCAATTTAATTCCAACAAGCCATCATCATTTTCTTAGGGCCTTTGTCCACTTCAACGCGGGGTCGGCCTTGTTCTATGGATTTGGCAACGTTAGTGTCAGGGGTTGGCTGGATGCCCTTCCTGTCGCCACATCGCACCCGCTGAGACGGAAATTAGTGAACTCCAGCTGTCTGTGTCTAGTGTAAGCCACGATATAGTGCGATCGTTTTCATATGCCTGCGAGTCGTGTAACTGAGGCAGAACGTGGGGACTGGCCCGGTATTCACCTAGTAGGATGTGGAAAACCGCCTAAAAACCACATCCAGGCTGTTCGTTAATCCGCCAGGTGGATTCGATCTGGGGCTGGCCTGCCTACCCGAGTCTATGAAGCAGCGCATTACCGCTCTCGGCTATCCTGGCGAGTACTTTAAATCCAACAAGTAACCTGTTGAAATATAATTACAATACTGATATTCGTGATGAGGTTTAGATAGTTACCATAAATGTTCAGAGGGAGTGGAAGAAACCGTATATGCTTGCATATCTGGTATTATAAGAACTATCCAAACTACTATTCTACTTGATACTGGAGCTATGTTTAATGCTATCTCCCGAACACTGTTCAATGAAATCAGCAATGTTAAAAAGTAACCTACCTACTCTGTAAACAATTGCAGAATAATTAGTTCTGTAGCTGGTAAGTCGAAACCCAGAAATGTGCAAATTCAGGTAGATGTGAATGTAGGAAATATGGTGATGGAGTGTAATTTTCTCGTGTTAGAGGGACTAATAGAAAGGTGTCGCGAGTTTCTTCGAGCAAGAAATGCCAGAACTGATCTTCAGTATGGAAAGTGCACTTGCAAATAGAGGGAAACACAGGGCCGTGGACTTCGTTAACATAAGCGGATGCCGTGACAAATTTTGTCAAAGTATACAGATAAGGTTTATAAAAATAAAATGTTGCTAATGAATAATCTCTGTGAACATGATGGCCAACATATGAAGATAGTAATGATATACTATTAAAATATTAGAAACAACCGGAATTTCTCTACAGCAGCAAGAAGGACTTAAAGAGATACTTTTAAGATATGTCCACATGTCTGATAGTAAGCCAGATGTGATGAATGCCTGTCAACACCATAATGAAGTCAAACCGCATGAAAAGTACTGTAAGAAAACGCACTCCATTCTGTCGTCAAAATGGGAAGCAGTCAACCAAGGAATTAGACATATGTTAGAATGGCGAGTCACTGAACCTTCAGTATCTCCAAATTTTAATACACTAATTCACTTCTAGCGACATCTAAATAGGGTGAGAAGGTACACCTGGTGTTGGACGCTAGAGAAATCAATCAAATTATTATGCCTGTGCCAACACTCCAGAAAAATCCGAAGCTTAACTGCGCTGAATACTGGAATAAGTATGTGTACTTTGACCTGAAGCCTTGAGTGTAGAACTTCAAGCAATATTCATTCATAGGTGTAATATGAAAGCATTCTTTTTATATGATGTAATGGAGAATATTTTTCCCACAACATAGTTGCAAAATTAATTAACTATATCTAGCGAAAGTAATATAACTGATGAACAACAAATTGGTAAATCATTTAGGTAAGAAGCACCTCAAGCATTGCGATCACTGAAAGCATGCAGTATGATAGTCAGTAGGAGGAGACTATAAGGAAGGAGAAGAAAACTGGAACGACAATACAGTAATCGAAACTCAGAATTCTGTAATGATCTGATGGAGCAACATTTACACTGACTTATCTAGCATGTAATCTTGGAAATAATAATGAATGAGAATTTGATTCATTGCTTTCAGTTATAAAATGACAAAATTATTCTCGACGAGTTAAAGACAATACCCACCTGTAATTTTTGAAGTTTATGTGATGTACTAAGTCCTAATAATACTGCTCCAGAAACTTAGAAAAAAGTACAAAATTAGAGATGCATATAATACTAATTTCTCTAATCTGGATATTTGTAAATGTTGTGGCGTAGTAAGACAACCACGCCACTTGGAAGTAGCCGAAAGGCACGCGTTAACTCACGCAGGCTAGTAGATAGGTCTGAAACAGGATACGTAATGAATGCTATAAAGAAAAGTACGTAGCTCCTGGAATACTTAACTTTAATCCATCCTTGTGGTACATCTCTCGTGACGATACAAGTGAGACTCTTTAGATACAAGCTATGTAATTCTAATGGCGCCTTGCTAGGTCGTAGCCATTGACTTAGCTGAAGGCTATTCTAACTATCTGCTCTGCAAATGAGCGAGGCTTCGTCAGTGTGCATCGCTAGCTAAGTCGTCCGTACAACTGGGGCGAGTGCTAGTAAGTCTCTCGAGACCTGCCGTGTGGTGGCGCTCGGTCTGCGATCACTGTCAGCGGCGACACGCGGGTCCGACATGTACTAATGGACCGCGGCCGATTTAAAGCTACCACCTAGCAAGTGTGGTGTCTGGCGGTGACACCACAGTAAATATGTATGTAGATAGTTTTGTAGGTAGTAAGAGAACAATAATGAATTACTATTTGCTATACCAATGAGTAAAAGGAAAGAGTGGTGGCTTTGAAACACTTGGTGGTAACTTCCTATTAGAGTAGCTTTAGTTCATCTTTTCCGCTTATTTTTTATGAATAGATAACCAAGTAAAGTATACCACTGAATTTCATGTTTGGGTCTCAAGTAATTGGATTTCATTCGGTAAATGTCGTGGTGGAGATTATTTTTCGTCTACTTTGGTTGAGAGTGGCATCTGCGTGTCCCAGCCCCTGTTACATGCTACTTTCAGTATTGAAAGCTATCGATATTACTTCTTTGTAGATGAACGAGTGGCACTGTCTGGCCTTCGACGAGGACATTATAAATGTCAAAATGTGATCCTGTCTGAATAACATACCACTTAGTTAAATATGTATGTCCTCACCACACAAGAAAAGACAATAACAAATGTGAAAATAATTATATATTGAGATTTTTAGTTGATTAGCATTTAGATTAGCAGTAAGTGAGGCCCAATCATGTATGAAGTACTTTATGTGTGCAACTATCTGTATATCCTTTCAGGTAATCCACCAAATATAGACGACACCATAACCTCCTGGAATTCTATCCCGAGTGGCCTGGAAAACACCCGTCCACAGATTCTGTAAACCTTTCCTGGAGGGTTCTGGATTCTGTTGATGAATCCTGGTCAGTCGTGCAACCGACTTTGCAGTCCAAGTCCTGTCCGTCGTCGGCAACGCAGTCATCATCAGTTCCTTCCAGTTGAAACTGACGTAAATAAAAGAGATTGCCATTTTATCTAGAATAAAGAAAGAAACTATAGTAAAGAAACAGTAATCTATACACTTGTGTTATGTAATGAGTGTTCACAGAAATTAAATGGATAACAAAACTTTTTTCTTGTGATAATTATGTGACCGAGATCAGTTTTGAAAATTCAAAAACTTTTAGTAAAATTGAAAAACTAAATTTGTTGGAAGCTTTATCTATGTACAGTGTGTGGGTTAGCAGATCGCCTGCTCACCATCTTGTTGCCCATCCACCTCTGGACCGCCTTTTTTCACGCCGTCCCCGGGCTACATTGCCGTTTGGGATCCGTGTGCAACGTGTACTAGAGTCCCTCGGTGTGGAGTCTGTACAACCCCAAATCCAAGGTTTTAACCGCTGCCACCCTGGTTACTGAAGAATCCCGGAGTGATTTTAGATTTATTGCAGTACAAGAGAGATTGCACTCCTGCCACCGTTTTTAATGCAGCATTTTCTGCCATTTCATCTGAGCACCACGACTATGTAGCTGTTTTTACGGATGGGTCGAAACAAGGGGATTCTGTTGGTTGCTCAGTTCTTTTTCCATATCGTGTCCTCAAGGTCCGACTGCCTCAGACTTTTACTGTCTTTGATGCAGAATTGTTTGCGATCTTGCGGGCACTGGAGCACATGAGACATTCTTCCTCTCCTAAATTTCTTGTCTGTTCCGATTCACTCAGTGCCCTTCACTCATTGCAACGTTTGTATGCGGCAGACAAAATTGTCCAGACCATCCAGGATGCCCTCCTCCGACTACAGCGACTGGGGAAAGTTGTAGCTTTCTGCTGGGTTCCGGGGCATGTTGGCATTGCTGGGAATGAAAGGGCAGATCTCGCAGCCAAGGAGGCGTGTCTCGCCCCACAAGTATCTCAGTGTGCTATCCCCTTGCACGCACTCACCTCGCTGTTGAGCTCACGGGTCATGCGTCGGTGGGAGGAAGAGTGGCTGGAAGTGACTGACAATAAGCTCCGTATAGTCAAGCCCACAACGCGTGTGTGGTGTACTTCCTTTCAGCCCCATCGACGGGACGAGGTTCTCCTCACTCGGCTTCGAATAGGCCACAGCCCTATGACGCATGGCTTCCTTCTCCGGCGAGAGGACCCTCCAATGTGTGGTGCTTGCGGCGTCCAGGTCACTGTGCGCCACGTTTTATTGGATTGCGTTTTATTTTCTGACCAGCGGGTCGCGGCTGACTTGCCAGCGGACCTGCCATCTCTTTTAGGTAACACTCGGACGAATGTGGTTAAAGTTTTAAAGTTCTGTGCCCTGTCAAATGTTTTTTACAAAGATATTAGGGAGAGGATTTTAATTTGCTCACTGTGTGACAAGCTCGCCCATATTTTATGTAAGTGGCCAGCCAATAACAATTTCCTGTGACATTCTTGTTGCTATGTTTCCCCTTTCCTTAGGTTTTACTTTCTTAGGTAGCATTTTCCTTCTTTTCCTGCTTTGTTTGAGTGTGTGCTTTAGTTTTCTTAGGTCTGTCCACATTCGTTCCTTTTAATGTGTGTCTGGGCGCTGATGACCTCGATGTTGAGCGCCCATAAGCCCCAACACACCACCACCACCACCACGAAGGACATCGTAAAAGATTTAGCTTAATCCCATGACTGAACATTTGTATGAACTGATTTAGCCCAAACCTGAATATTTACAAGAACAGAGAAAGGTCTGAATGTCCCGCCACAGTTTTTATCCTCGGGGTTTTTCTGCTATCCTTCTGCCTGTATGTGGGTCAATAATCAATTAAGCCCCTGAGCGTAACATTATGACCCAAAGCTCTAAATAACTTGTCATTTGCAACGAACAAGCTTTTGTATACCATATTTTCTACTAAATATTTATCATCTATGAGCATTTTAGCAGCGAAAGGTAGTTACAGTGGATTTCTTCACAAAAATGTGACCCTTTTCATGCCTCAATCAATGGGGCATTGTAGAGAAACAATTGTTTATTTTGGACTAAATTGAGGAGCAAATCTCCAAGGTCATGCAACGTGCCAGTACATGAAATTACAACATAAAAGTAATAACAGATAAAAATAAAATGTTTATGAACCCGAAAAAAGTCAATCCATTAGTTTAATTAAACGCAGTCAACAACACAACAACAATCACCTTACTTTTTCAAGGAACTCCTCGACAGAGTAGAAAGAGTGACCCATGAGGAAACTCTTCAGTTTCGATTTGAAAGCGCGTGCATTAGTGCTAAGGTTTTTGAATTCTAGTGGTAGCTTACTGAAAATGGATGCAGCAATATACTGCACACCTTTCTGCACAAGAGTTAAGGAAGTCCGATCCAAATGTAGGTTTGATTTCTGCCGAGTATTCACTGAGTGAAAGGTGCTTATTCTTGGGAATAAGCTAATATTGTTAATAAGAAATGACAGTAAGGAATATTTATATTGAGAGGCCATTGTCAAAATAACCCAGACTCGTGAACAGGGATCGACAAGATGTTAGTGGACTTACACCACTTATTGCTCGAACCACCCGTTTTTGAGCCAAAAATATCTTTTTAGAATGGGAGAGTTACCCCAAAATATAATACCATACGACATAAGCGAATGACAATAAGCAAAGTAGACTAATTTTCGTGTCGAACGATCACTCAGTTCAGATACCGTTCGAATAGTAAAAGTCATTGAACAAGATCCTGAACGTGGGCTTTCCACGACAATTTACTATCTATCTGAACACCTAGAAATTTGAACTGTTCAGTTTCACTAATCATATGCCCGTTCTTTGAAATTAACACGTCAGGTTTTGTTGAATCTTGTGTTAGTAACTGTAAGAACCAGTCTTATTGTGATTTAGCGTTAGTTTATTTTCTACAAGCCTTGAACTTAGGTCATGAACTGCATTATTTGAAACCGAGCCAGTGTTGCACACAACATCCTTTACTACCAAGCTAGTGTCATCAGCAAACAGAAATATTTTAGAGTTACCTGTAATACTATAGTGCATATAATTTATATACCCGCCACTTGACCGTACCCCACTCAGACCCCACATCACAGCCATTCTCAACATTGTGAATAATGCTTTTTTGCTGTCTGTTGCTAAAGTAAGAGGTGAACCAGTTGTGAGCTACTCCCTGTATCCTGTAATGGTCCAACTTCTGGAGCAATATTTTGTGATCAAAACAATCAAACGCCTTAGTTAAATAAAAGTTAAATAAAACATACGCTTAGCGTTCGAAACCTTTTGTTTAACCCATCCGGTACCTCACAGAGAAAAGAGAATACAGCATTTTCAGTTGTTACGCGACTTCTAAAACCGAACTGTACATCTGATAACAAAGCATGATCGATTGTCCTTACATATACAGCCGTTTCAATAACGTTAGCAAACACTGATGGCATAGAAATAGGTCTAAAATTGTCTACATCATCCCTTTCTCCATTTTTATAAAGCGACTTTACTACTGAGTACTTTAATCGTTGAGGAAACTGACCATTCCTAAAGGAAAATTATAAATATGGCTAAATACAGGGCTAACATGTGCAGCACAGTAACTTATTTTTCTGCTAGACACTCCATCACAACCATGAGAGTTCTTAGTCTTCAGTGATTTAATTATTGACTCAATCTTCCCATTGTCTGTATCACAGAGGAGTATTTCAGACATCAATCTCAGAAAGGCATTTGCCAAGAGAGTTATATGATTCCCTGTAGAAGCTAAATTTTTATTTATTTCACCAGCAATATTCAGAAAGTGATTATTAAATACTGTACATATATCTGATTTCCAGTAACAGAAATATTTTTACTGTGAACTGACTTTATATCATCAACATTGTGCTGCTGACCAGGCACTTCCTTCACAACTGACCACATAGTTTTAATTTTATCCTGTGAATTAGCTATTATATTTGCATACCACATACTCTTTGCCTTCCTAATGACATTTTTAAACACCTTACAATAACGTTTGTAATGGGCTACTGTAGCTTGATTGTGACTACTTCTAACATTCTGATATAATTCCCGCTTTGTTCTACATGATATCCCACCAGTCATCCACCCGGGCTGCCTATTACTGCTAGTACCTCGTTTAGGACGTTCTAATGGAAAGCAACTCCCAAAGAGCATCAGAAATGTGTTAAGGAAAGCATTATATTTATCATCTATCTTATCTGCACTATAAACATCCTGCCACTCTTGTTCCTTGACAAGGCTTAAAAAACTCTCTATTGCTGTTGGATTAACTTTCCTACATAGTTTGTAATTACATGTGACATTTGTTTGAGTAAAAAAAAACATTTTAGTGTTAAAATTTGTGCATCGTGGTCTGAAAGGCCATTCACGCTTTTACTAACAGAATGCCTATCTAGTAATGAAGAATGAATGAAAATATTGTCTATGGCTGTGCTACGGTTCCCCTGCACCCTAGTTGAAAAAAACACAGTCTGCATGAGATCATATGTATTTAGGAGATCTACCAACATCCTTTTCCTTACACCATCATACACAAAATTTGTATCGAAGTCACCACATATAACTAATTTCTGGTACTTCCTACAAAGTGAATCAAGAGCCCTCTCTAGGTTGAGTAGAAATGCTCTGAAGTCAGAGTTAGGGGACCTATAAACTACAACAATTAGAAGTTTAGTTTTACTAAACTCAACTGATCCTGCGCAATGTTCAAATAGTGACTTAATTTTAAGAGGTCAGTTAATATTTTCTTTTATGATAAAAGAGATTTGGATAATATGTAAGCTCAGAGTGTTAATAACTCTGGAAATATCTTCCTGTTTTTGTCCTGCTACGTTCACTTACCCGTTTTCCTCCTAGTCTCTGCCTATACGGATGTGTGTAATTATGTAAGTTATCGTTTTGGAGAATAATAATAAGTACGATCAAATACATACGCTGTATAGTGCTTATTTGCTTCCCTGTCACTGAAGATATATTTGTATTTTAACAGCTCATACTTTGGGAATGTCGGTAAGTTTCTTTCGCACCCAGAATTACCCGGCCTGACGTAATTAGTTCAGCCTCCATTACGACCATGTTACAGAGATAAATAATAATTGCATCAATTATGTAGAACCTGCTTGTTGTTTTATTTTTTTTTATCACGAAGTCCGATGCAACAGTGTGAATAAGACTGGCTCACATAAAATATTTAAAATTCACAGTCACCGAATTGTTAACCAAGTCAGTTAATTCTAAAACACAATATTTCGTGTTTTTCATTTAACATTTGATCTGGGACGTCAGTGTAACATTTACGTTACAAGGTGCACGCCTGGGTACAGTCATGGTTCCGTTGGCATCCGCAAACATTTTTCTATAAAGGCATTGACCGTCTTGTCTCACAGTGGTATAAAGGCATTAACATTTATCGCGATTAATTTTGAAATAATAAACAGTTCACTTATTTTGTCCAGCTGCCTCGATTTCATTTGACTATGCCTTATACTATTGCTGCTTCTGTTCTTCTACCACTTCGGAAACCAAACTGTTATGCACTTAGTACGATGTATTGACTTAAAGTTATTCATTAACCTATCTTTGATGAATTGATTGTTACTTCCGAGAATGATGACAGCATGAAAATGGGTTAGTAGTTTTCCATGTCTTCTGCATTACCTAGCGCTCGCACAGGTACTAGTCTTGCAAGTTTAGATGCCCTGATTTGAATGACATATAACACGTTTGTTAACAGGGCCTATATACTCTTTATGCAATGTTTCAGCACACACATTGGTACTAATTCTAACTCTACTGGCATTTTATTTTTGGATTCTGCGCAGTTTTACTGACTTTACGCTCTATGTTTGGCAGTAACAACTTTATACTAAGTGCATAAGCGTCTACAGGTGTTATATTTGTTTTTGAGGATTTTATTGCACTTGCTCTGCAGTACTTGAGAAATGCGCATTCAGATAGTTTTGTAGGGGATGTGGGTAATTTATTACTTCATCCTGCTCCCTTATCAGAATGTTCTGCTTTTGTTCGTCTCTGCCTGTTTGCTGTTGAATGACATACGTAATACATCAAATTTTGTCTTTAATTAAGCATTAGGCACAGATATATATGTATATCTTTTATCTCGATGTATTAAGGACGATGGATTAATTTCTTTCTTCTTTCATATGAAAAAAGAAAGATCATTAGGGCCTTAGTTACTTCCTACTTCTTCTGCCTAGATGCTTCGAAGAACGCCATATTTATGTATTTAAGTTAATTATAGGTAATAAGCTTGATATTGAAGTAAAATGACTTACTATTGCCGGCCGGAGTGGCCGTGCGGTTCTAGGCGCTACAGTTTGGAACCGCGAGACCGCTACGGTCGCAGGTTCGAATCCTGCCTCGGGCATGGATGTGTGTGATGTCCTTAGGTTAGTTAGGTTTAAGTAGTTCTAAGTTCTAGGCGACTGATGACCTCAGCAGTTAAGTCGCATAGTGCTCAGAGCCATTTGAACCATTTTGACTTACTATTTATTGAATCTGTACTTTAAGTGTCACTGATTGTCTATACAAGTTTGATGTATGTTTCAGCAAACTAATTCCGCTGGGAAGCGTAAATTCGATAATGTGCCGATTACGCACCACCAACGTGCTATCGTATGCAAATACGCAAATTTACTGTTAGAACTTACAGTCTAAATTGTTTATTATTCGTTGTGTGATTGTTCTTGCTGTGTCCTACGATATACTTCACCACGCTGGACTACATTTTAACACAGTCAACCGTCCCTAAGGTTGCTATATCTATCTGGGACCTCGTCGGGGCACTCTGGGATGAGAGTGAAGAAATGAAGTAAAAAATTTATTTAATATAATTACTTTTTATTTAGAACGCAATTACATGGAACCTGTTGCAGCAGAAGTAGTTGATACACCATATTTTTAGGAAGATTTCGCCTTTTTCAGCAAGTCTTTTAAACCCTTTTACGTATTTATAAAATTCCATGTAACTCATCTTGTAGTTAAACTGGCACTGTAAGGTTGATTCCCCGGTTTCTGGCAGCAGTCGATCTCTTTCATCAGTCCAGAAGCCGACATCAGTGAAAATATTCTTTCCAAAAAGGCATTATGTTCAGGAATAGAAAACAAATACTAGCATAATTTAGGAGGAGTTGGCATTTGCGTTCAGGAATTTCGATTTCCTTAAAAAATTAAATCCACCTTTCTTCCAGGGAGTGCTTAGATTTCCAGTCTTCCGAGTCACGCTTGGTTTCTAAACAGCTCTTAAAGTATGTATATTCCTGAAAACAATTGTCGCCTGAACTCTACACACCATTTTAGTCAGGTATATAATACTGTTTTCATTCAACCCCTAATCTGTGGTTTCCGATAGTGTCATCCCTCCTCTCCGTCCAAACAGGCCTTGGATGGCCCAACGGGACCGACCGGTCGCCGTGTCATCCTCAGCCCACAGGCGTCACTGGGTGCTGATATGGAGGGGCATGTGGTCAGCACACCGCTCTCCCGCCCGTATGGCAGTTTACGAGACCGGATCCGCTACTTCTCGATCAAGTAGGTCCTCAGTTTGCCTCACAAGGGCTGAGTGAGATAGCGTCATGCAATCAAGTAACTGATATTTACTGAAAGAAATAACCCATTTCTCTAAATAATCAAATGCTGCGGTATAGAAAGCCATCGTCTCTTCCTGAAACCTCGAAATCAAATTATTTCTTGGTAGTGGTTCTCATTTTTTAATTTATTCATACTCATCTTGATTCGCATACCAATAAAACTGGCAGTGTTCCTTTCATTCAGATAGTTTTGAGATTCGGTTAATATATTTCTTATTCCAAATATCGAGACTTTACTCTTCCCCACGCTTTTTATATTTTTATTCAAAAAGAAGCAAGTTTGGCTGCAGAAACATGAAGCAAATTTCACTGTTCGGGTTACTGAACAATTTTGAAATTATTTTAGGTTGCCTGCATTCGGCGTCAAAAAATAGTTTTAATGGAATCCAAAGCTTAAGAATTCTCTCAATTGCGGACATTAACGACAGCTATCTTGTTTTAGAGTGAGACAGAAGAGTGTGATGATTGACATCAGCGTATAAGCAGAACTCTTTCATTTTCTCTGTCCTTACAGCGTATATTGAAAAATAATTAAATATTTCCATGACGATTATTTTAATGTCGACAGTTAAAACTCCAGCAATGCTCGATATAGTATTGTGGAGAATATGGGCAGGGCATCGCACTCCTTACACATTTTTTGTTGGTTCTGCATTGGTATTGTCTCCACAAAAACGATTAATTTATCTAATGGAATTTGCAGTTGTCTTAAAGTGTCTAGATAAAACTTTGCAGTTGTTTCCGATCTTTCGTTATTCAGCGAATCAAACTTCAACAGCTGCTGTTGGATTCCGACAGCTTCAGTAAAGTTATGAATGACTAAATGAAACATCTTTTCAGCCTTGTGGTTCGTTGCGTCGGTGTCTATGCCGTAAAATGAAACTTATTACAGTTGTTTCATGCATTCGGACACGGAGTGTGGTGCGAGAATATTTTTAACAATCGCTGTAGCTTTGGTCCTGGCTGTAGACTGCTTTGCGGCGATTTTTGGAGTCAGGATACAGTGCGGCGTTCAGTTTTACGGTAAAGTCAAGAGAACTGAAAGACTGCCGATGCTTGACAACTTTGCAAGCTGTTGTTAGTTCTGCAACAGCAACGAGCAATTCTTCCTGGGTATCGTCTTTAATGATGAATGTAGAACCAGACTCGATGTTGATGCTACCGCGAATCTGTTTGTATGATTATTCGTAGAAATGTGATACCTCACATCTGCCTTATCTCCGTGAATTACTGAGATGAAACAGCTACAAATCTGACATAAAGCTTCTTGATCCGTGTGTCGTTTCTAGGAAAAACACCGCTCTTTTAGTGTGATCATCCGAAAAGTGACACTTTCTCTTTCCATCCTTAGGCATTTTCGTAAGCTATTTAAACAGTCCACAATTAACACTTTAGTCATCAAAATACACATCAATATACACTTCGCACCCTATATACCCGCATTATTAACTTGCACTCGTTGTTCGTATTAGGTTTAGAAAGAATCATCTTATCACATCGCTATTAAAGTGGAACTGCCCAATTCTTCCGCTTGGCGCTGCTTAAATAGTTCGAGCCCCTTACTACTGAAGAAGTCTGGTATTTTCTCGAATGATGGTGGTAGATCTAGAAGGTGCTTGCGTCGTCGATACAGGACACGCAACATGCAGCTCCATCTGTGAGACAACCTTGTCACCATAAACATGTTGACATAAGTAAAACTAACTGAGGCTGCATTTATATGTTGCGCTAACAGATGGCGTTACTTCATCACTTGAGCCAAGCTCGTAACAGTATTTTGCAAAATCGGACAAATTTGGATCTTGTCGGAATGTCGGGACAAGAAGGTCTATCACGGTGATGGTCCCAACATATCAGGATGGATGGCATCCCTAACCATCACCCAACCACTCTCCTGCATCGATCTCTACGCCTGCTTCCATCACAATCACAATGGGAAGGGTAATAGTAACACACACAGGATCAGCTACCATCCCGACCTGTGGAAGACCTCCCGCATCCCCTTATTCCTCAAAGCCAACAAACCCTCTTCTGTCACCTCTTCCTATCATCCCATCTGCCTCACCTCCGTCTTCAGTAAGGTCTTCGAATCCATCCTCTCCCACTGTGTCCATCACCACCTCCATCACCTCCACCTCCTCCCGCTTACCCAGTGTGGCTTCCGACCCTCCTTCTCCTCCGCCGAAGGCCAACTCCTTAACCTCGTCCACCTTCTCTCCCTCCAACTTAACTCCCATTGCTCCACCATTTTTGTTTCCCTCGACCTCCAATTTGCCTACAACCGTGTATAGCATCCCAGTCTCCTCTTTAAACTCCAAACCCACGCCCTGCCTATCAATTTTGTCCGTCTGGTCGCTTCCTTCCTCTCACGCCGTCCTTCCTATGTCACCCTCCACGACACCAACTCCCGTATCTTTTATCCTATTGCTGGCATCCCCCAGGGCTCCGTCCTCTCCCCTCTCCTCTATCTCCTGTAAACTGCTGATACGCCCAAGCCACCCCCACCTGTCCACCTCCTGCAGTATGCTGATGACACTGCCTTCCTGGCGCTCTACCCAACCCTTCAACGGTCCCAATGCACCCTCCAAACCCACTTTGACCAGTTCACCACTTGGTGTAACCAGTGGTTCATTCTTATCAATCCCTCCAAAACCCAGGCAATCATCATAGGTTGCACCACACGCTCCTTCCATCTCCATGATTTCTAACTAACCATTTATGGTCGTCCCATCCAGCTCACCCCACCCTGAGATACCTTGGCCTCACCCTCGACCTCACCTCACCTGGACCCCTCATCTCCTGACCAGCCAGCAGAAAGCCCATTCCTAACTCCACCTCCTGAAACTCCTGTCTGTCCAGACTTGGGGATTGTATCCTTGCACCATCCTCCACACCTATAAATCCCTCATCCATCCTATCCTCTGTTATGCCAGCATCGCCTGGATATCCACCCCCTCCCCCGCTTTTATAAGACCCTCCAAATCTTACAATGCCAGGCGCTCCACCTTGCCTTCTGTATCCACCTTTCTTCCCCCACACAACCCTGTATGACCTCATTCCCTTCCCCCACCTCCTCCTTTTCCTCCAACATCTCCACATCCTTTATACTGTCCGCAGGTTTGATCCCCTCCCACCCCCTGGTTTCCTCCTTCCTCTTCCTCTCCACCCCCCCCCCTCTGTTGCAGCACCTCTATCACTGTGCTGTATCCCTCGCTCTCTCCACCACTACACCCTCCATCTCCTTCATCAGGGCAATTTCCAGCACCTTCCCCTCCCGGATGTTGAACTTCGCCATGACATCTAACCTTCCTACCAACTGTAGCCTGGCCTCGTCCCCCTCCCTCCCCAGTGCCCCCTTTTCCTCTCCCCTCCTTCTCGTGGAGCTTCTTTTCCTCCTTCCTCCCTGAGTCCTTGCACCCCCTTTCTCTCCCCTCCTTCTCGCCTCCTTTCCCCTTCTCAAAATGGCTCTGAGCACTATGCGACTTAACTTCTGAGATCATCAGTCGCCTAGAACTTAGAACTAATTAAACCTAACCAACCTAAGGACATCACACACATCCATGTCCGAGGCAGGAGTCGAACCTGCGACCGTAGCGGTCGCTCGGCTCCAGACTGAAGCGCCAGAACCGCACGGCCACTCCGGCCGGCTTTCCCTTCTCCCTCGTTCCCCACCCCTGGCAGATCCTCCCAGGTTCTTCTTCATCATCAAGTGTGCTGCATTAGTGTTGTGACTGGTGCCGTTCTACAGTGTCATCAGTGATGTGGTTTTAATTGTGTGCTCCACCTGTATATAGTCCATGATTGTTCCGTGCTACGCCGTCCATCACGTGACTGTTTTAATCGTTCTGCGTCTTTTTATGCTCTGGCTGTACTTTGCCTGGTGCCTTTTAATCCTTACAGTGTGTGTTTTTTGTGTGTGCAATGCGTTTTTAGATTTTTACAGTCACCGCTTTTTGTATGCCTTCTTCTGTTATATTCCGCCTTTTTTGATTTTATGTTCTGCCATGTTTTCTTCTTTATATTGTTTTAAATGTGTTCCTGTCTACTTGTAATGTCTTTTGGTTGGAGAGCAGCTCCTGTGCTGCTGCCAGCCCACCCCAAATGGGGAATTGGAAATACAATAAAAAAAAAAGGATCAGCTACAGTGGGAGCTTGTTCAAATCATATCTGAACTGAAGACTAAACGAAATCATTTCCACTCCGTTGAATCCTTTGTGATTTTTCCACCCCAGAACAATCAGTATTCCGAGGCACGATGCAATTAAGTATTCCATCTCTATTCCGACTGCAGACATTTTTTATGGGAAATATCTCACATCCCAGACTGCCTTGCTTTTATTCTATGCTTTGTGTATTATTTTGTCAATAAATGACTTTTTTGCAGGAATGTTTCTGTTTCTATGATATAAATTTAACATTGTGGCTCTTATGATACTTTTTCATGGAACCGAGGTCCTTAAGGGTTTGAGAAGACTTCCTAATACCTGTTGTTATCCATTTGTTTCTGTAAGCCATTTATACTGACATGGGTACCGGTAGTTTTGGAAATGTCAATGAAAAGGACATTTTAAATAATGTTGTGAATTTACAGAATTTCGAATTTACATTGGTTTCCCTACAAACTTCATCACAACTTTTTTTGCTATTTCACTCCAAATTTTTTTCTGAAAAATGTCTTTTATAGACCTGCAGTTTATGGATTTTTACCACATCTGATTTTACTCGTATTGTTTGATAGAAATGGAGAGAGGATTCGGATCTTTTACAGCAACATCGCACCTTTCCCTGCCAATATCTGTGGTCGCATGGCTATACTACTGACCAAGAGATACATAAAAAAACTGTGAAAGATATTTCTGAGGATATTACACGTTTCATTTTGTGGTCAAATGAATACAGAGTAATAGCATAAGCAGCAGAAAATGGAATAACGGAAGTAGGAGTCGTTATGTACAAGAATGCGGGGCACAGAGTGAGTTACTGTGAGTAGTTCAGTGCCATGGTTTTTCACATCAGAATGGAAGGAAAATCAACAATAGTTCACATGTAGAGCAGTAAGAGATAGAGAAAGTGTATAAGGCTAGTGAACGGCTAATGCAGTACGTAAAGGGAAATGATTATCTAATAATCATGTGGCTGTAGGGGAAGGATAAGCAGCTGCAGCAGCAAGTCGTATACCCCTAGCGTACTTATTTGTTACATAGTTTAATTCTTAATTTCTTTGCCTGTTTTTGGGTACTTGCATTGTTTGATTCATAAATTTCGGGCGTATTGTAGTATTTGAGAGTTGTAGCATCGCGCTTTAGTACCTGAATAGTGTAAATTCGCGTAGTCGTCTGTCTTCTGTTTTTGTTTTGAACGGTCAGTGTCGGTTGGTCACAGCCAGTGTGCTCCCTGCAGCCGTTGGATAAGCAGCTGCAGCAGCAAGTCGTTTACCCCTAGCTTACTTATTTGTTACTTAGTTTAATTCTTAATTTCTTTGCGTGTTTTTGGCTACTTGCATTGTTTAATTCATAAATTTCGGGCGTATTATAGTATTTGAGAGTTGTAGCATCGCGCTTTAGTGTTTACTTCGTAGATTCTTACTTAAATTGCGTGTGAGTTTCGTATAGGAGGTGTAATTTCGAGTTTTAGTTACTGTAATCGTAAATTCAGGCAGATTGTAGCGCAATCGTTAGGCATTTGTACAGGTTAGTTAATACATTCTTTGCGTGTTTCCCTTGCGTTAACTAGGCACTGACTCGTGTTTCAGTAACTGTTGTTCAACATCGATTAGAATGGACAGGGACTGTGATTGCTGTGTTCGGATGAGGGCTGAGTTGGCATCCCTTCGCTCACAGCTGCAAGCGGCGCTGACTTCGGTCGCGCAGCTTGAGGCTGTTGCCAATGGGCACCACTGTGGGGAGCCGGACTTGGGTATCACGGGGATGTCAACCTCGTCCCGTCTATCCCCAGATCGGTCTGCCGCTGTGGTTGCCCCGGTTGCTGCCCGCAGTGGGGCTGAGCCCTCGCCTGTGGTTCATTGGGAGGTCGTTCCAAGGCGTGGCAGGCAGCGAAAGACGTCCCCGGAGGCTGATCAGAAAGCCTCCCCGGTGCGTCTGACAAACAGGTTTCAGGCACTGTCTCTGGCTGAGCCAGATGCAGCTGCCTGCCCTGTTTCAGAGGATGATTCTCAGTCTTCAAGGTCCGGGCAATCACAAAGGGTGGGCTTATTGGTAGTTGGCAGCTCCAATGTTAGGCGCGTAATGGTGCCCCTTAGGGATATGGCGGCTAAGGAGGGGAAGAAATCCAGTGTGCATTCCGGGTGGAGTCATTCCTGATGTGGAAAGGGTCCTTCCGGATGCCATGAAGAGCACAGGGTGCAGCCAGCTGCAGGTGGTGGCACATGTCGGCACTAATGACGTGTGTCGCTTTGGATCTGAGGAAATTCTCTCTGGATTCCAGCGGCTATCTGATTTGGTGAAGGCTGCCGGTCTTGCTTATGAGATGAAGGCAGAGCTCACCATCTGCAGCATCGTTGACAGAACCGACTGCGGACCTTTGGTGCAGAGCCGGGTGGAGGGTCTGAATCAGAGGCTCAGACGGTTTTGCGACCGTGTTGGCTGCATATTCCTTGACTTGCGCCATAGGGTGGTGGGGTTTCGGGTTCCGCTGAATAGGTCAGGAGTTCACTACACTCAGCTGGCGGCTACACGGGTAGCGGAGGCTGTGTGGCGTGGACTGGGCGGTTTTTTAGGTTAGAAGGCCTCGGGAAAGTACGGGGTGGGCTGCAATCTCAAAGGGTGCATGGCAAATACAGGACGTGCTTGGATCAAGGAACAGTCGGAATTGTAGTTGTAAATGGTTGTAGTTGTGCTGGGAAAGTCCCTGAGCTTCAAGCGCTAATAGAAAGCACAGAAGCTGAAATCGTTATAGGTACAGAAAGCTGGCTAAAGCCTGAAATAAGTTCTGCATAAATTTTTACGAAGTCTCAGACGGTGTTCAGGAAAGATAGATTAGGCAGAATTGGTGGTGGAGTGTTTGTGTCTGTCAGTAGTGGTTTATCTTGTAGTGAAGTCGAAGTAGATACTCCGTGCGAATTGGTATGGGTGGAGGTTATACTTAACAGCCGAACTAAGTTAATAATTGGCTCCTTCTACCGACCCCCAGACTCCGATGATATAGTTGCGGAACAGTTCAGAGAGAATTTGAGTCTCGTAACAAATAAATACCCCACTCATACGGTTATAGTTGGTGGGGACTTCAACCTTCCCTCGATATGTTGGCAAAAATACTTGTTCAAAACCGGTAGGCAGAAAACATCTTCCGAGATTGTCCTAAATGCTTTCTCCGAAAATTATTTCGAGCAGTTAGTCCACGAACCCACGCGAATTGTAAATGGTTGCGAAAACACACTTGACCTCTTAGCCACAAACAATCCAGAGCTGATAGAGAGCATCATGACTGATACAGGGATTAGTGATCACAAGGTCGTTGTAGCTAGGCTCAAGTCCACTAAAGAGACAGCTTACACTACACTCGTTCATCCTCTGTTAGAATATTGCTGCGCGGTGTGGGATCCTTACCAGGTGGGATTGACGGAGGACATCGAAAGGGTGCGAAAAAGGGCAGCTCGTTTTGTATTACCACGTAGTAGGGGAGAGAGTGTGGCAGATATGATACGCGAATTGGGATGGAAGTCATTTCAGCAAAGACGTTTTTCGTCGCGGCGAGATCAATTTACGAAATTTCAGTCACCAACTTTCTCTTCCGAATGCGGAAATATTTTGTTGAGCCCAACCTAAATAGGTAGGAATGATCATCAAAATAAAATAAGAGAAATCAGAGCACGAACAGAAAGGTTTAGGTGTTCGTTTTTCCCGCGCGCTATTCGGGAGTGGAATGGTAGAGAGATAGTATGATTGTGGTTCGACGAACCCTCTGCCAAGCACTTAAATGTGAATTGCAGAGTAGTCATGTAGATGTAGATGTAGAAGAGGAGACAGAGTAGGGGGAGCGTGTGGGATGGTATTAGTAATGAGAGAGAAGAAAGACTGAGCTCTGTAATAAATGTCAGTTACGCTGCCTGAAAAAAAATTAATACATCGTTTCAGGGGTTTCCAATTCACTCAAGATTTGTTGTTGCAACAATGCATATGGAGTACTTGAAATGATAACATTTACTGATCAATATCACAAGCAGTTACGAGGTACTAGGTACCGGCCTATGTTGAAACTCCTATATTAGTACGTGGTGTAGCCTCAATGGGAGGCAACTCAGGTGCTGACTCTGACATCCAGTCGATTTTACAGATGGTAAATGCTGACCTGGGATATGTTATTCCATGCTTTCTCGACCTTTCCACGTAGTTTTGCATGAGTTGTTGGTCGTCGATTCTCACGGGTCACTTCTCGTCCCATCATATCCCACACATGCTCGATTGAAGACAAGTCCAGAGATCGTGCTGGCCAGGGAAGTTACTGCACATCTTGCAGAGCACGTTGAGTTTCACGGACAGAGTGTGGGAGAGCATTATCCTGTTGGAACAACATATGATCTACCTGTTGCATGAATGGCAAAAGAACGGGTCTAACAACATTCTGCTCATGCTCCATGTGAATACACTTACCAGTCAGTTGTACACATAAAAAATAACATTGGTAACTACTTCAAAAATACTTTTGTCCATGACCATGGAACAAGAGCTAGACTCAACTTACATTTGCCAAGAAACAATAAACATAAATCTCAGAACAGCATTTTCTACCAATTAATAAAACTGTAAAATAAATTACCAAGAGAGATAAAAGAAATTGCAAAAACGCACTTATTTAAAAAGGCAGCTAAAAAGTACCTGTTATGCAATACATTTTATACATTGAAGGATTACTTACGTAAAAGAGAGCAGGGGTTTGTTAAAAAAAAACGTTATACAAATAAATAATAATAATGATTATAAGCTATGCATTGCACAGTACTAACACCTCTTCCTCTTTCTGAGCTCAACATCTCAATCATTATAGAGGGATGCTGACTCAGTTTTTCAGGATAGCAAATGGGAAGTTGTGGTACAGAAAATGGCCCAGAGATCACTGGTGTATGTATGTGTGTGTGTGTGTGTGTGTGTGTGTAGTGTGTGAAGTGTTATCAAACAATGTGTGTATAGTGTGTGCAGTGACTGATAGTGAGTTCGAGTGAACAGTGTGGCATTACATTATTTAATAAGTTATTTGTAAAAAAAGTATTGTATACCAGGAGTAAATGTAATGATTGTCTCTAACTAGAAGTCTGTAAATGTATGTGTACACGAATTAGCTTATTTTAAATTGGTCTATACTTGTAAATACTTTGATATGTCCTATATCCTTGTAAAAAGAGATCTACGGATGAATAAAGCTACTACTACCATTTCACGTACTGGTTAGGGTCCCCTTCCAGAAACACCAAAGATGAACGAGAGTTGTAGCTTATCGCACCCCAGACGAATGCAGTCTACGAGACAGTGATCACTAGGTCTACGTATACGAGCAGACGACCAGCGCTTGCGTGCAGGCAGAATCAACTTTTGTCGTTGAAGACCACGGCGCGCCATTCCATCTTCCAAGTGATCCACTGACGACACTAGTCAAGCCGTGCACGTCGATGCTGTGGCGTGAGTGGAAGGCGGGCTGGAGGTATGTATGCCCTTAGTCCCACAGTTAATACCTGGTTCACAACAGTCCATGTCGATAGGTCATGGCTCAGAAGCCCTCTTATCTGTGCTGTGGTAGCTGTACGATCTTCCACTGCTGGCCTTATTATAAAACGATCATGGCGGCTCTCTGTGATGTGTGGACTTCCAGAACCTCCCCTATGCGTGTGAGAACGTTCACGTGACCACTGATGGCAGCATCATTGCACAACAGATTCAGCACGTCCAACTTGTGTGGCAATTCTCCAAAAGGACTATCCCGCCACTCTGAAGGCCAATTTCATCCCTTTCAAATTCGCTCACTTTACTGTAGGACAGGGCTCAACAACTGGCCGGTTCTGAGCGCGAGTACTCGCGTCTGCTCAGGCACGTGCTCGCGAGCAGCTGCAAGGTCGCGGAGTAGGGAGGGAGGGGAGGGAGGGGAAATGCGCGCGGACGTTTGAATAGGGCTGCAGCGTGCCTATTGAATTCGCGCCGACTGTGTAACGTTTGAAGTACTACGATCAGCTCTTAACAGTCATTTCGCTGGTTAAGAATCTTGTGAAGTCGCCGTTGTGTAACCCCAACCATGCTTTCGCAGTTCAACCCCCATGGGGAGGAATTGTATCTGTTTACAGAAAAAGATGGTGCTGCAAAATGTTTAGTATGTCACAAAACGCTGAATTCTTTTAAGAAATTTAATTTGTAGCGACATTATATGTCGTACCACGCGAAAGACTACGGACGTGGAAAATGTGACTGACCAGATCGTGCACAGGAAGTTATTAAACTTAAAAGGAAGCTATCCGAAGATCTGGACGACGAAGAAAAATCAACTGAGGCAGCTCTAAGAGTGGGTTACAAAATTGCTTTGCTTTTAGCAAAATCCCTGCGCCCCTTAACTGATGGCGATTTAATAAAAGAGTGTTTGGTAGTTGCAGCGGAACATTTGTGTCCATCTCAAGTTGAACAGTGTCGGATTGTGCCATTATCTAACATGACCATTATGCGTCGCATACAGGACATGGCAGACGACGTCCAGAGCCAGCTTGCAAATATCTGTAAAGATTTTATGGCGTATTCTCTAGCTCTGGACGAAAGTGTTGATATCACTCGAACAGCGCAGCTTGCCATATTTATTAGAGGTGTTAATAGAGATCTTCAGGTGAGGGAGGAGCTCCTCGATGTAGTAGCCACGAAGAACACTACAACCGGAGGTGATATTTTAAGTAGTGTTGAAGAAAGTGTTGAAAATATAGGATTGTCGTGGAATTCTTTAGTTTCAGTGTCTACAGATGGTAGAGGCATACACTAAGCTAATAAAATTATGTGGCGTGTGTACATTCTCCTTTATTTGTTTCATTTGTCGCAGTGATAATTCGTGAGTGATATCCCTGCAGGTGGCCGCGGATTTACATCGACTGGCGGCAGCTGTTGTGTACCCCACGTGACTCTCCCCACTCTCCGCTCTGGTCCGGTAGTGGGGGTAGCGTGCTCGCGCTGCTCCGTGCTCGCGCCTTGCTGCTCACAGCTTGCTCCGTGAGCACGTATGTTGTGAAGCCCTGCTGTAGGAAGCACGAGTGTGTCTTGTGGCATGGTTGCCTGCTTGCTTCATATGTTTGCACCACACTGACAGTGAACTTCGTGGCTGTGAGCATTCACTGTTAAAGGATAAACGCAGTTGACGCTCTGGTGTCAATGCTACTACGCTCTCTAATGGTGGACGAAGTTGAAACCATTGTCAGTCCATCTGCTGTCCCCCATGTGGCACATGCCGTCATCGGATCAAAATAAACGTTGTCTTTAGAGGTGCATTAATTTTTTCCGGCAGTGTAGTAATAGCAAATACACTGACCAAAAATCGTAAGAGGAGGAGGTATACTTGGAAAAGTCCCGGCGACACGGAAAGATTCCAATTGGATTATACCGTGATGAGATAGAGATTCCGAAAATAAAATACCCGACTGTAAGGCGTAAGCAAATAATATAGATTGGGATCACAATTTAATAATGATGACGAGTAGACTAATTGTGGAAAGAGATGGGATACGTAAGTACTGAGACGCAATGATATGTATTTGAAGTTCGCTGAGGTACTGGGATAAAGAATACCACAGAAAACAGTTCAGTTGAAGAACAATGGACATATCTGAAAAGGATAATTAGAGACGTTAGACAGACAAACATACACTCCTGGAAATTGAAATAAGAACACCGTGAATTCATTGTCCCAGGAAGGGGAAACTTTATTGACACATTCCTGGGGTCAGATACATCACATGATCACACTGACAGAACCACAGGCACATAGACACAGGCAACAGAGCATGCACAATGTCGGCACTAGTACAGTGTATATCCACCTTTCGCAGCAATGCAGGCTGCTATTCTCCCATGGAGACGATCGTAGAGATGCTGGATGTAGTCCTGTGGAACGGCTTGCCATGCCATTTCCACCTGGCGCCTCAGTTGGACCAGCGTTCGTGCTGGACGTGCAGACCGCGTGAGACGACGCTTCATCCAGTCCCAAACATGCTCAATGGGGGACAGATCCGGAGATCTTGCTGGCCAGGGTAGTTGACTTACACCTTCTAGAGCACGTTGGGTGGCACGGGATACATGCGGACGTGCATTGTCCTGTTGGAACAGCAAGTTCCCTTGCCGGTCTAGGAATGGTACAACGATGGGTTCGATGACGGTTTGGATGTACCGTGCACTATTCAGTGTCCCCTCGACGATCACCAGTGGTGTACGGCCAGTGTAGGAGATCGCTCCCCACACCATGATGCCGGGTGTTGGCCCTGTGTGCCTCGGTCGTATGCAGTCCTGATTGTGGCGCTCACCTGCACGGCGCCAAACACGCATACGACCATCATTGGCACCAAGGCAGAAGCGACTCTCATCGCTGAAGACGACACGTCTCCATTCGTCCCTCCATTCACGCCTGTCGCGACACCACTGGAGGCGGGCTGCACGATGTTGGGGCGTGAGCGGAAGACGGCCTAACGGTGTGCGGGACCGTAGCCCAGCTTCATGGAGACGGTTGCGAATGGTCCTCGCCGATACCCCAGGAGCAACAGTGTCCCTAATTTGCTGGGAAATGGCGGTGCGGTCCCCTACGGCACTGCGTAGGATCCTACGGTCTTGGCGTGCATCCGTGCGTCGCTGCGGTCCGGTCCCAGGTCGACGGGCACGTGCACCTTCCGCCGACCACTGGCGACAACATCGATGTACTGTGGAGACCTCACGCCCCACGTGTTGAGCAATTCGGCGGTACGTCCACCCGGCCTCCCGCATGCCCACTATACGCCCTCGCTCAAAGTCCGTCAACTGCACATACGGTTCACGTCCACGCTGTCGCGGCATGCTACCAGTGTTAAGGACTGCGATGGAGCTCCGTATGCCACGGCAAACTGGCTGACACTGACGGCGGCGGTGCACAAATGCTGCGCAGCTAGCGCCATTCGACGGCCAACACCGCCGTTCCTGGTGTGTCCGCTGTGCCGTGCGTGTGATCATTGCTTGTACAGCCCTCTCGCAGTGTCCGGAGCAAGTATGGTGAGTCTGACACACCGGTGTCAATGTGTTCTTTTTTCCATTTCCAGGAGTGTATGTAAAAGGAAAGGAAGTGCGAAAAAACCTTGGGTGACACAAGAAATACTTCTGTTGATCGACAATACACGGAAATACAAAAATGTTCACGGGTATACAGGAACACATCAACAAAACTCACTTGGGAATGAAATAAACAGGAAGTGCAGAGAAGCCGAATCAAAACAGATGCACGGAAAATTGGAATAAACTGAATAACAAATGGTCGTCGGAAGCACTGATGCACTGATTTAGGATGTGGAAGTGTCAAAAAAAACTTCAGTTGAATTTAAAAGCAAAGGCGCCAACATTAAGGTGCCATCAGAATTCAACTGTTAAACGCATGGAAGAAAGCTAACACGTGGAAGGCCTCTACAAGAATGAAGAAGTGCCTGATGAAATAGTTGAAGAAGAAATGGGAGTCGATTGGGAATACATAGGGGATCCGGTAACACAGACAGAGCTTAACTGAGCTTTGTAAGACTTGGAATCAAATGAGGCAGAAGGAATAGATATCATTCCTTCTGAATTTGTAAAATTATTGGAGGAAGTGACAACCAAATTCCTGAAGAGAGTAAGGGCTGATGTTGTTGTTATTTTTGTTGTGGTCTTCAGTCCAGAGACTAGTTTGATGCAGCTCTTCATGCTACTCTATCCTGTGCAAGCTTCTTCATCTTCCACTACTTACTGCAACCTACATCCTTCTGAATCTGCTTAGTGCATTCATCTCTAGTCTAGGATTTTTACCCGTCACGCTGCCCTCCAATACTAAATTGGTGATTGCTTGATGCCGCAGAACATGTCCTACCAACCGATCCCTTCTTCTAGTCAAGTTGTGCCACAAATTTCTCTTCTCCCCGATTCTATTCAGTACCTCCTCATTAGTTATGTGATCTACCAATCTAATCTTCAGTATTCTTCTGCAGCGCCACATTTCGAAAGCTTCTGTTCTCTTCTTGTCTAAACTATTAATCCTCTAAGTTTCACTTCCATACGTGGCTACAGTCCATATACATACTTTCAGAAACGACTTCCTGTAACTTAAATCTATATTCGATGCTAATAAATTTCTCTTCTTCAGAAATGCTTTCCTTGCCGTTGCCAGCCTACATTTTATATCATCTCTACTTAGGCCATCATCCGTTATTTTGCTCCCAAAATAGCAACACTCATTTACTGTTTTAAGTGTCTTATTTCCTAATCTAATTCCCTCAGCATCTCCTGATTTATTTCGACTGCTTTCCATTATCCTCGTTGTACTTTCGTTGATGTTCATCTTATATCCTCCTTTCAAGACACTGTCCATTCCGTTCAACTGGTCCTTTGCTATATCTAACAGAATTACAATGTCATCGGCAAGCCTCAAAGTTTTTATTTCTTCTCCATGGATTTTAATTCCTACTCCGAATTTTTCTTTTCTTACCTTTACTGCTTGCTCAATATACAGATTGAATAACATCAGGGATAGGCTACAAACCTGTCTTACTCCCTTCCCAACCACTGCTTCGCTTTCATGCCCTCGACTCTTTTCTTTTTGGTTTCTTTCTTTCTGGTTTCTGTACAAATTGTAAATAGCCTTTCGCTCACTGTTTTTGACCCCTGCCACCTTCAGAATTTCAAAGAGAGCATTCCAGTCAACAATGTCAAAAGCTCTCTCTAAGTCTACAAATGCTAGAAACGTAGGTTTTCCTTTCCTTAATCTAGCTTCTAAGATAAGTCGTAGGGTGAATACCGCCTCACGTGTTCCAACATTTCTACGGAATCCAAACTGATCTTCCCAGAGGTCAGCTTCTATTAGTTTTTCCATTCTTCTGTGAGGAATTCGTGTTAATATTTTGCAGCTGTCACTTATTAAACGAATAGTTTGGTGATTTTCACATCTGACGACACCTGCTTTCTTCAGGATTTGAATTATTATATTCTTCTTGAAATCTGAGGGTATTTCGCCTGTCTCACACATCTTGCTCACCAGATGGTAGAGTTTTGTCAGCGCTGGCTCTCCCAAGACTATCAGTAGTTCTAATGTAATGTTGTCTACTACCAGGGCCTTGTTTTGACATAGGTCTTTCAGTGCTGTGTCAAACTCTTCATGCAGTATCTTATCTCCCATTTCATCTTCATCTACATCCTCTTCCATTACCATAAATTGTCCTCAAGTACATCGCCCTTGTACAGACCCTTTATGTACTCCTTCCACATTTCTGTTTTCCCTTCTTTGCTTAGAACTGGGTTTTCATCTTAGCTGTTGATATTCATATAAGTTTTTCTCTTTTCTACAAAGGTCTCTTTAATTTTCCTGTAGGCATTATCTATATTACCCCTAGTGATATGCGCCTCTACATCCTTACATTTGTCCTCTAGCTATCCCTGCTTAGCCATTTTGCACTTCCTGTCGATCTCATTTTTGAGACGTTTGTATTCCTTTTTGCCCGCTTCATTTACTGCATTTTTATATTTTCTCCTTTCACCAATTAAATTCAATATTTCTTCTGTTACCGAAGGATTTCTACTAGCCCTCATCTTTTTACCTACTTGATCCGCTGCTGCCTTCACTATTTCATCTCTCAAAGCTGCCCATTCTTCTTCTACTGTATCTCTTTCCCCCATTCTTGTCAATCGTTCCCTAATGCTCTCCCCGAAACTCTCTACAACCTCTGGTTCTTTCAATTTATTCAGGTCCCATCTCTCTAAATTCCCTCCTTTTTGCAGTTTCTACAGTTTTAATATACAGTTCACAACCTTTACGTTGTGGTCAGAGTCCACATCTGCCTCTGGAAATGTCTTACAATTTAAAACCTCATTCCTAAATCTCTTTCTTACCATTATATAATCTATCTGAAACCTTCCAGTGTCTCCAGGCCTCTTCCATGTGTACAACCTTCTTCCATGATTCTTGAACCAAGTGTTAGCTATGATTAAGTTATGCTCTGGGCTAAATTCTACCAGGCGGCTTCTTGTTTCATTCCTCACCCCCATTAAATATTGATCTACTAATTTTCCTTCTCTTCCTTTTCCTACTATCGAATTCCAGTCACCCATAACTATTAAATTTTTGTCTCCCTTCATTATCTGAATAATTTCTTTTATCACATCATACTTTTCATCAATCTCTTCGTCATCTGCGGAGCTAGTTGGCATATGAACTTCTGCTGCTTTGGTAGGCGTGGGCTTCGTGTCTATCTTGGCTACAATAATGCGTTCACTATGCTGCTCGTAGTAGCGTACCCGCACTCCTACTTTTTTATTCATTAGTAAACCTAGTCCTGCATTACCCCTATTTGATTTTGTATTTATAACCCCGCATTCACCTGACCAGAAGTCTGGTTCCTCCTGCCATCGAACTTCACTAATTCCTACTATATCTGTATTTAACCTATCCATTTCCCTTTTTAAATTTTCTAACCTACATTCCCGATTAATGGATCTGACATTCCACCCTTCGATACGTATAGTGCCAGTTTTCTTTCTCCTGATAACGACGTCCTCCAGAATAGTCCCCGAATGGGGGACTATTTTACCTCCGGAATATTTTACCCAAGAGGACGCTATCATCGTTTAACCATTCAGTAAAGCTGCATGCCCTCGGGAAAGATTTCGGCTGCAGTTTCCCTTGCTTTCAGCTGTTCGCAGTACCAGCACAGCAAGGTCGTTTTGGTTAATGTTACAAGGCCAGACTGTTGCCCCTGCATCTACTGAAAAGGCTGCTGCCCCTCTTCAGGAACCACACGTTTGTCTGGCCTCTTAACAGATACGCCTCATGCAACTAGCTCTCCTTCTTCCTCTTCTTTCACCATTTCATTTCCCGTTCCTATTATAGGGTCAGCATCGTTATACGACTTTTGGCAACGTTGGTAAAACTTATTGATCAGATGCCCTCCCCGGCGCCCCGTCCCCTTTCCCCGAGGACTGCAGCTGTTTATCCTGCCCGTCTGTGTCTAGAGTAATCTCAGGTCTACGTGTGGAAACGGTTTACTAAATGCTTGCTGTGAGAGTGTCTGAGGCGGAACGTTGGGAACAGCCAGGTATTTACCGAGTTCGTTGTGGGAAAAGACCTAAAATCCAAATCTAGTTTGTCCGGATGACCTTGTTGCTAATCCGCGAACCAGATTTAAACTGGGTTAGGTTCGTCTCACCGTATTCCAGTAGCGGAAAGTTAACGCGCTGGGTACTCCGGGCGGGGATATCATGCATCCAAGTTGCTGACAAGTACAATATACAGAAGCATGGAAAAGAAAATCAAGACTCTTTCAGTGGATTTGTCGATCTAGCAAAAGCGTTCGTTAATGTAAAATTGTGCAAATGTTAGCAATTCTGAGAAAATAGGAGTAAGCTAAAGGGAAGTCGAATAGTATACAGCATGTGAAAGAATCAAGAGCTAGAAAAAACTTAAAAGAGCAGGAATAAAGAGCACAGATTAAAAGGGGTGCAGGTTTTCGCCTCAGTGATCAATCTATACATCGAAGAAGCAATGACGGGAAAAAAGGTTTCAAGAGAGGGATTAAAATTCAGGATGAAAGAATATCACTGAGAAGATTCGCTGATGACATTGCTGTCCTCAATGAATGTGAAGAGAAATTACAGGATGTGTTGAATGGAATGAACAGTCTAATGAGCACATAATAGGGAATAATAAAGAAAGGTGAACGTAATGAGGAGTAGCAGAAATGAGTTTTGTGATAAACTTAACGTTAAAACCGGTGACCACGAAGTGGTCGAAGGAATTCTGTTACCGTGGAAGCAAAATAATACATGACGGACACAGCAATGAGGATATAAAAAACAGACGGACACAGGCAAAGAGGGTACTCGTGATCAAAAGAAGTCTACTAGTATCAAATAACGAGCTTAATTTGAGGAATAAATTTCTGAGATTATACGATTGGAGCACAGTGTTGTATGGTAGTGGATCATGAACTATGAGCAAATCGGAAAAGAGGAGAATCGAAGCATTTGAGATGTAGTGCTGTAGAAGAATATCGAAAATTATGCGGACTGATAAAGTAAGGAATGAGAAGGCTCTTCACAGAATCGGCGAAGACCGGAACATATGAAAAACAATGACAAGAAGAAAATGTCAGGGAACTACTTCCATGCTGGGACCGGCAGAACGGAAAAAACTATAGAAGAAGACTGAGATTGAAATACATATAAGTAATATTTGGAAATGTAAGTGCAGCTGCTTCTGTGAAATGAAGAGCTTGGCTCAAGAGAGAAATTCGTGGCGGGCTGCATCAAACCAGTCAGAAGACCGATGACTCACAAAATAAAAGGTTGACAGTGGAGCCAAGATTGGACCAATCACTATGCGCACGAAGCCATTTAAGCTATCATTGTTCCTGCATTCCACATGCAAATGGAAGAGGAAGAAATCTTAATAGGCGGTGCGATGGGAAGTACTTTCTCCCACGTGCTTCTCATAGGTTTGCAGCTTGGTTTGTAGAAGGGGCGTTCAAAAAGTAATGAAAGACTTTTTTTCTGAAAACAGGTTGGTTTTACTGAGAATTCGACTACACCATATTATTCCCCAATCTTTTGGCTACAAAACCCTATTTTTCAACATAATCTCCGTTCACTGTGACGGACTTACGCCACCGTACGCCCGCATTATACCATCTACTGCTCGACGTCGGAGCCAACGTCTTGCTGCATTAATAACCACGCCGTCATCCACGTGCTGCTTTCCCCCGGAGTGCGTCCTTCATTGGGCTAAACAGACGGTAATCGGAAGGCGCGAGATCCGAGCTGTAGGGTGGATGAGGGAAAACAGTCCAGCGAAGTTTTGTGAGGCCCTCTACCAACAGAGACACTCAGCTGTGCAGCCAGGTGTTTGATTGTGATCCGTCTGTCACCTCAAATGAGAGTGGCCGCACGTTCCAACACTGCAGGAGTCACAGCTGTGTGCGGCCGGCCGGCACCTGGAAGATCGGACACGTTTGCGCGACCTGATGACAGACGCCTCGCCCAACGACACACCGTGATTTTGTTTACTGCCAGGTCTCTGTAGACATTCTGCAAGCGCCTATCAATATCTGCGATGCTCTGGTTTTCACCAAAAGAAACTCAGAGACAGCTCACTGATTGGAACGTACCTCCGTTACAGACGCCATTTTGTAGGCTACGTATAGCGCCGCTACCTGCCAGTACTTCATGAAACTACAGGGGGCTCAAGTGGGAATATTCTACGATGTCCCACAACGAATTCCACATCTTTTCAACCGAAATTAGCCGAGAAAAAGGTGAACGAACTTCCAGCATGCCAGAGTAGCTTGGTTCAGCAACTTTTGTTAATCAGTAGAACGAAAAACCACTCCAATTTTTGTTCATTCGATGACTAGTTTCTGGCCGAGACCCTTTTTCATATCATCATAGCATAGTCGAAAATAGCACATTTTCAGTACATACAGATATCTGTGCACAATGTAAATGTTAATTGCACATTTTTTGACACCTCCGGAAATGCCATTTTCGACTATGTTATGATGATTTTACAATGGGTCTCGGCCAGAAACTAGTCATCGAGTGAATAAAAAGTAACAATTTGCAACTTGGACTTGATCGTTTTTTATATGTATGAAATGATAATTAAATCAAGACCCTACGCTGCCGAAGGGGTTGATATACATCAATGGGGACAGTTGAAAATGTGTGCCCCGACCGGAACTCGTACCCGGGATCTCCTACTCACATGGCAGACGCTCTATACATCTTTCTTTTTTTCGATATAGTTCGTTGCGTTTGGTCTGTTCGGACAAGTTGATCGTTGTTTCCTTTACTCAGTTTTTTTATTACAGAGGGCAAGCAGCCTTCTGACCGAACACGCTGAGCTACAGTGCCGGCCTACCGCCGAGGGCACAGAGGATAGCGCGACTGCAGGAACTTATCCCTTGCACGCTCCTCGTCAGACCCACATTCCCAACATAATGTCCACACACTATACTCGTAGTGCCCCTTCCCATTACACTCGTTACTCGCGGCAGACAATATTACCGAGTCCCGTAAGAGTTCGGGCAATACGTGTGCATCCGCACAAAAGAAGAAGGTCAAAGGCCAGTTAGGCTTAACCATATGAAGATGGTATCTGTTCTTTCGAACATGTGCGAAAGAACAAATACCATCTTAATATTTTATATGTATAGTTTTCATCCTTTTTATTACCTGCCAGATTAGCCAAGAGCGTTAATGCGCTGCTTCCTGGACTCAGGTAGGCGCGCCGACCCCGGATCGAATACGCCTGGCGGATTAACGACGAGGTCCGGTGTGCCAGCCAGCCTGGATGTGCTTTTTAGGCGGTTTTCCACATTCTACTAGTTGAATACTGGGCCAGTCCCAACGTCCCGCCTCAGTTACACTACTCACAGACATTTGAAAAAACATTCACACTATTTCACGGTTTCCCCCAGACACAGACAGGTGGGGTACACTAATTCCATCTGAGAGGGTACGGGGTGGTGGCAGGAAGGGAATCCAGCCACCCTCTGACACTAGCATCACCAAATCCATAGTAAGAAGTCCGATTCCGCGTTGAAGTGGGACAAAGGCCCAAAGAAAATGATGGTTCTTCATCCTTTTTATTGTCCGCCCCCCCAGTAGATGAGTGGCGCCGGCACAGTAGCTCTGCGTGTTCGGTCAGAGCGCCGGTTGGCCTCTGTAATAAAAAACTGAGTGGAAAGATCAACCACCGAACTTGCACAGGATGTCTTGCGACGTCCGCAGCGACCAAACACAACGATCAACAACGTAAAGAAAAAAGAAAAAGAAAAAGAAAAAAGTGGTCAGCGCGACAGACTGTCAATCCTAAAGGCCCGGGTTCGATTCCCGGCTGGGTCGGAGATTTTCTCCGCTCAGGGACTGGGTGTTGTGTTGTCCTAATCAACATCATTTCATCTCCATCGACGCGCAAGTCGCCGAAGTGGTGTGAAATCGAAAGACTTGCACCAGGCGAGCGGTCTACCCGACGGAAGGCCCTCGTCACACGCCATCATCATCGTCATCCTTTTATTAGATGTATCACTCAGCTGAAGAGCAGCAGACTGCGCCGCTGGCAGCCCTCCCATGCCCATATGAGGCAGGGGAATGAAATCACAATAAAGGAAAAAAAAACTCGGACTGGTTTTTCGTTCTGTTGAAAACAAAAGTGTTGTATTACTTATTGAACGCCAGTCGTAGATCTGTGTCTTCTCTTGCAATTGCTGTTCAAGGTCGTGAGGCCGGTCGCTCGTACGATCGTTGACGACGATAGGAACATGGCAGATGTGGTCGGGATTCTGGTAACAAACAGTTGCCGGCGAGGTCGCCGCCGGCCGGAGCGGCAGCACTGCGCTCGCGACCTCGCGACCGCGCGTGCGTCGCGTCCCCGTCTACGTCAGAGGCGCCACTGGACGCGGCTGCCCACTCGCCGTCTGGCAGCCGAGGCCCTCACTGTAGCAGCGCCGCCATGGCAGCACCACGCGCCGCGCTCCTCGTCCTCGCCGCAGTAGTGCTCTGCACTGTCGTCGCTGCACCGTCAGTACGTACACCCGCTAGCCTCGCCACTCTCTCACTTCCATTCTACATTTTTTTACCTTTTTGTATGAATTTACCCCTGCTATGAACTGCATGACTCACTCACAACTTGACGAGCTCTTCTCTTATCGCAGCGCTCCCTCATGTATTCTTCCTTTGTCCGTTTCACGCCTCATTTACAACTTAATGTCTAATGGCCTGCTCGAGCCGGCCGCTGTGGAGGAGCGGTTCTAGGCGTTTCAGTGCGGAACCGCGCTGCTGCTACGGTCGCAGGTTCGAATCCTGCCTCGGGCATGGATGTGTGTGATGTCCTTGGGTTACTTAGGCTTCAGTAGTTCTAGGTCTAAGGTACTGATGACCTCAGATGTTAAGCTTAGAGCCATTTGAACCATTTTTAGCCTGCTCGAAGTTCTGTGTTTATCTCCGTGGTAGATTTCACTGCGATGGATATTTGTTTTAAATCTTTCCGAACTAATTTTGTCCATTTAGTGTTCGGCGCTCTCCTTATGTGTATAGTGTTGAAGTTTCTTGAAGGGAATCTTGGGTTGAGCATTCAAAGTGGAGTACCGGGTGGCCGTATTGGATTGCTGCATAAGTTCTTAGCGTTTTCCCATCAGTTAAATAAACACAACAGATACACATAACAGAGATTTTAGTCATCAATAATACATTCTCCTTCACTATTTACACATTCTGCAAAGCCCGGCGTAACTCTTAGATTCCGCGTCTGTAGCGATCACGGGGTTTTGAGGCGAAGAACTCGTCGTGCCTTGTTCGGAGCGCATGTTCATCCGACAAGGAAGTTTCTTGAAGGTTGTTCGATACAAAGCGGGAAAAGGTAAAATCTCAGGGCGCAAGAGCTGGTGAATACGGTGGATGCGGAATGACTTACCAACCTAACTCCTATATAGTCTCTTTTGTCATCAGAATGCAGGCGGGCGTTATCGTGCAGTAGCATCACTTCACGCAGACTTACTGGTTTTTGTCTTCGGATTGTGTCTGCCAGACATCTCAGTTTTTTACAGTAAATTTCAATAGTGATGTTTACACCGTGGGTTAGCAATTCGTAGTACACCACACAGTCACTGTTCCGCCAGATACAGTACATAACATTATGGTTTATGGATGCACGCATGTCTTTGTGAAGGAAATTACTGCTTCGTCTAGGCTAAACCATTCCTTTCTTTTCCTTAGATTAGCAGAAAGACACCATTCCTCGTCACCATTAAAAGCAGGATAGGAATGTTTGGGGCTGTTCACTAGCCTGTTGATGACGAACTTGCAGAGACTCACATATGGCCACCCGCTAATTTTTGTGAGTTTGGCTTAGAGCATGGGGTACCCAGAAACCCGATTTTTGAACCTTCCCCACGGCATGAGAGTGTCGCACGATGGTGGAATGATCACAGTTCATTACATTTGCCAGTTCTCGAGAACATTGTGGATTAATGCGTTTAAACGATCCTCATCAAACACCCAAAGTCTTCCTGAACGTGTAGAGTCACTAATGTTAATAGATCCTCCTTCAAATGAGAGAAACATTTTCTTGCCGTGCTCTGTCCAGCTGCATTATCCTCATACATGGTGCAAATGTTTCTGGCAGCCTCCTCTGCTGTCACCCCTCTATTGAACTCAAACAGAAGAATATGTCGGAAAAGTTCTGATTCCTGCACTTCGCACTGAATTTTCTAGAGTCCTCAGCTCCATTCAGTAACTCCAAATGACAAAATGACAATATGTAAACTCATATAGCAACAGTGAATTACAAATAAAAAACGACTATCGCTAAATAAACCCACACCAACCGGAATACCGACATGCAAAACAAAAACGCATCAACTTAATTAAAGTGCCGGAGGTCCAGTGTGGACTGAAATTATCGTATGGCAGCGAAACGTGATATATATGCTAGTGCGTTAATGCGGAACCGATTTACACTAGAAAAAATTATTTCCAATCTTGGCCACCAGATGCGAAGCTGGCGCTGTACAGCATCTCGTTGACATCTCCGGTACTCATACTGAACAAACTGGGTAAATGGTGGTTGATAATAAAATCGACATTATGACTTCCTCACTTATTTGACCTTTTCTGCTTGCGTCCGGTTCCTAATCCACTAGATGCGAAAGTTTGAATATTGTCTGAAACAACATTTATTTTATAGTTAACATTTGAAAAATGTTCCTGCATTTGATTATGATACTGTTTTGGTTTCTCCTCAATAAAGCCGTTTTCTTGCTAGATGTATTGATTCATCACCTTAAACTCTACATTGCGTCTATCGAGTTCTTTGCAAATGGTATCCTCAATATTCTTAACACGGGATTCTAAATTTTCCAGCCTGTCATTAACTGTTTGAAAATCTAAGGCAGTAGATTCGCGTAGCTGACTTTCTAACAGAGTGCCTGCTACACGTTCACTAGTGTCGTTAATATCTTGCTTAATTGTTCTAACAGATTCATTCAGGTTATCAATAGTATGATTTAAACCTTCAAATTTGCTATCAGTATCCTCTTTCAGGTCTTTAATGTCCTTTTGTAAACCTTGTTGCAGATCCTGCTTATTTTGTTCTAACAGTTCCGTTAAGTTTGGTAGTAAACCAGACGCTTGCTCTTTTGGTCCAAATCCCAAAAATGGCGAGCTTTCCGACGACTGCTGCCGGTTTGGTGTCGATATGTGGATTTGTTGTGGTGGAGTAGATGTTTCTCCTGTGACGTCTACACTCTCGGAGCTAGACATGGTGATTGTTATAGCAAGGCACAGCATACACAACAGCAAATCCTGACCTCGAACTTCGTCACACGCATTTCACATATTAGTCTGCCTACAATATAGTCACTCACAAACACTACAAAAGGAACTGAAGAGAACGTTACTGCAAATTATCGTACTCATCTTTTGTGTGGCAGTCCAGCGATGATTTGGTAACCCTTCACTTATCACGTTCTTTTATCCGCAAATCCTTGCTCGAATTTTGTTCATGGCAACACTCATTATTAACTGCACACATACGAACGTATTAAATACCAGCTTTGTGCACTCCCAGCTCCTCCACCATACTGAAATGTTCACGCTACCTTGGGAAGCATTCCAATTACTATCGATGTTAGAGATCGCATCGAATAGTAATATCGGCACTTCTCGAATTAAGCACACGGTTCTTTGTTGCTGGTTAAGGAATACATAACCTAAATTGCTTTGGATGTAGGTTTCTCCGCTAGGAAAGAGAATCCTTGGTCTTACTGCAGCGGGTCTTCCTACATGTGTATGTTGCAGTAATAAACTGCAGAATTATTGAGTCATCGATGTTTATTCACGAAAAATACAAAACATTTTCATTGTCTAACCATTCCATCCACACCAGCCACGTGCATTCCACGGCGTTAGAACTTCCTTCAAAAACCCATCTCGTGCAAAGAACAAAACAATTAATAAAAACATTAACAAAAAATGGTTCAAATGGCTCTGAGCACTACGGGACTTAACTTCTGAGGTCATCAGTCCCCTAGAACTTAGAACTAATTAAACCTAACTAACCTGAGGACATCACACACATCCATGCCCGGAGCAGGATTCGAACCTGCGACCGTAGTGGTCGCGCGGTTCCAGACTGTAGCGCCTAGAACCGCTCGGCCACTAGGCCGGCAAAAACATTAGCATCTTTGGAAATGGAAGATTAATGATTTAACCACTAATATTAATATAGATAATTCTGTCACACTAGAGAATGCATAATAAGATTTGGTTAACAATTGGCATAAAACAAAGTAGACACTAAGATCTGCACATAGTAAAATACGTAATTAAGATTTGCACATAATTTGCATAAAAACTAAAGTAGACACTAAGATCTGCACATAGTAATGGGAAGGATAGAAATGGGAAGGTGGTTCAATTTCAACCATAGAACACTTATCTCCTCTGCTCCCTGTTAAATGTGCAGGTTCGTGATTACGAACAGCTCTGCATCTGTCTTCTTTCTAAATAGGAAACAGATTTTTCCACGGAGTCTTTCAGTTCCAGTTTCCTGAAATAACTACTTCTCGGGGCTCTTTCGGTATACTGTGGGTGACAGTATGGAAGTTCTTGTTATAACAATATATCGGTTACGTTTCAGATTTTACACATATACACTTCTCAGACAGGACATTACGACCACCTACCTAGCAGCCGGTATGTTCACTTTTGGTGCGGATAACAGCGGCGAGGCGTCGTGACATGGAAGCAGTGAGGCCCTGGTAGGTTGCTGAAGAGAGTTGGCGCCACATCTGCACACACAAGTCCTCTTATTCCCGAAAATTCTGGGGAGGGGGGCGACGAGCTCTGACGCCACGATGAATCACATCAGATATTTTCTATCAGGTTCAGATCTGGCGAATTAGGGGCGGGGTGGGGGGGGGGGCAGTATATCAATTGGCACTTGCAACTGTGTTCCTCGAACCACTCCATCACACTCCAGGCCTTGTGACATGTCGCATTATCTCGCTGAAAAATGCCACTGTCGTCGGGAAACATGGTCGTCATGAAGGGGTGTATGTGGTCTGCAACCAGTGTACGATACTCCTTGGCCGTCATTGTGTCTTGCACGAGCTCTACTAGACCATTGGATGCCCGTGTGAATGTTCCCCGGAGCACAATGGAGCCGCCACCAGCTGGTCTCCGTCCCACAGTGCAGGTGTCAAGAAGTTGTTCCCTTGGAGGGCGACGGATTCGTGCCAACCGATCGGCATGATGAAGGAGGTATCGGGATTCATCAGACCGTGCAACGCTCTGCTACTGCGCCAACGTCCAGTGCCGATGGCCACGTGTCCATTTCAGT
Organism: Schistocerca nitens; assembly: GCF_023898315.1. Taxonomy (NCBI): domain Eukaryota; kingdom Metazoa; phylum Arthropoda; class Insecta; order Orthoptera; family Acrididae; genus Schistocerca; species Schistocerca nitens. The sequence continues at coordinate 675,081,705 of NC_064617.1, read as the reverse complement.
CGTAGTTGCCGATGTCGTGTTGTTAACATTGCACATCGATGGGTCGTCGGCTGCGGAGGCCCATTTTTGGGAGTATTCGGTGCACTGTATATTCAGACACATTTGTACTCTGCCCAGCTTTAAAGTCTGATGCTAGTTCCGCCACAGTTCGCCGCCTGTCCCGTTTCACCAGACTGACCGGCCTACGACGTCCAACATCTGTAATGAGGGTCGGCCGCCCAACCCCACGACGTATGGAAGTGGTTTCACCTTGGTTTCGCCACTTGTTGAAGGTAATCACCACAGTACTTGTCGAAACCCGAAAAGTCTTGCAGTTCCCAAAATGTTCGTCCCAAGCCTCCATACTACTCTATCACAATCTGCTGTCGGTCAAACTCAGATAGATCGCGCGCCTTCTCCATACTACACACAGGTAGCACGCTCGCTGATACTACATGCACCTTGCATGTGTCTGACTAGCAGTCTTTCCTCGCCAGGTGACGCTGCTATCGCCTGGACAAGTTGATATCGATTGCAGGTCGTGGTCATAATGTTCTGGCTGATTAGTGCATGTGTTGTTGTGCAAATGATAAGCTCTTTACAATATGGTTTATCTGTCCTCAGTTGCGAGACATTTCTAGAATTATGCCTTTAATACCACTTTCTTTCTTACGTTGACTGAGTCGAGTGCCGCTTTGCTGTTGATTGGAACTCTGTTTTATCACCTACGATCTTGAACGCTACTGTTCCTGTGCATAACCGTAAGATGGAAAATCTGCCACATAAAGAATTCAGTGCATTCGTAAAATGTCTAGAAACGTTCAAAGTGCATTAGAATTTATGACTGCACGAGGATTATCCAAATGAAACTCGTTCAGGAGTTGTAATCATTGAAAGAAGAAGAAATTAAAAACAAGGAATAATCACTTTTTTGTTGTTGTTGTTGTTTTGGTCTTCAGTCCAGAGACTGGTTTGATGCAACTGTCCACGCTACTTTATCCTGTGCAAGCTGCTTCATCTCCTAGTGACTACTGCAACCCACATCCTTCTGAATCTGTTTAGTGTATTCATGCCTTGGTCTCCCTCTACGATTTTTACCCTCCACGCTTCCTTCCAATACTAAATTGATGATGCCTTCATGCCTCAGAACGTGTCCTACCAACAAATCCGTTCTTCTAGTCAAGTTGTGCCACAAATTCCTCTTCTCCCAATTTCTATTCAGTACCTCCTCATTAGTTACGTGATCTAGCCATCTAATCTTCAGCATTCTTCCGTAGCACCACATTTCGAAAGCTTCTATCCTCTTCTTGTCTAAACTACTTATCGTCCATGTTTCACTTCCATACATGGCTACAGTCCATACACATACTTTCAGAAACGAGTTCCTGTAACTTAAAACTATACTAGATGTTAACAAATTTCTCTTCTTCAGAAATGCTTTCCTTGCCATTGCCAGTCTACATTTTATATCCTCTCTACTTCGACCATGATCAGTTATTTTGCTCCCCAAATAGCAAAACTCATCTACTACTCTAAGTTTCTCATTTTCTAATCTAATTCTCTTAGCATCACCTGATTTAATTCGACTGCATTCCATTATCCTCGTTTTGCTTTTGTTGATGTTCATCTTATATCCTCGTTTCAAGACACTGTCCATTCCGTTCAACTGCTCTTCCAGGTCCTTTGCTGTATCTGACAGAATTACGTCATCAGCAAACCTCAAAGTTTTTATTTCTTCTCCATGGATCTTAATTCCTACTCCAAATTTTTCTTTTGTTTCCTTTACTGCTTGCTCAATATACATATTGAATAACATCAAGGATAGGCTACAACCTTGTCTTACTCCCTTCCCAACCACTGCTTTCCTTTCACGCCCCTCGACTCTTATAACTGCCATCTGGTTTCTGTACAAATTGTAAATAGCCTTTCGCCCCCTGTATTTGACCCCTGCCACCTTCAGAATTTCAAAGAGAGTATTCCAATCAACATTGTCAAAAGCTTTCTATAGGTCTACAAATTCTAGAAATGTAGGTTTCTTTCCTTAATTTATCTTTTAAGATAAGTCGTAGGGTCAGTATTGCCTCACGTGTTCCAACACTTCTACGGAATCCTAACTGATCTTCCCCGAGGTCGGCTTCTGCCATCGCATACATAGAACAGTAGTCATTGTAGCTTATGGCTTACATAGTTTTGGCAAAATAGTGCTCATGCGGTTGAGACAGGCGACCCGTTCGTAGAGTAGGTGCTGAAGTCTACGTTTCTCCCAGAAAATGATGTTGCTTTCTACTTGCATTAATCTCTAATTGCATCCATTTGCCTCTTTGAAACATTGCAGAGTCATCAGACTGCTACAAAACTTGTCAACTGAGGCGTGTGAATGGAAAATTTAACACATATAACTGTAGCATCTTCTGACAGTACGATAAATTACTCACACCTGCCATCAGTCACTTCATGCTGATACCAGGAAATACCTGTGCACGTGTGTATGAAGTGGGACGGTTTAGTCTCAGATGAATGGGAGGCCCTGCTTTTTTGATAGCGTACTGAGAAATCTTAGTATGTTTAGAATTTGTATCAGATTGAACCAACAGAGGATTTCAAGCGTATATGCACAAAAGGTAAATTGAAAGGGTGCCCGAATCGTCACCAGGCAGAATCGAAGAAAATTACGAAAATACTTAAAAAATAGCATCTGACCGAAACACGAAAAATGGCGCTCATTATCTAACGAACACCCTACTCCGAATACTCCAAGCATCACTTTTCACTATGACCTCCACGAACTCACTTTAGTCCCTTATGAACCACTCCTGCAGAAAGCTTGAAGATAAAATTCGACAAACAAGGCGCCATACGTTCAAGGAAGGAGAAGAAATCTTGAAACAACTCACAATAAAAAACACTCTCTGCGACACACTGTACGCTGCATCACAGAATATCCATGTCGACTGAGAATTTCTTCAGTGACCAGAATAGTGAGTGTCCCGTGATGACAAATGGGTTCTCAGAGCAGGCTGTTCTGGGACTTCTGAGCCGAGCGGTTCTAGGCGCTTCAGTCCGGAACCGCGCTGCTGCTACGGTCGCAGGTTCGAATCCTGCCTCGGGCATGGATGTGTGTGATGTCCTTAGGTTAGTTAGGTTTAAGTAGTTCTAAGTCTAGGGGACTGATGACCTCAGATGTTAAGTCGCAGAGCCATTTGAACCATTTTTAGGACCTCTGACAACTTTGCAGCGCTGTTCAGTCGTCAGGTGAGCTGCACGTTGCCAACAAATTCTTAGGAACTTACTGTTGTGAGTCATCATTTTATTTTCAGTTTCAAGACAAATTGTTGACATAACGTTCCAAGTAGCAAATTCTTCATCGACAAATAGTTTTGATTTGATTGTCACAATGTCTACAAGTAGTCTAAATTGTTTTTACTATATTTTCATAGCTTTTTATGACCGCTGACTTTTCACAAAATCATGTTTCAAAAAATTTAAAAATGTGAATGAGAACACAAAATTACGGAGTTAAATATTAGGGTCAATTTTAATTACGTAGTCTAGACTGTTTTTATTATACGTCGGTAAGCAGGGATAATACAGGAGTAGGTTTAGTAATGAATAAAAAGACAGCAGCGTGTATAAGCTACAATGAACAGCATAGCGAACGTATTATTGTAGCCAAGACAGATACGAAGCCCACACCCACCACAATGGTAAAAGTTTATATGCTAAATAGCTCTGCAGATGATAAAGATATTGAAGAAATGTATGATGAGATAAAAGAAATTATTCAAATGGTTAGAGTAAACGATAATTTATTATTCATGGGGGGCTGGAATTTGATAATAGGAAATTAAAGAGAAGGAAAATAGTTGGTGAAAATGGACTCCGCGAAAGGAATGAAAGGAGAAGCAGCCTAGTAGAATTTTGCACAGAGAAAATTTAAGCGTAGCTAACACTTGGTTTAAGAATTACGAAAGAAGGTCACATAAATGGAAGAGAGCTGGAGACAGCGGAAAGTTTCGATTGGTTATATAATGGTAAGACAGAGATTCCGGAACCGGGTTTTGATTTGCAAGACATTTCCAGGGGCAGATGTCGACTCTGACTACAATTTATTAGTTATGAACGGTAGATTAAGACTCAAGAAACTTTACAAAGGTAGGAATTTAAGGAGATGGGATCTGGATAAACTGAAGGAACCAGAGGATGTAGAGACTTTCTGTGGGAGCATTAGGGAACGACTGACAAGAACAGGGGAAAGAATACAGTACAAGAAGAATGGGTAGCTTTAAGAAATGAAATTGTGAAGGCAGCAGAGGATCAAGTAGATAAAAAGACGGGGGGTACTAGAAATCCTTGATTAACGCAGGAGATATTGAATTTAATTGATGAGTGGAGAAAATGTAAAAAGGAGGTAAATGAAGCAGGCAAAAGGAAATGCAAACGTCTAAAAAATGAGATTGGCACGAAGTGCAAAAAGACTAAGCAGGAATGGCTAAAGCACAGATGTAAGGATGTAGAAGCATATATCACTAGGGGAAAGGAAAATTAAAGTGACCGTAGGAGAAATGAGAACCACGTGCATGAATATGAAGAGCTCAGATGGAAAACCAGTCCTAAGCAAAGAACGGAACGCAGAAAGATGGGAGGAGTATACAGAGGATCTATACAAGGGAGATGTACTTGAGGGCAATATTAGGGAAATGGAAGAGGACGTAGATGAAGATGAGATGAGAGATATGATACTGCGTGAAGATTTTGACGGAGCACTGAAAGAGCTATGTCGAGACAAGGCCCCGGGAGTAGACAACATTCCGTTAGAACTACTGATAGCCGTGGGAGAGCGAGCCGTGACAAAACTCTTCCACCTAGGGCGCAAAATGTATGAGACAGGCGAAATACCATGAGACTTCAGGAGGAGCATAATAATTCCAATTCCAAAGAAAGCAGGTGCTGACAAGTGTGAAAATTACCGAACTATGAGTTTAGTAAGTCACGGTTGCCAAATACTAACACGAATTCTTTACAGAAGAATAGAACAACTTATAGAAGCCGACCTCGAGGAAGATACGTTTGGATTCCGGAGAAATATATGAACATGCGAGCCAATGCTGACCCTACGAATTCTTATAGAAGTCAGGTTAGGAAAGGCAAACCTACATTCATAGCATTTGTAGACTTAGAAAAAGCTTTGACAATGCTGAGTGGTATTTTCTTTTCCAAATTCTAAAGGTGGAAGAGGTAAAATGTAGGGAGCTAAGGGCTATTTAAATTTTGCACAGATACCAGATGGCAATTACAAGAGAGCAGTAGTTGAGAAGGGAGTGAGACAGGCTTGTGCCCTATCCCAGATGGTATGCAATTTGTCTATTGAGCAAGCAGTAAAGGAAACAAAAGAAAATTTGGAGTAGGAATTAAAGTCCAGACAAAAGAGGTCTTGGAAGAGCAGTTGAACGGAATGGACAATGTCTTGAAAGGAGGATAAAAGATGAACTCCACCAAAAGCAAAACGAGGATAATATAATGTAGTCGAATTAAATCAGATGATGCTAAGGGAATTAGATTAGGAAATGAGGCACTTAAACTAGTAGATGAGGTTTGCTGTTTGGACAGTAAAATAACTGATGAAGGTTGAAGTGGAGAGGATTAAAAGTGCAGACTGGCAATGGCAAGAAATGCACTCCTGAAGAAGAGAAATTTACTAACATCGAATATAGATGTATGTGGAGGAAGACTTTTCTGAAAGTATATGTACGGAGTATAGCCATGTATGTAGGTGGAACATCGACGATAAACAGGTTACACAAGAAGAGAATACAAGCTTTTGAAATGTGATGCTACTGAAGAACGCTAAAAAGGTACTGAATAAAATTGGGGAGAAAAGAAATTTTTGGTACAACCTGACTAGAAAAAGGGACCGGATGGTAGGACACACTCTGACATGTCAAGGGACCACTAATTTAGTATTGGAAGGAAGCGTGAGGAGTAAAAATCGTAGAGGGAGGCCAAGAGATGAATACAGTAAGCGGATTCAGAAAAATGTAGGTTGCAGTAGTTATTCGGAGATGAAGAGGCTTGCACAAGATAGAGTAGCTTAGTAGTCGTTGGACTGAAGAACAGATTTTCGTTAGCGATTTTGTGGAATTGCATGTGTCGCAGAAAATTCGCTGCCCCCTCACGGCCTTCGTGGAACTTTTGTTACTAATCAGCAGTCGTAGCACATAACAGGCTGCTATCCATACAATGGAGTTGTTCCCAGATGTTTAGCAATTCTGCAGCGTCACTTATTCGTAAAAGAAACTTCTGTTGCTGTTTCGTCCGATTTTGCACAGCACGAGCCATCCTTTCACACTAATACCACACGCCTCCATCACATCATCACCCACAAAGCCTGGACGCAAACATCCGCTTTCAAAACACAACTGATACCGTATCACACGGCATGATACCAACGGGGTTTCATTTGAACTCCGCTTGAGTAATGAAGATATCTGAGTCGTTCCCAGCAATGGTCTACACCGTAGACAGACGACTATAAGTAATCCACTTACTTTCTTTTTTTTACACATCGGCGTTTTAGCTACACCGGTAAGCACCAGAAATTTAAAAAATTTAACACTTGTGACTATAAGAGCCGTTCTAGCGCAACACTTATGTTGTTCATGGACAACGTAGGTGTAGCTTGGTGCCTAAGAGGATGTCAGACAAAATTTCAAGTACGTAGGATTCAGTCCTAAGGTGGCTCTAGAATTTTTCGTTAGTTGTCGCTTTTTTTATCTTTAGTAATCATTTGTAACGTAAATTATTCAAAGTTACTCCTTAAATTGTAAGCCTCCCTATAACCGGCTGTGTCATACGGTTCAAGAATTGGAGAAAGTCATTGACCTTGCCCACTAAAGCAGTGTGACGTTCAAACCAATATTCGGGTTGAGGATAGCTTTGCGTCTCAGACAATCCAGTAAATTAAACAGCTAATACACAATTACACGTCAGAAACTCACTAGAGTTATAAATTTTGTATCCAATAAGAAACATGACTTTCCGTCACTGTGATTACGCTCATTTGTATATGACAGCATTTCAGAATCAAAGTTTTGCATGCATTCGTTTTTTAAATTAGCGTTCCAAATGTAACTGTAGCGGTAATATCCTCCATAAACAATGTATTAATTCACTGAGAAATTTTTCATTTAATAAAGATCATGTGTCTTACACTTCGTCCAATCTGACTACTATGTTTTATTCCATAGTGTAAAGGTCATAGAACCGAACTTTTCTGGAATTACTAATCGAATTCAGGGCGATGGTTGTTTACAAATAAACTAGGACGTGGCCATTTTACATTAGTTTCATGCCTGCACAGTTGTCAAGCTGTCAGTAAAAAAACTGTATCGATGTTGTACAAAGTAACACTTAAAATTAAAATTATGTATCTATATAATAAACTTTTCGGCTTAGCAGAACAGAAAATGCGATTTTCTTCCAGAACTAACACGAAAATAACATCACTTTTGCACCAAGTTCGATCAAAAAAGAGCTTCGTCACATGTAGCGGGGGCTGCTCACTAGCGACGCACATCTAAAATAGCCACTGGGACGTCTCACCCAGTTGTACAACTCTCCCGGACTCACTCTATTAGCACTGAAGGTAATCTCCATTGGGCACAATATACGTTTGGCAATGTTTATTAACCCTTGGATGGTTGGTGGGAGACGTATGTTCCGCTAAAGTAATATACACCTTTGAGCTTTGGGACGTCTTGTATATCTGTCTAGTGCTAGCATGAAGCAAGATGCCTTCATAGCTCGGAGAAAACTAATACGGACCATGGGGTGGATATATACAAGGCTGTGAGGAATCAAATGGGGCGGCGTGTGTTTATATGTAGCACAGTGCATTTGTTTCACGAAAATCGGATTGAATCACCATCGTCAACATTCCAAGAATGTCTGAAGTAACAAATCGTGTTTGCTTATAAATCATAGACATTGTTTTGAAGCATTACTTCACACGTCAGTAAGTCTGCTAGGTTGTACATAATTTGTATGTAGTGGGACGTACGAGCCCCAGAAAATTTGACAGAATGTAAAAGACAATGGTGTGTGGTACGTCACAGCCATCTTCAAATGTTATGCTGAAAACTTGTGTCAGATACTTCATGTTTTTGATTGTCAGGAGAACATACGTGTTTTGGAACTGATGTGTTACACATTTTTCATAAGAACCATCCTGTTAAAATCATTCTAAAATTAAAAACTTAACCCTGCAAATCCTAGGTTCACATGAAAACATGGATCTGATTAGAGTCTTTGGACACATGCGACTAACATCACCGATTTTCAAACTCGATCAGCTTAAAATTCTTTTGCTAATGAAAGTATATTGTCTATCACAAAGGAAGATAGTTTTTGACCTTTAGTTTTCAAATATACGAAGCATAAATTTTAACTATGAAAGGATTAAGCCTCTGGAAACTCTCGGTGAAAATTTCTCTTGTAATCGATCTAACCATTGTAAAACATGTCCTCCTTAGCTTCCATAAATTTCAAGAACGACATCTTCTTTCCTCAGAAACACCATCTAGCTGCGTTTAAATAATTTTGTTATCTGGACAGTGCTATGGTTTAGACCACCATAATTTCCGGTTTGGATTATTTAATTATACTGCCTCGATCCAGCGATAGTGTCCGTCGAAAAAGTTCCGAGACTGATTTTATTCCTGGCGTATAAGCGACGGCAGCGAAATAGCTACAGTGGCAGCCTGAACTAATAATTGTAATGAATAGATGTGCATTCTACCAGGCAGCTGTGAGCAGCCAGTGTTAACTAGTGTACTTGGCCCCGTGGTGTGTAAACGTTCACATGTCACAAATCGCATAGAGTAATATATTTCAGTCAAGTGTTCAAGACAATCACAAGAATTTCTCAAGAAGAGAAATGTGTATGCAAAGTTTGTGTTGACTGAAATGAAAAACGGTAAAAGTTCTCATGGGTGACGAGACTTAACATCCAACTTCATCGGACTTCTTTTTCTTGTAGACCGGTGTTTTCGTCTATGACCAGTAATTAAGGACATCCAGGGACCTAGGTTCGAAGCCAGACATTGCTTCAGTTTTGCATAAAACTCATTAGCAACGGCCGCCGAAAACTACCGGTATAACGAGTCACCCTCGTTCTGCAAACAGCTTTGTCAAAGAGGGCCTCCTGAAAGGTGGAAGAATAACCAATAACCAACGGCGTGAGGAAGCAGTAGGCAATGGAAACAAGTGCTTTAAAGTCACATAATGTATATCCACAGTACATGGGGCCGGAAATTGATAGAAGTGCCCTTAATGACCCCTCCATTGGTAAAAAATTCCGTATTAGCCGCCCACTCGGAACTCCGGGAGGGGGCTGCCAATGAGGAGTTAGTTGACCATGAGAAAAAAACTGAATAGCCAATGAATGTGTAATCTTTTAGGAGCCAGTATGAAATGTCAGACGTTTGAACGTGGTAGGGAAGCTAGAAAATATGAAAACGGATAAGTGGAGTATGATTCGTTACGAATAACAAGATACATAACAGTTGAGTTGCTCTAAACAATTCGGCGGTAGGATTATTCTCATTTCAATCAACAGCAAAACCAACACCACCAACAATAGTTTAGATATACACGCAACGTCTTAACAAGAATATGAACAGACATAGAAAGGTTGTGGGGCCATTAACGAGTAGCTCAATATGTGAAAGGAGGTGCCAAAATAATCATAAGGGTTTGGAGTGCGGCAGTGGGGGAAAGTAACAATAACGGGCTTGGTGGTAACAATGAGAGAGCAGAAGCACTAATTGAATTCTACAATAAAATTCAGTAAGTAATAGCTGTTCAAGAGGTGGAAACATACTTAAAAAAGGCCCAGACACACGGGTAGACTGAAGCTAGATTATGTCACGGTCAGGCATTGGACTGTAAGGCGTGCGCAAGAGGAGATATAGCCTTGGATCACAAATTGGGAACGATGAAGACTAGACTGAAGTGCAATAGCACAGTCTGAAAGAACTAATGTGGACATAAGACTGATAATGATTTATTGAGGAATGATGAAATGCGTTTCAAGTTCTCTAGGAGTGTAGATGTTGCAATAGTGAATACCATAGTGGGTAGTTCAGTTGAAGAACAGTGGACTATCACTAATGTTGAACAAACAAACGTAGGTACAAGGAGCGTAAATGCGAAGAAATTTTGGTTAACATAAGAAAAATTTCAGTTCATCGATGAAATAAGGAAGTGGAAAAATGTTCAGGGATACACAGGAATATAGCAATATAAGTCATTTAGGAATGAAATAAATAGCAAGTGCAGAGAAGCCAAGTCGAAATAGCTGCAAGAAAAATGTGAAGATATCGAAAAAGGAAAGGCAGTCATTCAGCGTGAGCAAATGTCAAAACAATCTTCGGAGAAATTAAATGCAAGGAGATCAACATTAGGCGGAATTAAAAGCAAGGCGTCAACATTAAGAGGGCAATGGGAATTCCACTGTTAAACGTAGAGGAAAGAGTGGATAGGTAGAAACAGTACGATGACGTCTTAGAAGAGATGTGGCTCGATATGAAGTACTTAGGTGAACCAGCTTTACAGTCAGAGTTTAACCGACCTTTGAAAGACTTGTGGTCAGATAATGCAGAAGGGATAGATAACATTTCTTCCGAATTTCTGATGTCATTGATGGAAGTGGCAACCAATAAATATTCAAGCTGTTGAAAAAATCTATGAGAATGGAGAGATACCATTTGACTTTCGGAAAAATATCATGCGTAAAATCTCGAAGGTGACAATAATAGATAATTGTGAGAATTATTATACAATCAGTTTAACATCTCATGTACCCAAACTGCTGGCAAGAGTAATACACAGAATAATGTAAGAGAAAATCGAGCGTCTTTTAGATGACGATCAGTTTGGATTTAGAAAAGATAAGGGCATCACAGAGGCACTTCGGCCTTGAGCTTCATAATGAAAGCAAAACTTAAGGAAAATTAAGGCATGTCCATTGGATTTGTCGACATAGAAAAAGCGTTCGAAAATGTAAAATGGTGCAAGAAGTTCAAAATTCTGAGAAAATAGGGGTAAGCTATAGGAAAAGACGACTAATATACAACATTTACAAGAACCAAGAGGAAATTTATGAATGGAAGACCAGGAACGAAGTGCACGGATTAAAAAGAGTGTAAGACAGCTATGTAGTCTTTCGCCCCTTATGACGAAAATAAAAGAAAGTTTCAAGAGTGGGATTAAAATTCAGGGTAAAAGAATACCAATGAGACTCGTTGATGACATTGCTGTCCTCAATGAAAGTGAAAAAGACCGATAGGACCTGCTGAATGGAATGAATAATCTAATGAGTACGGAAGATGAACTGAGAATAAATTGAAGAAAGACGTAAGTAATGAGACATATCGGAAACAACATTCATAATAACCTTTATAAAAATAAGTGACCACGAAATGGGTGATTTGAAGGAATTCTGCTGCGTTGGTAACAAAATAACGTATGACACACGCGGCAAGGAGGGTACAAAAGCAGATTAGTACAGGTAAAGATGGCATTCCTGACCAAAAAAAATTTCCTAACATCAAACATAATTCTTAAATTGAGAACGAAATTTCTGGTAATATACGTTTGGATAGCAGCATTTTATGGTAGCGAATTACGGACTGTGGGAATACCGGAAAAGAAGATAATCGAAGCGTCTGAGATTTGATACTGTAGAAGGATGTTGAAAATTACGTGGGCTGGTAAGATAAGGAATGAGGAGGTTCTCTGCAGAATCGGTGACGACAAGAACATATGGGGAACACTGTTAAGAAGACAGGGCGGGATGACAAGACATGTGTTTATATTTCGGGGAATAACTTCTTTGATACTTGGGGAAGTTGTTGAGAGTAAAACTGTAGGTCAAGACAGAAACTAGAGTACAGCAAACAAATATTGAAGATGTAGGATACAACTGCTACTGTCAGATGAAGAGGTTGGCTCTAAACAAGCCAGAAGTTTGATGAATCAAAAAGATTATAAACTTACAATGCAGTACTTATTCTATGACTTCTCTCAGAAGGTAGGTGAAAGAAAGACTAACCTACATTTATTTCATTTGTAGATTTAGAGAAGACTTTTGACGATTTGACTGGAATAGTTCCTTGAAATTCTAAAGGTAACAGTGACAAAGTGCAGGATGCGAAAGATTATAGTATATAACTTGCACTGAAACCAGACGGCAGTTATAAAGAGTCGAATTACATGAAAGGAGAGCAGTGGTTGAGAATGGGGTGAGGCAGAGCCATAGCCTACCCCGATTTTATTCACTCTGTTCATTGAGAAATCAGTAAGGTAAACCGTGGAAAAGTTGGAAAGGGAATTGAAATCCAGGGAAAAGAAATTAAAAAATTCAGGTTTGTAGATGAAATTGTAATTCTGTCAGAAATAGCCACGGACTTTGAAGAAAAGTTGATGGACTGGATAGTCTCTTGAAGAGAGATCAAAAGAATTTCAACAAGAGTAAAGTAAGAGTAATTGGATGCAGTCGAATTAAATCAGGTGATGCTGAAGAAATTAGATTAGGAAACGAGACACTGACAAAAGTAAGGAGAATATGGCTATAGTACCAAAAGTATATATGACAAGGAGCAGTTTGATAACAAGTAGTATAAACTTAAATGTTAGGAAGTTTTTCTGAAGGTATTTGTCCGGAGAGTAGCCTTGTACGAAAGGGAAACGAAACCGAGAGGTAGTTCAAAGAAGAATAGAATAGAAACTTTTGAAATGAGTCGCTACAGAATGATGGTTAGATCACGTAACTAAAGAGTAGCTCCTGAACTGAATAGAGGAAAAAATTAATGGCACAATTTAACTAAATGAAGGGACCGGTTGACAGGACACTTCCTGGGGCATCAAGGAATCGTCACTTGGTTAATGTAGGAAAGCATCCGAGGTAAAATTTGTAGAGGGAGACCATGGGGTAAATGCAGTAAGCGGGTTCAGATGGGTGTAAGATGCAAAAGTTATTCGGAGAAAAAGAGGACTGCCGCAGAATAGAGTAGCATGAAGAGTTCCATCCAACCTGTCTTTGGGCTGAAGACAACAACAACAACACATCTTAGTAACGGGTGAGATAATTGGAATGTAGCAAACGTGGTCCATTAGTAAGAATGTTTTGGAAAAATCACAGAACAACGAAATTCAGATTGTTGCATTAGTTAAACAGATCCACATGTTGAAATAAACAAGTTTTTCTTGCTTCCACTTGCATTTACGAGGCTTACAGCCGTAATAACTTATTGTCATGTGTAAGGTATTTATATATGACTTAAGGAAGACGTGTAATTGAGTATATCTGGAATCTCACAAACATTTTGTCGGTTTAGAATCGATCTTCTGCGTAGATAAATATCCACAGTTTCGTGTTTTCGTTCGCAAGAAAAAAGTATCACTCTGTGATTCTGCTCCAGCGTCACGCGGAGCCATAAATCTCGTTTCGTCACGCAGATAAACATGTCAAGCTACCGTCTAGTCACAGTACTAGATAATGCTGTAATTCATCACTACAAGGAAAAGTGAAACCCATATAAATATCTGCTGGAGCTCTGTGCGAGTGATACTGAGATTGTTCAATACCATATTACTCTCATAACTCGTAAGAAGATAAGCTAAGATTATGTGAAGATTGGTACATGTTTTATACGCCTATAGTAAAATGGTAACAGCAGCCTTAATTTTGTAGCACCTACAAAGACAGTACATTTTTCCGGATTTCTAGCCCAATCATTGATGCCGAAAACACATGAAATCATCTCTCACGTTCTTCCAGCAACGCTATGAAAAGAGTGTATCCAAGACGGAAGCTAGGCAGAGGAAGGGAAAGGGGGACCGGGGTGGCAGCTCATATTGGCTTCGCTGTGAATTGCGAAATAGAATTTTAAGAGAAATGACTCTTCGTATACTTGCTGCTAGTAAATATTCGTTAATTGTTTCAGTTTTCTTCAAACTGATAGTGAATTGATGCGTCTCTGCAGGGTTGGGGGTCACATTGCCCTCGCTATGTACTCACTTGACTACGAATGGAAACATGACACTTTCAGCCATTATAAGAGGTCTGTGAGAAAAGTAAAGAGACTGGAAACCCTGCGAGTAATCTGGCAACGCTGTGTTGTTCTACCTGCGTACACCGGCGTGTTCACCCTTTCAGACGCTCAGTCCAAGTTTCAGCTCTGTATAGCCGTCACATGATTTTTCAGAGGGCCATCAGTGAAGTCGTGTTTTTGTGTGTGCTATGAAAATGGAACAGCGGAATTTAGAGCAACGTTATTTCATCAAGTTTTGTGTTAAACTTGGGGAGTCTACGAGTATGATCTTTGAAAAGTTGAAACAGTTCAACAAGGAACATTTCCAATCACTGTCACAAATCAATTTTGACAGGCCGAGAACGCGTTGAAGAGGAATGCCTCTCAGGGAGACCGTCAACTTTTCTGAGATCAGATCGACATTTGACAGTAAGAATGATGGGTGACCTGTTAAACGTAACACTTTCAGCGTACATCAAATTTTGACCGAAGTTTTGTACATGCGAAAAGTTTGTGCCAAAATGATGCTGAAAAACCTCACAACTGAGCAGAAGGGCAATTTGAGAAACGCGGCTAGTGATGTCACGCTAGCACTAAATTTCAAGACAACTCTGCCGAAAGCCACAATGCATGTTCCCAAACAATGTGAATGTCATCACACTCCCTCTTACCTACATTTCACCCCTTCTTTTGATGCCTCTGCGATGGAGGTCAGAACCACGACACCTAGCTTTGAAATCACGCAGTTGTCTTATAGGTGGCCGAAGAAAACATTTCAGACATACCGCCACTCAGAATCGCCATGGAAGGTCCTCATGTGGTGGTACAGAGGCTGTCAATGAAACCACTCCTTTCTTCTGGGCAGTGATTCCCTCACATTTCACCATTGAAAATGACAGTTCGCTTTGTGACAAGCTATAGGGCTACGTCCTTGACAACGTTCGACTCTGCTGGCACCCTCTGGGCGTTTCAACCCTACTCTAAGGATATAGTGAGGCTGCAATCCCACTAAACCTGGCCTGACCCCTTTAGAGTGAAATGCAAGTGCAATTTTCCCCCTGGTGTACGGCCTGGAGCGATTAGAGACCGTTGAAAACGATTCGACAAAATCTGAACGTGATCCGAAGTAGCAAATGGTTTTAAACTTTTTCATCCCTCCTTTTTGGAGCCCTCCTATGGCGTGATCGCTAGTGACAGGAGGGGGAAGGATACAACATTAAGATGTGCGTGAATAGAACGGCAGAGAGTCCCTCTAAGACTCCCTAGCTCGGTAACACCCTCAGTGCCACACAAACATCTTAGTTGAAGACGTTACATATATACTTGTCAGAAACTTCGACACACATTCTGCCTTGTGGCTGCTGCAGCACCTGAAGGCAGGCAAACACCACCGGAAAGGTGTCGAAGAGATTGCCTAACCCTCAGCCACAAGGATGAATGTAAATTTTTTCTCTGCTGTACAGCTTAGAATTACTGGGGACCGTGAACTGTTTTGAAATTTGGTGTCAATGTGACATTATTAACCCCCCCCTTGCAGCTCATATGAAATTCTGAGCTGCGGTTCTTTTTTCCTGGGCTCCGACCCCGAGGGTGACGTCGCAGGGCGCCACGCCTTTGCGCAATTACGTAATTGTTGCTGTTCGGATCTTTATTAAATATATCAATATATAAGAAATTTTCCGTTTCTATCGCATACCTGGCACATGTTAAGGCGCCTGCACTGGGGCAAGAGCTTAGGGCTTATTCGTGTCTCACGGTTCTTCACCCTACTGCGGTCTATTTGGGGACCGGGCTTGTTTGTTTCTTTTTCCAGAACCCTCTCTGGCTATCGGCTAACATTCAGTCAATGTACTATACTGGACATGGTGACATCATAGGCCACAGCGTGAAGTGAGGTGAAAGGGACGAGACTAAGATGAGTGACACTGAGATGCCATTTGTATAGTTACACATTATTGTTCATTTCATAAAATATCCGTTACAGGAGAGAGGGGGCGAAAATAACGTAAAGGGGGGGGGCAGGAAGGAGAGTTGTTTGCCGTATGGAACTCTCCAACACAGTGATAGTTTCATGCTTTTTAGTCTCTGAGGTACATTCTTAGAAATAAATGTTCTTCTACCTTGAACATGTAGCTCTCTGGCAAAGTGTGATTGGCAAAGCAAACACACATAGTAAACTGGGTTTGCCTTCCAGTCATCCCAGTGTCGAGCTGACTGTACAGCCCCAGTTTTCCCCACTGATGACAGATCGAGTGAGGTGGAGCAGTTTCTATCTTGCCATTTGTACTCACCATTTACTTTTCTATCCTGCACTATCTCTTATCAATCGCTGCTCATCGAGTTTTCCTCAAAAAGAAGTGCCTCACGATGGAATAGCAAACTCCATGGTGAACGGTCGAGGACTAAGGAAAAATAATCATTAACAAATATGTGAACTGAAAATATTCCTGAAACATTCTCACACGCAAACCTCCAGATGTCAGACAGTCAGATCGGTACCAAATGTTGTATATCGATGGAGTATCATTCAAAATGCCGATATAGTTTGTACTATGCACTATCGTCCAGGTGAACGTGCATAAATAGTAAGTAATAAGTACCACATGACTTATCGAGCACAGGAAAAGCCTGTGAGAGCCTTTAGTGGCACTCTCGTCGGGAATTCGCTAGTGCGTTAGTACTCATACTAAAGGTTCCGGGTGTCAGCCCCGATCATGCCAGTCTTTGTAGTTATATGGGACATGTCCCTGACGTAAAAGGGGTGTTCGAAGTTTATAGATGTATGGCGGTGCTGACATCCAGCAGTCAATTATTATTATTGTTATTATTATTACTACTTGTAGCTTATCCCCGATGTTATTCAATCTGTTTATTATTACTACTTGTAGCTTATCCCCGATGTTATTCAATCTGTATACTGAGCAAGAAGTAAAGGAAACAAAGGACAAATTTGGAGTAGGAATTAAAATCCATGGACAAGAAATGAAAACTTTGAGGTTCGCCGATGATATTGTAATTCTGTCAGAGACAGCAAAGGACCTGGAAGAGCACTTGTATGGAATGGACAGTGTCTTTAAAGGAGGATATAAGATGACCATCAACAAAAGCAAAACGAGGATAATGGAATGTACTCGAATTAAATCAGGTGATTTTGAGGGAATTAGATTAGAAAATGAGACACTTAAAGTAGTAAATAAGTTTTGCTATTTGGGGAGCAAAATAACTGATGATGGTCGAAGTAGAGAGGATATAAAATGTAGACTGGCAATGGCAAGGAAAGCGTTTCTGCAGAAGAGAAATTTGTTAACATCGAGTATAGATTTGAGCGTCAGGAAGTCGTTTCTGAAAGTATTTGTATGGAGTGTAGCCATATATGGAAGTGAAACATGGACAATAAATAGTTTGGACAAGAAGATAACAGAAGCTTTCGAAATGTGGTGCTACAGAAGAATGCTGAAGATTGGATGGGTAGATCACATAACTAATGAGGAAGTATTGAATAGAATTGGAGAGAAGAGAAATTTGTGACACAACTTGCCTAGAAAAAAAAATGGTTCAAATGGCTCTGAGCACTATGGGACTTAACATCTTAGGTCATCAGTCCCCTAGGACTTAGAACTACTTAAACCTAACTAACCTAAGGACATCACACACATCCATGCCCGAGGCAGGATTAGAACCTGTGACCGTAGCAGTACCGCGGTTCCGGACTTGACTAGAAGAAGGGATCGGTTGGTAGGAAATGTTCTGAGGCATCGAGGGATCACCAATTTAGTATTGGAGGGCGGCGTGGAGGGTAAAAATCGTTGAGGGAGACCAAGAGATGAATACACTAAGCAGATTCAGAAGGATGTAGGTTGCAGTAGGTACTGGGAGATGAAGAAGCTTGCACAGGACAGGGTAGCATGGAGATCTGCATCAAACCAGTCTCTAGACTGAAGACCGCAACATTATTACTATTAATACTTCCGCATGTGTACCGATTATTAGTATTTTTGCGAAACTACAGATGTACTCTATTGGTTAGCTGCTCTCAAATAAACGAAGCGAAAGCCTACTTCCAATGGGAAATTGCCGTAAACTCCGAACAGTCCTTTTATATGTCATGAACAATGTCCCATATAACAGTTTCACAGTTACTATAATACAAAATTTGGCAAAACCAGGGCTCGAACCCGGGACCCTTCCTACGACAAACTAATGCTCTATCAACTTCCGACTGGAGCTCTAAACGAGAGACGCCCACAGTTACTCATGTGCTCCGTAGGTCATGTGTTGCCTATACTTTCCGTTTACGCACATTCTCCCGGACGACAGCACACAGCGCAAGCTATATTGGAGTGTTAGTTGACACTCTGTCGATATACAACGTTTGGTACCGATCTGACTGACATCTGGAGGTTTGCGTGTCAGAGCTTACACACCCAGTTCACATACCATTTTCTTTCTTTTAGTGTTCAACCCTGAGGTTGGTTTGCAGCAGAGCGCCATTCCTCTCTTCTGTCTGCCTTCCTCTTCATTTCCACGTGTATGTTACATCCAACGTCATTCATGATCTGTTGCATGTATGATATCCTTGGCCGCCCCCGCCGATTCCTTCCCTCAATAGCTCCTTTTGCCATTGTTCCAATGATGTTGTTGTGTCGTAGGATGTGCACTACGAGTTTGTCCCTTCTTGTTTGGATGTGCCTCCACAGAGATCTGGTTTCCTGTTCTCTTCGAAGCACCTCTTCATTTGTTACTTTGTCTCTCCAGCTGATCTTCATCATTCTTCTATAGCACCACATCTCCAGGGCTTCTAGCCGTCTTCTCTCTTCTCTTCCTATTGCCCAAGTTTCACATCCGTATAGGGCCACACTCCAAACGAAACCTTTCATGATACGTTTTCTTACTTTCAGACTGATGTTGTTGCTGGTGAGTAAGTTCCTTCTCCGATTAAATGCAATTTTGGACTTTTGTATTCTGGTCGCAATTTCTTTCCGGCTTCTACCATCTCTTATGATTTTGCTTCCCGGGTAGGTAAATTCCTCTATCACTTCCAACTCCTCTCTTCCAATTCTCATTCTCAGAGGTTCATATTCTGCTCCCGTGCTGCATACCATCACTTTAGTCTTTTTCTTGTTTATTCTCATTCCATACTGATTGCACAGAATTTTTTCCATTGTTCTGAGGACTTCCTCTAGATCTTCTTTTGTCTCCTTGACTATAGCAATATCATCTGCATAACGTAGCATGTCTATATTCTGCCCATTAATTTTGATCCCCACCTCAGTAGTTTCTCGAACTTGGTCTATAGCTTCCTGGATGTAAGCATTGAATATAAGAGAAGAGAGAGCACATCCTTGCCTTACCCCTTTTCTGATATTTGCTTCTTGTTCCTGGTGACAGTTCCTAATCACTGCCACCTCATTCTTATAGAAAGTGAGTATCACACGGATGTCTTTGTACTTTATTCCACTTTTCCTCAGCACTCTGAACATCTCTTGCCAGATAAAGTTATCAAATGCCTTTTCCATGTCTACAATGGCAATATAAGTTAGTTACCACTAAACACTCGCAACACTCGCTATTGTTAACGTTAATGTGACACAACATATTAGTCTCAAAACGTTTCTTCTGACCTTCCACACATCATTTGCCCACTGTTAACTCAGACTACAACACCTGTTTAGAAATGCGATTATTGAGTACGGACTACGTGCCCTGTCCATCGTAACTGGCGTCTTAAAACCATCTTTTATACTGCTTGTAGGCCTCTTCAAGGACGCTAGTATTTGTGACTCTGTCTTACCATATCGTATACAGAATCCTCTTCAAGCATCGCTGATAATACTGTTCGAGCTTCTTAAGATATTTCCAGGATTCGAATCCACAAGGCAGAGCAACACTGCAACTGAATTGTACACGAAGGTCTTTGTACGCATATTTTAACATAGCAGTGTTGCTACTGAGGATCAGGACCCGAAACTCCTTCGGCTCCGAGAACAATACATAGTTTTAATCTACCAGGTGACACATTTTTGCAGACTTGTAATCCGTATGATCAGAAGAGCACGTGGCTCAAAGGCCAGTTCGCCTGCGAGCAAAACTGTGAGAATCGCCCCTACAGCACAATGGCCAGCGTCTCTTAGTGCTGAGGCCGACCTCAGCTTTCCAGAACAGCCGCGCTACATGACCACACGCCGGCTGTTTGCTCATGAGAGGATGCTGGAAATTCAAACAGAATTCTGAGAAGCTGTTCCATCTCAACAAGTAATGTCCGTAGTGATATACCAATGCATCACTGGCACAGGAAATTTTTCCAGACAGGTTAAAATATGCAACTGTTAAACCATTTAGAAATTAAGGTGACATGACAGACTTAAACAATTATCGTCCAGTTTCCTTACTGATAAATTTTTCCAAAATATTCGAAAAAGTAATGTACTCAAGAGTAGGCACACACTTATGTGAAAACAATCCTCTACTAAGGATGTTATTTTTACATTCATCCATCAAACAGCACAAGTTAAAAAAAAATGGCTCTGAGCACTATGGGACTTAACTTTTGAGGTCATCTGTCCCCTAGAACTTAGAACTACTTTAACCTAACTAACCTAAGGACATCACACACATCCATGCCCGAGGCAGGAGTCGAACCTGCGACCGCAGCGGTCGTGCGGCTCCAGACTGTAGCGCCTAGAACCGCTCGGCCACTCCGGCCGGCAAACAGTGCAAGTGTTGAACAATAATATATAGCCAGTTGGTATTTTTTGTGCTGTTTCCAAGCCGTTTCATTGTCTAGATCATGTTATTCTGTCAAAAAACGAACTCAAGTTTTATGAAATTGATAACTTTACACATAGTTGGTTTAAATTGTCCTTAACAAACAAAATGCAAAAGGTTGTGTTGAATAATTCTGACTATGTCGGAAACGTAGAAAATTTTAGTGACTGAACAAAAATCACAAAGGCAGTCACAGGGTTCAGTATGAATGACCTTACACTTAACATATATATATATATATATATATATATATATATATATATATATATATATGAATGATGAATGACCTTACACTTAACAATCAACAAGCAAAATTGACCCATTACAGAGAAAGCAACAGAAGACTTGGTAAATGATATTTTCTGAAGAATTATTAAGTGGTTCTTTCAAAATGGACTCTCCTTAAATTTTGAAAAGCATACAACATTCCGTACAGCAAATCGTCATACCAACAATCGATGAAGCCATGAGCCGGAGTCAGTATAAAGAGTAGAATGCTCCAAATTTTTGGGTATACATTCTGACGAAAACTTGAAGTGGAGGAAGCATATTAATGAGCTTCTCAAACACTTCAGTTCGGCTACTTGTGCTCTGCGTATAATTGGTAATCTTGGAAACAATCGTATCAGCCTCTTGACATATTTCGCATATTTCCTCTCAATAATGTCTTGCAGAATAATTTTCTGGGTAACTTATCACTTAGAAAGAAAGTTTGATTGCACAAAAGCGATCACTAAGAATAATATTTGGTGTTCTTCAAAGAGCCAGGCATTTTAACCGTGCCGTCACAATACATGCATTCGCTTATGAAATTCATGATAATTAATCGCTCACAATTTGAGAAGAACAGTGACGTCTACACCTACAACAGTAGAGGGAAAAATTACCTTTATTACCCACTAGACTATAGCCCGCTGCTTCGCTCGCATAGATTGTATGGTTCGTACAGATTTTTTGGTCTATCTTTAATCGAATTTTTGTGTTGTTCACAAATTGCAACACCTTCTAAACTTTTCGCGCTAATTAAAGCCATAGAAGCATCGTCTTTTCCGAATATACTTCTGGCTAAAAAATGATCCTGCTAGGTGGAGTCCAAGGTTTTTATTAATCATGCCTTTGAGTTCTGGCGGTGTTAATTCCATAGGAATTGTCATGCCCTAGCACACATTTCTTTCTAACTAACCGAGAAATGAAATACAAATTTTTATAGTTTATCTTTGAATATTTTTAATATAACGAAATATTTTCTTAAAAACTTTCCTCCCTTATTTCAGCCCCTTAGGAAGACAACATCCAAAAGTAGTGAAACGTGTATTTTTTATTCCTAACAGACAAGCCAAATAGAAATTTTCATAGGTTTAGCTTTGAAAATGCGTTCGTAATAAAATAATTCCATAAAATTTTTCATCCCCTCTTTCACTCCCTTAGGGCATTGAATTTCCAAATACACTGTTACATGTATTTTTTGTTTTCATCGATGTAGCTTTAAAAATGATTTAGTAATTTTTTTAATGAGTTTAGACAAGAAGAGAATAGAAGGTTTCGAAATGTGGTGCTACAGAAGAATGCTGCAGATTAGATGGGTAGATCACATAACTAATGAGGAGGTATTGAACAGAATTGGGGAGAAGAGGACCTTGTGGCACAACTTGACTAGAAGAAGGGATCGGTAGGTAGGACATGTTCTGAGACATCGAGGGATCACCAATTTAGTATTGGAGGGCAGCGTGGAGGGTAAAAATCGTAGAGGGAGACCAAGAGATGAATACACTAAGCAGATTCAGAGGGATGTTGGCTGCAGTAGGTACTGGGAGATGAAGAAGCTTGCACAGGATAGAGTAGCATGTAGAGCTGCATCAAACCAGTCTCAGGACTGAAGACCACAACAACAACAACAACAACAATTTTTTAATAATGATTTATTTTCAAACAAACTTTCATCCACTATTTTCCCACTTTAGTGGTTGAATTTCCAAAAATGCTCAATAAATTTTTTATTCCTGACCGAGGAACGAAACACCAATTTTCGTAGACCTAGCTTCAAAATTGGCTTAATGGCGACATATTTTCAAAAAATACCTTTCATCCATTATTTCACCCCCTTAGGGGTGGAATTCCGAAAAATCTCTTCTTACACGAAGTCTGTAGTATAAGATCAATACCCTCTGCAAATTTCCAGTTTCTATCCTTGATGGCTGGATTGGGCGCTGATGAGTCAGTGAGTCAGTCACTCAGTGGGGACATTGCCCTCTGTATGCAGAGTTTGTTAAAACTATCAGCGACTCAGAAAGGAGTTCAATGTGCACTAACAAAAATTTTTGATCATTTGCCCAATAATATAAAATGTTTGACAGTTAGTGAAGAAAGTTGTAAATCTTATTTTTAAATCATTTCTCCTGGTCAACTCCTACTGTCCCACTGACGAAATTCTGCTTAAAAACTGGTACCAAATTTTAAAAAAAGTTAAATGTAGTTGCACGGGTAGGACTAAAAACAGTGAAGTGCTCATAAATGTTAACGCTAATCGTGTATGCATATCCCGTAAGCTGAGTTGTTACACATCATTTCGATAGAAGAATCGTTCAAAGGATCCGCGGAACACGTAACTATGAGACCTGAGTTTCTCCCGGAGAAACTTATGGGATACAGCCGGGCGACATCGTCGACGACCGCCGATATTTCATCAGGAGCACACCCTGCCATTTTCAAGGCAAAGCTGCAGCAGGTAAGAGCTGTGGAAGAGAATTTAAAATCTCTGTTTTCAGAGAAACTCTAGGAAGACAGCACTCACGTACACTGTAAACACTAGCGCCATCACAAACTGAAGATGACCGACGTCAGAAGTTTTCGATGGCGAAATTACTATCAACAGATGAGGTAGCATTAACTCAGGGCCTCTGTTTTTTGGCAGACGAGAGAGCAGGATTCCATACAGAATGTAAACAAAAACCACCATCTCTATTTATAAGGCTACTTGCGAATCTAATTTCAACAGCTTTCTCAATAACACTACCCACTAGTTGGAAGTGCATCTAGAATCAACATGTTGTTATATTTCATAGGATGACCGGAGCCAAGACAAGGTTCTGCAATGGCGGATTTGCTCGGCTTTTGTAAGCGCATGTGCAGTTTATGCTCAGTACACCGGTCCTCCACAGTCGATAGTCTGACCAATATATCATCATCATCGTCGTAGTCGTTCGTATGGCATGAGTGTAAATGTAGCTCGAGTCCACAGTAGAATACAGCATATGCATCCTGGATACGTTAATTGAACGAGGCCGTCAATGCAGCCTGCCCTTTGTTGGATTTCCTGGCTACAAACAAGCAGACTATCCATCCATCAATATATGCTGGTAATTTTAACAAACACTACGAGCGGCTTAAGTATGCACGCAACAACGATTCTGACCAATATATACTGAAGACCCAAAGAACGTGGCACACCTGCGTACTATCTTCCAGGGTCCCCGCACGCACGCAGCAGTGCCGCAACACGACGTGGCATGGACTCGACTAATGTCTGAAGTAGTGCTGGAGGGAATTGACGCCATTAATCCTGCTGCAGGGCTGTCAACAAATCCGTAAGAGTAGGAGTGGGTGGAGATCTCTTCTGAACAGCACGTTGCAAGGCATCCCAGATATGCTCAATAATGTTAATGTCTGGAGTTTGGTGGGCAGCGTAAGTGTTGAAACTCAGAAGATAGTTCCTAGAGCCACTCTGTAGCAATTTTGGACGTTTGGGATGTCGCATTGTCCTGCTGGAATTGTCCGTCGGAATGCACAATGGACACGGATGGATGCAGGTGATCAGACAGGGTGCTTACGTACGTGTCACCTGTCAGAAGCCGGCCGTGGTGGCCGAGCAGTTCTAGGCGCTCCAGTCCGGAACCGCGCGACCGCTACAGTCGCAGGTTCGAATCCTGCCTCGGGCATGGATGTGTGTGATGTCCTTAAGTTACTTAGGTTTAAGTAGTTCTAAGTTCTAGGGGACTGATGACCTCAGATGTTAAGTCCCATAGTGCTCAGAGCCATTTGAACCATTTCACCTGTCAGATTCGTATCTAGACGTATTAGGGGTCCCATATCACTCCACCAGCACACGACCCACACAATTGTAGAGCTTCCACCAGCTTGAAAATTCCGCTGCTGACGTGCAGGGTGCATGGATTCAGGTGGTTGTCTCCATACCCGTACACGTCCATCCGCTTGATACAATCTGAAACGAGTCTCATCCAACCAAATGAGATGTCTCCAGTAATCAGCAGTTCTATGTCGGTATTGACGGGTCCAGTCGAGCCGTAAAGCTTTGTGTCCTGCTGTCATCAAGGGTACACAAGTGGGCCTTTGGCTCCGAAAGCCCATAACGATGATGTTTCGTTCAATGGTTCTCACGGTGACGCTTGTTGATGGCCCAGCATTGAAATCTGCAGCAATTTGCGGAAGGGTTGCTCTTCTGTCGCACTGAACGATTCTCTTCACTCGTCGTTGATTCCGCTCTTGCAGGATCTTTTTTCGGCCGTAGCGATGGCGTAGGTTTGCTGTTTTACCGGATTCCTGATATTCATGGTACACTGGTGAAATGGTCGTACGGGAAAATCCCCACTTCATCGCTAACTCGGAGATGCTGTGTCCATCGCTCTTGCCCCGACTAAAACACCACGTTCAAACTCACTTAAATCTTGATAACCAGCCATTGTAGCAACAGTAAGCGATCTAACAACTGCACTTTTTAACATAGGTTGAGTCCCTACACGCCCACACTGGCATGATGGCCAACTAAAAAGGTCCACTGCCATCTCTGCATAAGGGTTAGTTTTCACTAAAGTGAGGTGTCGCAGGATGTGAGTACTGCGATGTTTGCGTACGTCTGGTTAAGATTAACCATTAATACGCGCTGATCTGGAGATAGATTGGGTCGAAGTCGAACGAAGGGTAGCGGTTTGAAGGGCAGAGGAAAAAAGTGCCAAGGCAAGAGCCAAGGGAAAAAAAAAACCTCTGCGATAGTTAGGTCGGGTATTTCACCGTCACGATCGGCCTCATCTTAATACAGCCGTCAGGCGTAATAACATGAGACTTGGGGGTGCGCTGATGACAGAAAGCATGGGTCACATTTCAGTGGTGTCGGTGGAGTCTATCAACAGGACGGGTTTCACTAGACATGGCCTGCACCTCAACAGGTATGGGAAGGGGAGGTTAGCAAAGCTTATAGGTGACAGCATAGGTGGGGTTGGTGGGATCACTCATGGGAAAATTCCTGCAGTAGTGGGTGTTAGAGCTGCACCTTTTTTAGATTAAGTCAGCTGATAGGTATTCCTGCTTAAGGGAAGTCTCTCTAACAAAGGAACCACTTTTGACAAACCTTAGGTATTCGAGTAATGAGGGAATTAGTATATTTCATCAAAATATACAAGGTATTAGAGATAAAGTTAGTGAACTGCTTATAGATGTTGACTCTGAAATTATTGGTATATCTGAACACTTCTTAAATAAGGAGATAATTCAGAGGCTTCCTTTACCAGGATACAGGTTGGCTGGCAGCTTTTCGAGGAGCTCTTTGCGGTGTGGGGGAGTAGCCATGTATGTGAAAAACGGCATCCCATTTGAGTCAATTGATGTTTCAAAGTACTGCACTGAAAAGGTGTTTGAATGTTGTGCAGGTGTGGTTCAATTTAATGGAGCTAAACTTCTAACTGTTGTTATTTATAGATCCCCAAACTCCGATTTCACAACATTTTTGCTAAAGCTAGAGGAGGTTCTTGGTTCACTTTATAGGAAATACAAAAAGTTAGTTATATGTGGTGACATCAATATTAATTGTATAAGTGATTGTGCAAGGAAGAGGATGCTGGTAGACCTCCTTAATTTATATAATCTTATGCAAACCGTATTCTTTCCAACGAGAGTGCAAGGGAACAGTAGAACAACCATAGACATCATTTTTGTTCATTCCTCCTTACTAGAAGGGCATTCTGTTAGCAAAAAGGTGAATGGCCTTTCAGATCATGATGCACAAATTTTAACTCTAAAAGATTTTTGTGCTGCAACACGTGTTAAATATAGTCATCAGCTGTTTATGAAAGCTGATCCAGTTGCTGTAGAGACCTTTGTAAACCTTATCAAGGAACAAGAGTGGCAAGATGTTTATAGCGCTGATACAGTAGACGATAAATATAATGCTTTTCTCAAGACTTTTCTCGTGCTCTTTGAAAGTTGCTTTCCGTTAGAACGTTCAAAACAGGGTACTAGCACAAACAGGCAGCCTGGGTGGCTGAATAGAGGGATAAGAATATCTTGTAGAACAAAGTGACAATTATATCAAAACGTTAGAAACAGTCAAAATCTAAATGCAGCAGCCCATTACAAACAGTATTGTAAGGTGCTTAAAAATGTTGTTAGGAAGGCAAAAAGTATGTGGTATACAGATAGAACAGCTAAGTCTCAGGATAAAATTAAAACCATACGGTCAGTCGTAAAGGAAGTGGCTGGTCTGCAGAGACAGGTCGAGGATATAGAATCAGTGCGTAGTGGGAATGTCCGTGTTACTGATAAGTCGCATATATGTACAGTATTTAATAATCACTTTCTGAATATAGCAGGTGAACTAAATAGAAACCTAGTCCCAACAGGGAAGCATATAGCGCTCTTAGAAAAAAGTGTTCCGAGGCTGTTACCTGAAATGCTCCTCCATGATACTGACAAGAGGAAGATTGAGTTAATAATTAAATCACTTAAGACCAAGAACTCTCATGGATATGACGGGGTATCTAGCAGAATACTGAAGTATTGTTCTACGTATGTTAGCCCAGTACTTAGCTACATCTGTAATTTTTCCTTCAGGAGTGGTCGGTTTCCTGACCGATTAAAGTACTCGGTAGTGAAGCCACTTTATAAAAAGGGAGACATTGATGATGTTGACAATTTTAGAGCTATTTCTATGCCATCGGTGTATGCTAAAGTTATCGAGAAGGTTGTATATACAAGATTACTGGAGCATTTAAATTCACATAATTTGCTGTCAAATGTTCAGTTTGGGTTTACAAATGGTTTAACAACTGAAAAGGCTATATTCTGTTTTCACTGTGAGGTTTTGGACGCATTAAATAAAAGGTTGCGAACGCTAGGTCTTTTCTTTGATTTAACGAAGGCTTTTGACTGTGTTGACCACAAAATATTACTGCAGAAGTTGGACCATTATGGAGTAAGGGGAGTAGCTTACAAATGGTTCGCCTCTTACTTTAAGAACAGAAAGCAGAAGGTAATTCTCCGCAATATTGAGAGTGGTAGTGATGTTCAGTCCCAATGGGGCACTGTTAAGTGGGGCGTTCCCCAAGGGTCGGTGCTGGGGCCTCTGCTGTTTCTTATTTATATAAATGATATGCCTTCTAGTATTACAGGTGATTCAAAAACATTTCTGTTTGCTGATGACACCAGCTTGGTAGTGAAGGATCTTGTGTGTAATACTGAAACAGTATCAAATAATGTAGTTCATGAAATAAGTTCGTGGCTTGTGGAAAATAATTTGATGCTAAATCACAGTAAGACTCAGTTTTTACAGTTTCTAACTCACAATTCAACAAGAACCGATATGATCAGACAGAATGGGCATATTATAAGCGAGACGGAACAGTTCAAGTTCCTAGGCGTTCGGATAGATAGTAAGCTGTTGTGGAAAGCCCATGTCCAGGATCTTGTTCAGAAACTAAATGCTGCTTTATTTACCATTAGAACAGTATCTGAAATAAGTGACACTTCAACACGAAAAGTAGTCTACTTCGCATATTTTCATACGCTTATGTCGTATGGTATTATTTTTGGGGTAATTCTTCTGATTCAAAAAGGGTATTTTTGGCTCAAAAACGGGCTGTTCGAGCTGTATGTGGTGTAAGTTCGAGAACCTCTTGTCGACCCCTATTCAATAGTCTGGGAATTCTGACATTGCCCTCACAGTATGTATTTTCTTTAATGTCGTTTGTTGTTAGCAATATTAGCCTATTCCCAAGAGTTAGCAGCTTTCACTCAGTTAATACTAGGCAGAAATACAATCTGCATGTGGAATGCACTTCCTTGACTCTTGTGCAGAAAGGAGTGCAGTATTCTGCTGCATCCATTTTCAATAAGCTACCACAAGAATTCAAAAATCTTAGCAGTAGCCCAAACTCTTTTAAGTCTAAACTGAATAATTTCCTCATGGCTCACTCCTTCTATTCTGTCGAGGAGCTCCTGGAAGAGCTAAAAAATTAAGCGTATTCCAGTGTTACATTGTCGATTTTCTTTATTTAAACTTACGACTTGTCACCTGAATATGTTTTTTTATATTTCATTTTATCTGTTTCTAATATCGTGTTATAATTTCATGTATTGACTCGTTCCATGACCATGGAGACTTCTCTTTAATTTGGTCCCACGGAACAATAAATAAATAAATAAATGAGCAGTAGCGGATGTCTTGCTGCCTGTGATATGTCGTGCAAGGGTAGGCTTGGTTAGCAGTGGGTATCATGCATGTCGATACCTTTGACGTTGTGCGGTGGTGTTGCTCGGTGACTGCCGCTGGGTGCTGTTGTTGAGCTCTCATTCAGCGTCAGCAACCTGCAACAGTTAGGTTTATTATCGTTTTTGTGTCCGATTGGTCATATATCGGATGCACAGTGTAGGGTGATGGTGGCGAATTGTTTGTGCGTCAGTGGGCGAGCTCGTCGGT
This sequence comes from Schistocerca nitens, assembly GCF_023898315.1. Taxonomy (NCBI): domain Eukaryota; kingdom Metazoa; phylum Arthropoda; class Insecta; order Orthoptera; family Acrididae; genus Schistocerca; species Schistocerca nitens. Next base: position 675,052,167 of record NC_064617.1, on the reverse strand, counting down.
GTCCCTGCTGTGGCCTGTTGGTCGGCTCTAATAGCAGCTGGTAATTACCAGTCAGTGTTGCTGATATGCATGGGCTTGCCGACGGTTGTCGCTTGTTAGTGTATGTTAGTTTACCATAGGTGGCTATGCCCTAGCTAGTAGTGTCTTTGGCTGCTTGTGCTTCCACCCTAGACGTTGCCGACCGCAGCGCCCTATTCTGCCTGTTTTCATATCTCTGTATTTGATTACGCATTCCAATACCAGTTTCGTTGGCGCTTGAGTGTATGACATGCCACAACTGCAAGGAATGCGATAGACATCCACCTTGATCGAACGAGGTTAATCCTTTACGGACCCTAACAGGATCCTGGTCTTAGATGCTGGTCGAGAAACACACTTCACATCGTATTTCCGCAAAATACGACCAATCCTGTTCGAAGCGCTCCCTACATAAAGCAAGAAGGCCATAGACTTTAGTGCCACCTCGGTATTATCGTCAATTCATCACTCACTCGGTGCACAGTTGGTATATATGGCAGCGCACTTTTGGTCTGTCTTTCGCTGTGACCATTCTGACGAAATGTGTGACTACCAGATGGGCTGAATGGGCTGACAAACTCTCAGAATCCAAGGTGATGTATGTCCTATGAACCAAGGCACGAAGTACCCCTTCACTTTGAACCAGATGGTGATAACTATCTACCTTCAGACACAAGTCTGTGTGAATAGGCTTCCTATAAACGGCATGTGCCAAAGTACCATCAACCTTCCTCCTGAGCAACACATCAAGGGAGGGAAGACGGCCATTGTTTTCCAAGAGAAACAAATATTCGGGTGGGTTGAATTCAGGTGTTCTAAACAGGCCTTCTACAAAAGTATTGTCTAAATAATTGAAAAAGCACGCACGTTTCAAGTATGCAGACGAACAGTTGTTGCTTGGCCTCGTGGCTCTGAGAATCTGAACGACTTTTTAGAACACCTGAGTGCAGCTGCACAACGCTTACTTGCTGCAGTTTTGCCTTGAAAATGGCTGCCCCTGTCGAAATATCGGCTTTTGTCGACGACGTCACATGGATGCATTCCCATAACTTAATTGAACATGTAACTAACTAACTACATGCGACTGGCGACCATTTTGCAGGGCACCAAGCTGACGAAGGAGCAGCTGCGCGCCATGTTCATGAAGAACCTGCGCCGCTTCCGGTCGTTCCCGTGCAGGGAGCCGCAGAGGCGCTCCGTGATGGTGGGCGACTTGCTGCTGCGGAAGGGGCAGCTGTCCCCCAGCCAGACGATCGCGCCGCCTGCCACCGTGCTGCACCTCTGCGGGCCCTCCACCGGCTACTGCTACAGCTCCGACACGGTAACCCCACTGCAGTACTCGTTACTCGACATCTCGCGCCTTACACCTTAGTTCCTCCACCCAGAACTCCCAGTGATACTCATCAACTGTCCACCTAATTTCCAAAAGGTCCCAACGTAGCGTCAGCCCACTTTGCAGTGTCTGTTATAGGGCACTGCCGGCAGCGTACTTCGGGGGCTCTGAACACTGATACAGTACATTTATCTCTTTCTAAATACAATCTACTGTGTTGAAAAATGATTGATTGACATACACTGACCAGCCGATACATGGTGACCACTGCCCACAGCGAGAGTGATTGCCGCCTGCTGGTATTTGGGGGCACACGACGTGGTAAGGAAGTGCGAGGTGCCGGGGCTAGCAGTGTATTTAACACTCAATTCATCTAGAATCTTCATATGGAAATGATGCTCTAAACCCCCCTTTTCTAACTCCGACTTTTGCTGTTGCACATGGATTAAGAAGAAAAGCGGACTGACTGTAATCGACCCTGCAAGTGAAGTAGAAAAGAGTTTGGCAACTGCAGTAATTCACTTTGATAGAAATTAATTGGATAAAGGAAAGTTTCATTAACGTGGTGAGAAATGAAAGGGTTGCTCTACCGATCTACAGAATGAAAGTTCTGTTCAAAATAACAATTTGATTTATTATAACTAAACTCAAAATAATAAACAAAACACATGAAACATTTACAGTACGTCAAATTGGATACTCAAATAAATCCTGTGAAGGTGAAGTTGTCCATAAAGTAGCTTGTGACATTTATGACCATGTGGTATGTGGAGCCAATTCCTTCCAGCTCAAGTCTTAAGAGAAACACCCAGCCAACCCAACATTAATTGCTGCTACAGTAGTGAGAACTGAGACAGTGAACACCCAAGACAGAACCACGTTAGAAAAGACGGGAACAGGCGCGCTCTGCTGAGCTCTGATTATCACATAGCAAAATTCCATAATCTGCCGGAGCTGCGGACATACATTACCAAGCTGTTTTCTTAACTGCATGGACACGATCTGGCTTACTGGTTGCTTCGACGTCCCGTCGTGGTGATGATAATGTCTTGAGTATAGCCCGAAACAAATTGTCCTGGTCTGGTTGTTCCAGACTAAAGATTTCCTAGCAATACAAATGCGGCTCTGAGGTAGACGAAGAAAGCTCGCCACATAATCGCTGACGTTACAGTGATTGAATTTAACAAGCGAAGTCACACAGTAACTTCGATATAGTCAACTTTAGCCAAAACTGCTCAAGACGAACAACATAGGCCGCTTGTACGCAGAACGCTCAATTCCCAACTGTACTCGGAAAGTTACATTGAAGACGAAACTTCAGCAAATTCGTCAAACAGTTACAATTAAATGTAAGTATAGTAGACAGCCAACGGAAGGCAGGTTGTCCAGAGCAGCGAGAGCTCAGTCTTGTAACCTACTCCGACCGAAAGGCGAGAGCCGACTCTACCAAGAGCACCCGTACAAGCCGAACACAAAACATTACCGCCCCCATCACAGTGGCCGTGGTTAAACATGCCAATCAGCAACTGCAACTCGAAAACCGGTGGAAAATTTCACTCTGTTGCCGAAGCACTACTATTCCACCAATGGAGATACTTGGCGCCAATTTCTGCGCCGATTTTGCTACGTCACGGAGCTATCCCCTGGGCAAGCCAATCACAGTTATGATTTTGCAGAGCTGGCCGGTGTGGCCTTGCGGTTCTAGGCACTTCAGTCTGGAACCGCGTGACCGCTACGGTTGCAGGTTCGAATCCTGCCTCGGGCATGGATGTGTGTGATGTCCTTAGGTTAGTTAGGCTTAAGTAGTTCTAAGTTCTAGGGGACTGATGACCACAGATGTTAAGTCCCATAGTACTCAGAGTCATTTTTGATTTTGCAGAAAACACGGGAATTTGCCCGCCAAGACTGCCTGGGAACACAAGTCATTCCCACGCCTCGCTGGTAGCCCGTCAGAAAGTTTTTTCACTAAGTTTCTGTGAAGTAACGGAATCTCTAACCCCAGCCGCTCCTTCAGGCCCCTGTGGGCGTGTCGCCCCCACTCTTACGACAATGTCGGCTTCTGGACAGCATCCACTTGCCTCCCTCACACCCGTCGGCATAACCCTTTAAAGATCAGCAGAACCAGCCTGTCACCGGACGACCCGGGTGACGAGAGATGCTGCGTGGGAGGTCTGCGTGTGAAGGAATAGCAATTTGTAATTGCATGCAATTAGAGAAGAAAACATTCATATCTTCTGACTTCTCAATACTAGCCTTGTAATGACCATATTCAGCTATTCTTCCCCAAATCGAATTACTCAGAGTAAGATATAAATATGAGAGGGGGCAAGTCACTGTGTGCATTGTAAAGGCGTACCACCTCTCAGAAGGCAGCCAGGTTATTTACACAGAGATGACAAAAGTCGCGGGATACCTCCCAACATCGTGCCAGACCTCCTTTTGCCCTGCGTAGTGTAGCCTTTCGCCCCTACAGTTCAATCTGCACATCGAGGAAGCCATTTTGGAAATAAAAGAAAGGTTCAGCAGCGGAATTAAAATTTAAGGTGAAAGGATATCAGTGATACGATTCGCTGATGGCATTGTTATCTTGAGTGAAAATAAAGAAGAATTACATGATCTGCTGAACGGAATGAACAGTCTAATGAGAACAGAGTACGGATTAAGAGTAAATCGAAGGAAGATGAAGGTAATGATAATTAGTAGAAATGAGAACATCAGGATTGATGATCACGAAGTAGGTGAAGTTAAGAAATTCTGCTACCTATGCAGTAAAATAACCAATGACGGACAGAGCAAGGAGGACATCAAAAGCAGGCTAGCAATTGCAAAAAGGGCATTCCTGGCCAAGAGAAGTCTACTAATATCAAACATTGGCCTTCATTTGAGGAAGAAATTTCTGAGAATGTACGTCTGGAGTACAGCAATGTATGGTAGTGAAACATGGACTGTCGGAAAACAGGAACAGAAGAGACTCGAAGCATTTGAGATGCGGTGCTACAGACGAATGTTGAAAATTAGGTAGACTGATAAGGTAGGGAACGAGGAAGTTCTGCTCAGAATCGGAGAGGAGAGGAAAATGTGGAAAATACTGATAAGGAGAAGGGACATGATGATAGAACATATTTTAAGACATTTCCATGGTACTAGAGGGAGCTGCAGAGAGCAAAAACTGTAGATGAAGACAGAGATTGGAATTCATCCAACTAATAACGGAGGACGTAAGTTGCAAGTGCTACTCTGAGATGAAGAGTTTACCACTAGAGAGGAATTCGTGGCGGGCCGCATCAGACCAGTCAGAAGACTGCTGAAAAAAAAAAAAAAAAAAAAAAAAAAGTGCAGCAACTCGACGTGACATGGACTTAACAAGTCGTTTGAAGTCCCCTGCAGAAGTGTTCAGCCATACAGCGGCCTGTAACTTCATAAATGTTACCGGTGCAGAATTTTGTGCACTAATTGACCTTTGAATTACGTTCAAAAATGTTCGATGAAATTCAAGTCCGGCAACCTGGGTGGCTAATCCATTCGCTCGAAATGTCCAGAATGTTCTTCAAATCAGTTGTGGCCCAGTGACATAACATCGCTGTTTGGGAACACAAAGTCCATGAATGACTGCAAATGACCTCGAAGTAATTGAACATAACCAGGATATAAAATGTAGGCTGCCAATGGCAAGAAAATCATTTCTGAAGAAAAAAAATTTTTAATATCGAGTATACATTTAAGTGTTAGGAAGTCTTTTCTGAAGGCATTTGTCAGGAGTGTAGCCTTATCCGAAAGTGAAACGTGGATAATAAGCAGTTCAGAAAAGAAGAGAATAGAAGCTGTTGAAATGTGGTGCTACAGAAGAATGCTGAAAGTTAGATGTCTAGCTCGCGTAGCTAATGAGGAGGTACTACATAGAATTAGGGGAGAAAAGAAATTTGTGGCATGATCTGACTAAAAGAAGGGGTAAGTTGATAGGACAAGTTCCGGGTCATCAAGAAATCGTCACTTTAGTACTGGAGGGAAGGGTAGAGGGTAAAAATTGCAGAGTGAGACCCAGAGATCACTACAATAAGCAGGTTCAAATGGAAGTGATTTGCTACAGTTATTCAGATATGTAGGGGCTCGCACGGGATAGAATAACAAGGAGAGCTGCACCAAACCAATCTTCGGACTGAACACCACAACAACTACTACTACTACAAACAGGCCTCATAATACACAGCAAATAGTCATTGACAACCTTTTGTTTTCGAGGCGATTCCAACGAAAATCTGTTATGTGACCAGTCGGTGTCTCCAAATCATGGAAACAACAAATGACATGTGACATATCGGTTTTATCCAACTTGTCAGTAGTGCACAAGTAAAACAGCAAATGTAGAGAGCCCGTTTCTTGTCCACCAACATTACACCCAAAATGAAGTTCGCGGCACCTCTTTACAAGAATAATCAATTTTTGTTCCTCACGTAAATGTAACAGATACGGCAAAAATAATTTTTCAGAAAGAATTTTTTTCTGTCACCTGAGAAACAAAGAACATTCGTGAGCCTAAAGCAACAAGCAGTCACCTACAACAATTGCTGTTAGAACTCTCATTTCTGAAACGCAAGTGGCAAGTAACATAACACCGTGTTCAAGCGTGTCTAATCGGTAATGTTGCTAGGCCTTCATAATTTCCTTCGGGTAGATTGCCGAACTTGGGGTCGTTTGTGAGAATCCATGTACTTGATTCGGTTGTTTCCGGCACTTGCAACAGCAGAATAATTAAAATGAGCCCCAGCACAACAATCAGACTGCAGTATTTCAAAGGATTTCGGCAGGGTGGTGGATGTGTACCACAAGAAAACTTAGCTCCAATTCATATTGGAATACAGAAACTACAATTGCGCAAATAAAATTATTCAAATTCTGTCTGACTGAGATGTGATTTATCTGTTTAACAGAAGAATCTGGTCTTTGTTAGACGACGTCATGATTAAGGTCGACTACGGGAAGCTATTTCGCTATGGTGTACACAAATCCTCAAGCTCCGATGCCACCCATGGAAATTTCGCTCCAGCGTGGAACACGTGCTGAATCTGCAGCTGCACCTTCTAATGCTATCGCGATAAATTTTCGCCATCGAAACAACTAAATCAGTGTAGGGAAATCTTGGGTATCTGTGATTGTTATTAATTATATGCTCTACAAGCAAAACATTTTTCGGGCAGTATCCACACTTGCCGCTGAATGTACCTATAAAATTATAACTTTGTATGAGACATAGATCAGGAGATATAGTCATAGACACTGAGATGTGTGAAAAATTGGCGTGTCATGCATGACGTTTATTACTCATTTGCTGCTAATTCTATTCATAACATATTTCGTAGACAATATCCACTTATGCGACTGAATGTATCTCTGCAAATTTATCATTGTACGCACATAGTTCAACAGATATGATTTCATAAACACTAAGACCTATGAAAAAATGCCGATTATTCATGAATTTTTAATACATTTATTCTTTACTACTAAGACACTCTTACAGTCGAGTCAGCATCAGGAAACCCCTGACACCTGGCAGCAGCGTTTTGACAGCTTTCAATGGCCAAGCAGACAATAGCCGCCTGCAGAACTGTGAAGATGGCAGCTGTGGTCACGAGGACGTACGGTCGCAAGAAAACCGGGTTCCGGACGGCCATGTCCCACTACCGGAAGGGAAGACCACCGTGTTCGGTGTATGTCTCTGGCACATCGTTCTTCATCTGCGGCAGCAATTTGAGCTGCAGTTTGCACCACAGTGACACAACGAACTGTTACAAATCAGCTACTTCAAGGACAGCTCCGAGCCAGACGCCCTGTAGCGTGCATTCCACTGGCGCCAAATCACCGCCATTTGCGACTTCAGTGGCGTCAAGCGAGAGCTCAGTGGAGAGCAGGCTGGAGGTCTGTTGTGTTTTCTGATGAGGGCTGGTTCTGCTTCTGTGCCAATAATGGCCGTGTGTTGGTTAGGAGGAAGCCTGTTGAGGACCTGGAACCAATCTCTCTGTGTGCTAAACACACTGGATCTACACCTCCAGTTATGATCTGGGGTGCGGTTTCGTATGACAGCAGGAGCGCTCACGTGGTTACCCCTCGCAGCCTGACTGCAAATTTGTACGTCAGTCTAATGATACGACATGTTGTACTCTCATTCATAAACAGCGGTGCAGAGGATGTTTCCCAACAGGACAACGCTCGCCCACACACCAATGTTGTAGCCCAACTTGCTCTACAGAGTGCCGACATTTTGCCTCGGTCCGCACAATCATCAGATCTGTCTCCAATCGAACACATATCGGACGTCATTGGACGACAACTATAACGTCATCCAGAAACAGCATTAATCGCCCCTTTATTGACTGATCAAGTGCAACAGGCATGGAACTCCATCCCAGTATTGCTGTGCGGTGTGGGATTCTCATCAGGTGGGACTGACGGATGACATCGAAAAAGTACAAAGAAGGGCAGCTCGTTTTGTATTATCGCGAAATAGGGGAGATAGTGTCACAGATATGATACGTGAATTGGAGTGGCAATCATTAAAACAAAGGCGTTTTTCGTTGCGACGGGATCTTCTCATAAAATTTCAATCACCAGTTTTCTCCTCCGATTGCGAAAACATTTTGTTGGCACCCACCAACACAGGGAGAAATGATCATGATAAAATAAGAGAAATCAGGGCTCGCACAGAACAATTTAAGTGCTCGTTTTTCCCTCGTGCCGTTCGAGAGTGGAACGGTAGAGAGACAGCTTGAAGGTGGTTCATGGATCAAAATCAAATGGCTCTGAGCACTATGGGACTCAACATCTGTGGTCATAAGTCCCCTAAAACTTAGAACTACTTAAACCTAACTAACCTAAGGACATCACACACATCCATGCCCGAGGCAGGATTCGAACCTGCGACCGTAGCAGGTTCATGGATCCCTCTGCCAGGCACTTTATTGTGAATAGCAGAATAATCACGTAGATGTAGATTAAATCTGGCACCTGTACAAAAGAATGCACGTACGTTTGCATGCTTGCATTCAACATTCTGGCAGTTACCCCTATTATTAATGTACCAGCATTTCACATTTGCAATGGCTTATTTCGCGCTTACGTTAGGCTGTGATCGTATAATGTTAATCACTTATGTTACATAGTGAAACGTATTGTCGAAGTTTCATTACTGTACATTAATTATGTTTTGGTGTTGCGTTTATTTTTCCCGTCAATGTACGAGGGCTATTCGGAAAGTAAGGAACGATAGGTCGCGAAATGGAAACCACAGTGAAAATCAAAACTGTTTTATTTGCAAGTTAGCTACAACGTCCAGCTATTTATCTCCATAGTCACCGATCCGACTTAGACGTCTGATGTAGCGTTGTAACAACATTCCAATACCCTCGTTATAGAACGCAGCCGCCAGTGCTTTCCGCCAATTCTCTACGCTGGGCTATAGCTCGTTGTCTGTGCCAAAATTTCGTCTTCGTAGCCAGCGGTTCATGTAGGCAGAGATGAAACTCAGAGGGAGACAATTACGAGCTATATTGTGGGTAATCAAACATTTCCAATTGCAAACGATGCAGGAATATCTTCATTGCCCCTGCAGAATGCGGCTGAGAATTGTCTTGGAGAAGAAACTGCACGGCAGTTAAGTAATGTTGGTTGCATAGCTTTAGGCGAAATTTCTTACCAGGCCCTCGTACTTGGTGGGAGACACTATTGTTTTAGGTATCTTTATGTGCTCCCTCCTTGCTTAGAACAAAAAGAACGACGTAACGCGACCTACGAGCACACTAGAGACATTGCCCAACACTCCTGTGCAAAACTTCATCGGATTTTCACTGTGGTTTCCATTTCGCCACCGATCGTTCCTTACTTTCTGAATAACCCTCGTATAAAATTTCGCTTCAGCAGAAAATCGGCAAAATGAATACCCAGTTAATGCCGGGTTTGTCAGCTAGTAAGAAAATAAGAGACGTAGACGAAGGTAATGACTGTGCTAGAACAGAAAGAAATCAATGACGAATTTTCTAGGACAAGAGCACTAGCTCGAATTCTCAACAATACGGCAGAAAAGCAACCATGATCTTTTCGAAGGAAGCATTAAAACTTCAGCTTAAGTGATTTAAGGTAAGTGCGGAAAACTTAATTTCATTTTGTTGAACGAGGATCTGAATCCGACTACCCAAACATGAGCCTGTTTTCTCGAACACTGTCCATCTCGCTCCAAGATCAAATCAGTGAAATGAGGACACACACATACGAGTATACACGTATCGAACACTACTATACATGAATCGGTAGCAGCAAAGCCTTATCTTTTATCTCGAAAGAGATGTTGTACTCTACTATCTGAACACTGATTTGTTGCGGCTTTCCACACTAGTCTATCACATCCAGATTACTTTATCTTTGCGTAACTGCTGAAACCTCTACCTTTCTATTCCCATAACTTCCTCCCCTAAGGAAACACGGCGGTTAGCTGCGTCACAACACAGAGAGACGCGTAAAGGAAGAGGATCGGATCTGTGCGCATAGCGACTTCGCTGCCTATGTGCGTACGCCAGAGATACGCGTGACTGTGCAAGCCACGCAGGCGATGTGTCATTAAGCGAGATTGTGTTGGTCATTTTCCGCAACTTCCGCCAAGCTGTGCGCAGCTTATTCGCCCCGCACTCGCACACTGCAGCCGAGTGAACACTACTTGGACCAGGCACGCGCCTTCTGTGTTCTACGTAGTAATCCTTGAAACAGTTTTCAGATCCTGAGACTAAGAAATTGAAAAAGGAATGCGTTTGTATGGAACATACTTAATTCACCTTCTATACAAAGACGAGATGTTGTTTCAAAAATCTCTAGAAACTCTAGAACCGATTTCCTTCAAAGGAAATATTCTTAGCAAAAAACACGAATAGTTATTGACCGATTTACTTCAACTTTTTACACGGCGCTCCAATAAACATTCGGACGGATGTAGGCTAAATATATTTTTAATACATATAGGGTGTAGGGGTGTAAGTGCAGATATTTTTGTATGTAGTACCTTAGTATGCACACACATCAATATGTTCGTTGTTTCTTCTCTGTGCCGGACGTTCTTCCCAAAAACACATCACAAACCTTACGAACTAACGTTTTCTGTATAGCTGTAACTGCAAAACTAAGTGGAATATGCCTGCCAGTCTAGGCCACCCATTTTGTGTCCACACATCTACAATTCAGTATCCGACCTGCTGCCCAGGGAAAATTAAGCATTAATGTCTTGCTCTACTCACATGTATTTGGAGACACTAACCAATCTAAAAGCATACTAATCCCATTAGTCTGCAAACAAAGTAAGTACTGATGTCGTGTTGTTCAGTACACCGTTGTCGCTCACGAACAGAAATATCCTTTACACCCTGCATAGTACATAAATATTGTTGTTGTTGTGGTCTTCAGTCCTGAGACTGGTTTGATGCAGCTCTCCATGCTACTCTATCCTGTGCAAGTTTCTTCATGTCTCAGTACCTACTGCAGCCTACATCCTTCTGAATCTGCTTAGTGTATTCAACTCTTGGTCCCCCTCTACGATTTTTACCCTCCACGTTGCCCTCAAGTACTAAATTGATGATCCCTTGATGCCTCAGAACATGTTCTACCAACCGGTCCCCTCTTAGTACATAAATATATATAATCATAATAGGGAAACATTAGAAAAAAATTTCGAAAAGTGACTGACCAATTTACTTCAAAATTTTGCGCGATACTCTAATAAACATTAAGATGGATGCAGACTACACATTTTTAACAGACATAAATTGTGCTAAACAAGTTATTGATTGAATACCGTAAACAACTAACAGGTGATTTAAGATGACACTGGACAAGGATCCTAGGTGGCAGAGACAATCTGAATTGATCTGACGTTGAGCAGACTTTGATTGTTCAAATCTTCTGAAGTTTCTCTATACAGGTGCAGCTGAGATCTGTACAACCTGACAATGCCGGAGCAGCAGTACGTTACCCTCTTTGCTTCATGCGGCGATGTAACTTGCAGCTGGCGAGATGTGGGGGGCGGAGGTGGGACTTGGAGGCGGCACCTGTGAATCGATCGCGGCCACGAAAGAAATGTAAAAATCTCACGGTCCAGCGATCAGACAGACATGTTGCAATTTACTCTCTACCAGAGCCTTGAAAACACGGTAGATTTCAGTGTCTGACACACCGTTGGTCGTACCAAGGACCAATCTGGCTCACTTACACGACAGAGCGCACAAGGATACCAAACGTCAAAGCTTGTAAACCAAAAACGCATAAGTGTTCCCTCGGGAAACGAGTAGTCCGAGACGTTTGAAGTCACACTGTCGGTACGGTAAGAACTTCATCACAGGCTCCCCAGTCTAAACTACTCGCAAATGAAGTCAGTCTCAGGACAGGCCCCAAGTACCAATCATGTCAGAGCTTCGACCAGAAGTGCTTACCCAAGCAAAGTCCCGCACCCAAGTGCTTTGCACTTCTCCAGAAAAAAAAAAAAATCCGTTTTCCTGCTAAGTTCACGAACGTCACCGCCTTCATCCCGTCTTGAGCCAATAACAGGGCTCTAGAGGCGCTAAATCTCCCCTCCCACACTGCAGCACAAACTCATGTCGAACCAGTGCAAGAGTTAAGAAACATACGTCTCTGGAAAAAAAAGAAACCGCCAATTAATGGCTCTTTTTAAGTTTTCGCAGAGGGGGAAGATGATTTTTTCCGAAGTCATGTCTCTTCCCACGGCAACAGGCTAACAGATACAGTCTCAAAGATCCTGATCTAAATCGCCTTTGCCTTGGAGCTTGTTAGTCCTAGTCCTAGTCTCCAAACGTTTATCAGACGCCGGATTTTTCTTATACAACCGAGGCGGCCAGGGGAACTGGTTCACTGGCCTATTTGCACAAACGGCGAACAAGAAAACAGGTGAATTTTTATTACACGTGGCTCTGCACACAATGCCCTGTTTACAAAAAAATGGTTCAAATGGCTCTGAGCACTATGGGACTTAACGTCTGAGGTCATCAGTCCCCTAGAACTTAGAACTACTTAAACCTAACTAACCTAAGGACATCACACACAGCCATGCCCGAAGCAGGATTCGAACCTGCGACCATAGCAGTTGTGCGGTTCTGGACGGAAGCGCCTAGAATCGCTCGGCCACCGTGGCCAGTTCCAGTTTACAACTCCACTGTGTAGGCCTGTTCCTTCAGACCATCGCCCCTCCCCAGTCTTCCACTGGTGCTGCAGCAGGTAGCTCTGCGTTGTTCTGCTGGAGACCTGTCTCAGTGGGGGCTCCCTGTCTGCCCTGTACAGCTGTGGACCTGTCCGCCAAGATTTACTAAGGGATGGGCTTTCAACTCACAACATGCTGTTTCTATGAGCTAAGAATCATAAAAGTACCTCATGCTTTTAGCGCCCTTCCAGGCACCATCAATGTCTGCTCAGGCCATTAACTTTCTAGAATCTCGCTCAAGGTGCTTCACGTTGTAATGAAATCTTTAATAATTTTCTGTATACGAAAAATACGTGAGAGAGTAACTTGTCCTCTCTCAACACCACTGAAGTCGCAAAAGGCGATCGTTTGGGATCAGCGGAATGCTTGCTGCAGGGCGTCTGGATCGGAGCTGTCCTTGAAGTAACAGATTTGTAACAGTCCGTTGTGCCACTGTAGTGCAAACTGCTGCTCAGATTGCTGCTGCAGATGCAGTACGATGCACTTCAGTCATACGCCGAACACAGTGGTGTCCCCGTTTCGGCAGTGCCATGTGGCCGTCCGGACCCCGGTCTTCTTTCGACCATACATTCCCGTGATCACCGCTGCCAGCTGTCATGTGCAGTGGCTACATTCCTGGCAAGTCTTTCTGCAATTTCGTAGAAGGAACATCCAGATTCTCGTAACTCTATTACACAACATAGGTCAAATTCAGTGAGGTGTTGATAATAGTGTCTTTGCCGCCTTAAAGGCATTCTTGACTAACATCAAGTTACTACGTTCAACTCCACAGGTAACTAGTGCTCAGTACCGTTACGGCGAGAATTTAAAGCAAACCTGATTTGCATCTTCATAATGTCGCTCCTAGCGCCACTCTTATGCGACTGTCACGGAATTGGAGCAGACATCATCTTTCAGATATACAAACAACCAACATTCGTTTATATCGCACAGCTACTTCTTGGTGTTGCGATTTTTTCCGTCAGTGTAATGTAAAAATATATATAAAATATTTTATATTTTTAAATATTTTAAAACTATTTGTAATACTATAATAGCTTTTGGCTGAAGAGCGGCATGTTGTCCTGCTGCAGTCCTCACAGGCGCGGGAATGGAAGAACAGTGTAGGAGGGAAAACTGCGCTTGGCAGTGTTTGCGAAGTGTAACGTGGACTGTTAGGGTTGCGAGCACCAAACTGCAGTGATGAGCCAAAAAATCTGGCACATCTGCATAATATCGTGTAGGGCCCCCCACGCCAATGCAGAAGTGCCGCAACACGACGTGGCATGTACTCGACTAATGTCTGAAGTAGTGCTGGAAGGAACTGACGCCATGAATACGTCTGCAGAGTTGTCCAGAAACCCGTAAGGGTACGAGCGGGTGGAGATCTCTTCTGAATACCACGTTGCAAGGCATCCCAGATACGCTCAATAATGTTCATATCTGGGGGGTTTGGTGGCTAGCGGAACTGTTTAAACTCAGAAGAGTGTTCCTGGAGCCACTCTGTAGCAATTCTGGACGTGTGGGGTGTCGCATTGTCCTGCTGGAATTTCCTAAGTCTGTCGGATTGCACAGTGGACATGAATGGATGCAAGTTATCGATCAGACAGTATTCTTACGTACGGGTTACCTGTCAGACTCGTATTTAGACGTATCAAGGGTCCATTATCATTCCAACTGCTCACGCCCCACACCATTACAGAGCCTCCACCAGCTTGAACTGTCCTCCGCTGATATGCAGGGTCCATGGATTCATGAGGTTGTCTCGATATCCGTACACGTCCATCCGCTCGACATAATCTGAAACAAGACTTGTCCGACCAGCCAACATACTTCCAGTCATCAATAGTCCAATGTCCGGCCGCGCAGGGTAGCCGCGCGATCTGACGCGCCTTGTCAAGGTCCGTGCGGCTGCCCCCGTCGGAGGTTTGAGTCCTCCCTCGGGCATGGGTGTGTGTGTTGTCCTTAGGGTTCGTTAGTTTAAGTTAGATTGAGTAGTGTGTAGGCTTAGGGACCGATGACCTCAGCAGTTTGATCCCATAAGACCTTACCACAAATTTTCAAAATTTTTGCAATGTCGCTGTTGACGGGCCCATTCGAGGCGTAAAGCTTTGTATCGTGCAGTCATCAAGGATACACGAGTGGGCCTTCGGCTCCGAAATCCCATATCGATGATATTTCGTTGAATAGTTCGCACGCTGACACTTGTTGATGGCCCAGTACTGAAATCTGGAGCAATTTGCCGAAGGATCGCACTTCTGTTACGTTGAACGATTCTCTCAGTCGTCGTTGGTCCCGTTCTTGCAGTATCTTTTTCCGGCCACAGCGAAGTCGGTGATTTGATGTTTCACCGGTTTCCTGATATTCAAGGTACACTCGTGAAATGATCGTACAGGAAAATTCCCAGTTCATCGCTCCTTGGAAATGCTGTGTCCATCGCTCGTTCGCCGACTATAGCACCACGTTCAAACTCAAATCGTGATAATCTTCCATTGTACTAGCAGTAACCGATCTAACAACTGCACCAGAAACTTGTTGTCTTATATAGGCGTTGCTGACCGCAGCCCCGTATTCTGCCTGTTTACATATCTCTGTATTTGAATACACTTGTGTCTACCAGTTTCTTTGGCGCTTCAATGTAGTATAAATTACTCTTGAAATAACCTTTACTTATTTGGTCTTGACTACTTTAGTAAATTGCTTTCGTAGTAATATACCCTTTTAGTAACTGTTGGAGAGTTCTATTCCTGTTTGTTTCTTTAGTTGTAACTGAGATGCTAATGTCTTTTTACTACTTTTCCCAAATGGTGCATCACGTGTGGAACCCGGCCAACAGCTTATCATGTTTAAAAGTTTCTTTTTGGCATCAAAGTTGGTTTGTATATTTTTAATGGAAAAGAAATTTTTGCAGTTTGCCTATAGTTCTGCTTGTGCTCAGAAAGACAAAGTGTGGGTATATGTATACAAGTTATGGCCTCCACGATATTTGGGGATACCAGTTCGATAGAATTGCCTTTTTTTCTTTGATACATATTCTTGTGGCATGGACACATACAGTGGTTTTAAGGTAGTTAAACTGTTTATCGCACTGTTAAAAGCTCTTTCAGCAGTGTTATGATGGAAGTTAGTGAGATCGCCTGCTACGATTTGATAAGAATCAGCGCAAAAGATTCATAGTCCACAAATAATTTGCAGTTTAGGAGAAAAAGCGCGATTCCTGTGAGAGTTAAGCTGCAGCAACGGCTCCGCCATAGCAAGCAGTGACAAAAGATTCCAATCGAAACCCAGTCCGCTCACTGAAACTACTCTCGCTATATATCGCAAATAGGCCTCTTCTCTCCAATAAAAGTCTCTTTTCTGTGACGTC
This sequence comes from Schistocerca nitens, assembly GCF_023898315.1. Taxonomy (NCBI): domain Eukaryota; kingdom Metazoa; phylum Arthropoda; class Insecta; order Orthoptera; family Acrididae; genus Schistocerca; species Schistocerca nitens. The sequence goes on along the minus strand of NC_064617.1, from coordinate 675,036,225 downwards.
TACCTCTTTCTCTATTTTCACGTATTCTTCGTAGTCCATGTGATCTGTAGAATCTGATATTTAACATGCAGAAACACACTTTACTTTCTAACTTTTCATCTATAACTGCTGAGGAGAAAATTTTAGCCTTATTTCCTCTTTCAGTTAATAAAGTCGTAGCTTACTCTTTGATGGAGCTCTGCACCAGTTCTGGAGTGAATTGATTTACTTCACCAGCAAATGAAAAATTTACTCCTGCAGTAATTTACGCCTTTAGTTCAGTACTTTCGACTGGAAGTCAACGATTTCCTTCTCTCTTAGTAAAGTATTACTTCAGTTTCACTTAAGGGGCTCCGGAACGCCCTATACTTGCAATGTTAAAATAACGCTTATAAATTACATCTTTCCTCACAAAGTATTTGAGGTAGGAAGTTGAACTTTTTACAGATTATTTATTGGAATATGGGCTACAACTTAACACAGGGATTTTACAAAATTTTAGTTCAGTTATTAAAGATGATTTTTTTTCAATTGTAATGGAAATTCACAACATTTTTTTGCAATCTTTTATTTATATATTCAAAAATATACAGTTTTTTGGAAAAAGGCTGTGTTAAATTATGCAGAAGGTACTGTGTAACATTTACTGAAAGTTTGAAACAAATATGTTTGGAAGATCCTTAGAAAACATGTAATTAGTATGAGAAAATAAAAGTTTTGGGAATCGAGCGACAAAGATTGGATTAACTTTTTAGTGCATTCCAGGTCCATAGGATGGATTATCTTCATCCTCTGCAAACTCCTCCTCCAGCTTCCTCTTGTTCCTCCTCCTGTTTACTCTTGCTTGTATTTCTAGACTCTTTACAGCCCTGTCTGCAGCCCGAAGGCGTTCCTTGTCTAAAGCAAGCATCGCTCGTACCATGTTAGAACCTATCTTCATTCCCATATTTCTAAATACCTTGCACCTTACAATGTTGCCATCATTGAGAGTCGCAACAGCATCATACACACCTAAGTGAAGTGTTTCTATTCCTACAAATACAGTCTTGGGGATTCTCGACCATATAACACTATTTACACTTTCATTGGGGTTTTGAGTTTTTCCGTGAATACACTTTTTCAACAGTTCAGGTGCTGCTAAGTCTCTGAAAATAGGTTTTATCACCTCCATTATTGCATGAGGCAGACTATGCTTATTAGTGTACACTTCACCAGTTAGCAATCCTTTGTTATATTTACACCAACTGTCTTCTTCTTTGGGACACAAGCTATGTTGGGGATTTTCATCGGTTGAAGAAGTATGAAAAAAAAGAGCCCAAACAGCCTTCTTCATATCGTCGACACTTTGTGTATTTTGCCTAATAGCCATTCCATAATAGTTCTTTATTTTGTCAATTATACTGTCAGTTAACCTTCCCTTCCCATCCAACCCTTTACCATCACTGAGTTTTTGTTTTTTGTACGAAGCTTTCAGTCGCCGAAGTCTTGTTCCCATTCGCTTCTGTACGTGTCCAATACACTCAAATTTCTGCACTACAACATCATCACCATAGGGCTTCAGTCCTTGAACATGTTTGAAACTTTTAGAATCACCGTCACCAAGGTAATTAACATATCGCACTTTATCACACGCCTCAGAACGCTGGAATATACTGGCAACACCAGCCACTACCATTCCTCCACTACTGCCACTATAGTTAGCTTTGCAATTATTTTCATGTGTACCTTTATATTTTTGTGGACATCTACAATACTTTGATATTACTGCTACATCTAAAACTTTCCCTGTATACATACTGGTGGCAGATACACCACCATGAAGAGATGTGTGTCCCCGTTTATGACAGGTACCATCGAACGCTGCAGTCAAATCTCTGTTACCATTATTTTCCGTTACTGCCTCTTCCACAGCGTTCTTCATAGATTCTATACAGACATCTTCTACTTTAGACCCTATTAATTTATTATAGGTCGTAAACTTGGTTGGGGGATTTGGAATATTCATGATGCCACAGAAAATTGCACCTGCAGTAGCACCCTTACCAATTGACGCAAGGAATAAACAAATCTAATGTTGTGTTCGTAGATTTTGCTACCATTTTCTTCAGTTGCAGTTACTGCAACACTGTTCCAAAAGGTGGTCATGTATGAGCACTTATCACATTTCAGTTGTATTTCACTAGCAAGTCCTACGTGCTTTATTATGGAGAGTTCCAGACCAACTTCACTACAATGAATATATCTTACACAGTTTGAAAAAATTCCTTTGAGAACCGACATATCAAATATTTCATTCACATCCGATTCGCCCATAAAACATTCATAGTTTTCACTCATTGAACCAAGCTTCTTCTGTGAAGTATTTTCTTTCCCACTTTGACTGCTATGGGCAGGTATACTTGAGAGGTTAGGTTCACTCACTTGGTTATCGTCTTTATTGTTTACAGTAATAACACATACCTTTGGCATTCCAACATTTCTCCTTTTCTTAAAAGCCTTCAGAGGATTTCTAATAACTTTACTTTTACTCATTATTATACTTCAACAAAACAGAGACTCAAGAAACAGAATTAATTACGAATATTTTCGAGATAACGACAGAGTAAATAAACATGAAACAATCGACAATCACACCAGCGATATATATTGAACCATCACAGGTTAGCCACAACACACACTTTATCTCACATCACTAAAATGTACCTGATGAACACGGACGTTAATAATAAGACCATTTGACAGCAGTTTAACAGCGCCACAGTGGGTCACGCCCATGTAGAACACATTTCAAAAAAAAATTAAAAATAGTTGTAGTCTTCGGAATTGAATAAATTATATATCTATTAAAAGGTAATAGTCTGCAGATTCAGAAAACGCAAAAAAGTAAAAATTGAACTTTTCATGATTTTGAGCCTTTCTGGAGCCCCTTAACGCTTGGTTGGTGTTGGTCACTCTTAGTGTTCTCTCCTCACTGCGAGTAACGAGTCTGGTTTACTGCCGCGCGGAATGGCCGCGCAGTTTGAGGCGCCATGTCACGGATTGTGCGGCCCCTCCCGCCGGAGGTTCGAATCCGCCCTCGGGCATGGGTGTGTGTGTTGTTGTTAGCATAAGTTAGATTAAGTAGCGTGTAAGTCTAGGAACCGATGACCTCAGCAGTTCACACACGTTTGAACATTTTCTCGTTTACTGCCGCAGGTGTGTGCGCCGCTGGAAAACCAGACGGTGACTCTGCCGTTCCGAGTGCAGGACACCCTGCAGGGCTCCGACTTCAGCGACATGTCCATCAACTTCGTCAACCACACGCGCTGCGGCTGCGTGTCCAGGACCGAGGCCCGTGACACGGAGGAAGTCGTCTGGGAGACCAACAGCGTCCCTTGACTCGCTCCGGAGGCGAAGCCCGCGTCGACACGCAGTGCCGGTCTGCAACACGGGTCCACGGTGTTTTAGCCGCCGACTGTGTGCCAAACGAGCGAATTAACTGATCGTGTTGCAAGCTGATTCTCTGCAACATTATAAGACTGCATATCATTTGTTGTATTCATAATATTGTTAAATACGTAAACCTTCTTTAACATCTTCCAATCATGTATTTTTTTCTTTTGTGAATCACAATAAATGGCACCTAACACTTTCTAATATCAATCATATTACTTACCACGAGCAGTCTTTACTTGGCACTAATAAAGTAATAGAACGCTATATTGTTGTCGAAATGTGCTACCACACGTAAACTGACTGACACACAGTTTCCGTATCCCAGGTCGCTTGAATGAAAAGAGCTCGCGCGCGTTAGGGTATGAGGTAAATATTGCGAGGCCATCGGGATCTCATGCTATTATTCTACCCAATATCAGACCTTGGGAAGGCTACTTTCAGGGATACATTGACTTGAATAGATACTCAGGGAAGGTGCCAGAATTAGCAACACAAATAAAAGACTTAGCGGAAAGAGATATATTCTGAAATTAGCACAGAACAACGTACTCTCAACCGTGGGCAGCCTCCACTGATACAGACACGTTCGCAGAATGACATATACACCCATAGCTACATAAGTTGAACTGAGAACACTTCGGAGTACGAATTCTGAACCATGAGAACTAGGGGGGGGGGGGGGGGGGGGCAGAATCCGGTGAACCTTACTTACCACATGACAGGGGCTGCTGCTCTCCCGCAAAATCGCGAAGTGCTAGCGATCGCCAAACAACTGAAACGGTGATCGAATGCGAGCGTCATTATTAGACTGTGTCTGAAGTCACGAACCATTAAGCTTTACCCTCACAAGGCGGAGCGTGCCTATGGACAACAGGAGATCGCGGACGAGATGGCAGCTTCCAAGAAGAGGTTCAAGAATGAGCTCGGGCGGCGATGCTCAGGGCTTTTGTTAGCTGGTCGGCACCTCACACTAGTCTGTCTATGAGTGATAAAAGTAGTTCCTGTGCTAACTTCCTGGGTAGTCAAGCGGTTAGCTGTCGCCTGCTGGGCCATAGACCTGGCCGCTTCCTTTCTGCCCCAGAAGTTTCCTTACCTGGCGCATCCTCGGCCGTTGGGTCGGCAGGATGTTCTCCATTCATACGCTCCGTTTAAACTTGAATTTTTTTTAATGGCCGCTGCCATTTTGAACAATGTCTTATTTCGCCACAAAATGACGACAGCCGAAATCTGTTTACAAGCTTTAATTTGCTGTTGAATCTTTAGTTACTTCGAAATAAATTTTATATGCGAATTATGGATAGAGCAACGGTTTTTTCCTCGTCAAAAGGTTCCGAATCTATCACATGATTTCATATTCATTAATTACTCTCGATAAATTCTTTGTTTCCGGCCTTTCGGGGCCGACCACGCAATCGTCACTGCACGTGGCACTCTTGGGAGGGTTCGTAACACGATGTGTTAAAGACAGCGAGACAGTATCCTGTCCGAAAGTAGAATTTAAATAAAAAAAAAATACCGCCGTGTCTGTAACCTGAGCCATTACTATTAAGATCAAAATTACGACCATATTTCAATTACTTGTGATTATATGCCTTCTGTGTTCACTGTTGTCACCTTACAAGTGTATTCATTAGAAAAAGCAATGTTTGATGTACTTTTGAGTTGGGGACGATCATGTATCAGTCAATGATAGTGTTCTAACATGTTGCAAAGTAATATTTATGATGATAAATTTACTGTGTTTGGCAGGTTTTGTTTCTCCATGCATCTGACAAAATGTTTCATTTTTCCTATGGAGACGCTGCTAAAAACGAAAAAACTACAAAGAACCATACTTGTCTAGCTTGAAGGGGGAAACCAGATAGCGCTATGGTTGGCCCGCTAGATGGCGCTGCCATAGGTCAAACGGATATCAACTGCGGTTTTTTAAATAGGAACTCCCATTTTTATTACATATTCGTGTAGTACGTAAAGAAATATGAATGCTTTAGTTGGACCACTTTTTTCGCTTTGTGATAGATGGCGCTGTAATAGTCACAAGCATATGGCTCACAATTTTAAACGAACAGTTGGTAACAGGTAGGTTTTTTAAATTAAAATACAGAACGTAGGTACGTTTGAACATTTTATTTCGGTTGTTCCAATGCGATACATGTACCTTTGTGAACTTATCATTTCTAAGAACGCATGCTGTTACAGCGTGATTACCTGTAAATACCACATTAATGCAATAAATGCTCAAAATGATGTACGTCAACCTCAATGCATTTGGCAATACGTGTAACGACATTCCTCTCAACAGCGAGTAGTTCGCCTTTGTAATGTTCGCACATGCATTGACAATGCGCTGGCGCATGTTGTCAGGCGTTGTCGGTGGATCACGATAGCAAATATCCTTCAGCCTTCCCCACAGAAAGAAATCCGGGGACGTCAGTTCCGGTGAACGTGCGGGCAATGGTATGGTGCTTCGACGACCAATTCACCCATCATGAAATATGCTATTCAATACCGCTTCAACCGCACGCGAGCTATGTGCCGGACATCCATCATGTTGGAAGAACATTGCCATTCTGTCATGCAGTGAAACATCTTGTAGTAACATCGGTAGAACATTACGTAGGAAATTAGCATACATTGCACCATTTAGATTGCCATCGATAAAATGGGGGCCAATTATCCTTCCTCCCATAATGCCGCACCATACATTAACCCACCAACCCCACTTGTCGCAGCCATCGTGGATTTTCCGTTGCCCAATAGTGGATATTATACCGTTTACGTTACCACTGTTGGTGAATGACGCTTCGTCGCTAAATAGAATGCGTGCAAAACATCTGTCATCGTCCCGTAATTTCTCTTGTGCCCAGTGGCAGAACTGTGCACGACGTTCAAACTCGTCGCTATGCAATTCCTGGTGCATAGAAATATGGTACGGGTGCAATCGATGTTGACGTAGCATTCTCAACACCGACGTTTTTGAGATTCCCGATTCTCGCGCGTCTGCTACTGATGTGCGGATTAGCCACCACAGCAGCTAAAACACCTACTTGGGCATCATCATTTGTTGCAGGTCGTGGTTGACGTTACCGAGCAGCATATACATCACACGCCCATTGGGCATTTTGATCACAATAGCCATACATCAACACGATATCGACCTTTTCCGCAATTGGTAAACGAACCATGTATCACGAAGCAAATACCGTCCGCACTGGCGCAATGTTACGTGATACCACATACTTATACGTTTGTGACTATTACAGCGCCATTTATCACAAAGCGATATAAGTGGTCCAACTAAAACATTCATATTTCTTTACGTACTACACGAATATGTAATAAAAAATGGGGGTTCATATTTAAAAAAAAAACGCAGTTGATATCCGTTTGACCTATGGCAGCTCCAACTAGCGGGCCAAAAATAGCGCCATCTGGTTTCCCCCTTCAAGCTAGACGAGTTTCGTTCTTTGTAGTTTTTTCGTTTGATGCTTATTTCGCGAGATATTTGGCCCGGTCACTATCAATGGACCACCCTGTATACTTTTCATTCTACCGCTTATTAACATGAAGGTAGGAGTATACAATGCACATCATTTTTCTACGTAATCTCCCTCCTCCTCAATGCATTTGGCCCAACGGTCAACAACGAGCTTACGTATTCCTCCCTGCACTGCACTTCGCACGTCCTCATCTGAGGCAAATCTGTGACCACGCAAAGCATGCTTGAGTGGCCCAAACAAGTGAAAGTTACTTGGAGTAAGGTTTGGGCTGTAGGGAGGGTGTTCCAATACCTCATATTTCGTCTTGTTGATGGTTTCAGTAGTGTGACGGGCCGTGTGTTGCCGTGCATTGTCGTGCAACAACAACACCTTCTTCGACAGCAAACCTCGGCGTTTGGTGCGAATTGCTGGCTTCAGCTTCTTTACCAACAATTCGTTCCCTTTCCGATGAACTCTGCCAGTATGGGTCCCTGTCACGGTGAACATAACCTTTCCTGCGGATGGCCCCGTCTTGAATTTTTTCCTCTTCGGCGATCCAGGATGTTTCCACTGCATACTCTGGCGCTTTGACTCAGGCTCGTAGTGATGACCCCATGTTTCATCTCCGCTGGCAGTTCTGCTCAAAAATGCATGACCTTCGTTGTGGAGGCGAGTGAGTAAGCGTAGACAGACCCTAACACTGCTGAGCTTATGGTCGTCGGTAAGCGTTCTTGGTACCCACCAGGCACAGACCGCATGGAAACCGAGCTCGTTGTGGATGATGTGATGGGTGGAGCCATGACTGATGTTCAGAGCGGATGCTACCTCATCGATTGTGAGGTTGATGGCCGGCCCGCTCCCTCTTCATGCGTTACACTTGTCCGACCACTTTTAAACTTCTCGATCCACAAAAACACACTTTTACATGATAGTGCACTTAACCCATATTGCGATGATAGTCTGCGATGAACGTCTACCGCTCTGACACCCTCCAACCACAGGAATTGGATCACCGGCCGGTGTTCCTCTTTGGTGCCCACTTCTAATGGAGCTGCCATGCTATATCTGCAACAGGAGGAAGAACAAGGCGGAAATAAGATCAAAATTTCACAGCATTACCACAACTGCAGTATAACAGTGACATGTGCGAGGACAAAAGACATTGTGCGCAATGTTACAAACGTTATGGCAAAAGTGTAGATAATTTTCGTCTTGCCCTCATTTATATATAAACTTTGCTGTCATCAATCGTTTCTCCTTTATCGACTGTTTTGCTCAATTTTGTTGTGAAGTACAGTTTTCTATTTATGTCTGACACAGTGTTCTAATTCTATTTCACGAACAAATCACACAAAAAATTCAAACCAAACGTTTGTGCTAACGGGTATTTTTCATAAACAATTCGAATACTTTTTAGAAAAGAAAACATAATTGTATTTCCCAGGTTTAACGCCTCGACAGGGACATCGCAGATCACCAAATACTGAAGTAGAACCTTTTTGTAAACAACTCATTTATAACAAGATGAGTAGAAAAAGAGGAAAAGGATATCTAACAAATTGTTCTGAAATTCTTTCTAAGACATGGTTCATAATTATTTTGGTTCATTTTGCACACCAAATTTCGCACTCCACTCAGATCTAAGATATGTATTCAGGAAAGCTAGAGAACCATACTTCTTAATACTACTTCAAACATGTAAAGACAAAACTAATTAATGGAACATGAAAAGCTCCAGAAGTACACAGATTACAATACTCGTGCTCGTTAGCATAGCTGTGGTACATACCATACGACCAAGCGAAGACATGAATGCAAGTTACCAATTAATTTAAGGCTTTGTCACCGCTACGACTGAAAGAACCAGTTTCGGTACTTCGACCGTCAGACAATTAGGAAATGCCTTCTCACACAGTTTAGGTGGATGTTACACAAAACTAGCAGTACCGTATGAAACGAAGCGCATGTACGCAGTGCGAACTTGAGCCAAAATAAATCATTACATGCAAATGAAATTGTATTTCAACCGTAGCGGATGCAGTTGAACTCCATGACTGCCCCTTAGTAGTGTGCAGAATAATAACCGCTACCAGTCATAAGGCAAGATTTTATTTAACACACAATTAGTTCCTCGCTTGTGCTCATTTTCAGGTGGTTTACATTAACTTACGTTTTTCCACACTCAGTGCTGGAGTTCACTGTATAAATAAAAAGCAAATAATGTGATGACGACCAAATAAACGAAATTGAAATAACTGGAAGTGGCTAAGCGACGTGTACTTACATATATTTTCACATTATATTTATCAAATTTTTTACAAACATATTTCGATCTTTCACACGTTAGCTGTATATTAGTCACCATGGTAATTACTGGAACTTCCATATTATGGCTTTGTTTACATTGGAAAAGTTACTAACATCTATAGTGTCAAAGGCGCAATATGGAAGTTGTAATTACCATGGTGAAAAATACACAGTTAACGTGTGATAAATCGAAATACGTTTGTAAAAAATGTGGTAAATGTAACGCGAACGTGATATGGATATTATGTGAGTCCACTAATATTTTCAACATAACTCGCTTAATCACTTCCTATTGTTCCAGCTGTGTCTGTTTAGTGAGCATCACATTATTTGCTTTTTATTTAAAAAGTGAACTCCAACACTGATTGTGGAAACATGTAAATGAATGTAAAGCACATGAAGATGGGCACAAGCCCGAAACCGGTCGGGTGTTAATAAGATCTCCTTGTATTGTGAGTGGTAGTAGTTATTACTGCAAAGCCTTTAATAATAATATTTCTTAGAACAGAAACGCGCTGTCATGTGGATCGATGTTTAACAGATTTTTTAATAGACTTACGTAATCTGATCTCTACTTTTCACATGAATGTGTCTGTGTTATTGTTCTAGCCTCAGAAACTGATTACACAAATTAGAAATCAAATATATCTCACTGTAAACGTAGGTAACAATCTGAAAAATTGCAATCATGAAGTATCTACTTTTATTTTTCCCATAATGTTGCATGATAATGGATGTCTCCAGCCTTTCTACTTTTCTTAATTTTAGTTAACTTTGTGTCTTGCATTCCAGGAAATTTTATAATAAATATCACTTTTACTAGACAATACTATTGCTAAATTTTAATGTTATGGAGCATGAAAAATTGCAGAATATCCGAATGAATGCAATATTTCATGTGTCCCACTTTTATACCGGTATCGCAGCGGCGCAGCACTGTTTCCACATCATCCAATATGACGTATTCCCTTATTTGAATAAGAAATCGTGAACTTCCGCGTGACAGCAGCAATCGATTTCATGTTCAACACAGATAAATTCTAAATTCTAAGAATTATAATTACTCATAACTAGTCATCGGATTTTGAAGAGGGAAATGCCATTGAATTCATCTCTTTTACAACTACGACAAGCGGGAGAAATTACTATACTTTCATTTGTTATAGCTAAGTTGCTACCGACAGCTCTGTAATTAATGTAACTATGAAAAGAGACTATATCACGCCCTGGCAAGAACAGTGACACAACTCAAAAATGCACTACTTCAGATAAATCGACTAAAGGAATTCTATGAAGTTTATATTGAAATAGTAGTAGCGTCTTTTAAATTCTAAGTAGTTCTTTTGCCAGTAAAGTCCATTATAGTCTTTACAGCGCTAATACAGTTCTGTTCTCGTCGATTGTGAGGTGCTGAATTGTCTCACATTTCTTTATTTTCTGAAACCTTTTTTGTTTTTATTATAATCATTCGTGTAATACTTTTGCCATTTTTCCACGCCCAAACGATATATTTTTTTTACTTTCTGTAATATAATACGACATTCAAACATCCACCAGATAAAATTAAAACTTAAGTGAAAATAAAAAATGGAAAAGAGATGGAAACTATTTTATTAGAAAAATAACGCAAAACTCTAATTTATGAAAATTCATAGAATTTAGTAAGAAACATCAATTAGGTAAAATTTAACCCTTTCAGATCCACTGAATACAATTGCATACATTGATATTTAATGTGTAAAGGTTGCAAAAGAAATATTTTTCCTCAATGGAAACTTTGTGTACAAAATTTCTGCTGTGTGTGTGTGTGTGTGTGTGTGTGTGTGTGTGTGTGTGTGTGTGTGTGTGTGTGTGTGTGCGTGCGTGCGTGCGTGCGTGCGTGCGTGTGTGTGTTTGCACTGACGTCTGAACATTCATCACGCTTTTACATGGGAAAAAGTGGACATAGTCATTTGAATGATAACTGAGACCTCTGATTTATTTTAAGCGCTTATACGAGTATCTTTCGTAGTGTGTTTTTACATCGGTCAGCTATGAACTAAATATTATGACACAAACTTTGCACTATGTCCTATCCTCAATGGTTGGATCTGGACCCAACCAGCCCTTATAGTCTGCAGTTCTGACGATTTTTACTATATCTTTCTTGTTCCGGAGTTGAAGATCCTGCTTCAGTATCATAAATACAGGAAAGTACCACTTACAACGCTTCTATCGCGATCTGGAACTGGCCACTTCCAGTCCCTTAGAAGCAATTTATCCCTGTGGGACACTGTGTTCCCAAACCATTTCTTTGTTGTCAACCTCAGGTCAGTGGCGTAGCCATTCTGATTAGGTAATATAACATATGTTACAAGTAAATTTAGTCGAAAGAAAAAGAATAATTTGCATATCAAAACATAATGTCTTTCTTATGCAGTATTTATTTTTAACAGATATTCACGTCGCATTTAGCCCATATAGCTGGATTGTACATCTTCCAACGATGTTACAAATCCCTAAACGTATGGTCGATACAAAGCGTCTGGTAATGCTGGAGCATTTCGAAACAATGACTCAGAGCAGTCTGTTACGCACGTCAAAAGGTTTACATTTTAAAGGAAATGCTGAATTACGACACTACTAAACACAAAAGAAAAAGAAAAATGTATAAAATTTATCATAATTATCCAAAATAAAGGGGCGTTATGAAGCTGTGACTGTTTACGTTGCCTTGACAACCAGAAATGAAGAGCGGAGTTACAGATATGATGTGACCATCCAGATTTATGTATCCATTGTACCCTGCATCTGTGGACTGGGGATAGCGACTTTGATTCTCATCAAAACGACTTCAGTCCCGGCTACGAATCCCAACGCTGCTTAAATTTTGATTGATAATCAGCATTGGCGGCCGAAGACTTCCGGCGTTCTGCCAACGGCCTTGTCAAAGAGGGAGGAGGAGCGGACAGAGATTCAGGGAACTCTCTTGTCCTATGGGTGGGAAAAGGCCGAAGAATCAGCAATGATCAACGGCATGAGGATGCAGAAGGCAACAGAAACCACTACATTAAAGACACGTAACGTGTATCCACAGGATTTGTGGCCTGTAATTGAAGAAGTGTCATGATGAATTCTCCATTGGCAAAAGATTCCGGATTAGTCAAAAAAAATTCAAATGTGTGTGAAATCTTATGGGACTTAACTGCTAAGGTCATCAGTCCCTAAGCTTACACATTACTTAACCTAAATTATCCTAAGGACAAACACACACACCCATGCCCGAGGGAGGTCTCGAACCTCCGCCGGGACCACCCGCTCAGTCCATGACTGCAGCGCCTGAGACCGCTCGGCTAATCCCGCCCGGCCCGGATTAGTCCCCCATTCGTATCTCCAGGAGGGGACTACCAAGGGGGAGGTTATCATGAGAAAAAGACTGAATAATCAACGAAAGGATAACGTTTTATGAGGTGGGGCGTGGAATGTCAGAAACTTGAATGTGGTAGGGAAGCTAGAAAATCTGAAAATGGAAATGCAAAGGCTCAATCTAGATATGATAGGGGTCAGTCTAGATATGTTAGGGGTCAGTAAAGTAAGTGGCAAGAAGACAAGGATTACTCGTCAGATGAGTATAGGGTAATATCAACAGCAGCAGAAAATGGTATAAAGGGAATAGGAGCCGGTATGAATAGGCAGATAGGGCAGAGGTGTGTTGCTGACAATGAGAACAGTTCAATGACAAGGTTGTTCTTGTCAGAATCGACAGCAAACCAACACCGACAACGATAGTTCAGGTTTACATGCCGACGTCGAAAACTGAAGATGAAGATTTAGAGAAAGTGTATGAGGATATTGAAAGCGTAATACAGTATGTAAAGGGGGATGAAAATCAAACACTCATGGGGGACTGGGATGCAGTGGTAGGGGAAGGAGTAGAAGAAAAAGTTACAGAAGAATATGGGCTTGGGACAAGGAATGAGAGAGGAGAGAGACTAATTGAGTTCTGTAACAAGTTTCAGCTAGTAATAGCGAAACTCTGTTCAAGAATCACAAGAGGAGGAGGTATACTTGGAAATGCCAGGTGATACGGAAAGATTTCAGTCACATTACATCATGGTGAGGCAGATATTCCGAAATCAGATACTGGATTGTAAGGTGTAAGGAGCAGAAAATTCAGTAGTGATGAAGAGTAGGCTGAAGTTTAAGACATTAGGCAGGAAGAACCAATACGCAAAGAAGTTGGATACGGAACTACTAAGGTATGACGAGATACGCTTGAAGTTCTCTAAGGCTATAGATACAGCAATAAGGAATAGCTCAATTGGCAGTACAGTTGAAGAGGAATGGACATCTCTAAAATGGGTCATCACAGAATTTGGGAAGGAAAACATAGGAGCAAAGAAGGTAACTGCTAAGAAACCATGGGTAACAGAAGAAATACTTCAATCAATCGATGGAAGGCGGAAGTACAAAAATGTTCCGGGAAACTCAGGAACACAAAAATACAGGTCGCTGAGGAATGAAATAAATAAGAAGTGCAGGCAAGCTAAGACGAAATGGCTGTAGGAAAAACGTGAAGACACCGAGGAAGAAATGATTGTCGGAAGGACAGACTCAGCATACTGGAAAGTCAAAACAACCTTCGGTGATATTAAAAGCAAGGGTGATAACATTAAGAGTGCAACGGGCATTCCACCGTTAAATGCAAAGGAGAGAGCGGATACGTGGAAAGAACACACTGAAAGCGTCTATGAGGGGGAAGATTTGTCTGATGTGATAGAAGAAGAAACAGGATTCGATTTAGAAGAGATAGGGGATCCAGTATTAGAATCAGAATTTAAAACAGGTTTTTGAGGACTTAAGATCAAATAAGGCAGAAGGGATAGATAATATTCCATCAGAATTTCTAAAATCATTGGGGGAAGTGGCAACAAAAAAATGGTTCAAATGGCTCTGAGCACTATGGGACGTAACATCGGTGGTCATCAGTCCCCTAGAACTTAGAACTACTTAAACCTAACTAACCTAAGGACATCACACACATCCATGCCCGAGGCAGGATTCGAATCTGCGACCGTAGCAGTCGCGCGGTTACGGACTGAGCGCCTAGAACCGCTAGACCACCGCGGCCGGCAAGTGGTAACAAAACGACTATTCACGTTAGTGTGTAATGTATGAGTCTAGCGACATACCATCTGACTTTCGGAAAAGCATCATCCACACAATTCCGAAGACGGCAAGAGCTGACAAGTGCGAGAATTCTCGCACAAAGAGCTTAACAGGTCATGCATCCAAGTTTCTTACAAGACTAATATACAGAAGTATGGAAAAGAAAATTGAGGATGCGCTAGATGACGATCAATCGGCCACGAGAGAGGCAATTCTGGTGTCGCGGTTGATAATGGAAGCAAGACTAAAGAAAAATCAAGACACGTTCATAGACAGAATTTGTCGACCTGGAAGAAGTGTTCGACAATGCAAAATGGTGCAAGTTGTTCGAAATTCTGAAAAAAGTAGGGGCAAGCTGTAGGGAGAGACGGGTCATATACAATGTTTACAACAGCCAAGAGGGAATAATAAGAGTGGACAAGCAAGAACGAAGTGCTCGTATTAAGAAGGGTGTAAGACAAGGATGTAGCTTTTCGCCCCTACTCTTCAATCTGTACATCGAGGAAGCAATGATGGAAATAAAAGGAAGATACAGGAGTGGAATTAAAATTCAAGGTAAAAGGATATCAATTATACGATTCGCTGATGACATTGTTATCTTGTGTGAAAGGAAGAAGAATTACATGATCTGCTGAACGGTATGAACAATCTAATAAGTACAGAGTATGGACTAAGAGTAAATCAAAGGAAGACGAAGGTAATGAGAAGTAACAGAAATGAGAACAGCGAGAAACTTAACATCAGGATTGATGGTCACGAAGTAGATGAAGTTAATGAATTCTACTACCTAGGCAGTAAAATAACCAATGGCGGGCGGAGCAAGGAGGACATCAAACGTAGACTAGCAGTCGCAAAAAGGGCATTCCTGGGCAAGAGAAGTCTACTAATATCACATGGCCTTAATTTGAGGAAGAAATTTCTGAGAATGTACGTCTGGAATACAGCATCGTACAGTATTGAAACGTGGACTGCGGAAAAACCTGAACAGAAGAGAATCGAAGCATTTGAGATGTGGTGCTACAGACGAATGTTGAAAATTAGGTGGACTGGTAAAATAAGGAATGAGGAGGTTCTACGCAGAATCGGAGAGGAAAGGAACATGTGCAAAATACTGACAAGGAGAAGGGACAGGATGATAGGACATCTGTTAAGACATAAGGGAATGACTTCCATGGCACTCGAGGGAGCTGTAGAGGGCAAAAACTGTAGAGGAAGACAGAAATTGGAATACGTCCAGCAAATAATTGAGGACGTAGCTTGCAAGTGCTACTCTGAGATGAAGAGGTTACGACAGGAGAGGAATTCGTGGCGGACCGCATCGAACCAGTCAGAAGACTGATGACCAATAAAAAAGTATGTCTAAATCGCTTAAAGCTGTTGCCAATAAGTTTCCTGACCCATCCTTGTCCAGACGGAACGGATGCTCTTTCTGTAGTAACCACACATTGACATGGTTTTAAACCCCAGTCTTCCTTCGTTCTTGACAAGCCGATGTACATCCTGTACATACAGAGTAGTTAAGCCGAACACCAGTCAGAATAAATCTCTGCTGTGACAACCACCCTAACACTGTGAAGACCTCAACTTCAGTGGCGGACGCAGGACTTTTTTCCGGGGGGGGGGGGGGGGGGGGCAGGAGATCTGAAAAATTAGTAAAATGTATTAATCGAGACTAAAGTAATATATTCATAAACATTATAATGGCTTTACTACACAAACAATGACGAAACGTCACTTACAGAAGAGAGCGACGAGGCTTCTTACACATTTCATTCAGTACTTTATCAGTTTTAATTTCTATATTTTTGTGGTGATACAGCTGGGCCAGTCCGCTTAACCTGTCTACTCCCATTGTGATCCTTTAAGTAAGCCCTCAAATACCACAATGTTGAGAACGAACGGTCTGGTGTTTCTGCACTTACTAGCAATGTACAGAAAAGTTTCAGCGCCTAATGACTTTGGGGGGAAAATAGTTTAGTTACACCTTTTTAAAGACGTAATTAAATCCGTGGGCATACTGGAAGATATACCTCGAGCGTGTGTTGCGAGTAGATATAAATAGTTGCTTTCAGTTTGTCTATTCGCCTGCTTAGCTAACACGTCTTTTTCTGCAGTTATAGGTCTTGTTAGAGTAGTTTAATGGTATAAAATTATTACGTCTAACTTCTAAAACGTCAGTTGTTATAAGGTATGGAAATCTACCATTGGGGCACATACTCTGGAATACTCTTGAGTAAATTTCCACATACACTTTAACGTGGACACTGATCAGCCAGAACTTTATGACCCTCTACCTAACGTCGACAAAAACCCAGCCAGGAAATAGCAGTGTCACCTGGCGAGGAATTACTGCTTGGCAGACACACCTACAGTACATGTAGTATCAGTGAGCGTGCTTTCCTTGTGTAGAATGTGGAAGGCGTGTGATGTTTAGCCGAGGGCAGATTTGTAATGGCCCGTTCGCTCGGCATGAGTATTTCGGAAACTGCACAACCTGTCGGGTGTTTGAGGACTGCTGTGGTGAGTGTCATC
The DNA here is from genome assembly GCF_023898315.1 of Schistocerca nitens. Lineage (NCBI taxonomy): Eukaryota > Metazoa > Arthropoda > Insecta > Orthoptera > Acrididae > Schistocerca > Schistocerca nitens. Next base: position 675,019,345 of record NC_064617.1, on the reverse strand, counting down.
AACACGTGACGAAACCAAGGTAAATCCACATTCAGAAGTCATGGGATTGAACTGCCACACCCGATTACAAATGTCGAACATAGTAGGCTAGACAGACTTATAAAACAGGACAGCTGGAGAAACGTGATGGAGCTAACATTACACTTGGAACTTTGTGGTAAGTTGCTATGGGACCAAACTGCTGAGGTCATCAGTCCCTACGTTTACACACTACTTAAGCTAAGAATAACACGTATACCCGCGCCGCGCGAATCGTGGCTACACCGCGCTGCCATTAGACTTAAATGCTGGGCAGGGCACAAGCGTGTCTGAACACACAGTGCACCGAACACTCATAACGATGAGCCTCTGCTGCTGACGAACCGTGCATGTGCCGGTGTTCACACAACATCGTCAGCTACTGTGGGAGTAGGCACTTGACCATCGTCACTAGATACTGGTGCAGTGGCCGAGCTTTGCATGGTCTGATGAATGCTGACACCTTCTTCATCATGTCGATGGGAGGGCACAAATCCGTCGTCTTCCAGCGGAACAGCTCCTTGACACCTGTGCTGCAGGATGGAGACAAGGTGGCAGCGGCTGCATTATGCTCTGGAGAACGTTCACGTGGGCATCCATGGGTCCAGTGCAGCTCGTGCAAGGCACACAGGTGGTCAAGCAGTTCATACACTGGTTATGGAACATGTACACCCCTTCGTAACGATCATTTTTCACAACAGCAGTGGTATTTTTCACCAACATAATGAGCAATATCACAGTGCCAGGATTGTGATGGGGTGGCTCGAGGAACACAGTGGCGTGTTGCAGTTGATGTGCTGGCTCCCCAACTCATCAAGTGTGAAACCAATCGAATACATCTCGGATGTGATTGAATGTAGCATCATAACTTTCTTTTACATTGCAGACTTTTTTGCAGTATTGTGACATCATACAGGGTTTTTCGTAATTAACCTTAACAGTCGATGTAAACATCGCACTTTTCCGCACTGTTAATACATTTTATAGAATTCTAGAATATTTTCAACGCCCTAGATCTGGAAATATAAATAATTTACAGCTGTGTTTTGTTTTTTAACCATGTAGTATTATACTGGCGGCAGTACGAAACCATTGTCTAAAAATCGAACTTCCCTTCAACCAGACGTAAGTACTGGAGCAAGGCTGGCACCAGTCCAAAGTACCATTATCCAAGATGGTGGCGATGACGTCATCGAAGATGGTGCTGATGACGTCAATCAAGATGGCGGATATGGTGGGAAGTTTGAATTTTGGCGGGAAAGTGGCACACCCTCCCCTCCCCAACAAAAAGGGCACGAAGTTCAAATTCCAACACGATAATGCATCATACCAGGCTTATCTCTACTAAGCAAAGTACTTGTCTTTATTATTTAACCAATTTCAAGCAGATCTGTTCGCCACTGGGTCTGGACTCCCACTGGCTTAGTTCATATAGGCGCCACCAGAGGGCGCTCTCGTGATGTCAGGTGATGACACAAGTATTGTTATTCAACATGGCTGCACCCATTATGTTCACCACTGAGTCCAGAGCCCAACTGACGTAGTTCATATCATCACCACCAGAGGGCGCTACGATGACGTCAGATCATGACGCAAGTGAACTTATCTAGGCGCTCAGTCAGGAACCGCGCGACTGCTACGGTCGCAGGTTCGAATCCTGCCTCGGGCATGGATGTGTGTGATGTCCTTAGGTTGGTTAGGTTTAAGTAGTTCTAAGTTCTAGGGGACTTATGACCACAGATGTTGAGTCCCATAGTGCTCAGAGCCATTTGAACCATTTGAACCAAGTGAACTTATTCAAGATGGGAACACCCAGTGTATCCACCACGAGCTCCAGAGCCTAACTGGCTTAGTTCATATCGTCGCCGCCATAGGACGCTACCATAATGTCTGGTGATGACACAACATCGTCTGCTCTCTCTCTCCCAGACGTTATAACCGGACACGTGCCGCATCAGCAGCCCCCGAGTGTGTGGCCACTGACCTCACAGCCGCCAGCCTAGACCTGCATACACATGCTGGATGTAGTCTTCTGTAATTATGCTAACTAATTTAACTGAACACAAGTGACACCAACATCGCTCACCTAACGTAACAATTACCTAAGTACTTAATTCCATTTTAATTATAATCACATTCAATAAGTGAATTTACAATTTCAATATTCAATGATCAAATGAGAAATTCCACATTTTCCCACTATGAGCACAGTGTTTATTCATGACCTAGCACCCCCCACCCCTAGAATGCTGTTCTCCTATTGGTTAATGCATTAGTCATGTGATTCGACTTCATAGAACTGAGCACTTAGAATCAATTTTCGACAGTGTCACACACACCTGGACTTGGAATCAAATAGTTAAAGTCTCCTCTATGATCCTCAACCCAGCACTACGTCCCCTTACCGACCCACGTTGGCGGGCTAATGGGTACTAACGTGCACTAACCTGTACTAACGTGCACAGTGCATCATGCCATCCAAGATGGTGGGGCGAAATGGCGGGAAAAAAGATCTGAATACAAGTCTTTATTTTGCAGGCAGTGTCTCCCCTATGAGATTAAGTGTCTTACTGGCCTAGTACACATTACTGCCACCAGATCGTACTGTCATCCTTTCTACAACCTAATCCCAGATCATGGTTTGTAGGGGCGAGAATGGTGCCAAAATGACTCAGGCTGCGCTGAGCTTCTGGGAAGAGTAAAGAAGGCGTTCACTCTATTTAGTTTGAAACATTTTATTTAGGGATCGAATATATTTATCACACTGACGCAATACACTCGTCATGTTATGCTTGGGGTCACAATACACAGTCTGCAGACATGCAAACAACTCCTAATTTACGCAAATAATTTAAGTACAGACGTTCAGATTTCCCCTAAATAATGCACACAGTGATTTGTAGACACGCTCCATACACATAAACTGTCCAAATAACGCATAGCACAGCCTACAGACCTGCCTGCAAAATAATGCAGTCAATGCGCATGAGCACCCTCCGGCACAACCTGTCCACAGGACCGCGAAGTGATGTGGCCGCCAGCTGTCAAATCACACACAGCTGCCCACTGGCATGAAGTGGATACATCCCTTTTCATACTTGACACTCGAGAAATTCCTATCCAAATACGCGTTCACCTAGACGCCGATGATGACACGATCGGACAGGATTGAAGACACATACAGAGTACACATGCTCCAAGTTTTGTTGCGTGTGCATTCGACTGACACGCCCGATGCGGGTGAAAGTTGCGTCTATACAGTTTTCCTTACACCGACGTCACGAAACTCCAAGGTGCAGCCCCCATACTTGAGACACCTCTGGCTAGATGGCAGATGTCAGAATAGCACAGTCTGCTTGCATCTAACATAACATACGTTACGTGTTCAGCCGTACGTACCCATCCCAGCATGGCTCACGCCGCGTCTCCCGGTGAAACATTTGTGTGGGGCCTCACCATCTAACAACGTTCCCAATGTTAATCTTATGTCACATCGCGTTGTAAAAAAATAAGAGCCAAGTCGACCTCTTGGGAATTGTATACTGTCCTAGAAATAGTTAACGCTCGCTTTCTTCATGCCTCAACTTGTATGTACAGAAATTCTTACCCTAACAGAACCTGTTTACGAATGCAGTCTTCCCAGCGCTCCTAACGTCTTACCCCTCCAGATTTCAACATAAGCAAACGTTCCCTCCACTATGTAGGGACTCCTATATCCCAGCACAAACGATGTGAATGAATCGAGTATTCTAATTCGCTCTTATCGAATTTACACGGCGAATTACTTATGCCGCCGGTATCGAAGTACCATCCACCTACCTTTCTCGAACTTCCAGCGGTTATTTTACACCATCATCATCATCATCATCATCATTTAAGACTGATTATGCCTTTCAGCGCTCAGTCTGGAGCATAGTCCCCTTATAAAATTCCTCCATGATCCCCTATTCAGTGCTAACATTGGTGCCTCTTCTGATATTAAACCTATTACTTCAAAATCATTCTTAACCGAATCCAGGTACCTTCTCCTTGGTCTGCCCCGACTCCTCCTACCCTCTACTGCTGAACCCATGAGTCTCTTGGGTAACCTTGCTTCTCCCATGCGTGTAACATGACCCCACCATCTACGCCTGTTCGCCCTTACTGCTACATCTATAGAGTTCATTCCCAGTTTTTCTTTGATTTCCTCATTGTGGACACCCTCCTGCCATTGTTCCCATCTACTAGTACCTGCAATCATCCTAGCTACTTTCATATCCGTAACCTCAACCTTGTTGATAAGGTAACCTGAATCCACCCAGCTTTCGCTCCCATACAACAAAGTTGGTCGAAAGATTGAACGGTGCACAGATAACTTAGTCTTGGTACTGACTTCCTTCTTGCAGAAGAGAGTAGATCGTAGCTGAGCGTTCACTACATTAGCTTTGCTACACCTCGCTTCCAGTTCTTTCACTATGTTGCCATCCTGTGAGAATATGCATCCTAAGTACTTGAAACCGTCCACCTGTTCCAACTTCGTTCCTCCTATTTGGCACTCAATCCGTTTATATTTCTTTCCCACTGACATTACTTTCGTTTTGCAGATGCTAATCTTCATACCATAGTCCTTACATTTCTGATCTAGCTCTGAAATATTACTTTGCAAACTTTCAATCGAATCTGCCATCACAACTAAGTCATCCGCATATGCAAGACTGCTTTTTTTTGTGTTCACATATCTTAATCTCACCCAGCCAGTCTATTGTTTTCAACATATGATCCATAAATAATATGAACAACAGTGGAGACAGGTTGCAGCCTTGTCTTACCCCTGAAACTGCTCTGAACCATGAACTCAATTTACCGTCAACTCTAACTGCTGCCTGACTATCCATGTAAAGACCTTTAATTGCTTGCAAAAGTTTGCCTCCTATTCCATAATCTCGTAGAACAGACAATAACTTCCTCCTAGGAACCCGGTCATATGCCTTTTCTAGATCTATAAAGCACAGATACAATTCCCTGTTCCACTCATAACACTTCTCCATTATTTGCCGTAAGCTAAAGATCTGGTCCTGACAACCTCTAAGAGGCCTAAACTCACACTGACTTTCATCCAATTGGTCCTCAACTAATACTCGCACTTTCCTTTCAACAATACCCGAGAAGATTTTACCCACAACGCTGATTAAAGAGATACCTCTGTAGTTGTTACAATCTTTTCTGTTTCCATGTTTAAAGATTGGTGTGATTACTGCTTTTGTCCAGTCTGATGAAACCTGTCCCGACTCCCAGGCCATTTCAATTATCCTGTGTAGCCATTTAAGACCTGACATTCCACTGTATTTGATGAGTTCCGACTTAATTTCATCCACTCCAGCTGCTTTATTGCACTACAATCTATTGACCATTTTCTCCTCTTCCTCAAATGTGATTCTATTTCCATCATCATTCCTATCCCATTCTACCTCGAAATCTGAAACATTACTGATCGTATTTTCATCTACATTGAGCAACTCTTCAAAATATTCCCTCCATCTGCCCAAGGCATCCACAGGATTCACCATCAGTTTTCCTGACCTGTCCAAAATACTTGTCATTTCCTTCTTACCTCCCTTTCGAAGACTGCTAATTACACTCCAGAATGGTTTTCCAGCAGCTTGACCCATAGTCTCCAACCTGTTTCCAAAGTCTTCCCAAGATTTCTTCTTGGATGCTGCAATTATCTGTTTGGCTTTGTTTCTTTCTTCAACATATCTTTCTCTGACTACCTGAGATCTAGTATGTAGACATTTTTGATACGCCTTCTTTTTCCTTTTACAGGCTGCCTTGACTGTGTCATTCCATCAAACTGTTTGCTTCATCCTACTTTTACACACTACTGTTCCAAGAAATTCTTTAGCCACTTCTAGTACTGTGTCCCTGTACCTTGTCCATTCCTTTTCCAATGACTGTAATTGACTACATTCAACTAACTGGTACCTTTCTGAGATCGCTGTTATGTACTTGTGCCTGATTTCCTTATCCTGAAGTTTCTCCACTCTTATCCTCCTACATATGGACCTGACCTCCTGCACTTTCGGCCTCACAATCCCAATTTCACTGCAGATTAAATAATGATCAGTGTCATCAAAGAATCCCCTGAATACATGTGTGTCCCTCACAGCCTTCCTGAATTTCTGGTCTGTTATTATATAGTCAATGACAGATCTGGTTCCCCTGCCTTCCCAAGTATACCGGTGAATTTTCTTATGTTTTAAAAAAAAATTTGTGATTATTAAGCCCATACTGGCACAGAAATCCAAGAGTTGTTTCCCGTTCCTGTTGGCCTCCATATTCTCTCCAAATTTACCCATAACCTTTTCATACCCTCCTGTTCGATTTCCAATCCTGGCGTTAAAATCACCCATGAGCAGAACACTGTCCTTGTCCTTTACTCTAACAACTACATCACTGAGTGCCTCATAAAAACTATCCATCGCATCTTGATCTGTCCCTTCACAATGCGAATATACTGACACATTCCTAATTTTCTTGCTAGACACTGTCAAATCTATCCACATCAGTCGTTCGTTTACATACCTTATGCAACTACGCTAGGTTCCATTTCTTTCCTGATGTAAAGCCCTACACCCCATTGTGCTATTCCTGTTTTGACTCCTGACAGGTAGACCTTGTATTCTCCCACTTCCTCTTCTTTCTCACCCCTTACCCGAATGTCACTAACAGCTAAAACGTCCAGCCCCATCTTACTTGCAGCCTCTGCCAGCTCTACCTTCTTCCCAGATAGCCCCCATTGATATTAATAGCTCCCCATCTCATTACCATTTGTTTGCCAAGTCGTATCTTAGGAGTCCCTGGTTTGTCAGTTAGAGGTGGGACTCCGTCACCTCCAAAGGTCCGAGGCATTTTGCTCTGATTGTTGCCAGCACCATATTTAAAGTACCAGGGAAGCAGGTTGCTAGCCTTACTTGCCCCGAGTCCCATTGGGTTTTTCCCCTAACGGCTGAGAGACTAACCGGTGGATTTGGTAGTCTTTGCCGTATGCGCACAAAGGTGACCACGACTCAGAATATGTCCGAGATGCCCAGCCTTATTCCAAACTAACAGGTTTCCCGACTGTCTGGACCACTTACTTGGCCACTCATACGTTGCCCGTGGTTCATGAACTAGGACATGACTACAGGAACCCACACCATGAACCACGGTTAGGTTAGGTTACACAGATCGCTAAATTTCACTGACAGTTAAAAGCGCAAAATTCTCTCCACATTGTCAAATACATACCAGACTCGCAAGAATATTGTAAACTGGGAAGATATTTACCACTTTAACTACAATTAATTATTACCATTGCTGCTACAGTCTGACACCAATCGATGTACACGTAATCTCTCCTCTTGATGATTGTGCTTCAGTATTTATATCGCATATAATTTTCCACTGAAAAACTCTATCTCATACCCTCATCATTATCAATATGCTCAATCTATACGTCCCTCACGATAGGAGAGACAGCCATCCTCTCTAGTCACGCCATAACATAAACCATACTATCTTTACAATCCAATATATACACATTTCACACAATTTAATCCACACTAACTTTACAATAGAATATGTACACGTTTTAGACAAACAGTGCGGGTTATCTTTTATATCTGTACAGCACCTGAAAAAATTATCATATGCCTACATTCACACCGGCTATATGTTACAATGCTCCCCAGTCCTATGGAAGCGCTGTCAGCCTTTTCTTTCTTTCTACAGAAGCGGCATTCAGTGGTAATAAACTACTTTACACTAGTCACCTTTTGGCACCGACAGCCCGCATCTCGTGGTCGTGCGGTAGCGTTCTCGCTTCCCACGCCCGGGTTCCCGGGTTCGATTCCCGGCGGGGTCAGGGATTTTCTCTGCCTCGTGATGGCTGGGTGTTGTGTGCTGTCCTTAGGTTAGTTAGGTTTAAGTAGTTCTAAGTTCTAGGGGACTTATGACCACAGCAGTTGAGTCCCATAGTGCTCAGAGCCATTTTTTGAACCATTTTTAGCACCGACAACTAAACCTCGCAAAATTGTCTACAGGTTATCAAATACATACCAGACTCGCAAGAATATTGGAGCGTGAAACTGATCACCATCCCAGTAATATATCACCGAGTACCGTGTCGATCTAGTAAACAAAATCACCTCTTTTGCATCAGCGGGCCGAAGTCACTCTCAGGACTGTTCTACAAATTCGCGAACGTTTTCCCTCGACACAAACGCGTTACTGTCTCTGCTTACTTGCCTGCTCGCTTTTCTATGCGCATCTCCAAACCCTGGGATTACAAGGACACACGTATTTTCCCCATAATATTACACCATTTTCGCTATATTTCTCCATATCAAGAACTAGGCGGCGTCCTACCAATCGCTAATGCAGAGTAATTCCTGACATACAGACGCGAAATCATTTCTCTACAAACTTTAGCTACATGGAGCATGCTCTAGACCACTGACTAACTAGAAACAAAGAGATGAAAAATCATATTTCCACCAGCGAATACCGATCTCGCTGATCTAACATACTCCAAACATCCATATAATTTACGAGCCAACTAAGGTCTTTCCAATGTCTAGAGAACATACAAACGTATCTTCCACATGTCAGATGAAAGGGAATAACGGTCCAGCGGAAAAGCACCTCCACACACGATCTTCTGAAATTTCCACTTGATCACGAAAGCCACCCATCTTACGATCGCGATCTCAATTGGACGTCATTCGACAATGAGCGAAGTATCTTAAATATACCCTTCCGAAGGCGGTGGCTCTGGAAATTGAAATATCTGTACCTGCCTTACGACTGGACATACACTACTGGCCATTAAAATTGCTACACCTCGAAGATGACGTGCTACAGACACGAAATTTAACCGACAGGAAGAAGATGCTGTGATATGCAAATGATTAGCTTTTCAGAGCATTCTCACAAGGTTGGCGCCGGTGGCGACACTTACAACGTGCTGGCATGAGGAAAGTTTCCAACCGATCTCTCATACACAAACAGCAGTTGACCGGCGTTTCCTGGTGGAACGTTGTTGTGATGCCTCGTGCAAGGAGAAGAAATGCGTACCATCACGTTTCCGACTTTGATAAAGGTCGGAATGTAGCCTATCGCCATTGCGGTTTATCGTATCGCGACATTGCTGCTCGCGTTGGTCGAGATCCAATGACTGTTAGCAGAATACGGAATCGGTTGGCTCAGGAGGGTAATACGGAACGCCGTGCTGGATCTCAACGGCCTCGTATCACTAGCAGTCGAGATGACTGGCTGTAACGGATCTTGCAGCCACGTCTCGATCCCTGAGTCAACAGATGTGGACGTTTGCAAGACAATAACCATCTGCACGAACAGTTCGACGACGTTTGCAGCAGCATGGACTATCAGCTCGGAGACCATGGCTGCAGCTACCCTTGACACTGCATCACAGACAGGAGCGCCTGCGATGGTGTACTCAACGACGAACCTGCGTGCATGAATGGCAAAACGTCATTCTTTCGGATGAATCTAGGTTCTGTTTACAGCATTATGATGGTCGCATCCCTGTTTGGCGACATCGCAGTGAACGCATATTGGAAGCGTGTATTCGTCATCGCCATACTGGCGTATCACCCAGCGTGATGGTATGGGGTGCCATTGGTTACACGTATCGGTCCCCTCTTGTTCGCATTGACGGCACTTTGAACAGTGGACGTTACATTTCAGATGTATTACGACCCGTGGCTCCACCCTTCATTCGATCTCTGTGAAACCCTACATTTCAGCAGGATAATGCACGACCGCATGTTGCAGGTCCTGTACGCGCCTTTCTGAATACAGAAAATGTTCGACTGCTGCCCTGGCCAGCACATTCTCCGGATCTCTCACCAATTGAAAACGTAGGGTCAACGGTGGCCGAGCAACTGGCTCATCACAATACGCCAGTCACTACTCTTGATGAACTGTGGCATCGTGTTGAAGCTGCATGGGCAGCTGTACCTGCACATGCCATCCAAACTATGTATGACTCAATGCCCAGGTGTATCAAGGCCGTTATTAGGGCCAGAGGTGGTTGTTGTGGGTACTGATTTCTCAGGATCTATGCACCCAAATTGCGTGAAAATGTAATCGCATGTCAGTTCTAGTATAATATATTTGTCTAATGAATATCCGTTTATCATTTGCATTTCTTCTTGGTGTAGCAGTTTTAATGGCCAGTAGTGTACTATTCCATTTGCTATCACAGTACTCCAAGTCAAATCCATACCTTCCCTACAACAGGGCACAGTCATCTCCTTTCTACAAACACATACTTTATAAACCTCATTCTCAAATACATACATATCACGCGCCCACCGCTACTACTAAGTATAAAAGTTCGTCAATAAATCATTGCCTAGTGTACGAAATAATACTGAACCAAAATCAACGATGGGTGTGCATGTCCCTTAGGTTCTTCTTGCCGCGTGGGATTAGCCGAGCGGTCTAGGGCGCTGCAGTCATGGACTGTGCAGCTGATCCCGGCGGAGGTTCGAGTCCTCCCTCGGGCATGGGTGTGTGTCTTAGTTCTTAGGATAATTTAAGTTAAGTAGTGTGTAAGCTTAGGGACTGATGAACTTAGCAGTTAAGTCCCATAAGATTTCACACACATCTGAACATTTTTGATTTGGTTCTTCTTGCGAGTCCTACCACAGTGTCATAGAAAGAGAGACGTAATCGACCAGATGTTAAAGAAAAAACCCCATCCCAATGAGCCAAGTATCGTAAATACACGCTACCAAAGGCGGTGGCTCTGGAAATTGAAATATCTGTACCTTCTTTACGACTGGACATACTCTTCCCTTTGCTATCACAGTACTTCAAGTCAAAGCCATACCTTCCCTGCAACATGGCATAGTCATCTCCATTCCACAAACACATACTTTATAAACTTAATTCTCAAATATGTACATATCACGCACCCTCCACTACTACTAAGTATAAAAGTTCGTCAATAAATCATTCCCTACAATACGAAATAATACTGACCCAAAATCAACGATGAGTGTGCATGTCCCTTAGGTTCTTCTTGCGAGACCTACAACAGTGTCATAGAAAGAGAGACGTATTCGACCAGATGTTAAATAAAAAACCCCATTCCAACAACTACCTTATCTTACCATCACAAGTGATCTTGGCTCTACAGGTGCACACAAGTATCCAGGTTAAAAGCTATAGCCGCTTTACCAATCCAAATACAACATTACCTATGAATGAGGTTGGTTTTTTTTTTCGGACAAATACCATAGCAGTGATCGTAGGAATATGTAAGTCCACGATGCAACCTCAAGATAAAAACAATGAACTTTGAAAGTGATTCCGCTAACGAATTCCGCGGTATTTGCGACTCCCTCACACCGACCCCAACTAGATAATTCTTTATTATTTGCAGCGCATTCTGTCTCGAGACCATATCAGAGGTTCCACGATATATCTGCTGAGTTATAGGCCATGACTCATTGAGAAGGAACACAAACAGTAGTAGTAATAGATGATGTGCTGATTGAAATCGTAAGAAAATGTACACTATATTCCCCGATCTCTAGTGTTACGCTATATGTTAGAAATTAGGTCCATCATTTGGAATCGAGTCTTTCCATTCAAGCACATACCCGCGTTCGATCCTATCGACAATTTCTTTAATTATGACAACCACTACTGAATGATATTTCTGGCACTGTCATATCTCGAAACGAATCACCTTTCCCGAACCTAGTTGCTACAATAAAATTCCAATGTCGTTTTAGTCACCCCCTACACATCTTGCAACTGATCCCATTTCTACAGCTTTCCTCATGTTATCGTTCCAATTTAAGTCGGAACTGAGCAAAAGTCGGGGAAAGACATATCCACCACCTTCTGTAACCCATGTAGAAACAGAACGACCTTAGCTAGTGCAACAGAACCGTGTTTTGACCATTCGGCGGAAATACGTGCAATGTCGTACGTCCCCAGACTACATACAAGTAGTACAGATACGCACATATTCAAATCAGTCAGCCCAACATGCTATCATCGTTATTCTCTAGCCTCCAACAGAGAAAAATTACGCACTATAAAAACTAATACCATTTAAAAGTCAACTAGCCACCAATGCTGGCGCAATGACGCACAGCTGTGCTGCGATCCAGTGCGGAGAGAGAGATTTCACAATACTCCCCAGAATAGCGCAGCATGCAGCCAGCCAAGCATTGATAGCGGTATACACAGTCCCTCTGCGAATTTTCACCTCAAACTGATGCTGCTACTGCCTCCTGTGTCTTACGACTAAAACCATAACATGTCATACATCTGCTGATTTTAAATAAAAGACACTTACAACATAAGCAAGCTGGAAGACTTTTACAGCGTTGGCGTAGGTCTCCAAACAATAGTCTGAAGGTGATTGACGAGCTCTACATTTAGACACCCCCCCCCCCCATGAACCATGGACCTTGCCGTTGGTGGGGAGGCTTGCGTGCCTCAACGATACAGATGGCCTTAGCCTAGGTGCAACCACAATGGAGGGGTACCTGTTGAGAGGCCAGACAAACGTGTGGTTCCTGAAGAGGGGCAGCAGCCTTTTCAGTAGTTGCAGGGGCAACAGTCTGAATGATTGACTGATCTGGCCTTGTAACACTAACCAAAACAGCCTTCCTGTGCTGAAACTGTGAACGGCTGAAAGCGAGGGGTAACTACAGCCGTAATTTTTCCCGATGGCATGCAGCTTTACTGTATGGTTAAATGATGATTGCGTCCTCTTGGGTAAAATATTCCGGAGGTAAAATAATCCCCCATTCGGGTCTCCGGGCGAGGACTACTCAAGAGGACATCATTATCAGGAAAAAGAAAACTGGCGTTCTATGGATCGGAGTGTGGAATGTCAGATCCCTTAACCGGGCAGGTAGGTTAGAAAATTTAAAAAGGGAAATGGACAGGTTAAAGTTAGATATAGTGGGAATTAGTGAAGTTCGGTGGCAGGAGGAACAAGACTTTTGGTCAGGTGAATACAAGGTTATAAATACAAAATCAAATAGGGGTAATGCAGGAGTAGGTTTAATAATGAATAAAAAAATAGGAGTGTGGGTAAGCTACTACAAACAGCATAGTGAACGCATTATTGTGGCCAAGATAGACACGAAGCACACGCCTACTACAGTAGTACAAGTTTATATGCCAACTAGCTCTGCAGATAATGAAGAAATTGATGAAATGTATGATGAGATAAAAGAAAGTATTCAGGAAGTGAAGCGAGACGAAAATTTAATAGTCATGGGTGACTGGAATTCGAGAGTAGGAAAAGGGAGAGAAGGAAACATAGTAGGTGAATATGGATTGGGGCTAAGAAATGAAAGAGGAAGCCGCCTGGTAGAGTTCTGCACAGAGCATAACGTAATCATAGCTAACACTTGGTTCGAGAATCATGAAAGATGGTTTCATATATGAAAGAATCCTGGAGATACTAGAAGGTATCAGATAGATTATATAATGGTAAGACAGAGATTTAGGAACCAGGTTTTGAATTGTAAGACATTTCCAGGGACAGATGTGGACTCTGACCACAATCTGTTGGTTATGAACTGTAGATTAAAACTGAAGAAAATGCAAAAAGGTGGGAATTTAAGGATATGAGACCTGGATACTCTGACTAAACCACAGGTTGTACAGAGTTTCAGGGACAGCATAAGAGAACAATTGACAGGAATGGGGGAAAGAAGTAAAGTACAAGAAGAATGGGTAGCTCTGAGGGATGAAGTAGTGAAGGCAGCAGAGGATCAAGTAGGTAAAAAGACGAGGGCTAGTAGAAAGCCTTGGGTAACAGAAGAAATATTGAATTTTATTGATGAAAGGAGAAAATTTAAAAATGCTGTAAATGAAGCAGGCAAAAACGAATGCAAACGTCTCAAAAATGAGATCGACAGCAAGTTCAAAAAGGCTAAGCATGGATGGCTAGAGGACAAATGTAAGGATGTAGAGGCTTATCTCACTAGGGGTAAGATAGATACTGCCTACAGGAAAATTAAAGAAAGCTTTGGAGAAAAGAGAACCACTTGTATGAATATCAAGAGCTCAGATCGAAACGCAGTTCTAAGCAAAGAGGGAAAGCAGATAGGTGGAACGAGTATTAGAGGGTCTATACAAGGCCCCGGGAGTAGACAACATTCCATTAGTACTACTGACGGCCTTGGGAGAGCCAGTCCTGACAAAATTCTACCATCGGGTGAGCATGATGTATGAGACAGGCGAAATACCCTCAGACCTCGAGAAGAATATAATATTCCAATCCCAAAGAAAGCAGGTGTTGTCAGATGTGAAAATTACCGAACTATCAGTTTAATAAGTCACAGCTGCAAAATACTAACACGAATGCTTTACAGACGAATGGAAAAACTGGTAGAAGCCGACCTCGGGGAAGATCAGTTTGGATTCCGTAGAAATATTGGAACATGTGAGGCAATACTGACCTTACGACTTATCTTAGAAGAAAGATTAAGGAAAGTCAAACCTACGATTCTAGAATTTGTAGACGTAGAGAAAACTTTTGACAATGTTGACTGGAATACTCTCTTTCAAATTCTAAAGGTGGCAGGGGTAAAATACAGGGAGCGAAAGGCAATTTACAATTTGTACAGAAACCAGATGGCAGTTATAAGAGTCGAGGGGCATGAAAGGGAGGCAGTGGTTGGGAAGGGAGTGAGACAGGGTTGTAGCCTCTCCCCGATGTTATTCAATCTGTATATTGAGCAAGCAGTAAAGGAAACAAAAGAAAAATTCGGAGTAGGTATTAAAATCCATGGAGAAGAAATAAAATCTTTGAGGTTCGCCTATGACATCATAATTCTATCAGAGACAGCAAAGGACTTGGAAGAGCAGTTGAACGGAATGGACAATGTCTTGAAAGGAGGGTATAAGATGAACATCAACAAAAGCAAAACGAGGATAATAGAATGTAGTCGAATTAAATCGGGTGATGCTGAGAGAATTAGATTAGGAAATGAGACACTTAAAGTAGTAAAGGAGTTTTGCTATTTGGGGAGCAAAATAACTGATGATGGTCGAAGTAGAGAAGATATAAAATGTAGACTGGCAATGGCAAGGAAAGTGTTTCTGAAGAAGAGAAATTTGTTAACATCGAGTATAGATTTAAGTGTCAGGAAGTCGTTTCTGAAAGCATTTCTATGTAGTGTAGCCATGTATGGAAGTGAAACGTCGACGATAAATAGTTTAGAGAGGAAGAGAATAGAAGCTTTCGAAGTGTGATGCTACAGAAGAATTCTGAAAATTAGATGAGTAGATCACATAACTAATGATGAAGTATTGAATAGAATTGGGGAGGAGTTTGTGGCACAACTTGACAAAAAGAAGGGACCGGTTAGTAGGACATGTTCTGAGGCATCAATGGATCGCAAATTTAGCATTGGAGGGCAACGTGGAGGGTAAAATCGTAGAGGGAGACCAAGAGATGAATACACTAATCAGATTCAGAAGGATGGAGATTGCATTAAGTACTGGGAGATGAAGAAGCTTGCACAGGATAGGGTAGCATGGAGAGCTGCATCAAATCAGTCTCAAGACTGAAGACCACAACAACAACAACAACATTTAGACTCGCCTCTCACACTGACGGAATAGCTGACGACTATGCGTTCGCTTTCGACTCATTCCTCATATTGCACTCATGTACGCGATCACTTTTTCGCTGCTAGCAACCCCTAGAAGTTGCTGTCCATCCACCAAAACTTTTTCCCCAACTCAAACAAGCCATATCAGTCAATCACTATCTGCTAACAAATGCTGGGATGGGATGGAAAAGACACCATCCATGTACTCTAACAATAGACATCACACTTCATAGTGCGAAGAATTTTACACTAAGTTCGACACCGGCCAATGATGTGACAGCTTGTTTCCCGAATTTCAGTGTCATAGCTAAACCATGCCCTCTCCACGTCGCGAGTATCATTGCGAACATGGATAGATGAGTGAGCAGTACATCCATTCAGTCTTAATTCTCGAACACATGAATCATCAAAGTATGCCAGACAGCACTCCACATATTTCTATCACCTCGAGCATAGTCTGTAACTTACTATCTATCTCTCTGCGTATGGGAGTCACAGAGCATTCTCGCTGTCTTAGGGTAAAATTAGAGTGTGAAAGACCCTCATCAAACTGTCATTGACCATCCAGCCCTGCAGCACAGTTAGCGAATTAATCTGCAATCGACCAGAAGAAGACCGCTACACTCCATGTCTCGTGAATGAATTGAACTAACCTGTCCAAGTGTACAAGATTTCTCGAGACGAGACCGTGTCGAGGAGCTTAGCACTATTCGTAAGAGAGAGTACATAAACACACGCATTCCTAAGGATACAACGTTATGCACTTAAAACGGGCCTATAATGTTAGATCGCATCCGTTTGCGACCTTTCAGATTATGCAATTGTAGCGTTGTTAACATTCCAGTGTGAGAAATATATTTCGAGCGTATGACATACATTCTTCTTCCAGATTTTTCTACCATAAATTATCTTATTGAACTGTAAAACGAAAAACAAACTACTTCCATATAACACTTTCTCTGCATGATACCAGCACAATATAGGTTCCCTGATACGTATGTGTCCACTGATCAAATCCGATCACGGTTCAGAAATTATACTATGCATGCATCAGGCCTATATAAAATTATCCTTAGTAGCGGGGTATACATCCTACAAGGAAACAGATAAACGGATATCAGCAGCGTCCGACATGTGAAAATGTCACTAACTATGTAAACTACACTTGTCTCGCACAATTGTGTACACAGGGATTGTAGCGCCTCAAAAACTCCTATCGCTAACTTAGTTATGACGCTGAAGTCTCAATTTTACACCCAGGATAAGACAGGGAGGACTGCATAAATCAAAGTTCGTTTAGAGGAATGTGTCAAGTTTAATCACACATAAGATGCAAGTCCTCTGATGACCGACAGGTTTACCATTAACGATTGCAAGTAGATAGCACTTTAAACGGCATACAGAATTCGTGGCTGTATACGAGTAGAATGAAGGCTATGTCACATGACTGATGCATCCGCACAGAACACTGGAAAGAAATTGACCTGCAACAACTTCTCCTTCTCTAGAATGAATCAGTCAAGCATTAAATCGTACCTCGTTACAGCTCTATCTCAGTCGATCACCCTGTCCACTATCGGTTATCCTTTAATGCGGATGGAAGTAATTTTAGACTTGAATCGTTCTCTGTCCTCCTGACAAGTATCAAATACAGTAGTCAACTCGAGTATATCACTGGTACCTCAATAGGCATACAATATAATACTGCCTCGATGGAAAAAAATTAACTGCTTCCCTGATTCGATGTCGACATTTTCCCGGATTCCTCCTGTTGCCACATACTTGCTCCCATTGTCACGAACCCTCTCTACTGTGCAGGAAAAGTTATTTCCATAAGGACACCGTTACGGTGTGGTTAATGGCTGTATAGTACTTTAGTAGAGCTGGCCATGATGTCTCCTTTGTTGATGCTGCTGAGTCTGCGTTGTCCATGTGGCTTCTCGTTGTCTAGGCGATGATTCCTTTGCTGCTCTGGGTCCACGAAAAGGTGCGGCTTTTTTAATTATTACTGGACTATCGAAAAATGACGCAGTATTCCACGGTTTCTTTGTATCAAAAACACATTTATTGCCAAAACTATATACACAACTACACTCAACTGCGGTCAACACTCTAGTGGCCGAAAACCCGTTGTAGACCAAAGATCACAGTCATAAGCTACAAAGAACATACAATTCCAATATCGATTATTGATCGCAACACCTAACTTAGTATTATCGTAAGCAAAAGCTTTTTTAACACGACTTTAGTGTATAATAAAAATAAAATGATGTCTATTTGTCAGTTCCATTACAATAGCCCCCCAAGAATTTTGTAAGTATGAAAATGCAAAGAAAATTCTGACACCAGAATAATGGAACTGCCAAGAATATGTTTTTAAATAAATTAAAAATTTTAATAGGACTGTTTCCTTTGAATTATGCTAACACTGAAATTGTTAAACTCAGTAAAGGAAAACATGCAATTTTTTACCTTAGAGTAAATGAAATACGAAAGAAGATTCACAATTTTCATTTAGAAGAGTCCATAATGTTGTAGCACTTCACATGAAACCATTGAAAGACTGTAACTTTTAACTGCAGGCTTGTTTTAATTTCTTTTGTTGCCCACTTTTCACACTACTCACAGTTCAATAAACATGTAACACAAATGCATTAACATATTGGATGTAAAATGTCTTATCACAAAGACATTACTCCAAGGATAAAAAATTTCAATTGTTTTCAAAAGTAAAGTCACAGGCAGTTTGTTACAAGAGTTCATATTCACAGTAAAAGTGCAAAGGTAGAATCATGGATGAAAGTTTTGCAATGGTATGTATCTAACAAAATTAAAAAATGTTATTGCCTTTGCTTTTGCAGTGGTTGAGAAAGAAATGTACAGTAATTCATGTGGTTTACTAAAAATGATTGTCTCCCTAGTAGAGTTGGACATCTCAAGCACTTAATTGTGTAGTAATTGGGACTCTGCCTTTAAGATTAAAGAACTTTATTGTTGCAAGACAGATTTAGTGCTGATTAGTGGCTTGCGTTATAAATGATGTCTCAACAAGTGTGGTGGGAGAAAGTTATACAACCTAAAATTACACAAATTATCAAATATCAATCAAATTGCATAAACATACAGAAATATCAAGAACTAACATGGCAAGCGTATTACACAGAAAATTCATTGCAAACACTTCATACAATGAATACATATTAAACAAATAATAAACATTTTAAAGGGCACAAAACTGTATCAAATCAGACAATTTTTTATATACAAAATTTCCAGTGAAAAACTTTTGTTGATCACCTTTTCACTTTCTCAGACTAGTCTTATCCCTTTTGTTTATACAATTTCAATGAGACAATATTCCTTAGCTCGAGAACTTTCATGGATTTAGGATACACCAACCGGTATGCATTCGGGTGTGGATGCTCTACAATCTCGAATGGACCCATGTATATATCAAAGAATTTCTTTATTTCAGAAGTTAGAATTTTTGATTTCTCATGTGATTTTACTAAAACATAGTCTCCTACTTTAAACTTGGTTGCTTTGATCTTGCCATCATGTCGTCTTTTTCTAATTTCCCCCTGTTTTATCATTGTTTCTTTGACTATGGCTTCACATTCATGCATAGTCATCATTGTGCATGGTGGAAATTCTACAAGTTCAGTGATAATGTTGTCTGGTTTTAGATGAAACATAATTTCATTAGGTGAAAATCCTGTGGAAGTGTGCTGCAAGCTGTTCATAACATCTTCAAAGTCTCGTACATGGTCGTACCATGTAGGATGTTTATGACTGCAATATGTACGACATAAACGTCCAATCTCGTGCATATACCTCTCAGCTGGGTTTGACGATGGATTATATACAGATATTTGAACATGTTTGATTCTCGATTTATCAACAAAGGCTTTCCAAACTTTTGACAAAAACTGAGAACCGTTGTCTGACAAGATTGCTTTTGGTTTCCCAACATTTAAAAAATAGTCTTTTTCAACTTTTGTGACTATCTCTTTACCTGTGGCTTTTCTGACAGGATACAACTTGATTAGTTTAGAAAATACATCCACCATGACAAAAATGTAGCAGTGGCCACTCCTACTCCTTGAAAGCGGCCCATAGAAATCAACAGCGATTAAGTCTATAGGTTGTGCAGGAATAATGTTTTGCATTTCACCTTCACATTTTCTGTTACTTACTTTGACTCGTTGGCACTTATCACAAGTTGACAATTCTTTTCTAACTTTCTTGGTCATGTTGTAGAAGTATATGTTTTCTTGTAATTTCTACATACACTTCTGTATGCCACAATGACCATAGCTCTCATGAGTATACCTGATTAACCTCTCAGCTTCCTCCTCAGGCATGCATAGTTTCCAATTGTCCGAGTCTTCGTCAGTTCTCCTAAACAGAGTATCTTTAAACACCTTATAGTACTTGTCTAATTTTTTACAGTACTTTTTCCTAAACAGCTCTTTACTAAGTTCCAGTTTGCATCACGGTTCTGGCTCTTCCTGATTTTATCACACAATGATCTAACAACTTTTTCATCTGTGACCCCTTTAATATACCTCATTTTAAACTGTTTTTCTTCATTCTGATCAAAAATTTCTGTTTCCCCTCCTACTGGTAGCCTTGATAGAGCATCCACAACTATGTTGTCAGTGCCTTTAATATACTTAATTTCAAAGTTGAATTGTTGTAAATACAATGCCCATCTTGTAAGCCTATCATGATAGAGTTTGCATTCCTGTATATAGCTTAAGGCTTTATGATCAGAGTATACTATTACCTTATGTCCAAGTAAATAGGTCCTGAATTTTGAAAATGACCACTGTATGGCTAATAGCTCTTTTTCTGTTACTGTATAGTTCTTTTCATGCTTCAGTAACGTTCTGCTTGCAAAGGCAATTGTTGCATGAACTGTCTCCCCATCGACTTCTTTTACTTGAAATAATTCAGCACCTAGCCCATAATCACTGCTGTCAGTATGTAAACAGAAAGGTAAATTGAAATCTGGTCTGTGTAACAGGTTCTGGTTATTCAGTTCCTTTTTTATTATGTCGAAAGCCTCTTGACAATCTTTACTCCATATCCAAACAGTGTCCTTCTTTAACAAGTTACTTAGACAGGGTGTGTTTAAGCTTTGTTTACTTACAAATTTTCTGTAGAAGCCACATAGCCCATAAAATGATTTCAGTTGTTTTCTGTTACAGGGTATAGGAAACTCTGCAAAAGCTTTAATTTTGTCTGGATCAGCCAAAATTCCCTTTTCTCTTATGACATGTCCCAAAAATTTTAACTCAGGTACTGCAAATTTGCACTTTTCTAGTTTTAGTGTCATTCCCCCGCTTCTAAGTTTCTTACATGCCTGTCTTAAAAACCCAACATGCTCATTCCAATCTTGTCCAGTTACTAAAATGTCATCTAAATAAATCACTAATTTGAAAACAAGTTCCTGCCCAAGCACATGGTCTAAAGCTCTAATGAATTCCGCTACCGATGAGTTCAAGCCAAACGGGACTACACAATATTGATAGCAACGGCCATTGTAAAGAAAAGCAGTGTATTTCCTAGATTTGGGTGCCAGGGGTACTTGGTGAAAGCCTGAGGTTAAGTCTAGACTTGACATTAATTTTATGTCCTTGAACTTGTGCAACAGCTCATCGATGTTTTCAGGGTGGTCTGTTTCCCTGTATAAGATCTTGTTTAAAGGCCTGGAGTCAAGAACTATTCTCACTCCCCCATCCCTCTTTGACACAACTACCAGTGGGTTATTACAAGCACTGATACTCCTTTCAATAATGCCACACACTTCCATCTTAAGTAATTCTTTCTCAATTGCTGTACATTTTGCTATGGGCACACCATATGGTTTTATGAAAAATGGGTCATGTGGTCTTACTTGCAAAGTACATTCGTAACCCCTAACTTTCCCTGGAATGTTGCTAAAGACATCACTGTATTCCCATAACAAAGACTCTAGTTCCTGTTTTTGCTCATTGTTTAGACCGCTAGCTTCGGAAATCTTTGTGTTTACCAGTGTGTTGAAATCTACTTCACTTAAATCTAACTCTGTTATGTGTTTGTCAACATATCTTTTCTCCTTTACAAGATTTATAATGTTAAATTTATCATTACACAAAACTGTATTTGATCTGACACACTCGGTGGAGATACACCCCCCATTTGGTGTTGTTATGATAGGTTTTTGTCCTCCACAGTCAAATCTTGCATCTACACTCCGAATCCATGACATCCCAAGAATACAGTCCTCACTGAGGCCTGGTATAATTAGGCATCTATGTGTAAATGTGACTCCCTCAATTGTAAAAGGTAACAAAGTTTGTCTTGTCATAGTTTTACTATGTTTTCCTGTAGCCTCTCTTATTTTCACCCCAATGACTGGCATTTCAATGTAATCTTTCTCGCACTTCAGCTTTTTGCTTAGAATTTCATATGTTCCTGACACCTGACTCCCTGTGTCTATAAGGCACTTGCCTTCCCAGGTACCAACTTTTGCTCTTTTCAGGCTTAACATATTCATACAATAAATCATTTAGAATTTCACTGAAACAATGACTTTCTGACTTACAAGTACCTATATTACTGTCACCTTTATTATCTACGGTCATTACATTAACGCACACATCATTAGCACTGTCACTTGCATTGATAATTTCATTGATCCAAATATTTTCACCCATATAACATTGTTCACAACTAAGGTATTTATCCTTCAGTTGTTCAACAATAATATGTTTAGTGTTTTGCCACCAATCAGGATATAATATTTGAGACATATTAAGAATCATTTTTCTAAAATTGCTATCATTTTTAATTGCATCACTATTTAGCCACATATTATAAATAAATACTTCACCTTTGTTCATTGCAAATGGTAGCCTACTTGCACAGTCAGTTTTACTGTTCAGGGAATCTTTATCAACTGCCCAGGTTCCTTCATAAGATGTTGGATTACAGAGCCTATTGGTTGTGACACTGGCATTAACACCACTTAAACTGTTAATAACATCCTTGGGTACATCTACAACATGCATATCAGTTTTTCCCACAACACCTAATGCCTCCATTTCCTCTTTCAAGCAAACAAAATATTTTTCACCATCATCATTTATCATTAAATCTTCATTTTCCCAAATACTACAATCATCAACCTCTCTCTCCCGAAAACTTAAAACGTTGTTTTCACACCCAAGTGTATTTAATTCTTTGCTCGTTAAATCAGTGTCAACAATTTGCTCACCTGGTTCCTTCATCAGTGCATCAATTCCTAAATCATTTAAATCGTTAACCTGCTGGTCCTCTGACAAACTACAAGCTTCTGCCCATTCATAAAATTCAGCTAAGTCAATTATTTTCTCTGGCTCTTTATTACAACCAGTGTGTTCATTCTTAACAGGTACTGTGTTTAGAGGGTAGTACACATTCATAAGATAACTACTCATTACTTGAGATGTATCTCTTGGTGCAACGTAGTCACTGTTATTGGTCCATCTATTATCTATGCTTTTCGCCCCTACCTTGTGGACCGACAATGGAGGGCATGCTAGTTTTTTACTTCACGACTTTCCATAGCATTTTGACTCCTGGTGTCACTCTGTCCACGCCAATTCCTGTTTTCAGACTCCCTGTTATTGCTTCTGTTCCAATTGTTCCCAGATTGTCCTCTTGAATGGAAATTATAGTTTTCCCTTGAATGGAAATTATTATTAATATTGTGACTATTTTGTTCCCTATGATGAAAACTATGGTTGTTGGGCCTACTGTTTTCCCTCCTGTTAAAATTAGTGTTTCCCCAACTATGATCCCCATCTCTTTGTGCATGATTGAAATAGTTTTTTGGTTTCCCCACTTTGTCTATAATCCTGTCAAGTTTGTC
The DNA here is from genome assembly GCF_023898315.1 of Schistocerca nitens. Taxonomy (NCBI): domain Eukaryota; kingdom Metazoa; phylum Arthropoda; class Insecta; order Orthoptera; family Acrididae; genus Schistocerca; species Schistocerca nitens. The sequence goes on along the minus strand of NC_064617.1, from coordinate 674,995,786 downwards.
CACATAGTTTAAAAATTGTTCATTGTTGTCATCTGGTCCATACACTAGGTCCCATTGCACATCTGTTGGCAATCTTCTCTTTAAAGCATCTATCTGTGTGAGCTCATCAAAGGGTTTACTCAAATGTACAAGTTTCTTCAGTTGAGTCTTACAAAACTGTTTCATAGTCCCCTGTGTTTTTCTATACTTTGGTCCATTCAGGAACTCACTCATTATCCTGGCTTGTTCAGTTTCAGACCAGAACCGTTTTAAGAACTCAATTTCAAATTCTGCATAAGACATGTCCATAGAAAAATTTTGATTGGCCCATGACAAAGATTCCCCCTCCAAAAATTTTTTAACAAACTTAATTTTGAAACTTTCACTCATATTGGGCAAGAAATTGCCTCTACAGCTCTGCAGAAAGTCAACAGGATGCAAATTACACTCATTAGAAAAGTTTTTAACTGGAATATTGGATAATAAGGTACATGTGTTCATAGAAAAACTTTTGTTAGCTACATCATTGCTAAATGTTTCAAACTTTTGGTTTAACTCTGATACTGTACTTTTTAATTCACTAACATCTGTCTTAGTTTCAATCTCGTGGAGTTTTACTGTGTTACTGACTGTTTCCACTTTATCCTTCACAACATTTAGTTTCGCGTCTACTCTACTTTCAAGATCTACTGCCATAGCTTTTACATTTACACAAACTGTATCTATTTGACTATTAACATTAACAAAACACTTTGCATTTTTCTCTCTGTCTGTGACCAGTTCATTTTTTAAAGACTGAATTTTGTTACTCAGACTAGATTTTACTTCTCCCACTTTAGATTCTACCGCCAAAATCTTCGTTTCTGCCTTGCTAAGTTTCTTGTCTATCTTTGATATATCGTTGCGAAGTTTATTACCCCAAAGTAAGACATTATCAAATTTTTTGTTCATAGCTCCTTCTAGACGCGACACTTTTTGATTTATAACCCGAAAACTGTCTGCGACCGTCCGATTCATGTTTTGCAATTGCTCTTCATTAGCTTGTAAGCAGGCTGCAACTGTTTGATTTAAAGCTAACGATTGTTCCATCATCTGTAACAGTGATTTAATGTCCGACGTCTCACGTTCTGATGAATTAAGACTTTGATCTGCTTGTTTGACTGACTCATCTTCCGTTTTTATCGGCATATCTACGTCCCCAAAGACTAACAAATTTTCACAGTCCTGCTCAGATTCAGCACTACTTTCCTCTTTCACAATGGTCATTTTCATGAAATTTCACACACAAAATAATAAAAGGAATAAACAGCACTAAACACATGTACTTATCTTTTCAGTCTGGGTCCTCACTCGTGTGGTTAGTCCACTTTACTGTTTCGTTTCGTCTCCCTTTACTTCCATTTATAGCACTTCTTTGTACCGCGTAGTCATTAGCCTTCTGCAAAACAGATTTCGTCAATCCAGTACATACAAATGTCTTAATCCCGGCAAAGAGCCCCCAGTTGTCACGAACCCTCTCTACTGTGCAGGAAAAGTTATTTCCATAAGGACACCGTTACGGTGTGGCTAATGGCTGTATAGTACTTTAGTAGAGCTGGCCATGATGTCTCCTTTGTTGATGCTGCTGAGTCTGCGTTGTCCATGTGGCTTCTCGTTGTCTAGGCGATGATTCCTTTGCTGCTCTGGGTCCAAGAAAAGGTGCGGTTTTTTTTATTATTACTGGACTATCGAAAAATGACGCAGTATTCCACGGTTTCTTTGTATCAAAAACACATTTATTGCCAACACTATATACACAACTACACTCAACCACGGCCAACACTCTAGTGGCCGAAAACCCGTTGTAGACCAAAGATCACAGTCATAAGCTACAAATAACATACAATTCCAATATCGATTATTGATCGCAACACCTAACTTAGTATTATCTTAAGCAAAAGCTTTTTTAACACGACTTTAGTGTATAATAAAAATAAAATGATGTCTATTTGTCAGTTCCATTACACCATGTACAAATTGTTGGGCGCGAACCAGAAGATACCCAAGTACGTCCTCAATTTTACAGCACTTCGGTGTATGTTCTGTCAGTTTATACCTATTCCGGCGTCATTTTTGCGCAATTATATCTATTTTAGGTCAGATTTATCTATGTGATCACGACATAATAACCTTGTTCTGTGTTCTAAATTTCCCTGTAAATGTAGCAGAGCCGCCAACACCTAGCTCAAATCACTGATTGGGAGGTGTAATATAACACTGTACTCGGCTGTATCCAGTCACCGCCAAATTCGGAAAGTGTTTGCCCTGTTTTCTGCTGAACACATCATGTATGTTCCATTAGATGTAAGCAGACTGTGCTATTCTGCCATCTGCAGTAAAGACAATGCTGTCCTGTGGTGTCTCGAATACGGGGGCTGCACCTTGGAGTTCTGTGACGACGGTATAAGGGAAACTGTATAGACGCAACTTTCACCTGCGTCGGGCGTGTCAACCGCACGCATGAGCGGCGGAAACTTGGAACGTCTGCGTTCTGTATGTGAGTCTTTGCTCCCATCATCCGATCGTGTCATCATCGGCGTCTAGGTGAACGCGTATTTGGATAGGAATTTCTCGAGTGTCAAGTATGAAAAGGGATGTATCCACTTCATGCCAGTGGGCAGCTGTGTGTGATTTGACAGCTGGCGGCCACATCACTTCGCGGTCCTGTGGACAGGTTGTGCCGGAGGGTGCTCATGCGCATTGACTGCATTATTTTGCAGGCAGGTCTGTAGGCTGTGCTATGCGTTATTTGGACAGTTTATGTGTATGGAGCGTGTCTACAAATCACTGTGTGCATTATTTAGGGGAAATCTGAACGTCTGTACTTAAATTATTTGCGTAAATTAGGAGTTGTTTGCATGTCTGCAGACTGTGTATTGTGACCCCAAGCATAACATGACGAGTGTATTGCGTCAGTGTGATAAATATATTCGATCCCTAAATAAAATGTTTCAAACTAAATAGAGTGAACGCCTTCTTTACTCTTCCCAGAAGCTCAGCGCAGCCTGAGTCATTTTGGCACCATTCTCGCCCCTACAAACCATGATCTGGGATTAGGTTGTAGAAAGGATGACAGTACGATCTGGTGGCAGTAATGTGTACTAGGCCAGTTGGATAACTTAATCTCGTGGTGGAGACACTGTCTGCAAAATAAAGACTTGTATTCAGATCTGTTTTCCCGCCATTTCGCCCCACCATCTTGGATGGCGTGATGCACTGTGCACATTAGTACAGGTTAGTGCACGTTAGTACACATTAGCCTGCCAACATGGGTCGGTAAGAGGACGTACTTCTGGATTGAGGATCATGGTGGAGACTTTAACTATTTGATTCCAAGTCCAGGTGGGTGCGGCATTTACGAAAACTGATTCCAAGAGCTCAGTTCTATGAAGTTGAATCACATGACTAATGCAGTAACCAATAGGAGTGCAGCATTCTAGGGGTGGGGGTGCTAGGTCATGAATGAACACTGCACTCATAGTGGGAAAAAGTGGAACTTCTCATTTGATCATTGAATATTGAAATTGTAAATTCACTTATTGAATATGATTAAAATTAAAACGGAATTAAGTACTTAGGCAATTGACAGGTTAGATGAGCGAAGTTGGTGTCACCTGTGTTCAGTTAAATTAGCATATTTACAGAAGACTATATCTGGTGCGAGTATAAAAGTCTAGGCTGGAGGCTGTGAGGTCAGTGGCCGCACACTTGTGGGCTACTGACATTGCACGTGTCTGGTTATAACATCTGGGAGAGAGAGAGAGAGCAGACGATCTTGTGTCATCACCCGATGTGAGTTGGGCTCTGGAGCTCGTGGTTGATACACTGGGTGCTGCCATCTTGAATAACTGCACTTGCGTTATGATCTGACGTCATGGTGGCGTCCTATGGTGGCAACTATATGAACTAAGTCAGTTGGGTTCTGGACTCAGTGGTGAACACAATGGGTGCAGCCATGTTGAATAACGGTACTTGCATCATCACCTGACAGCAGGAGAGCGCCCTCTGGTGGCGATGATGTGAACTAAGCCAGTTTGAGTCCAGACACAGTAGCGAACAGATCTGCTTGAAATTGGTTAAATAATAAATACAAGTACTTTGCTTAGTGGAGATAAGCCTGGTGTGATGCATTATCATGTTGGAATTTGAACTTCACGCCATTTTTCTGGGGGAGGGGAGTGTGGCACTTTCCCGCCAAAATCCGCCATCTTGATTGAGTCATCGCCTCCATCTTGGATGACGTCATCGCCGCCATCTTGTATAACGGTACTTTGGATTGGTGCCCGCCTTGTTCCAGTAATGATGTGTAAACAGCGTATTTTTCGCACTGCTGACGTATTTTGTAGGCATATTAGAATCTTTTAACATCTTAGATGCAGAAAATAATTAATTTAAAACTCTGTTGCGTTTTTTAATTGCAGTATGATTATAATCTATTAATTGATTAGAGTCTTACAGCGTATTTTCATGTATTGACCTCAACTATGCCCTGGGTACTCGGTCGAAACACTGCATTTTTTGTGCTGATGATGTGTTTTGTAGACATTTTAGAATATTGTAAACTCTTAAATTTGGAAAATAATTAATTTACGACTTTGTTTTGCTTTTTACTGTAGAGCCATAGTGAGAACTACTTATCATTGCGCAACCAACGACCTAAAGTGGTACAGCTGTCGATTTTTCGGTGCAGCCATCTACTAGTGGAGCTATGCACTTGTTCTGTACAGTACAGCAGTCTGCTGGTGGCAGGAGCAAGCAGGATGTGACAGTGGACTTGATTTTACTTACTTTATCAGAGCTTATGTGATAGTATTTAAAACAAGAAGCTCATTTTCTGCTAATAAGAATTCCTATTTCTTTATTGATATTTTATAATCAATGGTTAGATTTAATTATTCACAGAGAAATATGCTATCTACTCATTCCAGTATTCTATGGCGAATGATATATAGCTTCAAATTAAAGTTGTCAATGTGAAGAGCGGCGGCTTGTACTACTGCCAGCCCTTTCCTGCCCATATGGGGCAGGGGAATGAGATCACAATAATCAAGGAAACATTAAAATTACCAATATGTCTGTCTCTACACCCTCCACCTCCTTTCCCAGTGCAACGTCCAGCACCCACCCCTACTGGATAATGAGCTTTGCCCTGATATCTACACCTCCTACCAACTCTAACCCCACCCTCCCCCCGTCCCCCGTGGCCCTCTCCTCCCTCCTCTGCCCCCTTTCCAGGGCACCTCTTTTGTGTCCTTGTGTTCCCCCTTCACTCGCCTTCCCTCTCCATCCCTCACCCCACCCACCTCCCATCCCTTGATGTGACCCCCTCTCCCTTCATCCCACCCCTCCAGACCCCCCCCCCCGCCCAATGTCCCCTCTCCCCACCATTTCTCTCCTCTCAGGCCTCCACTCCCTTGGCAGGTTCCTCCCAGCAGCTTTTACTCTTCGTTGTGTTCACTCAACTGAAGGGCGGAGGATTGTGCTCCTGCCAGGCCTCCCCTGCCCATATGGCGCAGGGTAATGAAATCACAATAAAGGAAAAAAAGTTACCAATGTGTCTGGAAAGCCAGTCATTAATTTTTGGAAGTCAGTAAGGGGAAAACATAGTTACAAAAGAGGGTGGGGCGCTCAGGATAGGATGGGTGAGGGGGCGGGGGGCGCTGCTTCATGCACAATATGCAGAAGTGCAGCACTTGGCAGGAGGATACAAGTCCTGAAACGACCTTGGAGGTAAGGAACCGCTTATCATTCTCTCAGTGAAATACAATGTGTGCAATTGCCACAGCTGTCATACAATGCCAGAGATAAGAAACTGCTCACAGATGAAGAGTTGACTTTTTTAACCAGAAGCCACAGTGCCCTAGTACTTATACAACCTTTGACACCTAGAAGATTGGTTTCTGTTGTGGTGGAATATGTTGTTCGCCCAGAATAACTTGTTTCACACCTTCCCTGGAAGCTGGTGACAGATTGTGCAGAAAATTCATTCAGATACTTAGTACGCAGAGAATTTCCCATTGTGCACACACTGGATTGATGTGTGGTATGCGTAGATTTGAAGGAAGATGCAGGGACAAGTGAGCATTCCACCTGCTGCGAAGGGGTCGCTTATAGGCATTGCAGCTTGGAAATCAATGAGGGCAGTTGATAATGTCAAAGTCTGATAAACAGTTGACGAATATAATCTAAATTATGTACTAATAATCTATTTGGAAACGTTGTTGGTTGCTGGTCGATTTGGTGGAGGAGGCCAAACAGTGAGATCATAGGTCCCCTGACATTAGGGAAGGATGGGAAAGAATCCATCCCAGCACTTGCCTAATCGATTTAGGGAGATATTGTTCTGATCTACAAATTAATAACAGATGCATACACTCAACTTTCTAATTTTATATGCCAGCAACAAAATACAGACGAGTTATTTAAGAATTGATTAACACATTTCATAGCTTGCGTAGATTGGAGATCTCTTACAGCCCTCCACACTCTGCAGATGGTGAAGAACTCAAGTGTTGTGGATCAGTGGCACTGCGTAGCAGAACCATTACGCTAAGAAATTTCAAGAAAGGCCATCATAAGGACATAATTAAGGTAAAAATTATTGTGACATCATCAGGCAGACGTATCACCAGGGTGGCTTATTCCAGCTATGGAAAGTAGATGTTAAATTCTATTGTATTGCTGCCAAAAATGACAATGCTTGGCTTGAATTTCTGTATCTGGAAATTCTTGTATTTTGGACAAAGATTCAATGACAAGAGAAAATAGATGAACAGATAAGGAAATTGCATCCAGACTTTCTACCCACTAGGTCTCACAGAATTTCAAAAGCCTTGTTCTTCTTGCTTTGGCATGAACCTGTAATAATTTACCCTTCAGCATTTTCTTCCCCCTAGAGGAAGCTCTGAAGAACATGATGATTTTGTTAACGCTTACCAAAGAGTTCCTGACTGCAGGAACAGTACATGAATGGCTAGGAACTAAATATAATGAATGGTTAGCACATGAACGTAAATTGCCTGCGGATACAACATAATGGAATTTTGTAGCACATCCTTTGATCACAGCCCTCATACTCGCTGCCACATATAAATTCAATTTACGAACATCTCTCAGATTTAATCTCAGATCATGATTACTTTCTTTTAAAACATCAGCCAAAGCCAATCCACGAAGATCATATTGTTGTTGTGATATTCAGTCCAAAGATTGGTTTGATGTAGCTCTCCATGCTACTGTCGTGTGCGAATCTCTTCATCTCTGAATAACTACTGCAACCTACATCCTTCTCAGCCTGTTACGGTAAGTAGTGGAAAAAACCCTTTTTGTCGCATTTTGTTAATGTGTGTTGTCTACATCAGAGGCAGGTATACACTCAGCGACAAACCTATGGGGCGCTGCAGTCATGGACTGCACAGCTGGTCCTGGCGGAGGTTCGAGTCCTCCCTCAGGCATGGGTGTGCGTGTTTGTCCTTAGGATAATTTAGGTTAAGTAGTGTGTAAGCTTAGGGACTGATAACCTTAACAGTTAAGTCCCATAAGATTTCACACACATCTGAACATTTGATTTGACAAACCTATTGTTCTCCTTTGATTGGTAGGTACTTAACCTTTTGTTCTCCTTTGATTGACAGGTACTTAACTTACTGTTCTGCTAAAAAGATCCTCCTTTTTGATTGACAGGTCCTTAACCTTTTGTTCCCCGCCCCCTACCCCTCCCCTCCCCCCTCAGGAAATCTCCAACCTACAGCCTCCCCCTCACTGCTACAAGTACACTTTCAGGTCTGAGTTATACGAATAGCCCCTCTCACTATTATCGATTAGACTGACTACATAATTAAATAGATCAATTCGTTAGCCCCTCCCCCTCTGGCAAGCCCCTCTTCTCCTTCAGAAAATGGTGGGAAGTTAAATTTTTTGTGGGGAAAAAAGGGCACTTGGGTTACCTCCACTAACCTAAGAAAATGGTGGGAAAGAAGGTCACTTGGGCTACCTCCACTAGTCTAAGTCATCCCACCGAAGATTTAGAAAATATTCTTGGGTGAAACGTCCATAAGAACCTGGTATTTCAATTTTGCTTAAGCCTTGTGTCTTGGATTTTGAATGTGGCCTTCAGCCTATCTAAAGCTAATCAAAGGAGATCGATTAAAGTTTTGAGTGTTTTGCAACCTTGTTGTAATATTGCGTGTTGATAAACAAAGTTTGTGTGTTGAGTGCAACTGACAGGAACTCATTTTGGCCCCTTTCCACAACCTAATCCGCACTGTCCTGCTAGCCGAGGCATTTCACTGGTAGCAGAGCGTGGTTACGTTTGTGCTTGCCAGTCCAGTTACTGTCAGTTTCACACTTGTTTCTGTTCTGTGGCACCGTATTGTTTTGGTGGTTGATTGTTTCAGCTGTATTCTAATGGCGGTCAGACAGTGGCCAGGGATCGGCGTGCTCAGGAAGGACCATCTTGTTTACGAGTTGGCAATAAGGCGCCAACCTATTGAGGGCAGTGTTCCGGATTTAGTGGCTCGTTTGTGCGCTGCCGTTCTTCATCCGGTTGACGTCACGCCAGCGGCGGTGGGTGAGACAGGAGCGGCCATTAAATTTTTGTTTAAGGCTGTTAGAGGCCTCGAGGACACTATTTGTGTTTTGGAAGGAACCCAACCTTGTGACAGTCAGCTGGATAGGGCGCGGGCACAGTTAATGCATTTAACTAATCGGATAGCGGATTTGGGCGTGTTAGCCTGGGAAGATCATCGTAAAAAACTAGCAGTTGAATTGGGAGCTTTGGTTAGCACATTACAGTTTAAGCTTACGTGATTAGAGTTGGATGTGAAGAGGACTGAAGAGCGGGACTTGCTGTGTCAGGGACAGGGAGAGAGCCTGCCCGGGGGTTGTACTGTTACATCCTCTGTCAAGTTAGTCGCAATGTTTGCCAAGTTGTCTAATCCTCTGGCATATTTCTTCCGAGATATTACTGAATTAGTTGTGGAGCGACTTGAACAGATTGAGAAATTATTGTGGTTGTTGGTTCGCCTTGAACAACACGGGGCTGCCTTTCGCATTACGCACCAAGTAATTTTGTCAATGTTGTACCCGCTGGCTAGGGTTGAGTTGCAGAACCTCCTCTCGCGAGCCATGGCATAAGGGTTCTTCCTTACAGTAATTGAGGGAGCTCGTGATTAGGCAGAGGTTGACCACGGGAGTTCGAAAACAGCTTGAGTGTCATTACATTTGGGAAGTGCAGCGCGATAAGGAGCAGTTACATCAGTATGTCGATAGAGTTCAGACGGAATCTTTGGCCTTGTTCATTGATTTGCCTCAACAACAATTGGTGTCTATTGTTCTTAGGGAATGCACATGGCAGATAAGTGGCATTTAGCCTTCAACCTGGGAAGAGCTCCGTAACGCGGTTGTAGCAGTATCGGCGTTGACACTTGGGAACGATGTACGGCACGAGGTTAAGGGGCAGGCCGTCGGTGCTGGTCCCCAAATCTCTACATCCGCTGCAGTCATTAAAAGGCAACCCCAGCGTTTTTTCAGGTGCGGCAGTATGGCTCATTTGGTGCGCTCTTGGGTTCAGTCTCGCGCATCCAGAGCCAATAAATGACACTGTGCTGGGCAGCGACCTCAGGATCGAGCCTTTAGACCATGGCGTACCCGTGTTGTCACTCCCTCATCACCGCACTTCCCTTACGTTTGTTCTCGAGTAGGTGGCGAACCGATTTGTGCTCTTTTGGGTTCTGGTAGCATTTCACCGTGTCGATATAGTAAACATACAATTCGTATCCTGCACCGTGCAAAATCGCCCCTTTTATATCATTCATATAGCTATCGACCGACAGACACTCGTACATATACCGCAAAGGTAGACAGCATAAGCAAACTCATCGTATATACTCCTCGGAGCAGTAGATATTTTCCCGCAAGGTCGGATAGTCTTCTACTGCAATCGACGCTCACAAATCATCCGCCCTCGAGGCGTAACCAGAGCTCACTCAGCTGACCGAAGTCACTCTCAGAAATGTACAAAGTCGGGGTCGGTTCCCGTCAGCACAAAGGCGTTACTATTTATGGCCCCGGCGTGCTTGCTTGCTTGCTTTCCAAACCCTCTCCAGACTCTGGGCTTACAAGAACATATGTAATTTAGAATGGTTTGCCAGAATATCATATCATTTTCACGATACTTCTCGATATCAAGAATATGGCCATATTGCTTGCTTAGCAGTATCGCTTGCACAGTAAAATTTCGAAGATGTAGACCGGAAATTACTTCTCTAGAAACCTGAAACCTTATCGAGGTGCAGTGTGCTCTAAACCACTGAGTAACTAAAAACTGGTCTCGTCTGTGAAGATCTTTATGTGAAACCTCGAAACAACTAGAGGAATCTGATATATCCACTCGCGAATACCAATGTTGGTGATATGACAGACTCCAAATCATCCTTATAATTTACAAAGTCAATTAAGGTGTTTCTCATGTCTAGAGATCCAGCAAACGTGTCCTCCACCCGTTATTCACCTTCTAGATGCACTCAACACACACCACAATCGATGTTCTCTCAACCAAATAAAGACACGAAATGTGAAGAAACAGTCAGTCGGACAATTTACATGGTAGGGGAAAATGGTCCAGCGCAAACACATGTCCATATTGAATCTTCCCCATTTTCCACGTGATCACGAAAGTTGTCCAACACATGCTTAGTATTAGTTTGCTGTTCAGCCATCTAGAGGATGATACGGGTAAGTCAGCTAGCTACCTCCCTGCATCCCAACAGGCCTTTCCATTCGGACGGCTCCTGCTGTTACCGGGAAACGTGAATCATTCCCGCCACAGGCCATAACCGGCACACCACACGCCCCTATACAGAATCGTCCTACATATTTGGTCGCTGTACTTATAATGAGAAGTCACGATCGTGGTCTGAGTTGAACGACATTCGACAGTGTGCAAAGTATCGAAAATACACCCTGCTGACAGCTGTGTCTCTGGAAAAAGAAATATTGTACTATTCTTATGACTTTACTTACTCTTCCCTTTGCTGTCACAGTATTCCACGTCAAATCCAGACCTTCCTTACGACTGGACATAGTTATTTCCTTTGCACATGTCGGAACACACACATACATGCTTTATAAGCCTGATGCTTAAGGCGAATCTATCACGCATCCCCTACTACTAGGAATAATACTTGGCCAATATCTGACTGCCGGCGATACAAAATAATACTTACCGAAATACAGCGATGGGTTGATGTGTCTCATAAGGTTTTCCTTGCTAGTGGTACCACTGTCTCTTAGAAAGAGAGACTTACTCGTCTTACAAACCACCAGATGTTAAAAAACACGACCATATTACTAACACAAGCCGTCTTGGTCCTACAGGTGCACACAATTATCCATGTTAAAAGCTATAGCGGCTTCGTAAATCGAGGTATGGCATTACCTCCGAATGAACTGATTTTATCACAAAAATACCACGACACTGAATATAGACAGTGATCACCGGAATGTATATTATCAGACAAAAAGTGCAGTTACAAGTAGCCAACAGTGCAACCTCGTGACAAAATTACTGAATTTAGAAAGTGATTCGGCTAAGGAACATGGTATGAAACCGTTATTTGCAACTTCCTCATGCCGCTGCTAGATATTTCTCCAGTATTTGCATCGCATTCTGTCGCGATGTCACGTCAGAGGTTTGGTGATATATCGACTGGGTTGTAGGAAAGGGTTGATTGAAAAGGATCACAAACAGTAGATGGTGTGCTGATTGAGGTCGTAAGAAATGTATGCTAGCTTTTCAGATCTCTCGTGCTACATATTCCAGTAAAAATGATGTCTATGATTTGGTCAAGTCTTTCCATTCAACCACGTACCTGCATTGTATCCGATGGAGAAGTTCTTTAATGATTACAGCCACTAGTGAATCATATTTCTGACACTCTCATATCTCGAAACGTGTCACCTTTTTCGAACCTATCTGCTACAGTAAAATTTTAGATAGTCCCTATGCTTCCTGCAACTGCTGCCATTTCTGCAGCTTTGCACAAGTGAACGTTCCAATTTAAGTCGGAACTGAGCAGAAGTCCGAGAGAGCTACAGCCACCACCTTCTGCAACACGTGTAGAACCAGAGTGACCTGAGTTAGTGCGACAGGACAATGTTTTGAACATTCGGTGGACATGGGAATATATTGTCGCAGCTCCGGCAACAGTGTACAGTGTGTAAGGTCAGTGCCAAACGAAGCATGCTCCTGCAACACAAGGTAGTATAAAAGACTGTACGGAACTGGGGGAAGGACGAGGATTTTGTTACTGCATTGTGGTATGTCCCCAAACTACATACAAGTAATGCTGTTTGAACCGATCCGTGTCCCTCGGGGCCCATTCACGTCTATCAGCCCAACGTGCTATCTTCGTTTTCCTGTACTATTCAACAGAGAAAAATTACGAAGTATAAAAGCTCCACTAACTTCATCTGACAGAGAACTCGATAACATTTCTACCGCATCTCTCTCCTTCCATATATCGAAAACAAATACCGTCTATGTGCCAGCATCGAGCACAAGTGACAGTCCTATTAAATATAATGCTATTGATCCACTGCACGTACCAGTGTAAAGTTGCATCGCCTGTACTGTAGGCGGACGGCCGTATCCCAAAAACTATACTATAAATCAGAGAGACACTGCCTGTGACACTGTATCGTTGTTTGAAGCATCGTTTTTTTTCTGCTGTAACACACTTTGTACACTGCCATACATTTTGTTTTTCCCACCACTATTTCTAGGTCTAATTGGTTCAAATGGCTCTGAGCACTATGGGACTTAACATCTGAGGTCATCAGTCCCCTAGAACTTAGAACTACTTAAACCTAACTAACCTAAGGACATCACACACATCCATGCCCGAGGCAGGATTCGAACCTGCGACTGTAGCGGTCGCGCGGTTCCGGACTGAAGCGCCTAGAACCGCTCGGCCACCACGGCCGGCACTTCGAGGTCTGTGTCAGGTTCTAAACTGACATTAAAACTTTCTGATCCACTGCTTCTCACAGAAAACTAGACATCGCATGGTACAAATCATGTTGTTACTGATGCTTCCATAACACACCACATGCACTGAATGATTTTAAATAAAAGACAGTTACAACATAACGAAACTGGAAGAGTTTGACGACGTTGTGGTTAGTTTCCAAACTGATGTCTGAAGGTGATTGACGACTTCAACATTTAAACTCATCTGTCACAGTGACGGAATAGCTGATGGCTCTGCGTACCATTTCGACTGATTCCTCATATTGCAATCATGTATGCGATCACTGTTTTGGTGCTAGTCATCCCCAGAAGGTGTTGCCCCTCCACCAAAACTCTTTCTCCATCTCAAACAAGCGATGTCACTCAATCATTATGTGGTAACCAACAGCACACCAGTGGACGGATGGGATGGAAAAGACATAATCGATGTACTGTAATAATAAGCATCACAGTTGATAGTGTGAACAATTTTAGCAATTTTAGAATAATATCATCACCAACTAATTATGTGGCAGCTTGTTTCCCAGTTTCTGTACCATAGCTTAACTGCCCCTTCTCTACTTAGCGAGTATCATCGCGAATGTAGATAGATGACTGTGCTGTAGGTTCATTCATTGTTAATTCTCGAACACATACATCATCAAAGTATACCAGACAGCGTTCTACTGTATATATTTCTAGCACCTCGAGCATAGTGCATAATTTACGATGTATCTCTAAGCGGATGGGAGTCACAAAGCATTCTCGCAGTCTTAGGATAAAATTAGAGACTGAAAGACCCCTCACACTGTCTTTGACCAGCCCACCCTGCAGCACTGTAACCGATTTAATCTGCAGCTGACCAAAAGTAGACCGCTACATTCCGCATCTCGTGGATGAATGATGTTAGCCGAGTCCTCGTCCATCCAAGTACACAAGATTTCTCCAGATGCGCCCATATCTAGGAGCTTAGCACCCCTTATCGGTGTATAGTAACATATTTGAAAGTGTTGTGATGTAATAGCAGACAGTTAAGAAGAACAAGAAACGGCTGGTTTTTGTGCATGTTAGAGCTCCAGACAGATGGAGTTCCAAGCATTTTTACGTAAATCAACCACACTGTCAACTCTACAGTAATGTTCTATAGTCTGGGATCAGTACCTGGAAGGTACTGGTAAGAGAGAGTATAAACACGCGCACTCCTAAGGCTACAAGGTTCCTGGGAGTCATCCGTGACACATGCATATACACAGACATACAAAAAACAGAGCAAACACACTGAAAATGTGTAATATGTGGGGTGGAGGCGACTGGATGCAATCGAGTACAGTGCTATACTACACTTCACGATCAGTGTATTTGCATAGACGAGATCAGTTTCTAGTTATTCAGTGGTTTACGGCACACTGGACCTCGATAAAGATTCAAGTTTCTAGAGAAATAATTTCCGGTCTATATTTTCGAAATTTTACTGTGCAATCGATGCTCCTAAGCAAGCAATATGGCTATGTTCTTGATATCGAGAAGTATCGCGAAAATGATATGATATTCTTGCAAACCATGCGAAATTACATATGTTCCTCTATCCCAGAGTCTGGAGATGGGTGTGGAAAGCAAGCTCGTCGGGACCAGAAACAGTAACGCCTTTGTGCTGAGGGGAACCGACCCCGACTTTGTACAATATTTCTGAGAGTAACTTTGGTTCGCTGAGGGCGCTCTGGTTATGCATCGATTGTGGATGACTTGTGAGCTTCGGTTGCAGTGGATGACCACCCGACCTTGCAGGAAAATATTTACTACTCCGAGGAGTATATACGATGAGTGTGCTTATGCTGACTGCCTTTGCGGTATATGTACGAGTGTCTGGTGGTCGATAGCTATATGAATTATATAAAAGGGGCGATTTTGTATGGTGCAGGATACGAATTGTATGTTTACTACATCGACACAGTACACGGTGATATGTTGCCTGGTTGGAGATCGGTTTAATGCTCTAATATTCAATCTTCTGTCCTCAGTGTCAGAGCAGTGTAATTCACGTTCTGTGGGCCACTTTTCAGGGTTTAACTGTCAGTGCAATATGCTGATCTGTACAGAATAGTTTTGCCGGTGAAAGTCTCGTCGGTAGAAAGAAAAAGATGGACAGTGCTTCCACACTGGCAGCATCAGTGATCTGGCAGGTAAATTCAGTATGAGCCCATCAGAATGCTCCATTCATTTGCAAGACTTCCTTTGTGCTGGGACATAGGAGTCTCTATATAGTGGAGAGAGCATCTGCAATTCGGAGATGTTAGTTGAAAGCAGGACTTAACAATTTCCAGGAAGGGTATCACGTGATGGACAGGGTGCCATGTTATGACCTCCAGGAAGATTGCAGTCGGTGTTATTCTGGGCTATTTTCGTAAACAGGTCATGTTAGGACAAGAATTTCCATACAAACAAGCTGAGACATCATGAAAGCTCATACAAAAGCGATCATCAACTCTTTCTGTAGCACTTTACGATTTCCGAGAGGTCGACTTGGCTCTTATTTACGTATCCATGAGACATCAGTATAACATTGAAAATCTTTTAGGTGGTGAGTCGACACATGAACATTTCATGGTGATGCATCAGCCATGCTTGGCAGGTAAATGCGTGCACAGCTAGACGCAGCTCGTATGCCCCGTTAGGATCACTAGGAACAATGCACCCTGTGCTATTCTGGGAAGCACTGGAACAGATTTCTATAGCATGACCTGTGACATCAGAATACTGAGGTACATAGGTATTGCAGCAGCAACTGTGAATACCTGCCTGTGGCCCAGAGGCGTCTTGCGGCTGGAGTCAGCAGCGTTGGTGTGTGCATCCTGAGGGTGACTTGGCTCTTATTTACATAGATATGTGATGTCAGTATAACACTCGAAGAACTCTAATTGTATTACCGAAAAAAGACGCGACTTTCACCTGCTGGCTGTTGGCGGCATCAGAATGAGAGCAGTGGCTCACACCCCCTGCGTTCGTCTCTCTGGCGCTGGCTTGTACCCAGCTGGCCCTGCAAATCGCCTGTGCAGTGTTAGCAGCAGTGGCATATGCTCTCGTTGTAATAGTTCACTGATACATCGCGGTTGATGGTAGTTGGAAAGCGCTTTTTATGTGTACTGAGTGTTTGTGCACAGCATTATTTGCGGTTGTTTAGGCGTTGTGAGCGTGTTTGCAGAGCCATTTACATGCACTATTTTCACAATTTAAGAGTTGTCTGCGTGTATGTTGCATTATTTTGCGAGCAGATCTGTAGGCTGTGCTATACATTATTTCAATAATTACGAGTTGTTTACGTGTCTGTACATTAGTGTACTGCATTATTTCTACAGTTTATAATTAGGGACTGTGTCTACAGAGCGTTTTACATGTATTATTTTGACAATTTATGAGTTGTTTGCATGTCTGTAGGCTGTGCAATGCATTATTTCGACAGTTTAAAATTAGCAAGTGTGTTTGCAGAGCAATATACATGCATTATTTTGACAATTTACAAGTTGTTTTCGTGTCTCTACATTAGTGTACTGCATTATTTCGGTGATTTACGTGTAGTTTGCAGGTCTATATGCTGTGTATTGTGACCCCAAGCATGTCAGAGCGAATGTTTTGTATCAGTGTAATAAATAAACTATGTGAAATCCATCCCTAAATAAATCGTTCAGAAATAAATAAAGTACACTGCTTCCTCGCTCCAGCAGCCCAAAAGAGGCTGAGTCCTTGCCCCACCATTTCCCCTCCAGACCGCCATCTTGGATTACGTCACGGAAGGGAGGACAGCGCCCCCTGGTTGCGGTACTGTGTACTAGGTCAGTAGGGCTCTGGACCTCATGGTGAACATAGTGGATGGAGCTACTGCCTCAAAATGTTTAAATAAAGACTTCCTGCAAAATAAAGGCACATCCATCCTATCCAGCATCCCAGCACACACTGCCCCTTTTCCCTGTCAATTCCAAGGAAGAGGTGGCGGTTGGATGACTTAGATTAGTGGAGGTAGCCCAGGTAACCTTTTTTCCCAACATTTTCTTAGGTTAGTGGTGGTAATCTAGCAAAATTTAAATTTCCCGCCATTTTCTGGAAGAGGAGAGGGGCTTGCCAGAGGGGGAGGGGTTAATAAATTGATATATTTAATTATGTAGTCAATCAAAGTGATAAGGGTGAGAGAGGCTATTCGAATACCTCAAACCTGAAAGTAAACTTGTAGCAGTGAGGGGGACGCTGTGGGTAGTAGGTTTCCCAGGGGTGGGGAGGGGAGGTGGAGGGGGGGAACAATAGGCTGAAGACCTGTCAATCAAAAAGAAGGATCCTTTTAGCAGAACCATAGTTTAAGTACTTGTCAATCAAAGGAGAACAATGGGTTAAGTACCTGTCAATCAAAGAAGAACAATAGGTTTGTCCCTGAGTGCATATCTGACCCAATGTAGACAGAAAGCACTAACAAAATTCGCCAAAAACAGCTTTGTTCCACTACTACCGTGTTGCTCTCCCTCTACTATTTTTACCCCCCTCCACACTTCCCTCCAGCACCAAACTTGTGATCCCTTGATGTCTCAGAATGTGTCCTACCAACCGATCCCTTCTTTTGATTAAGTTGCACCACAAATTTCCTGTCCTCCCAATCTACTTAGTACCTCTTCATTAGTTATGTGATCTACCCATCTAATCTTCAACATTCTTCTGTTTCACATTCCAAAAGCTCCAATTATCTTTTTGTTTAAACCTTTTATCAGCCATGTTTCACTTGTATATATGGGCACACTCCAGACAAATACTTTCAGGAAAGACTTCTTAACACATAAATCTATATTCAACGTTAATAAATTTCTCTTCTTCAGAAATGCTTTTCTTAATGCTGGCAGTCTATATTTTATATCCTCTCTACTTCGGCCATCCTTAGTTATTTTGCTGCCTCAGTAGCAAAACTCACCTACTACTTTAAATGTCTCATTTCCTAATCTAATTCTTTTAGCATTACCGGATTTAATTTGACCACATTCCATTATTTTGCTTTTGTTGATGTTCTCCTTATATCCTCCATTCAAGACAATGACCATTCTGTTCAGATCTTTTTCTAAGTCCTTTGCTGTCTGTGACTGAGTTACAATGTAATTGCCAAACATCAAAGTTTTTATTTGTTTTCCTTGAACTTTAATTCTGATTCCAAATTTTTCTTTTGTTTCCTTTACTGCTTGTTCTGTGTACAGATTGAATAACATCAGGGTAGACTACAACTCTGTCTCACTCTCTTCTCAACCACTACTTCCCTTTCACGCTCCTCTATTCTTATTGCTGCTGCCTGGTTTCTGTACAAGTTGTAAATAGACTTTCGCTCCCTGTATTTTACCCTGCTACCTTTAGAATTTTGAAGAGAGCAGTTCAGTTAACATTGTAGAAAACTTTCGCTAAGTCTACAAATGATATAAAAATAGGTTTGCCTTTCCTTAACCAATCGTCGAAGATAAGTCGTGGGGTCAGTATTGCCTCGCGTGTTCCTACATTTCTCCAGAAACTGATATTTCTTGAGTTCGGCTTCAATCAGTTTTTCCATTCTTCTCTAAAAAATTCGTGTTAGTATTTCGCGACCATGACTTATTAAAGTGATAGTTCGGTAATTTTACCACCTGTCAACACCTGTTTTCTTTGGAAATGGAATTATTATATTCTTCTTGAAGTCTGAGGGTACTTCGCCTGTCTCATACATTTTGTAAAACATATGGAGGAGTTTTGTCATGGCTGGCTTTCCCAAAGCTATCAATATTTCTGACGGAATATAGTCTACTCCTGGGGCCTTGTTTCGACTTAGATCTGTCGGAACTCTTGACAAATTCTTCTCGCAGGATCATATCTCCCATCTCATCTTCATCTACATCCGCTTTCCTTTCTATAATATTGCCTTCAGGTTTATATCCCTCTAGATACTCCTTCCAACCTTCATCGTTCCCCTCTTTGCTTAGAACTGGTTTTCATCTGAGCTCTTGATATTCATACAGCTGCTTCTCTTTTCCCCAATGGCTTCTTTTATTTTCCTGCAGGCGGTATGTATCTTTCCCCTAATGAAATATGCTTCTAAATCTTTACATTTGGCCTCTAGCAATTCCTGCTTAGCCATTTTGCACTTCTTGTCGATCTGATTTTTTAAACGTTTGTATTCATTTTCACCCGCTAATTTTCCGCATTAAAAAAAGTTTTGCATCACCTCGGCTCCGAGAGTTCCGGAACCAGTACAGAAAATTGAAATGAGATCAACATAAACATCACATAGTGTGTCTAAGGCGTTCAGCCTGACCAGGTTGCCTACAAAAACGTCTCCAACGATTGTCGGCTTGAAGGCAATGCGACACTCATCAGCGAAGAGAACGTGATGCCAATCCTGAGTGGTCCATTCAGCATGTTGTTGGACCCATCTATACTGCACTGCATGGTGTCGTCGTACTGACCATCTAGGTATGGTTGAACTACAGACAACACGAGCCATGTACCTCCTTCTTGGTGGAATGACTGGAACTGATCAGCTATCGGAACCCCTCCGTCTAATATGCACTGCTAATACATGGTTCTTTACATCTTTGGGCGGGTTTAGTGACATCTCTGAATATTTATTTATTTATATACTTGTTCCATAGATCTGTACATGTGAGCAAGTCACTCAGATGTGGAACATGTCAATATACATAATAAAATAGATAGAATAAAGACATTGTTATAGTATTAATAACAGTGCACAAAAGTCATACTTATGTATTAGCTTAAAAACTAGTCAACATAAATGTGAAGATAGCAGTTTCATATTTAGGGCATTATTGCATTTATTTTAACCTTGAACAGTAATCAAAACTTCCCACTTTGGGTTTAAAAGTGACCCAAAAATGGAAATGAGAAAAAACAGGAATTTTTACATTAGGGCATTATTACATTAGTTTAACAGTAAACAGTGTCAAAAAATTTAAAAACATCTTTCCAATCTGGGTTTTACTTATTTCTCTGAAAGAATTCCTCTACTGAATAAAGTGAGGTCTCAAGTAAATAATTTTTCAAGCTACGTTTAAATACTGATGTACTACTCCTTATACTTTTGATGCTGTTGGGTAGGGAATTGAAAATTTTCGTTCCAGTGTACTTTACCCCTTTCTGAATAAGTGTCAAGTTCTTTAACTCACAGTGGAAATCCTCTTTTCTTCTGGTGTTATGTTCATGATGTAGGCAATTCGTTTCATACAGAGTGGGGTTATTTATTATGAAGCACATCAGTGAATATATGTACTGAGATGTTGCTGTCAGTATTTCAAGTCGTTTAAAAAGATTTCGACATGAGGTTTGTAGGGGTACACCACAAATGATTCTTATTGCTCTTTTTTGTGCTGTGAGGATTTTCTTTGCGGCAGGTGTATTGCCCCAGAAGATGATGCCATAACACATGACTGAATGAAAATAGCCAAAGTAAGCTGACTTTGAGATGGTAATGTCATTGAAGCGTGACAAAATTCGTAAAGCAAATGTCGCCGACGTCAGCTGTTTTAGTGTTTGTAGAACGTTATGTTCCCAGTTCAGCCTACTGTCCACGTATACGCCTAGGAATTTTGATAAGTACACTTGCTTTATCATCTGATCATTCTGTGTGATAACTATTCCTTTTGGGTTTTTGTGGGTTGTCTGGAACTGGATAAAATTGTTTTTTTTTTCAGGTTTATTGAAAGGGAGTTAATACTAAACCAACCTAGAACTTCTTTAAGGATATCATTGACCTCGGATTCTAAGTCAGTAGTTCACACATTATCCACCACAATGCTCGTATCATCAGCGAACATTGTAAATTTACACTGCTTATTGCTGGATAAAGGCAGGTCATTAACATGTATGAGGAACAGCAAGGGCCCAAGCACTGATCCCTGTGGCACTCCATGCTGCACAATTCCCCACTCAGAGTCCACTATATATTGTGATACACTATCTGAAACATCTAGAATAATCTTCTGCTTCCTATTTTCGAGGTACGATTTTAACCAGTTCCCTACAGGTCCTGTAATTCCATAATGACAGGCCTTCTTGAAGAGTATCTGGTGATCTACACAGTCGAACGCCTTTGATAGGTCGCATAAGACACCAATTGGCAGCCTATTGCTGTTTATAGACTCTAGAACATCATTTGTGAATGAGAAAATTGCGTTATCTATTGAAACTCCCTTTTGAAAACCAAACTGCTGACTGTTAATGATGTTCAGGTCACCAAGGTATGCCACAATCCTGTTGTACAGAGCTTTTTCTAGGACTTTTGAAAATGTTGATAATAGAGAGATAGGGCGATAGTTTGACACATTTGTAGCATCCCCTGTTTTGTACAGGGGCCTGACAACAGACTATTTCATTCTGTCTGGAAACACTCCTTGTTGCATGGATGTGTTGCAGATGTGAGACAAAACATCGGTCACTTCACTACAGCAAGCCTTCAACAGCTTGCTTGAAATATCGTCGATACCAGCAGAATGTTTATTTTTCAAAGACTGTATGATTTTTTTGATTTCATTGGCAGTAATGGGAAGCACACTTATTTGACTGAAAGGTTCTGGAAAATTATTTTTCATTATACAGGCAGCTTTATCTACAGAACCATGGCAACCTATCTGTGTTGGGACAGTTAAAAAATGTTGGTTAAAAATTTCAGCAATTTCCTCACTATTAGTTATCTCTGAGTTGTCAACAGTTAAAACAATATTTTTGTCTTTGGTGTAGTTTACAGTCCCTGTTTCTCTCTTTATCACATTCCAGATTGTTTTAATTTTATTTTCAGAATTAGTAATTTCAGATGCTATACACATACTTTTAGAGTTTTTAATTACTTTGGCAAGAATTTTACAGTAGAGTTTATAATGTTTTAGCTGAGCAGGGTTGTTAGAAGTCTTTGATGCTATGTAGAGTTGTCTTTTTCTCTGACGGGAAGCTATGGTGCCCTTAGTGAGCCATGGTTTTTTTGCAGACCTAGCAGGTTGGACTCTGTATGACTTTTTTGGAAATACACTTTCAAAGGTACCTGCTATCTCATTTGTGAATAAATTGTATTTTGAATTAGCAGTTTCTGCTAGATAAACAGGTGTCCAGTCAGTATGCTGAAGACATGATCTGAACGTTTGAATAGCTTCCTCACTTATTTTCCTTACTGTGTTCCATCTAAGTGAGGTGTCACTCAGAGGAATTCCCAAGCTGTTGAAAGTAACTCGTTTTCCGTCATTTTCAGACAGACCATTTATAACCATTTCAATATTAATATGGTTGACTTTACTCTGATCAACAAAAACGTTATCAATGAGAGTACTGCAAGAGGTTGTGGTTCTGGTGGGCGAGCTAACCACGGGAACAAGGTTGTACGTGCACATGAGATTTTAAAAGTCAAAGGGACTGTGTCTGTGATACAATATCCACAGTCAACGTCTGTCTTCAGGAGTTCTGGGAACTGGGGTGAGGCAAAACTTTTTTTGATGCGTGTATTTTCTCCTTTCATCATTTAAATTCAATATCTTTTGTAGTATAAACGGATTTCTACTAGGCCTTGTCTGTTTACCTATTTGATTCTCCACTGGCTTCATTTTTTCATCTCTTAAAGCTACCAATTCGTCTTATATTTTTCTGTTCAAGTCAGTCGTTGCCTAATGCTCCCTCTGAAACTCTCAGCAAACCCTCGTTCTTTCAACTTATCCAGGTCCCATCTCCTTAACTTCCTACCTATTTGCTATTTCTTTAGTTTTAATCTACAGTTCATAACCAACAAATTGTGGTCAGAGTCCTAAATCTGTCTTACAATTAAACACTGAAGAGCCAAAGAAACTGCAACACCTAAGGAATATCGTTTAGGGCCCCCGCCAGCCCGCAGAAGTGCCGCAACACGACGTGGCATGGACTCGACTAATGCTTAAGGTAGTGTTGGAGGGAACCCTGCAGGGCTGTCCAGAAATCCGTAAGAGTGAGTGTGGTGGATATCTCTTCTGAACAGCACGTTTCAAGGCATCTCAGGTATGCTCAATAAAGTTCATGTCTGAGAAGTTTGGTGGACAGTGGAAATGTTTAAACACAGAAGAGTGTTCCTGGAGCCACTCTATAGCAATTCTGGACGTTTGGGGTGTTGCATTGTCCTGCTGGAATTGCCCAAGTCCATTGGAATGCACACTGGACATGAATGGATGCCGATGACCTGACAAGATTCTTACCCATGTGTCACCTCTCCGAGTCGTATCTAGACATATCAAGGGTCCCATATCACTCCAGCTACACACCGCCCACACCATTAAAGAGCTTCCACCAGCTTGAACAGCTGCTGACTTGCAAGTTCCACGCATTCATGAGGTTGTCTCCATACCTGTACTCGTCCATCCACTCGATACAATTTGAAATGAGACTCGTCCTCCAGCTAACATGTTTCCAGTCATCAACAGGCCAATTTCGATGTTGATAGGCTCTGGCGAGGAGCAAAGCTTTGTGTTGTGTAGTCATCAAGAGTACACGAGTGTGCCTTTGGCTCCAAAAGTTCATTTCGTTGATGTATCGTTGAATGAACCGCACACTGACACTTGTTGACGCCCAAGCATTGAAAACTCCAACAATTTGCGTAAGAATTCCACTTCTGCCACACTGAACAATTCTCTTCAGTTGTCGTTAGTCCTGTTCTTGCAAGATCTTTTTCTGGCCACAGCGATGTCAGACATTTGATGTTTTACCAGATTCCTGATATTCATGGTTCACTTGTGAAGTGGTCATACAGGAAAATCCCCACTTCATCGCTACCTCGGAGATGCTGTGCCCCACTGCTCGTACTCTGACTGTAACACCACGTTGAAACTCACTTAAATCTTGAAAACCTGCCATTGTACCAACAGTAATCGATCTAACAACTGCAATTGACACTATAACATCCCCCTGCTTCCCGGGATTTGCGAAATTACAAGTTAACAATGACCGTGAATTATGAATTTTGACCCGTGTTGGGATAAGGCATCCGAATCCGAAGTAAATAATGATTAATCCGCGGGAAACAGGAGACGTTATAACTTGATCGTTATTGAATGAGTAATTTCATTCAATAACGATCGGTAAATGAAATAATGGAAATAATTTGGAAATAAATGTTCCTAGTGGAAATTTTGCCGAAAGAAATGATCGGTCGCCAGCTCAACTGATGAGCAACAGTACTGTTAAGTACGTGAATAATTGTCTCAAAAATAAAGTGTACCTGTTTGTAGCGCAGCAGGTGGAACGGGAACTTTTATGTTAGTGCTGTGTCAGGCTCAGTAATGATATAAAATAATGTCATAACAATCTAACTACACTTAACATTAATGGTTAATTTTCAATAAGTATTTTGATAATTATTTTGTTCATAATTTGGCAGCTAAGTACAATGCTAACAACACAGATAATTATCTATCGAGATTCTGAATAATGGACTGTCATTCTGTCTTTAAATAACGTACTTTGCACAGTTTAATCTACTGATAATGAAATTTATTGCCAATAATTGATTAACTATGTTTTGAATGATGTTGTTGTTGTTGTGGTCTTCAGTCCTGAGACTGGTTTGATGCAGCTCTATCCTGTGCAAGCTTCTTCATCTCCCAGTACCTACTGCAACCTACATCCTTCTGAATCTGCTTAGTGTATTCATCTCTTGGTCTCCCCCTACGATTTTTACCCTCCACGATGCCCTCCAATACTAAATTGGTGATCCCTTGATGCCTCAGAACATGTCCTACCAAACGATCCCTTCTTCTGGTCAAGTTGTGCCACAAACTCTTCTTCTCCCCAATCCTATTCAGTACCTCCTCATTAGTTATGTGATCTACCCATTTAATCTTCAGCATTCTTCTGTAGCACCACATTTCGAAAGCTTCTATTCTCTTCTTGTCCAAACTATTTACCGTCCATGTTTCACTTCCATACATGGCTACACTCCATACAAATACTTTCAGAAATGACTTCCTGACACTTAAACCTATACTCGATGTTAACAAATTTCTCTTCTTCAGAAACGATTTCCTTGCCATTGCCAGTCTACATTTTATATCCTCTCTACTTCGACCATCATCGGTTATTTTGCTCCCCAAATAGCAAAACTCCTTTACTACTTTAAGTGTCTCATTTCCTAATCTAATACCCTCAACATCACCCGACTTAATTCGACTACATTCCATTATCCGCGTTTTGCTTTTGTTGATGTTCATCTTATATCCTCCCTTCAAGACACCATCCATTCCGTTCAACTGCTCTTCCAAGTCCTTTGCTGTCTCTGACAGAATTACAATGTCATCGGCGAACCTCATAGTTTTTATTCTTCTCCATGGATTTTAATACCTACTCCGAATTTTTCTTTTGTTTCCTTTACTGCTTGCTCAATATACAGATTGAATAACATCGGGGAGAGGCTACAACCCTGTCTTACTCCCTTCCCAACCGCTGCTTCCCTTTCATGTCCCTCGACTCTTATAACTGCCATCTGGCTTCTGTACAAATTGTAAATAGCCTTTCGCTCCCTGTATTTTACCCCTGCCACCTTTAGAATTTGAAAGAGAGTATTCCAGTCAACATTGTCAAAAGCTTTCTCTAAGTCTACAAATGCTAGAAACGTAGGTTTGCCTTTCCTTAATCTTTCTTCTAAGGTAAGTCGTAAGGTCAGTATTGCCTCACCTGTTCCAGTATTTCTACGGAATCCAAACTGATCTTACCCGAGGCCGGCTTCTACTAGTTTTTCCATTCGTCTGTAAAGAATTCGTGTTAGTATTTTGCAGCTGTGGCTTATTAAACTGATTGTCCGGTAATTTTCACATCTGTCAACACCTGCTTTCCTTGGGATTGGAATTATTATATTCTTCTTGAAGTCTGAGGGTATTTCACCTGTTTCATACATCTTGCTCACCAGATGGTAGAGTTTTGTCAGGACTGGCTCTCCCAAGGCCGTCAGTAGTTCCAATGGAATGTTGTCTACTCCGGGGGCCTTGTTTCGACTCAGGTCTTTCAGTGCTCTGTCAAACTCTTCACGCAGTATCTTATCTCCCATTTCATCTTCATCTACATCCTCTTCCATTTCCATAATATTGTCCTCAAGTACATCGCCCCTGTATAAACCCTCTATATACTCCTTCCACCTTTCTGCTTTCCCTTCTTTGCTTAGAACTGGGTTTCCATCTGAGCTCTTGATGTTCATACAAGTGGTTCTCTTACCTCCAAAGGTCTCTTTAATTTTCCTGTAGGCAGTATCTATCTTACCCCTAATGAGAAAAGCCTCTACATCCTTACATTTGTCCTCTAGCCATCCCTGCTTAGCCATTTTGCACTTCATGTCGATCTCATTTTTGAGACGTTTGTATTCCTTTTTGCCTGCTTCATTTACTGCATTTTTATATTTTCTCCTTTCATCAATTAAATTCAATATTTCTTCTGTTACCCAAGGATATCTACTAGCCCTCGTCTTTTTACCTATTTGATCCTCTGCTGCCTTCACTACTTCATCCCTCAAAGCTACCCATTCCTCTCCTACTGTATTTCTTTACTCCATTCCTGTCAATTGTTCCCTTATGCTCTCCCTGAAACTCTGTACAACCTCTGGTTCTTTCAGTTTATCCAGGTCCCATCTCCTTAAATTCCCACCTTTTTGCAGTTTCTTCAGTTTTAATCTACAGGTCATAACCAATAGATTGTGGTCAGAGTCCACATCTGCCCCTGGAAATGTCTTACAATTTAAAACCTGGTTCCTAAATCTCTGTCTTACCATTATATAATCTATCTGATACATTTTAGTATCTCCAGGGTTCTTCCATGTATACAACCTTCTATCATGATTCTTAAACCAAGTGTTAGCTATGATTAAGTTGTGCTCTGTGCAAAATTCTACCAGACGGCTTCCTCTTTCATTTCTTAGCCCCAATCCATATTCACCTACTACGTTTCCTTCTCTCCCTTTTCCTACACTCGAATTCCAGTCACCCATGACTATTAAATTTTCGTCTCCCTTCACTATCTGAATAATTTCTTTTATTTCATCATACATTTCTTCAATTTCTTCGTCATCTGCAGAGCTAGTTGGCATATAAACTTGTACTACTGTAGTAGGTGTGGGCTTCGTATCTATCTTGGCCACAATAATGCGTTCACTATGCTGTTTGTAGTAGCTTACCCGCATTCCTATTTTCCTATTCATTATTAAACCTACTCCTGCATTACCGCTATTTGACTTTGTGTTGATAACCCTGTAGTCACCTGACCAGAAGTCTTGTTCCTCCTGACACCGAACTTCACTAATTCCCACTATATCTAACTTTAACCTATCCATTTCCCTTTTTAAATTTTCTAACCTACCTGCCCGATTAAGGGATCTGACATTCCACGCTCCGATCCGTAGAATGCCAGTTTTCTTTCTCCTGATAACGACATCCTCTTGAGTAGTCCCCGCCTGGAGATCCGAATGGGGGACTATTTTACCTCCGGAATATTTTACCCAAGAGGACGCCATCATCATTTAATCATACAGTAAAGCTGCATGCCCTCGGGAAAAATTACGGCCGTAGTTTCCCCTTGCTTTCAGCCGTTCGCAGTACCAGCACAGCAAGGCCGTTTTGGTTATTGTTACAAGGCCAGATCAGTCAATCATCCAGACTGTTGCCCTTGCAACTACTGAAAAGGCTGCTGCCCCTCTTCAGGAACCACACGTTTGTCTGGCCTCTCAACAGATACCCCTCCGTTGTGGTTGTACCTACGGTACGGCTATCTGTATCGCTGAGGCACGCAAGCCTCCCCACCAACGGCAAGGTCCACGGTTCATGGGGGGTGGGGGGGGGGGTTTGAATGATAATAATTCATTAAATGGGCGATTGTCAGCTGGAATAAGCTTTATAGTTTCATGAAATATCCTTGAACTAACTTCAGCTGAATATGCATTGAAATAAATCTTAATAATCAAATTTATTACTTCAGTCTATTATTAAGTTACTACGGTTGCCGTAAGCTTATTAAGTGCAACAATGAACTACGATAACCAATCGTTCAAAACAGTCTGAAATTTACTCTTCACCGTCTATGCAAAGAATTTGATAATTAACATATTTTCTCCTGATAATGGTGTGACGCACTCGGTTCAATAAGGTGAGGATCGTAAGGAACCTACTTGATGTTATTGTCAGGTGGAATGTAACTGCAGCACTTCGATTATATGTTGTTCGATAATATATTGTTCAACTTCTGAGAAATGCACAGTCACTGGCAAGCCTTCTACAATTTTACCCTACGAAAATTACGTATATCTTACTTCCCACGTTGTCGGTGGATCGACGGAAGTCCACGGCGGCGACACAAGGTGGCAGCGGGCTTTTACTGTTGCGACTTGGACCTACAGTGCGCTTGACATTTAAGCCCTCGTTTCTTCAGCACTATGCCCATTAATCCATAATAACTTGCCCGGCCATGCTTCCAGATATGCCGACCATTACTTTCCCGTCGTACTTAGATCCACACACTAGCCGTTAGATATAACACAGCTAGGAATAGCAGCACTCGACTGTACATCTTACTCCGAGCACGGCGTCACTGCTACTACTGCCCATTGGCGCGTTCCCGCGCTCAGTGGTACGACAAAACAATCTCTCTGACCTCGACGTTAACTAAATATGCCCTGACTTGCCAGTGTTAAATATTACATAATTTAAACATAGTATTTACAATGCATATTTACACTAGACAATACATCGTGTACAAACAGTTTAATGTGTTAAGTAAGCGAAAAAATTCATAACAAGGATTGCATTGTAGCGTCACAACACTAATTGTCTTATATAGGCGTTGCCGACCGCATCGCCATGTTCTGCCTGTTTACATATCTCTGTATTTAAATTCGCATGCATATATCAGTTTCTTTGGCGCTTAAGTGTATAATCAGTCTGAAACCTTCTGGTGTCTCTAGGACTCTTCCACGTAAACAAACTCCTTTTTATGATTCTTAAACTTAGTGTTAGCGATCATTAAATTACGCTATGTGCAAAACTCTAATAGGCGATTCCCTCTTTCATTCCTTCTTCCAGGTCCGTATTCGCCTACTGTTTACCTTCTCTTCCTTTTGCTACTATCGAATTCTGGTCACCATCACTATTAAATTTTCGTCTCCCTTAATTATCTGAATAATTTCTTTTATCTCATCATACCGTTCTGCAACCTCTTCATCATCTGTGGAGCTAGTTGGCATGTAAGTACTGGGATAAAGCCGGCAGGGGTGCATTTTTTTTAGTGTAGGTTGCATACATTCAGGGGCAAACTGATTGATTTGTGATTCCCTCCCCTTGCCATTAACCTATTGTTCTCTTTTGATTGACAGGTCCTTAACCTATTGTTATATGCCAGTTTATATCAAACTTGATATCAAACTAATTAATCAACCCCACCTCTCGCCTCCCCCTCCTCCCCCCACCCCTCTGGAAACCTCCAACACTCCCCCTTCCCCTCACTGATACAAGTACACTTTCAAGCCTCAGTTATTTCAACAGCACCCTGCCACTCTATCAATTAGTTTGACTAATTAATTAAATCGATCAATTTATTATCCCCTTCCCCTCTGGGAAAACCCCCAGCCCTCTCCCTTCCCTCCCCTACATGGAATTTGGTGGGTCTATGCTGGAGAGGAGGCATTTCACGACAGGAAATTCTATTAAACACTGTTTACTTATAAAATTCAATTTGCAGGGGTTGGATCTCTCTTGCTCATCACTCTCTGCTGTACCGGAAGATGCAGGTTGCAGGCCTTGTAAAATACCAGGTGATCAAAAAGTCAGTATAAATTTGAAAACTTAATAAACCACGGAATAATGTAGATAGAGAGGTAAACATTGACACACATGCTTGGAATGACATGGGATTTTATTAGAACAAAAAAAAAAAAAACAGTTCACAAAATGTCCGACAGATGGCGCTGGACAGAAAAACGTCAGTGACTGCACATGACAATCGTGTATAAAAGGAGCATGTTGACGTTACCTGAAAAGGCGCTTTTAGTGAAGCTGTATTATTAGAAAGGGGAATGTGCTAGTTCAGCGTTACGATTCTATCGCCATAGGAAGGGGATTCGAACGGGTAAAGGTCTGTTGACAAATGGAGCTGTGGCGAGAAAGATTTCGAAGTTCGAAGCCCGGGTTGTTTAGACGACAGAGCCCGTAGTGGCCGACCGAGCACACGGCG
The DNA here is from genome assembly GCF_023898315.1 of Schistocerca nitens. Classification (NCBI taxonomy): domain Eukaryota; kingdom Metazoa; phylum Arthropoda; class Insecta; order Orthoptera; family Acrididae; genus Schistocerca; species Schistocerca nitens. The sequence continues at coordinate 674,965,545 of NC_064617.1, read as the reverse complement.
TACTGCTGCTGATAAAGTTCAGGAAGAAATGAAGACTGTAGCGGGTTCGTCTATGCACGGGGAAGTCAGTGCTCGTGCAGTCGCACGTCGCACCGGTATTCCATACACTACTGTTTGGTTGGCACTTATGCGTAACCTCCGATGCTATCCGTACAATATCCATCGCCATCATGAACTGCTACCTGGCAATTTAGTGAAGCGGAGGGCATTTGCGGTGTGGGCGTTTCAAAAGATGGCGGAAGATGACGATTGATTAAGTAACGTGTTGTGGACTGACGAAGCTCATTTCACGCTCCGAGGGTCTGTCAACGCCCACAACTACAGAATTTGGGCTACCGAAAATCCTAGAACAGTCGTGGAAACTCGATTGCATGACGAGAAAGTCACGGTATGGGTTGGATTTACCACATCTACCGTTATCGGGCCTTTTTTCTTCGAGGAAATGCGTGATTCTGGTTTTGTAACTGCCACCGTGACGGGTGAGAGGTACGCCGATATGTTACAGAATCGGATCATCCCCAGCGTGGTTGATAAACACCTGCTGGAACGTACGATGTTTATGCAGGATGGCGCTCCACCCCATATTGCTAGACGCGTGAAAGATCTCTTGCGCGCGTCGTTTGGTGATGATCGTGTGCTCAGCCGCCACTTTCGTCATGCTTGGCCTCCCAGGTCCCCAGACCTCAGTCCATGCGATTATTGGCTTTGGGGTTACCTGAAGTCGCAAGTGTATCGTGATCGACCGACATCTCTGGGGATGCTGAAAGACAACATCCGACGCCAATACCTCACCATAACTCCGGACATGTTTTACAGTGCTGTTCACAACATTATTTCTCGACTACAGCTATTGTTGAGGAATGATGGTGGACATAATGAGCATTTCCTGTAAAGAACATCATCTTTGCTTTGTCTTACTTTGTTATGCTAATTATTGCTATCCTGATCGGATGAAGCCCCATCTGTCGGACGTTTTTTGAACTTTTGTATTTTTTTGGCTCTAATAGAACCCCATGTCATTCCAAGCATGTTTGTCAATTTGTACCTCTCTGTCTACATTATTCCGTGATTTATTCAGTTTTCAAATTTATACTGACTTTTTGATCACCCGGTATATCGAAAAGAATTAAATAAATCGATTGCTTTTTTCATTCCGATCGTGCAAGGAATACTGTTGGCATAACTCATCACAACTAATTACACTGTTAAAAATCTTTTGATCACAAAGCGTGCACCGTCTGCTGGGCCAGCTGCTTCACGTATGCCTGCACACGCAGGCTGCTGGACTCGCATGAAGTGATGCGTCCGTCAGCAGTTGCACCACACACCAGCCACCTCGTGCAGCCCGGATACCAGAATTTGCGCTATTCCTCCGAACAAAAGCTTCAGGTGGTGGCAACCTTTTCGTATTTGGTACCTGGGGAACCCCCAAGTCTTCCCCTGCAGGACAACGGCGCACCTAGGAACTCCTTCCAAGGCAAATGCATGACTGGGAATTGAACCAGAAATACTGCTAAAGTCAATAAACTGATTGACTAATTAATTTCTTGTCATTTGATCGTGATGTAGGACATATGAGGTGGGCACAGTAGCTCACCAGTCCCAATTACAGTCAATATCTGGAAGAAGATGAACCATGAAGAGTCAGCAGCAGCGGTCGAGGTCCTCAGCTGCCTCTCCATCGCACAAAAAGCTTAAAAGTAAGTACTCATTACATGTCGTTGCTACAATTACAGCGTGTAGCGCTTCCTCCTCCTCTTCTTCCTTGTCAAGTTCTCTTTCTTTGTTCAACTCCATGGCACTGTCCGTGGATGCTAATTGTTACTTCTTCTTCTACTTTGTTCAGCGGCCTCTGGTGTGTCTGGACCAGCAGCAGCTACCATCGGCTCTTCGGGACCTGCAGTGAAATCTGGCCTGTCAGGACCAGCACCAGTAGCAACACCTTGGGATCCTGTAGCGCACCTGACCATCCTGTTGAAGCAGGTCTGCTATTATCCATCCCACTCATTGATTTAGGTACCCAGCAAGTCCCTGACTCTCGGAAGAACTGTGCTGCGGGCCCTACACCACACGGTGTGGGTCAGTACTGGTCTCTAACATATGCACCAAATATTCCACTGTTACTGCAAGGACAGAGTATTGATGTGGTGGCTGAGAAGCTGCTGATTCCTCCCAGTGCCCTCCTGATTTTCGCTTCAAGTTATAATTTAACAGCTATCAGTTCAAAGCACTTAAATATTGGTACAGAAGCATCGCGAAGTGTTAATGTGGTGTTTATGGAATTGGAATGGGATGAAGTGCCTAGTGTAGAACACTACATCCACCAGCAGATAACTCCAAGTACTGTCCAACTCTGGAAATTTAGTCTGCTGGTTTGACACTGTGTATAACACCATTGTACAACGGCACGATGCTCATGGTAAGACCTGGAGTTCGATCCATTCATCTGGAACACTTCACCATTACAAACATGTTTGGCCTGCCGACGGTGCTATGTTTTGTGCTGGAAAGACTGAACAGCCATGTGTTCAAACTGAGTATAAAGATACTGTGAACGGTCTCCATATGTATAGTGTCCATGCAGATGATTTAGAACAGTGTTTAAATACAGTGTCAAAAAAAAAAAAAAAAGGACACCCATCAGCTTGAGAGACATATATCCTGAATTTACTACATACAAGAAATAGTTACTCAGGAAGTACTGTAAAAAGTGAATCAGTCGTTTTTGTTGTTAATGTAATGTAGCCTATGTTTCATTACCGAAACGTAAATAAAATATATACACTGAAGCGCCAAAGAAACTGTTAAAGGTTTGCGTATTCAAATACAGAGATATGTAAATAGGCAGAATACGGTGTTGCGGTTGGCAACACCTATACAAGAGAACAAGTGCCTGATGCAGTTGTTAGATCGGTTACTGTTGCTACAATGGCAGGTTATCAAGATTTAAGTGAGTTTTAACGTGGTGTTACAGTCGGAGCACGAGCGGTGGGACATAGCATCTCCGAGGTAGCGATGAAGTGGGGATTTTCCCATATGACCACTTCACAAGTGAACCGTGAATATTAGGAATCTGCTAAAACATCAAATCTCCGACGACATCGCTGCGGCCGGAAAAAGATCCTGCAAGAAAGGGACCAACAACAACTGAAGAGAATCGTTCACGGTGACAAAAGTGCAAACCTTACGCAAATCGCTGCAGATTTCAATGCTGGGCGTCAACAAGCGTCAGCGTGCGAACCATTAAACGAAACATCATAGATATGGGCTTTCGGAGCTGAAGGTGTACCCTTGATGACTGCACGACACAAACCTTTACGCTTCGCTTGGGTCCGTCAACACCGGCGTTGGACTGTTGATGACTGGAAACGTGTTACCTAGTCGGACAAGTCTCGTTTCAAATTGTATTAAGCTGATGGACGTGTACGGGTATGGGGATAACCTCATGAATCCGTGCACTCTGCATTTCAGCAGAGGACTGTCCAAGGTGATGGAGGTCCTGTAATGGTGTGGGTCGTGTGCAGGTGGAGTGCTATGGGACCCCTGATATTTCTAGATACGACTCTGAAAGGTGACACGTACGTAATCATCCTGTCTGACCACCTGCATCCGTTCACATCCATTGTGCACTCCGACGGACTTGGGTAATTCCAGCAGGACAATGTGACACCCCAGATGTCTGCAATTGCTACAGAGTTTCTCCAGGAACACTCTTCTGAGTTTAAACGCTTTCGCTGCCACCAAACTCCACAGACATGAACATTATTGAGCATATCTGGGATGCCTTGCAACGTGCTGTTCAGAAGAGATCTCCAGCCCCTCGTACTTTTACGGATTTCTGAACAGCCCTACAGGATTCATGGTATCATATCCCTCCAGCACTTCTTCAGACATTAGTCGCGTCCATGCCACGTCGTGTTGCGGCACTTCTGCGTGGTCGCGGGGCCCCTACACGATATTAGGTAGGTGTACAATTTCTTTGGCTGTTCGGTGTTTAATCGCAAATCTTTGTTGTTTTCCTTATTTAACCACCCTGTCATTAAATAATGGCGCGTGTAACCAATGTAGCTCAGTCGGTAAGGTGATTGTGCTATATATATAATTGTTATTACAAGTGTTCATGTTTCTACAAAAGCACATTGCACACCATAACCTGATGTAGTCAGCGTCATGGCCGGGTGGATGAAGCAACACGACCTTGTTGTTGATGTCTGGTCCTGTGATACTGCAAAAGAAGATCGAAAGAAGAAGAATAATGGGTTACTCCTACTCGATAATGCAAGAGTGATAATTGTAGGTCCGTCCAACTGTGGCAAGACAAATATTCTCGTCTCACTACTAACACACCCGGATGGAGTCCATTTTGAGCATTATGTGTATTTTCAGAAACGCTGCTTCAGTTCAAATACTAGCTAACGCAAAAGATGCTGCAGGGTAATATACACGACATTCAGTCAAACTTGTCAAATTGCTCCACCAGAAAAAGTAAAGCCAGACACAGTGTTCGTATTTGACGATGTTGCTGTGGAAAACTAAGATCAAATTCTACAATGTTTCTGTTTTGGTCTTCATATGGGTATTTATGTATTTTATCTGTGTCAGACGTCTTCCAGAATCCCAAAACAGTTTGTGAGGGATAATACAAATCTCATTATAGATTTTAGACAAGACAATTTGAATCTAAAACACATTTACCAGTCACATGTAGGAACCGACATGTCATTCAATGATTTTTTAAAGATACGTGCAGATTCCTGGTATCACGCACCTTTATGGGCTTCTTTATTGACAAATCAATAAACCTGATTGATTGTGGGTATTGACGGAATTTCCAGGGGTTTCTATATATGTAGCTTTGAAAAAAGTGATAAGTGTGTTAGTATACATCACACATCGGACAAGTTCGGAGGGGATGTCAGATACTCTCCCAGAGAGGATAGACGTGCATAAAGAGAGAATGCGTCAGTACATAGATGGAAAATTTCAGTCTCTCGAACCTAAAGTTAAGGAGCTAGAGACGTATGCCCAGACCCTTCTGAGACTGATCAGCGAATTAGATGCTAGAGTTAAGGAACTAGAGACGAATACCCGCATCATTCTGAGAAAGACAGTAGATGACTCTCAGACAAATTACACAATGACGATTATGACGCTATGGCCGTTTTCATTAACCAGCGACAATAGGGTAAACAAAACATTCGTTGTGATTCTTGAGTTTCTCCCGGCGTATTTGATAATCAAAATATCCACGGGTGTACTGCCGGTCTACAGTGTCCAAAGGGGACAATATTTCGCCCTCCGAGCAGCCATAGTGTACGGATCTCCGTGACGGCACGTTCACAGGAGCTCAGTCCGTCAGTTCACCTGATGATGGCGACATGTATGATCGCCGAAATATTGTGCCGGTTGGACACTGTAGACCGGCAGTACACCCGTGGATATTTAACTTAAAACAGTCGTTGTCAGTGGTGGAAAACCATACATGTTGGTCACGCAGCCTATAACTTTAAATGAAAAAAGCAGTACAGATAGGGTTTAGGGAATTCCCAACAACACCATGTCTACTGAACCTCATTTTCCTAGAACCATCAGAAATAGTAAAATTTTCATCCAAAGATTTGGAGACCTACGGTGAAATACTACAATTGTCCGGTGCACACAGGAAAGCGGGAAACCAACGCCGTGCAAAATTCAGAGACGTTATAAAACCATTATTATTAGATGGTCAGTATAGCAGTGGTGATGGTATTGACATTCAGCGTAAAAGAGTCAGCAATCAGCCTCCTCAATATATATTCTACGACGACCCCAATGAGATAATAGATCGACTACAACTGCTCAAGACATCAGTTGCTGTGGGCAATGCCACTCATTCGAATGAGGTTGTCTCAATAATTTCAGAGCTTAGAGAAAGAGGTATAATCGAATGAGCATGGAGACTGTAGTTCGAGAACAGCACAAACCAGTACGCAAAAGATACTGTTGTACGCATGTTATGATTAAAGGTTTGGGTGACTTATGGCAGGCTGATCTTGTGGATATGAGGGAATATTCACATAAGAATAATGGATTCAAATATATTTTAACGGTTATTGATACATACTCGAAATTTCCTTAGCATTATCTGTTAAAACAAACACGCGGTGAAGTGTTGCGGATGTATTTGAGCGATTGTTGCAGACAGGGACGAATCAATGCCTGAACAGCCTCCAAACCGATCACGGTGGAGAGTATTACAATAGGTATTTCAAGACAGTGATGCAGCGGTACTGAATACATCACTACTCAACATTCAGCCACCTGAAGGCTAGTATCGTGGAACGTCTGAACAGAATAATAAAAGGTGAAATGTGGACGCGTTTTAATCTTCGTTCTTCATACAAATGGACAGATATCCTCCCAGAAATAACTGTACAGTAAAATCGAACCAAACATAGCACAATAAAAATGAGACCAATCAATGGTCGTGATAATGGACTCATGGATACGGTGTACTATCGTATCAAAATGTTAGATCCACATAAACAGAAATTTAATGTAGGTAATTTGGTACGTATCTCAAAACATGAGACAGCATTTGGTAAGTCATACCTTCCAAACAGGTCGAGCGAGACGTTTACAGTTTTTCAAAGCCCAGAGCACAAATCCCAGAACTTACATCTTAAAGGAAAGCAATGGGATTGAAATTTTGGGGTGCTTGTACACGGGGGAAATGCAGAAGAGCTCAGAACCACAAGTGTTTCTCATAGAGCGTGCCATAAGACGTCGGGGGAATAAAGCGCTAGTTAAATGGCTTGGTCTTCCCGCGACAAAAAACAGCTGGATTGACGCTGGTGATTTGCTGTATAATGGGATGCACGGAGCACAAACAGCACAGTCGCATTACATGCATGATAGGAGGCGCATTATAGGAGACGACGGTATTTTAAACAAACTTCCCGTCAAATTGTATATTCCGGGGTATAATTACTATGGACCTGGTACAAAGCTCCAAAAACGTTTGGCTTGTGGTGATAAGGGGATTAACAAGCTTGACGAGGCGTATTTGGAACACGACATTGCATAGACAAAACATAAAGATCTCCCAGGACGTCAAGCTGAAGATCGAATGTTAACTGTTAAAACCTATGCAATACGTGCACAGAAAGTATACTAGTATAGGTCTGCGCATTGCTGGATTTATAATTGATAAAACTATGCGTGGCAAAATTAAGTTGGGCTTAGAAGTGACGAATTTCAAGCAAGTTATGGATGCTGCACATCGTGCACTGAAAAACGAAAAGGCAACGATCAAGAAGAAGAAGAAGGGATATTTAAAAAACTGTATCCTGACAGCGATGTATGCAGCTAAAAGTGCCCAGAAGCATAAAGGACCAGTTAAAGCACCTGTGGTTCTGCCGATACCAAAGACATCAGGTGGACTCATCCGCTTCCTCATTACTGCCCTCGCAAGTCTCTCAGCGATGGGTCCACTGGCTGGCGGCGATGCGGCTATTGCCAGAACAGTGAAGAACGCACAGAACTCCCAGGAGCAGCTAGAGGAAGTAAGTAGACATCACCGCATGATAGAAGCAGCAGCCATCGGAAAAGGACTATAACCAAACAAGAAAGGACTAGGTCTCTTTATAAATAAAAAAAAAGCCCGTTAGCTATTCTACCAGACAGACCTCTACAAATACAGATCTGCTCAAGTTTGCCAGGAAAAAAATCAGCATTCCAAAATTCCGCGGTATGTTTATTTTGGATTCATTACCGAAGACTATGTGAAAATCCGGAGAATGTGGAATTATGAATTTAGATGTTGCTGGGGGACCAGGAACCCACTGGGTGGCGTATTTTAAGAAAAATACAAATAACGTCTACTATATAGACTCATTTGGAGACTTACAGCCGCCAGAAGAGTTACAACGATACTCCGCCGACAGAAGACGTGTGTTCTACAATTTTCGTCGCTACGGAGACTTTTATACCTACTTACGCGGGCATCTGTGCATCATGTCCCCCCTCACGTTTACAAAGAAGCATAAACATAAGGAAATGCTTAAGTGCCCACCTGTCAGTCGAGGTTCAGATGCGATGTCGTATACTCTGACTTTAAAAGAATGATCGTTAGTATTAAGGGCGAATTACTTTCCACCGATTGATTTAAGCAGTGGGGAATATTTCGTGACTGGACTGGAGACATAAAACAACATTCCAAATATCACAGAGGCTAACAATAAAGTTCATCTGGAAATTAATGGTGGAAAAGAAATTGTGGAAATAGAACCTGATGCATACGACATTGACGATTTAAACAAAGTTTTAAAGCGCTCCGCGAAAGGGACTGCGCTACTTGCAAACGTCAATACACTTAAATCTGAAATAAAGACAACGAGTTCAACGACTGACTGTAACCAGAAAGGATTAATAGGATTGCTACTGGATTTCACGAAAGGACAGGTTTTGAAGAACGATCCTAATAAATTCGACAGATCCGACCAGTCAGTGGAAATATTCCCTATCAGTACAATCCACGTCGAGTGTAAAATTGTAACAAACTCGTGTCCCAACAACAGTTTGACTCATACAGTTTACGGATTCTTCCCATCAGTGGGTACAGGGTATAGATCGTTGAGACCCCTACCAACGCTGTTTACCTTTCAGCCACAGTTCAGGCTTTGGACCATCTGGAGCTGCGTATTGTGGACCAGGATAACCAACTTTTCGATTTTCGCGGTGAGTAAATCATTGTATGAATACATCTAAAGCTGAACCTGTGACCTTGAACGTGCAGAGACCCAGAAGCGGTGGCGGTCCTCAACCAGCCAAAAACTCTTGGAGGCAGAATTGGCGGCCTTTAACCTGCTGGACCAGAAACGTCGGCGGCAAGCTTCAACCAGCCAGAGGATCACAGCAGACCCGTATTGTCAACGAAAGTAGGATGGGCGTAACGTATAAAACCAAAGTACACAACGTGCAGCATGGTACCAGTACTTCACAACAGAACAGCAAGGTGATAACACGTGCAAACCATGGGTTCCTTAAAACAGTTGGTCTGAAGCCGTGCGATGACGTTGTTCGATATAACTAGCCGGGTGGAACATGATGAAAGTATTATACACCAGGAATAGTTCTCACATATACCTTATGTATCAACCGCATTTATCAAGAATGATGAAATTAGGATTGTCATCCAACCCTCCCGTGCAAGAGTTTCATATACCTTGATGGATCCTCGAAATTTTGGGGTGCTTGTACACGGGGGAAATGCAGAAGAGCTCAGAACCACGAGTGTTTCTCATAGAGCGTGCCATAAGACGTCGGGGGAATAAAGCGCTGAACCTGTGGTCACCAGCATTGTGAAGCCTAATGCAGGATTGGCTCAGGTGACTTTTAACATAGGGGGGTTATGTAGGGATTTTACTAAAGAGGATCAGGTAGTGATTGTGGGTGGGGCTGGTAATAGTATTGATAGGGATGGGGAGTATGACATAGATGGTGACCTGGAAAAGATAGCCACTCAGACTGGCAACACGAATGTGCATTTCGTGGAACTGTTTCAGCGTCACGATCGGCCTCATCTTAATACAGCCATCAGGCGTAATAACATGAGACTTGGGGGTGCGCTGATGACGGAAGGCATAAGTCACATTTCAGTGGTGTCGGTGGAGTCTATCGGCAGGACGGGTTTCACTAGACATGGCCTACACCTCAACTGGTATGGGAAGGGGAGGTTGGCAAAACTTATAGGTGACAGCATAGGTGGGAGTGGTGGGATCACTCATGGGGAAAATTCCGGTAGTTGTGGGTGTTAGAGCTGTACCTTTTTTAGATTGAAGTCAGCTGATAGGTATTCCTGCTTAAGGGAAGTCTCTCTAACAAAGAAACCACTTTCTACAAAGCTTGGGTATCCGATTAATGAGGGAATTAGTATATTTCATCAAAATATACAAGGTATTAGAGATAAAGTTTGTGAACTGCTTATAGATGTTGACTCTGAAATTATTGGTATATCTGAACACTTCTTAAATAAGGAGATAATTCAGAGGCTTCCTTTACCAGGATACAGGTTGGCTGGCAGCTTTTCTCGGAGCTCTTTGCGGTGTGGGGGAGTAGCCATGTATGTGAAAAACGGTATCCCATTTGAGTCAATTGATGTTTCAAAGTAGTGCACTGAAAGGTGTTTGAATGTTGTGCAGGTGTGGTTAAATTTAGTGGAGCTAAACTTCTTACTGTTGTTATTTATAGATCCTCAGACTCCGATTTCACAACATTTTTGCTAAAGCTAGAGGAGGTTCTTGGTTCACTTTATAGGAAATACAAAAAGTTAGTTATATGTGGTGACTTCAATATTAATTGTGTAAGTGATTGTGCAAGGAAAAGGATGCTGGTGGACCTCCTTAATTCATATAATCTTATGCAAACCGTATTCTTTCCAACGAGAGTGCAAGGGAACAGTAGAACAACCATAGACAATATTTTTGTTCATTCGTCATTATTAGAAGGGCATTCTGTTAGCAAAAAGGTGAATGGCCTTTCAGATCATGATGCACAAATTTTAAGTCTAAAAGATTTTTGTGCTGCAACACATGCTAAATATAGTTACCAACTTTTTAGGAAAGCTGATCCTGTTGCTGTACAGACTTTTTTAAACCTTATCAAGGAACAAGAGTGGCAAGATGTTTATAGTGCTGATACAGCAGACGATAAATATAATGCTTTCCTCAAGACTTTTCTCGTGCTCTTTGAAAGTTGCTTTCCATTAGAACGTTCAAAACAGGGTACTAGCACAAACAGGCAGCCTGGGTGGCTGACTAAAGGGATAAGAATATCTTGTAGAACAAAGTGGCAATTATATCAAAACGTTAGAAACAGTCACAATCTAAATGCAGCAGCCCATTACAAACAGTATTGTAAGGTGCTTAAAAATGTTATTAGGAAGGCAAAAAGTATGTGGTATGCAGATAGAATAGCTAAGTCTCAGGATAAAATTAAAACAATATGGTCAGAAGTAAAGGAAGTGGCTGGTCTGCAGAGACAGGTCGAGAATATAGAATCAGTGCGTAGTGGGGATGTCCGTGTTACTGATAAGTCGCATATATGTACAGTACTTAATAATCACTTTCTGAATATAGCAGGTGAACTAAATAGAAACCTAGCCCCAACAGGGAATCATATAGCACTCTTAGAAAAAAGTGTTCCGAGACTGTTACCTGAAATGCTCCTCCATGATACTGACAAGAGGGAGATTGAGTTAATAATTAAATCACTAAAGACCAAGAACTCTCATGGATATGACGGGGTATCTAGCAGAATACTGAAGTATTGTTCCACGTATGTTAGTACTTAGCCATATCTGTAACTTTTCCTTTAGGAGTGGTCAGTTTCCTGACCGATTAAAGTACTCGGTAGTGAAGCCACTTTATAAAAAGGGAGACAGGGATAATGTTGACAATTATAGACCTATTTCTATGCCATCGGTGTTTGCTAAAGTTATCGAGAAGGTTGTATATACAAGGTTACTGCAGCATTTAAATTCACATAATTTGCTGTCAAATGTACAGTTTGGTTTTAGAAATGGCTTAACAACTGAAAATGCTATAGTCTCTTTTCTCTGTGAGGTTTTGGAAGGATTAAATAAAAGGTTGCGAACGTTAGGTGTTTTCTTTGATTTAACGAAGGCTTTTGACTGTGTTGACCACAAAATATTACTGCAGAAGTTGGAACATTATGGAGTAAGGGGAGTAGCTTACAATTGGTTCGCCTCCTACTTTAAGAACAGAAAGCAGAAGGTAATCCTCTGCAATATTGAGAGTGGTAATGATGTTCAGTCCCAATGGGGCATTGTTAAATGGGGCGTTCCCCAAGGGTCGGTGCTGGGGCCACTGCTGTTTCTTATTTATATAAATGATATGCCTTCTAGTATTACAGGTGATTCAAAAATATTTCTGTTTGCTGATGACACCACCTTGGTAGTGAAGGATCTTGTGTGTAATATTGAAACATTATCAAATAATGTAGTTCATGATATAAGTTCGTGGCTTGTGGAAAATAATTTGATGCTAAATCACAGTAAGACTCAGTTTTTACAGTTTCTAACTCACAATTCAACAAGAACTGACATTTTAATCAGACAGAATGGGCATGTTATAAGCGAGACAGAACAGTTCAAGTTCCTAGGCGTATGGATAGATAGTAAGCTGTTGTGGAAAGCCCATGTTCAGGATCTTGTTCAGAAACTAAATGCAGCTTTATTCACCATTAGAACAGTATCTGAAATAAGTGACATTTCAACACGAAAAGTAGTCTACTTCGCATATTTTCATACGCTAATGTCATATGGTATTATATTTTGGGGTAGTTCTTCTGATTCAAAAAGGGTATTTTTGGCTCAAAAACGGGCTGTTCGAGCTATGTGTGGTGTAAGTTCGAAAACCTCTTGTCAACCCTTATTCAATAGTCTGGGAATTTTGACATTGCCCTCACAGTATGTATTTTCTTTAATGTCGTTTGTTGTTAGCAATATTAGCTTATTCCCAAGAGTTAGCAGCTTTCACTCAGTTAATACTAGGCAGAAATCAAATCTGCATGTGGAATGCACTTCCTTGACTCTTGTGCAGAAAGGAGTGCAGTATTCTGCTGCATCCATTTTCAATAAGCTACCACAAGAACTCAAAAACCTTAGCAGTAGCCCTAACACTTTTAAGTCTAAACTGAAGAGTTTCCTCATGGCTCACTCCTTCTATTCTGTCGAGGAGCTCCTGGAAGAGCTAAAAAATTAAGCAAATTCCAGTGTTACATTCTTGATTTTCTTTATTTAAACTAACAACTTGTCGCCTGAATATGTTTCTTATATTTCATTTCATTCTGTTTCTACAATCGTGTTATAATTTCATGTATTGACTCGTTCCATGACCATGGAGACTTCTCCTAAATGTGGTCCCACGGAACAATAAATAAATAAATAAATAAAAAGGGATGGTACCGCTACAGCAGCATCAAACCTTACAGGTAACGCTTTAGTGTTCCTGTTTTATGAGATACCATACCATATGAACTTAACAGGGTCGAGATTGACCACAGGCATAACATCAACTCTTAAAACGTGTGTCTCTGCTTCTCCCTCAGATTTGAACGATTTAGAAAGTGCTGGGTAGTTCATTGAAGGCCCATCGAATAGAATAGTGAAACAGCACAAGAGATTTACTGTGTGTATACCTTTAAAATTGCTTATGGGATACTTTGAGGACATGTGGCGAATTGTTCTGAATGCTAAACAGGAACTTATTCTGTACGGGGTGCAACGGATAACAACTCATACCTTCAAGGTGCTCAAGAGGAAAACGAAATCACAATCAATAAAAAAATATGGAAAATGCCGCGTATCACAGTAATGGATGAGCAGCTTTTAAAGGTTTTGAATGCCGGTGTATTTCTACTGCAATCTTTCCATTCAGGGGAGATTTTCGAGAACCCAGAGCTACTGACTGCAGGCACACAAAAGTGGTCTATTAAAACCTCCTTTCAGCTAGAGAAACCCAGGTTCATCATACATGCGTTTCAAACCAATAGAAGAGGGAATATGACAAATGATTCGATCAAATTTGATAACTTCAAGTTAACTAATGCCAGAGTCTACCTGAACTCTGTATTATACCCGTGTGATAATTTATACCTGCAGTGGTATGAAATGTATACAGTCTAGAATTTGACATGAATGCGAGGTTCTGTACTTCATATATGAAGAAAAGGGATATGTACTCAGTCCATGGAAATTCAAGGAGCTGGCGCCAGTCATCATAATAGACTGCTCAAAACAGAATGAGAGAATTAAATCAGGACCTACAGATGTACAAATTGAATCTGAATCTTCGGCAAATTTTCTGGAACATACTGCAGTGTATGCTCTATTTCTACATGAGCATGTGATGAACTACAGCCCGCTCACCGGTGTTGTGCAACGAACTGTATAAATGAACAGGTGCTGTGCCATACACAGAGCATTCCACAATAGTATCTCAGGGAGTGAACATCATTGTAGATGCTCAGGGTTTCTATGATGATGAGTGTAGACAGTTTATATTTAAAGATGTTGCATTCATAGCATACACAGAAGATGCCGGAATAAAAGAGACATTCTCAGCAAACATTGCATGCCGGGGTCTTTGAAGGATGTGAAGTGTGCTAATACACGGATAAGAGCAAAGTGGTTAGCACGTTTCTGCCATGGAGCATATCCTGTAAAGATTTGGTGACATCGCTTTGATTATTTGACCACACAGATACCATCATCTACATGAAGGGGAAGGAGAAGATCTCATGCATGCATTGGATCTTCAAGTTTGCTACTGTTCAAGACCTGCTCTTCATCAACTCAAGAAGAAGATGTATGAAAATAATGTAGCTGTATCTGCTTATGAAAATGTAAAATTACTTTCAGGTTGGATGAGAAATAAATGAATTTTTAGCCCATAATGTGTACTTTTTTATGATCACCCAGATGCTATGTCTGGGGTTTTCTTCAAGCACATAAGGTATAATTTTAGACTTGTTTGCTATATGTCTTTGGAAGCGGACATGGTCTTGTGCCTCCTGCTCCCATAAGCCAACTCACACTGCATGATAGGCATAATCCCATACAGCCATTCTATATATTTTGTTATCTTCCATCTTAAACTTCACCTCCTTAGTGGCATTCATCTTATGTTTGCTTGTGTCTGTATATGTGTGGATGGATATGTGTGTGTGTGCGCGAGTGTATACCCGTCCTTTTTTCCCCCTAAGGTAAGTCTTTCCGCTCCCGGGATTGGAATGACTCCTTATCCTCTCCCTTAAAACCCACATCCTTTCGTCTTTCCCTCTCCTTCCCTCTTTCCTGATGAGGCAACAGTTTGTTGCGAAAGCTTGAATTTTGTGTGTATGTTTGTGTTTGTTTGTGTGTCTGTCGACCTGCCAGCACTTTCATTTGGTAAGTCACATCATCTTTGTTTTTAGATATATTTTTCCTACGTGGATATATATATATATATATATATATATATATATATATATATATATATATATATATGCTGTGCATGAATAAATATACAAATATTTTTTGTTTATGCTTTTGACTACATTTTTAAAACTTTTTTACTGTTTTTTCCACACGTGTGAACATATTTTTACACATAAATACATATATTGTTCTTGTTTTATGCTTTTTTCCACAAATGGTGTGCCTCTCTCTCTCTTTCTCTCTCTCTCTCTCTCTCTCTCTCCCACACACACACACACACACACACACACACACACACACACACACTTTTACTCATTCTTTCCTTCCCACTTAATCAGAGTCACCCACCCCTTCTCTTGGTACAAGTGAGTAGCGTGAGTACAAGAGCGTTTCAATCCCACTATCACAAAATGACCATTTTATCATCATGAGACAACAGGCCAATTTTAGACTGCAGCACAGTGTCCTCTCGATTGAATGCTAGTTTGCTGTACCATTAATGGCAGCTGCAGCGCAGCACTGTGAATACCACTGTACAGGAACTGCAAATAGTCTTTCATAGTGAGGGCTCTCAATGACATACAATGCACACCATTAACTTGCCTCTGGACGGCACCTTCCAATGTGCGATACACATACATATTCGATCAGAGACCTACAAACTCCACAATTGGCAATCCATTCACCCCGTCTTTCATAAGAATGTTCTGTGGAACAATACCATAAGGATTATCGGCCATGTATGAGGACGTGTCGAATTCATTTCCGTGGTACCGGTACCTCAATACTTCATATGGATCGCAGTTCTTCACTCAATTTTAGAAGCTATCTGTATCCATATAAAGGATTTTTTGCAAACTCACAATGAAAGTGGTACATGTGGAGTTTGGATAGGTCTAGTATGCAAGTCCCCACATAAATAGGTTTTGTACACTCTACTAAAGTCTTCATCATCTCCACAGCAACAAAGTGCTGACTGAATATGGTGACCTGCTTAAAATATGGTCTCTCAATGCATTTTCCTGTGCCCAACGCCCATCCCGTTTGGTTCTAATCAAAATTTCACGCTGTTCCCTCTAATTCTCATTTGTTTTGCCAAAAATTGAATTTTTAATTAATTTGTAAAAATCTTTCTCAAAGTCACACGCCGCAGAAGCTCTCGGTCTTGCATTCAAATCAATATACTCCTTCAACCAGGGCAACTGCTTGAAGGAGATAGCCTGGGTGATTCTAAGCAGCTCCATCCCCAACCTGAGACACTGCTAGAGATTATGATAATGAATAATATATCACCACTTATTCCCCAGCATTGTCATCAGTTTTGGGGTGGAGCCTCCTCGCAGAACTAGTTGCTCTGGACACAGCACAAAATTGCCGTGTGCATCATGCGAACTAATAGGGCATGTGAGGTCTGCCTCCATCACATACTCCACACCAGAATCAGCTACCGTACTCTTCATTGTTCCACCTAATCCCTTGGACTGGTCTTCAGGCACCCATGGGAAAGTCACCAATTGACTGTGATTGTTGCATGGCATGTCCATATAAGTTCTTCACATCCAGGTACATGATGTAACTCAAATCACAGGATGCATTTAAACTGTCATCCATCCATGGGTTATTCGGATTGGCATGCCTATGGACACATTGGTAAAGTCTCCCACAAATCCCTCACTCAAAGAAAAGAAGTATGTCAGCATCAATCAATAATTCAATGCTGCACTTCATTTTCTTGAGAATTGTGTCCCACGACAACTCAGGTGCTATGTAATAAAAGGCGGGATACAGAGAATATATGGTCATGCATAGACTCTGGAACTCCTAGAAAACGCCCACAAGCAAGTGCAAGTCCCTGTCCTTGTAACGCCTTGCTTACTCTCCTAAAATGGTGATGTTGAATTCCCACCAGATGTTCACGACATGCTCATACTCTGCATTTGTTATGAAATTGCCTGTAAGATTGCTGGAGAATGCAGCCTGGTTTCCTTGAGTTTTGCCATACTGTCAAGATACTCATATGGAAATCCCCCTTCCTAGTCACAAGCTGAAACTTTTTCTCATTGGGAAATGCACCTCTAGTGATATGCATATCTTTCTGAGGTAGAGTTTCAACGAGTGGTGCCTGCATAAAACAGAGTGTCAAGGAAGCAGAGAGTAATTTTTCGGTGTCATTTGTTTGGAGAATGAAATATATTTCTTGTCACTTTCAGATAGAATACTGACCTGTCTTCATGGCGAAATCAGCCAAGTGCTCAACAAGAAAGTGAGTGTCATACCAACTCAAATTATGGCTAGGAAACGGGTATGTGCCTTGGTAAATGGTACTTCAAATTGCACATGTTGTGAGCTCTGCCAAGGAACTTCCCTTAAAGATGACAGTGGTCCCTACGAGGAGTTTCTGGTTTTTTATCTAACAGCAGTCCAAATATGAAGTCAACCGCATTGCTATACAAATCTTCATTCTGCTTGGATTTGATCATGGGAATGTTGTCGCTGTAAAGTTTATCAACCTCCCGCGAAAGGTTTTCAAGCTCACTGAGCAGTCAAATCGCAGGATTATCCCCGACATATGATTCATAGCTGTTAAGACTTGAGTCATAGGACTATTTGGTACAGTGCCGCAAATGGTACATGTTTTTCTGTAAAGGTGGTGTGTAAGGTTGTGAGGTCACCTTCACAGTGGGTCACAGGAGTGAGGAGGCATTCAAAGTCGGTGTACACTACAATTGGACATTGCTCCTGGTGGTGAGCATTTTTAAATTTCATGAATTTGTGTTCTTCAGTATGCATAATAACACGTACTTGGAAGTGCAGTCTATTACCTGGACCACTAATAGCTATTTGAGAAAAAATTAATTGAGGCACCTTAAGCAAATATGTTGTTTATGTTCATGTTTACTCATCTGAGAGGAGAGAAGGTGGGACACGTCTTTGATCCAAAAATAACAATAATTGCCTTTCTCCTTCTTTTTCTCATCAGAGAATAAGAGCATGTTTACATGCATCTTACGCTCACCGGCAAATTTTGAGAAATGGAGGGGGCCGATGACTATATGCTTGTCGTGCTCATGACTTGCTTTTCTTCTCCAGACCACAAACATGGACAAAATTCTAGTATTCTGCATCTCAAATTTAAGTATGGCCTGGATGTTGATGGGGAACTGGGTGCTGTCAAAATTGTAACACCTATGAATGTCAAAATATCTACTATACTGAGATGTGAGCTCTGGATGTACCTTGTAATTTCTTTTGCAAGCTAGGACTGACTGTGCAAAACAAGGCTGATCATTTTTATTTTGGACATTAATACATGGCTGCTTATCAGCTATGTCCTTGGTTAGCTTGATGTAGCTAGACCCTCCATTTGCTCGATCATTGACGTATGTGGATGTCCAGGTGTAGTATTCAGCTCAGTGCTTTAGCTGACCCCTTAACTTCCATCTTGGAAAACTCAGCCAGTATAGTTCTCAAGGTGGATTCACAGAACCATTCAGTGACTGATGTGTTCCGCGTTGTTAAGCCAAGCAAAGATAATGAAGATGTCTCTCTTCAATGCCAGGGCTATGCTGGATCAGTTTTCCAAGGTAGAATCACAGACTTGTTATACTTAAGAACCTCTGCAGTGATCCGTCTTCACCTAGAACCTTCCTGTTAACAAGGAAACGTATTGCTCTACTCAGTTCTTTCACAAAAAACATTGCAACTAACACTTCCTTAACTAGCATTTGTTTGATGGTGTCAAGTGTATCACTACTAACTTCATTCTCAGCTGCATACAACTTGGAGTAGTGTTCAGACCCAGAGTCCATTTGCTTACCTTCATCAGTAATGACTTCACCTATCTTGGACGTCAGAGGAGCTGTTTTTCTGACAGTTGGACCAACTGCTTTCTTAATACTGTCATATATTGCCTTAGTGTTCCCAGTATCGACAGCTTTCTGTATACCTACACATAAATTCAGCCAGTAGTTATTTGCACATCTCCTGTATGCTGTGCCTTGTTCTTTGCTTCTCACAAGTTATCCCGAGATATTCCATTTGGGTTTCTTTTGTAAGCAAGCAAGACTTCCTGTTTAGCCTCAGTGATGAAATTTAATAACACAACAATAAAGGATAAGTTACTTTTGTGATGTACTTTTTCGAGTGTTCATTTTTTTTCTGCAAACTGGTTAGAGCATTTCACTTAAGTGTTCATCATTTTATTCAGATTGCGATTTACAGAACTTGTGTCTTGAGCACAGTGAGTCACACACAAAAGTGATACCAGCAAGCAAGACAAGTCTTTTGTTACAATCTTTTGTTAATGAGTATTTTTCTTTTGAAACCTTCTTTCAAAATACAATAGTTGAACAACCAGTATGTTTCAGTTCTTCATACAATTGTTGTTCCAGCAGCTCAAACAATGTATGCAGCTGCTGAATCCTTGTTGAAATGTGAGTGCTCTCCCCCACAACAGAAGCAAATAGATTTTACAAAAATGAAATTTCAATTGTTTTTTCAAAACACTAAATCCGCCATTTATTTCTTCAGAGAGATCAGACATGATATGTATATAAGCTTCCATTTCCACCAGAACTTTGGGAATGGTTTCAGTCTCAAGTTCTTTCCAAATCAGCCTTAATTTCTTATGAAAACTAAACACACGCTGAAACATATTAGATATACGTTTTTGACTCTATTGCAATGATACATTTGGCATCTGTAAAAATTCAACATCTTTAGTAAAAGCATAAAACCACTGAGGTCACCAAATAAAGGGAAAGATTTTCCTTTTCCTTGCAGAAATTGTCAGACTCAATCCAACAACTGGAGAAAAAACCTGCCTAGATCTTTGCCTACTGACAGCCATCTCACTAACCAATATGGTGAGACAACTTCAGGAAGCTAGTCTTTCTTCATTTCTTACATGCTGGATTTGACAGATCAGCAGTTTTTTGAGGGTAGGGAGAGCAGGAATAAAAGATGTTAAGAGACAGGCTGAAAATGACATTCACTTTGATAAAAAAAAAGGCAGCCAGAAAGCAAATTTTAATGTACACAATTCATGTAGACAGCCTCTGATTGAAACTAGAGATACTCAAAAATTGGCAGGAAAATTAGGTTCAACCAGTTCTAATTCAGCCAGTGCATAAAATCAGTTATCACAATTGCATCAGAATATCCGAGGGCTAAGGGGTAAGTTTAATGAGTTGCTTATTTGTGCTGAAGAATTAGAGTTGAGCAAACCAGTTGATATAATCTGCCTCTCTGAACGTCATGTGACCACTGGTATAGATATGTTAAATGGTACAGGATTCAAGTTAGCTTCTTATTTCTGTAGAGAAAATATGGAGAAAGGAGGAGTTATCAGAAACTTTAGATTTCAAGAATACTGATATTAATAAATTTTGCTCAGAGCAGCACTTACAAGCTTGTGCAGCAGAAGTAGCATTTCATAATAAGTCCTTTATGATAGTAGGTATATACTGATCACCTTCAGGAAATTTTAACCTCTTCATAAAAAATCTGGAAGCTCTGCTGTCCCATCTTATAGTAAAAAACAAGGAAATAGTGGTTGCTGGGGATTTTAATGTTGATTTTTTGAAAAGCTCTGTCAGTGAACAATTTGCAGTCAGTAACACTATCATTCAATTTAGTTCCTACTGTGAACTTTGCTACTAGGATATGTAAATGCTCTGAGACTGCTATTGATAATATCTTTGTAGACAAATCTAGGGAAAAAAGTCATATCACAAAACCAATAGTAAATGGGCTATCTGATCATGACATGCAGCATCTTGTGTTAAATGATGAAACTTGTCAAGATACAAAATCTATTAAATCTGAGTACAGGAGGGTAATAAGTAAGTAAAAAATTGAGAAATTCAGGAAATTGGTCAAAGATATGAATTGGATAGATGTTTACAATATGTCACTCAAACAGAAAATACAAAGCATTCATTAATAAAGTTGCCTCCACTTTTGAAAATTGTTTTCCCCTAAAGGTAATTCAAATCACACAGAAGTAAAAAAATAAACTGTGGATTACACAAGAAAAAAAGATATCATATAGGAGAAAAAGGAGACTGTATGTACTATCTAGGAACAGCTCTGATGTTAGAATTGCAATGTATTACAAAGAATACTGCACAATATTGAAGCAAGTAATCCAGAAATTGAAGCAGCTTTATTATGAGAAAAAGATAATTACAAGTAACAAAATAAAAACTGTATGGGATATCGTGAAGACAGACACAAGTGGGGCAAAAATTGAAGAGGAACAGATAGCTCCAAAAATAAATGAGACTTTGGTAACAAGTACATGTAGTGTTGCAAACCTATTAAACAATTACTTCATTTCTGTTACCGAGAGCTTATAGTTATCAGGTTCGGCGAACAGTGCTAGCATCCATCATAAAATCCGTAAAATCGAAGTTTTCCGTTGAGTATGATAACATATCAACAAAGTTAATCAAAGAGTGCCCATGCGAAATGAGTTCTATCTTAAGTTATTTGTGTAATCATTCTCTTATCAGCAGAACATTTCCACACTGGCTAAAATATGTTGCAGTTAAGCCTCTTTACAAGAAGGGGGATAATGAGATACCCTCAAACTATTGACCAATTTCACTTTTGCCGGCTTTCTCAAAAATATTTTAAAAGTTTGTGTTCAAGTGTCTCCTTAAGCATCTGCCTGCAAATAATATATTGTCCAAATCACAGTTTGGATTTCTTAAGGGTTCTGATACAGAGAAAGCTATTTACACTTACAGTGAGACTGTACTTCATTCATTAGGTAATAAATTAGAGGCTACTGGCAGTTTCTGTGACCTGTCAAAAGCCTTTGACTGTGTGAACCACAGCATTCTCTTCAGTAAATTATAATATTATGGTGTCACTGGCAAAGCTGCAAAGGGTTGAGTCTTATCTAACAGGAAAAAAAGGGTGTCATTGCGAAATACCTGTGCATTAAGCAGTCAGTCTTCATCTGACTGGGAATTAATTACATGTAGTGTTTCTCAAGGTTCCATTGCTTTTTCTTGTACATTAAAGACCTCTCACCTGTTACATTGCCAGATGCTGAGTTTGTTTTGTTTGCAGATAATACAAACACTGCAATAAGTTTCAAGTCAAGTACAGATTTAGAAATAGCTGCTAATCAAATTTTCACCGATATTAATAAGTGGTTTAAAGCTAATTCACTGTCATTAAACCTTGAGAAGACACACTATATGCAGTTCAGAACCTGTAAGAGATTTCCTTTCAGCATGAATATAACATATGAAGACATGCAGATTGAAGAGAGTGACAGTGTTAAATCTCTGGGATTACAACTTGATAATAAATTCAGTTGGCAAAGGCATACCACAGAATTGCTTAAGTGCCTAAACAAGTCTGTATTTGCCGTGATAATGATGTCAGATGTAGGAAATATAAATATATATTAAAAAAACTTGCATACTTTCATTCTATTATGTCATATGGGATCATATTCTGGGGCAACTCATCAAACCAACCAAAAGTTTTTCAGGTGTGAAAGCATGTGATAAGAATCATTTGTGGTGTAAATTCAAGAACATCTTGTAGAAAACTGTTCAAGGAACTTTGTATTCTAAGCACTGCTTCACAGTATATTTATTACTTAGTCAAATTTGTTGCAAGTAATACATCTCTATTTCCAACCAATAGTTCAATACATAGTATCAATACTAGGAATAAGAACAATCTACGTTAAGACCTAAAATCACTTACCTTGGTCCAAAAAGGGGTCCAATGTTCAGGAACACACACTTTCAATAAATTGGCAGCAACCATTAAAAACTTGGTTTCAGATAAAGCACGGTTTAGACAGAATTCGAACGACTTTTCGATAGGAAACTCCTTCTACTCCATAGATGAATGTCTTAACAGAGACTGTTAAGACAGCTTAAGAAAAAATATCGGTTCGATTTCAGTTTTGACAACACTTGGTCAAGATTAGGTATTTCATGTATGATAAATTTATTAATACTGCATAACAGTGTTTCATTCTGACAACATGTTAATTCTGCAAATATTACCTGTTGCAGTTTACTGCATTGTATTAACCTATTTCGACTATTTCCTGACAAATGATCAGGGTAGTAAGTATTACATTCAAATGTTTTATGTTTTTATGTTATACTTTCTGACATGTTCCACACCCACGAGAATCATCTAATTTTTTTGGTCTGAATCTAATCTAATCTAAACTGTCATATGGTTGGCATCCCTGCACACACCTGTGTTTAATGTGTAATTGTTGGAAGTTTAATTGTGATATGTCTATTAATACTATTCAGTGCTGCGTTGAGTAGGACATTAGTTCGCATAGTCATTAGACATCATGAGAGAGCAGAATGGGCACTCTGCAGAACTCACAGACTTCGAATGTGGTCAGTTGATTGGGTGTCACTTGTGTCATACATCTGTACGTGAGATTTCCACACTCCTAAACATCCCTAAGTCCACTGTGTTGAATGTGATAGTGAAGTGGAAACGTGAAGGAACATGTACAGCACAAAACCATACAGGCTGACCTCGTCTGTTGACTGACAGAGACCGGCGACAGTTGAAGAGGGTTGTAATGTGTAATAGGCAGACATCTATCCAGACCATCACACAGCAATTCCAAATTGCATCAGGATCCTCTGCAAGTACTATGACAGTTATGTGGGAGGAAAGAAAACTTGGATTTCATGATCGAGCGGCTGCTCATAAGCCACACATTAGGCCAGTAAAGGCCAAATGACGCTTTGCTTGGTGTGGAGGAGCATAAACATTGGACGACTGAACAGTGGAAAAACTTTGTGTTGAGTGACGAGTCACGGTACACAATGTGGTGATCCAATGGCAGCGTGTGGGTATGGCAAATGCCCGGTGGAGGTCATCTGCCAGTGTGTGTAGTGCCAACAGTAAAATTCAGAGGCAGAGGTGTTATGGTGTGGTCATGTTTTTCATGGAGGAGGCTTACACCCCTTGTTGTTTTGCGCAACACTGTCACAACACAGGTCTACATAAATGTTTTAAGCACCTTCTTGCTTCCCAGTGATAATAAGCAATTCGGCGATGGCGACTGCATCTTTCAACATGATCGAGCACCTGTTCTTACTGCACAACCTATGGCAGAGTGGTTACACAAGAATAACGTCCCTGTAATAGGACTGGCCTACACAGAGTCCTGACCTGAATCCTACAGAATACCTTTGGGATGTTTTGAAACAACGACTTCATGACAGGCCTCACCGACCGACGTTAATACCTCTCCTCATTGCAGCACTCCATGAAGAATGGGCCACCATGGCCCAAGAAACCTTCCAGCACCTAACTGAATTACAGCACTACCGAGGGAGGGCGCCATGAACTTGTAAGTCATTTTCAGCCAGGTGTCCAGATATTTTTGATCACATAGTGTATGTCGTCATCTTGGGTAAAATATTCCGGAGGTAAAATAGTCCCCCCAATTGGATCTCCAGGTGGGGACTACTCAAGAGGACGTCGTTATCAGGAGAATGAAAACTGGCATTCTATGGATCGGAGGTGGAATGTCAGATCCCTTAATCGGGCAGGCAGGTTAGAAAATTTAAAAAGGGAAATGGACAGGTTAAAGTTAGATATAGTGGGAATAAGTGAAGTTCAGTGGCAGGAGGAACAAGACTTCTGGTCAGGTGAATACAGGTATATAAATACAAAATCATATAGGGGTAATGCAGGAGTAGGTTTAATAATGAATAAAAAAAAATAGGAATGCAGGTAAGCTACTACAAACAGCATAGTGAACACATTATTGTGGCCAAGAGAGACACAAAGCCCATGCCTACTACAGTAGTACAAGTTTATATGCCAACTAGCTCTGCAGATGATGAAGAAATTGAAGAAATGTATGATGACATAAAAGAAATTATTCAGATAGCGAAGGGAGACAAAAATTTAATAGTCTTGGGTGACTGGAATTCAGTAGTAGGAAAAGGGAGAGAAGGAAACGTAGTAGGTGAATGTGGAATGGGATTAAGGAATGAAAGAGGAAGCCGTCTGGTAGAATCTTGCACAGAGCACAACTTAATCATACCTAACACTTGGTTCAAGAATCATAAAAGAAGGTTGTATACATGGAGGAAGCCTGGAGAAACTGACAGGTTTCAGGTAGATTATATAATGGTAAGACAGAGATTTAGGAACCCGGTTTTAAATTGTAAGGCAATTCCAGAGGCAGACGTGGACTCTTGACCATAATCTATTGCTTATGAACTGTAGATTAAAACTGAAGAAACTGCAAAAACATGGGAATGTAGGGAGATGGGACCTGGATAAACTGACTAAACCACAGGTTGTACAGAGTTTCAGGGAGAGCATAGGGGAACAATTGTCATGAATGGGGGAAAGACATACAGTAGAAGTAGTATGGGTAGCTCTGAGGGGTGAAGTAGTGAAGGCAGCAGACGATCAAGTAGGTAAAAAGACGAGGGCTAGTAGAAATCCTTGGGTAACAGAAGAAATACTGAATTTAATTGATGAAAGGAGAAAACATAAAAATGCAGTAAATGAAGCAGGCAAAAAAGAATACAAACATCTCAAAAATGAGATCGACAGGAAGTGCAAAAAGGCTAAGCAGGGATGGCTAGAGGACAAATGTAAGGATGTAGAGGCTTATCTCACTAGGGGTAAGATAGATACTGCCTATAGGAAAATTAAAGAGACCTTTGGAGAAAAGAGAACCACTTGTATGAATATCAAGAGCTCAGATGGAAACCCAGTTCTAAGCAAAGAAGGGAAAGCAGAAAGGTGGAAGGAGTATATAGAGGGTCTATACAAGGGCGATGTACTTGAGGACAATATTATGCAAATGGAAGAGGATGTAGATGAAGATGAAACTGGAGATACGATACTGTGTGAACAGTTTGAAAGAGCATTGAAAGACCTGAGTCGAAACAAGGATCCGGGAGGAGAACATTCCATTATAACTACTGACAGCCTTGGGAGAGCCAGTCCTGACAAAACTCTACCATCTGGTGAGCAAGATGTATGAGACAGGTGAAATACCCTCAGACTTCAAGAAGAATATAATAATTCCAATCCCAAGGAAAGCAGGTGTTGACAGATGTGAAAATTACCAAACCATCAGTTTAATAAGTCACAGCTGAAAAATACTGACGCGAAATCTTTGTAGGTGAATGGCAAAACTGGCAGAAGCCGACCTCGGGAAAGATCAGTTTGGAGTCCGTAGAAATATTGGAACACGTGAGGCAATACTGATTCTACAACCTATCTTAGAAGAAAGATTAAGGAAAGGCAAACCTACATTTCTAGCATTTGTACACTTAGTGATTGCTTTTGACAATGTTGACTGGGATACTCTCTTTCAAATTCTAAAGATGGTAGGGGTAAAATACAGGGAGCGAAAGACTATTTACAATTTGTGCAGAAACCAGATGGCAGTTATAAGAGTTGAGGGGCATGAAAGGGAAGCAGTGGTTGGGAAGGGAGTGAGACAGGGTTGTAGCCTCTCCCCAATGTTATTCAATCTGTATATTGAGCAAGCAGTGAAGGAAACAAAAGAAAAATTTGGAGTAGGTATTAAAATCAATGGAGAAGAAATAAAACTTTGAGGTTCGCCGATGACATCGTAATTCTGTCAGAGACAACAAAGGACTTGGAAGAGCAGTTGAATGGAATGGACAGAGTCTTGAAAGGACGATATAAGATGAACATCAACAAAAGCAAAACAAGGATAACGGAATGTAGTCGAATTAAGTCGGGTGATGCTGAGGGAATTATATTAGGAAATGACACACTTAAAGTAGTAAAGGAGTTTTGCTATTTGGGGAGAAAAATAACGGATGATATAAAATGTAGACTGGCAATGGCAAGGAAAGCATTTCTAAAGAAGATAAATTTGTTAGCATCGAGTATTTGTATGGAGTGTAGCCATGTATGGAAGTGAAACATGGACGATAAATAGTTTGGACAAGAAGAGAATAGAAGCTTTCAAAATGTGGTGCTACAGAAGAATGCTGAAGATTAGATGGGTAGATCACATAACTAATGAGGAGGTATTGAATAGAATTGGGGAGAAGAGGAGTTTGTGGCACAACTTGACAAGATGAACGGACCGGTTGGTAGGACTGTTCTGGGGCATCAAGGGATCACAAATTTAGCATTGGGGGGCAGCGTGGAGGGTAAAAATCGTAGAGGGAGACCAAGAGATGAGTACACTAAGCAGATTCAGAAGGTTGTGGGTTGCAGTAAGTACTGGGAGATGAAGAAACTTGCACAGGATAGAGTAGCATGGAGAGCTGCATCAAACTAGTCTCAGGACTGAAGACCACAACAACAACAACAACAACAACACTGTATGTCATAACCAATGCACTGTTATTAGCAATACTATCTATCTTCCACATAGGCACTGAACTTTTCACTAAAACATCACACTAGTGTCACAGATGCAGATGATATCTTTCAATCCAACATAGTCTAACAACTTTTCCACCGTTCCCATGTCATTTAACACATACCTTAGAAATGTGTTGACAAGTTTCATTGGTTTCTGATCAAAGTCATGCAACCTATTTGAAAAATTAGTGAGCAGTGTACACTTTGCACCTGGCAAACCAGACAACAGTAATGACACACTATGGAAAGTCAGAACTACTGCTGAGAGTGTGAAATCAAAACACCATGATCTCCATCTCAAAGAGAAATTGTGTATTGATGAGCTAATTATTCCTTTCAGAGAATCTTTGAACACAGAGCAAAACATAAAATGTGAGACATGTCCATGGATGGTGAAATGTTACCTTCTGTGCAGTGAGAGTGAACTGATTTATGATTTCATTGTCTACCAAGGGAAAGCAATGGCTCTCAAACATTAACTGATTGAAGCTTTTGGTGTAAATGTTGCTGTAGTGCTACAGTTATGTATTATTACTGTGTAGAGGGTACAGACGATATCTGATATGCCAGTTTGAGCGACTGGCCAAAAATAGTGGACAATCAAGGAAGATGCAAGAAAGAACTGCATACCCTGAAGAACAGAAATCAAGTACGAACAGTGTGATATTCACTACATCTGATGAACCATAACATCTGATTCAAGTCCATCCATAAAATCTACGTGCAGTACCTGAACAATGAATGAAATTAGTGACTAAAGAATGATTTTACCAGGATTAGTGACGATGAGACTTCAATAAAGCCTTTCCTGTGTGTAAACAGTGATCTACATCTACATCCATACTCTGCAAGCCACCTGACGGTGTGTGGCGGGGGTACTTTGAGTACCTGTATCAGTTCTCCCTTCTATTCCAGTCTCGTATTGTTCGTGGAAAGAAAGATTGTCGGTATTCCTCTGTGTGGGTTCTTATCTCTCTGATTTTATCCTCATGGTCTCTTTGCAAGATGTACGTAGGAGGGAGCAATATACTGCTTGACTCCTGGGTGAAGGTATGTTCTCGAAACTTCAACAAAAGCCCATACCGAGCTACTGAGCATCTCTCCTGCAGAGTCTTCCATTGGAGTTTATCTATCAACTCCATAACGCTTTCGCGATTACTAAATGATCCTGTAACGATGCACGCTGCTCTCCGTTGGATCTTTTCTATCTCTTCTATCAACCCTATCTGGTACGGAACCCACACTGGTGAGCAATATTCAAGCAGTGGGCAAACAAGTGTACTGTAACCTACTTCCTTTGTTTTCGGATTGCATTTCCTTAGAATTCTTCCAACGAATCTCAGTCTGGCATCTGCTTTACCGACGATCAACTTTATTTGATCATTCCATTTTAAATCACTCCTAATGCCTATTCCTAGATAATTTATGGAATTAACTGCTTCCAGTTGCTGACCTGCTATATTGTAGCTAAATGATAAAGGATCTTTCTTTCTATGTATTCGCAGCACATTACACTTGTCTACTTTGAGATTCAATTGCCATTCCCTGCACCATGTGTCAATTCATTGCAGATCCTCCTGCATTTCAGTACAATTTTCCATTGTTGCAACCTCTCAATATACTATAGCACCATCTGCAAAAAGCCTCAGTGAACTTCCGATGTTATCCACAAGGCCATTTATGTATATTGTGAATAGCAACGGTCCTACGACACTCCCCTGCGGCACACCTGAAATCACTCTTACTTCGGAAGACTTCTCTCCATTGAGAATGACATACAGCATTCTGTTATCTAGGAACTCTTCAATCCAATCACACAATTGATCTGATAGTCCATATGTTCTTACTTTGTTCATTAAACGACTGTGGGGAACTATATCGAACGCCTTGCGAAAGTCAAGAAACACGACATCTACCTGTGAACCCGTGTCTATGGCCCTCTGAGTCTCGTGGTCGAATAGCGCGAGATGGGTTTCACACGATCGTCTTTTTCGAAACCCACGCTGATTCCTACAGAGCAGATTTCTAGTCTCCAAAAAAATCATTATACTCGAACATAATACGTGTTCCAAAAACCTGCAACTGATCGACGTTATAGATATAGGTCTATAGTTCTGCAAATCTGTTCAACGTCCCTTCTTGAAAATGGGGATGACCTGTGCCCTTTTACAATCCTTTGGAACGCTATGCTCTTCTAGAGACCTATGGTACACCGGTGCAAGAAGGGGGTAAAGTTCCTTCACGTACTCTGCGTAAAATCTAACTAGTATCCCATTAGGTCCAGCGGCCTTTCCTCTTTTGAGCGATTTTAATTGTTTTTCTATCCCTCTGTCATCTATTTCGATATCTACCATTTTGTCATCTGTGCAACAATCTAGAGAAGGAACTACAGTGCAATCTTCCTCTGTGAAACAGCTTTGGAAAAAGACATTTAGTATTTTGGCCTTTAGTCTGTCATCCTCTGTTTCAGTACCATTTTGGTCACAAGAGTGTCTGGACACTTTGTTTTGATCCACCTACTGCTTTGACATAAGACCAGAATTTCTTAGGATTTTCTGCCAAGTCAGTACATAGAACTTTACTTTCGAATTCATTGGACGCCTCTCGCATAGCCCTCCTCACACTACATTTCGCTTCGTGTAAGTTTGGTTTGTCTGTGAATTCCCTTTGCTTCCGCAGCAGTTTTCTAACTCGGTTGTTGTACCACGGTGGCTCTTTTCCATTTCTTACGATCTTGCTTGGCACATACTCATCTAATGCATATTGTACGATGGTTTTGAACTTTGTCCACTGATCCTCAACACTATCTGTCCTTGAGACAAAACTTTTGTGTTGAGCCGTCAAGTACTCTGAAATCTGCTTTTTGTCACTTTTGCTAAACAGAAAAATCTTCCTACCTTTTTTAATATTTCTATCTACGACTGAAATCATCGATGCAGTAACCGCTTTATGATTGCTGATTCCCTGTTCTGCATAAACTGTTCCAAATAGTTCGGGTCTGCTTGTCATCAGAAGGTCTAATATGTTATTGCCACGAGTCGGTTCTCTGTTTAACTGCTCAAGGTAGTTTTCAGATAATGCACTTAAAAAAATTTCACTGGATTGTTTGTCCCCGCCGCCCGTTATAAACGTTTGAGTCTCCCAGCCTATATCCGGCAAATTAAAACTAGAAAATGGTCGGTAAATCTACTCGAAATACTTTCCAAATTTTCCTTCAGGTGCTCTGTCACAACAGCTGCTGAGCCAGGGGGCCTATAGAGACATCCAATTACCATGTTTGAGCCTGCTTTAACTGTGACCTTCACCCAAATTATTTCACATTTCGGATCTCCGTCAATTTCCTTTGATACTATTGCACTTTTTATCGCTATAAACACGCCTCCCCCTTCACTGTCCAGGCTGTGTCTGTGGTATACATTCCAATCTGAGTTTAGAATTTCATTACTGTTTACATCTGGTTTCAGCCAACTTTCTGTCCCTAGTACTATGTGGGCATTGTGACCGTTTATTAATGACAGCAGTTCTGGGGCCTTCCTATAGACACTTCTGCAGTTTACCATTACCACATTAATATTGTTATTCCCTGTCTCAGGAGGCTTTTTGACGGGCCTAGAGAGGGAGTACCCTAACTTAAAAAACCCAAATGTGCACTCCACACTTACTCCGCTACCCTTGTAGCCGCTTCCTACGAGTAGTGCATGTCTGACCTATTCAGGGAGACCCTACATTTCTCCACCCGATAGCAGAGGTCGAGAAATTTGCACCCCAGATCTCTGCAGAATCATCTGAGCCTCTGGTTTAAGCCTTCCACTCAGCTCCAAACCAAAGGACCGCGATCGGTTCTGGAAACGATACTACAAATAGTTAGCTCAGATTCTACCACGAGAGCAAGGCTTTCCACCTTCACCAACTCCGCCAACCACCTGTATGAACTGAGGATGACCTCTGAACCCAGACGGCAGGAGTCATTGGTACTGACATGAGCAACAATTTGCAATCGGGTGCACCCAGTGCACTAATAAACCCCTCCCCCCGTGTGCCTGCTTGGACCTTGCTGAAGGAGCGGCCAAATGTCCACTCACAGGCAGAGCGGGCGATGCCACACGGCCAGCCCTCACAATGACCCTCCGCCTCGTGCGCCGCGAATGCCATTGAACCCGGCACTCTCCTTCGGGAGAGGGTGGCCCAACTGCGCCCAGTAACCGCGAAGATGTCTCAACAGCAGGGACTGTGGGTGAAGCATGTAACGCCTGGGGTGTACCATGCAATGCACCAGACTCCCCACTGCCGCTACACTCCAAGGCAGCAGCCTGAAGACGGCTGACCGCGGCCATCAACATGTTCAGCTGTTCGTGAACAGTGGCCAGCTCCTCCTGCGTCCATACACAGCAGCCACACATCCTATCCATCTTAAGAAATCAACAATTTACTATGGAGAGTTGATCAACTTTTAACTAGACTGCTAATTCACTAAAGGCGGCTGATAGCTGACTAAACTGTGGTTACTAGACACTTATTGTTGAAAACAACTAAAATAAGCACTACCTGTCTCGGACTGTATTCAAAACAAACACTAGCACTACTGGCACTACAGGTGACTAAAGGGGCTCTCTCTGTCTATATTCAAAACAAACACAAAATCTATGGAACACTATTACTAGTACTCGAAAATTAAAGCTTCCTAAAAGCAAAAAGTAAGAAAAACACAGTTAATACTTAAATTAATGTAGCTCGCTGCACAGCAGATGTGAAGCAGACGGCAGTCACGACGACACTGACACAACTGGCACTATGGCTGACTAAAGGGACTCTCTCTGACTGTATTCAAAACAAACATGAAATGAAAGGTAAACAAGGTGGAAGAGGAATAACTGATTATATGTAACAATTTACTCCATTTGAAAACTGATTCACTATTATAGCTCACTCTATAATATGCAGACTATGAGTGTAAAAATATATTTTTGTACCTTGTAGAGTATATAAATGCTTTCTAATAAAGAATACAAGTTATTAAATTCTTCTGCAAAACATAAAAAAGTGCTGAAAGGGTTGGTTGTCTTTAGCACAAAAAGGGGGGTACACAATGCAGCAACTAATATTTCTGTTAACTTGCCCAGTGATATAAAATGTCTGACAGACAGCAAAGTAAAATTGGAAAACAAAACAAAAAAGTTTCTCCTTGACAACCCCTCCTATTCCATAGAAGAATTTCCATTATTGTAATGTGTAAAACGTGGTGGGTAGGAATTACTAACTGGCATCTTTATATTTAATAAATATATATAAATGTTCAGCAAGTAGCCATATTTACAAATTGATTTGTGATGTGGATGTAAAATGTCTCATTCCATGTCATGATTTATCGTGCAAATTATGCGTGGAAAATGATACTAACACATGCAAATGTCTCACTTGTAGTCTTTTTACCAATAGTAATTGGACATTTTATTTCAAAATGTGTTTTAATTTGTAAAATAATCTACCTTTCAGCTCTCCTATGTTATCAGTATGGAGCAAATTATTCTTGGCCATTTACATTGGGAGCGACTTGCTTGATGACACAATGATCCAGTGACATAAGCGCTCTATCATTAATCAAGCCTGCATCTTTTCAGGAAGTCTGATTAACTTTATACAAAGTAATTTCCTTTGTATGTATAACAACAATGCACACAGTTATTCGACACCAAGCAGGCTGTCAGCTAACAATGATCATTTTGGCCTGAATTTAACTTCTATATAGTTGCAGTAAAAATAAATAAGCCTGACTTTACCACAGGAAATCAGTGTTATTATTATCATTATGTCACAAGAAAAATGAAAATAATTTTGCTTTCCTCTTTCTTACCGTCTAAGAAGTGGAGTCCCTTGCTTTAAAACATTATGATACAGTCTAACAGAAAGTTTCACCTCCTTATTTTATAAGTAACCTAGGGAACAATTTCGCTGAGAATGAGGCCAGTCTACGTGAATGATGTTTGCATGATAGGAGCAAATGTTGTAACATGATAAATACAAAATTCCATTGCATGACTCTTCTTATAGCTGATAAAATTTTCATTGCTTCCTCAATTGATGGGGAGAGCAGATGCAAGAGAACAATCTCATAAAGCGCACAAGGGGGGGGGGGGGGGGGGGGGGAGTCACAGATTTACATTCTTAAAATTTTGTGCGTACGAGATGACTGAATAATTTGCCTACCTTGGTACAAAACATTTGCTCAAATCAGTTAAATGTATATTTTAATTATATTGTGTGTATTTTCTGTGTTTGAAGTATTTTTATAATTGGCCTTGATGAGCATCTTGCCATGGTGTACGCAAAAGAAAGACCATAAAAGATTTCAAATCAGCTCCATCAGGGTTCACTGTGTAGCAGGTCAAATAATAAGGTATAACCAGTTGTTTTGGAGTCCCTCATCAAAATGAGCTTAACGTGTATGAGTTGTTTATGTAATGCTCATTTACAGTAAATGTTAATCCAAACACAATAAAACCTGAAATCACAACTTCCTGAAGATTTAGTTTAAAAGCTCATAACAAACAAAAATAACAAGGGTAGGCACGATATTGGGATCATAGATTTACTTCAAACTTTGTACACCTTTCGTAGGCCATTAAAACAACATAATGTGTGAGGAGTAAGGTGCACCACTCTGGCAATTCCGAGAAAATTACAAGAGATGTTTTAT
Organism: Schistocerca nitens; assembly: GCF_023898315.1. NCBI lineage: Eukaryota > Metazoa > Arthropoda > Insecta > Orthoptera > Acrididae > Schistocerca > Schistocerca nitens. The sequence goes on along the minus strand of NC_064617.1, from coordinate 674,931,481 downwards.
GCATCTATTATGTGGCTTGTGTATCTGTGTGTAGGTGCCAGCCATTATTTTTCATGGTGGTCAAATGATTAGCATTCAAGCTTCATAAGAGGGACGTTTATGACGCAACAGTTTGACTTCCACTCAAACTTGATCCCATTCTGCAACGTATGATGTCGAGAGCACATCCGTCGAGTAAATGTACATTACTCTTGTGGTATACACTTTGCAATTTACTATATTACTGATTGTGAATAACGTCATTTGCATCACTATTCATCGAGGTTTGACTTGGGCTTTCCAAGCCTGTCCCTCGTCATTGAAAATTTAATTACAAATAGTAAATAGTCAAACAACATATGATATTCACTAGAACTTTATGAAAATACATGTGTTTTTTTCCATTATATTAGCTCTCAAACATCATATAAATTAAATAATATGACCAGTGGTGAAAAAAATATGGATTAAAAAATAAGCACCAGCAGAACTCGAACCTCTGCCTCACCCACGTCCATCTCGCAATGTGCGAACACTAACCACTTGACCACAATGACTTCTTACACTCCACATCAGTAACATAGTTGATGCCTAAAACTTCTCTTGCGATTTTCTTGGAACTGCCACAGTAGTGCACCTTACTACTTGTACATTATGTTGTTGTAAAGGCCTACTAATGACGTACAAAGTTTGAAGTAAATCCATGATCCCGTTGTCGTTGCCTCCCCTTGTAAGATAGTTATTGGAGTTGAGAAAAGTATTTTATGTACAGGCAAATCTGAAATGTTTGGACTTCCACAGTGGCAGGTTTAATTACAGAAACTCCTCTCCTCAAACACGTTCAGCTTTCAAGGAAGATGATTTTAAACAAATTGGCACACCTGTAGTTTATCAAGTTTGTGATACAAACTAAACTTATTTTTTTCATGCAGAACAACACTGAGTGCCAAATCCATAAGAATGCACTGCCAGCAACTGTTCAGAATTTTGGTGCCCATATTGATGGGGGTTTGTTGGCAAAATTCAACATTTTTGCAATTAAAGCTGTTGTTTCCATTCAGTTGTGTGATCCATCTTCCAATACTACGAACTTGCTAAAGTTTCAAGTAATTGTATGTGGATCACATTTTTGGATCAATTCCTAACAAATGGACCAAGAAATGTTTTTCCTTCACCTACAATTTCATTTGTTGTTTTTAGTGTGGTGATTAAGCAATGAAAGCAGAATAAATCGAAGTACACGAAACTGTGAGAGAAGCAACAAACTTAATCTCTGCATGAAAAATGTGTGGGGGCATCCAATGAGTGAGTTTGCCTATTTCATAAAAAGAAAAACCTTTTTACATATAATTTCTCATTCTGAAATAATTTTACTGACACTGTGCAATCCTTCTGTTACTTTTCTGCATAGTCACCATGTTTTTCAAAGCATTTTCTGTAAAGTCACACAAATTTTTCCAAAATGGTGATGTACCGGGTCTGGCCCTGTGTTTGCAACCAGCAGTTCACTGTTGATGGGACTTCATCACCAGTGTTGGAGTATTTACCTTTTAGGGTGACTTGGGGACAAGATCTAGTAAATATGGAAGATATGGGAATACTTTCCAGTTGACACTTCCAAAGTTCACATGAACCATTAGAATTTTATGAGGATGACCACTGTCACAAAGTAAGATAATTTTGAGAGATGAAAGTCCTGGATTTTTCTTTTGATGCAACTTGCAGATTCCTCAAGACTTTATAGGACCCCTCTGCATTCATTGTGGTGTGGTGAAGCAGGTACTGAATGAGTGAAACCCTCTGAAAGTCCCAAAAGATGGCTGCCATAACTTTCCTTGCTGAATGTTTAACTTATGCCTTTTTTGGGATACTTTAACCACATTTCTTCCAAACCGTGCACTGACATTTTGCCTCAGGAGTCAAACGACAGACACACGTCTCATTCCCAGCAACAAGTTGCTTGGAGAGGAAACCTCCCTCTTTTTCTCATCCCCAGCAACAAGCCATTTGAAGAACAAATTTCCCTCTTTCTGATGCATTTCAAGAAACATTCTGGTCAAATCCGTCCACTGCTGCTTGTGGGCATAACTCAGCAAATGCGGCACTCACCTTGCAGAAACTTTGCTGTAGTGAAGATGGTCTGTCAAGATCTTTGTGATGGATGAGCTTTAAATTGCAGCCACAAGAGGTAGTCAAAATCAGGACACTGTCAGTGGTAACACAACGGTCTTCCTCCAATATATTATGAATTGCAATAATGGCATCATCACATGTTGCTGTAGTGGGCCTCCTTGTGCACTGTTCGTCGTGCATATCTTCGTGTCATTCCACAAACTGTACATGCCACCGTCAAAGCATTTGAACGCTCAGCAGACTTGCTCACAGACAGAGGTTAACTCCTGATGAATATTAATAGAAGATAGCTGTTTTTCTGTGAAAAATAAATGACAGAGCATAGCTCACAAGTGGACACAATTTGTAGTAGAAACTCCACGCTAGCTTCCACAGTACTGGCAAGATACTGTCGTATGTTTCGTAAGATGTTATGTGGATTGTCAACACTTATCAGTCAAACTCACCTGCCTTCATGCCATGGCATAGTTTATTTTGTAGAGGAATAAAATTGGGAAACTTACTTTTTGGTCAACCCTCATATTTCCATTGCCTTTTTAAATTGTGAGGACATTAAAATGTTATATCACTTGTGGCTACAATAAACTGACTGAGAAAAAAGGCAACACCAACAATAGTAAGGAAAGATTGAAATTAATATTTGGCTACATGCATGTCCTCCTTTTCTATATCTTTGTTGATGGGAGAAAACTGCCTGGGGGTATTTCATACAATGACTGGTGTACACAGTTCTCAGTAAGAAACTTTATTTTACATAGATGAGATCTCGATAGTGATTTATTTTAGATACATATAAAGTTTTGATACAAAATAAATGGTATGGAATGACTGATACCAAAGAATATCTTCTGATGTACCACACACTTTCTAGTTAAAAAGAAGATTAGCCATATACACTTTCTCTGACACACACACACACACACACACACACACACACACACACACACACACACACAAGACAGACAAATGAGCTGGCACACCAACGTGCCAATATTATTCTGTATGGTACTGGTATTGTACCTCCACACTGACAATATACATCAAAATCAAAATCTTAGGAAACACAAACACATCTAATACAGTAGCCACATTTCAACTGATGTCAGATACAAGATGTTCTTTCTACAGGTCTTCTGAAGTTCTAGCAATGTTCACAAATAAAATTCTCTGTCCATATAATAAATATTTTTAAGTTCATGATCAGCTAATTACACAAAATCTTCAAAGGACGCTGTCAGGATTACTGTGCTCTGTGGCATTAAGAACCATTACCTGAAAAAAATAAAGACAGATCAGTAAGGACTTTCAGCAGTGGCTCAGTATTTAGAGCAGCAATTACTATTAACACACCAGAAAATGTTGACATTTTCTCAATCACATACTGTTAGTCCCACTCACAATATTTTTACACTGCTGGACTTGTCAGTGATGAACTCTATTTAAGGAGTCTGCTTTTCATAATTATTTGCAAATTTGCCCCTAAGTTATGAAAAGCTGTTGTTATACCAAGACAGGAGTTATATTCATCAGACAACCTGGGGGATACAAAACACATTACGTACAATTCTCAGTACAACATAGTCATGAAAGACTCTTTGCTGTAGTGCTAAGAAGATGTGGAATGCAAGGGAAGGTAGTATTTAAAAGAATAGGCCAATATGAACTTAAGATAATATAGAGTTCCTATTTCAATATGTTGTTTCCATGCCGCATAGGTTCAAAATTCTAGAGTGGCCTTTATGGTAGTTATGTAACGTATTGTTACACCTCTGGAGTAGGATGGTAAATTTATCATTTTGAAGTTCCATGTTTTACTACTATTTTCCTTCTCTATTCTGATGTTACATATTAGATACAAAAGACTTACTGAATGGTATAATAAGATTATTAATCTACATCTGAGACCTGATGTAGGATATAACAATTTACAGCAAAAATGCAATGGGATATTAATTCTCATACCTTCAGACCACAGCTTTTTCAGTGTGATTCTGTCAATCAAAAATTCACATACCTTTCTACATTTCCAATAATTAAATACTGATAAGAAAATTTCAAGATATAAATTCCTCTGTCATATTCTTTTGTTACTCATATATCAATAGTCAAGTGCACATGTATAATCATCTGAGTGTGAGTATCCCAGATTCCTCATTATGTTGATATTTCCTTTATTGTGACAGTAAGATAAAACAGATACAAAATAACAATCCCACAATTTGTGATTGCAAGTCATATTAATAGGAAGGTAGAGTCTATCCTTGTTCTCATACAGGTGGGTGTCTCTTGGGGCCTAAGTGATCTGCTCTTCATTTTTAACCTTCCCCTACATACCACTCTCAATCTCCATGATCTAGAAACTATTAGCTTCCAATGCCAGGTACTGCGTTCCTTTTACTTTTATGTGTTTCTATCAACAGTAGTATATATTTCGCCTCTTAAAGGTAAGTACTTGCCAGATATTCTCTCTCAAATTTATTAATTTATTAGTTTCCTTGACTGAATTTCCTTTCATTCAACTCAGATATTACTTCATCTTCCCAAAGCAAGAGGACATAATATGGCTTAACACACTGTGACTTATGTGAAACTTTTATACTTTCAGCAGTGAGTGAAGGAAAAGCATTTCAATGATTTCCTGTTATTAGAGAAATAATCATAATGAAAACAATGAGGAGAGTAGTGTCAGATCTAGAATTAACACCAAGGTCCTTGTTGAGCATTTTCCCATTCATATACTCATCATTTCACAATTAATCAATGTGTTACAGACTTTCCACAAGCTTCCGTCAGAACCAACGTTATGAAAATTTAGATCTGGAACTTAAGTCACAAAACAGCATGGCCACAATTTGCCATTTAAAGTGTTCAGAACTTTTCACTATCAACACAATCAATCCTGATTATGTATCTATTGAAAGTCACGTCTTCCTAGATGTTGTGAGGCAACAACATGATGCAAATTTATGTTGTAGAAAATGCCAATATCCAAAAACAAAATTAGAGTTCAATATGGGCAATTGGGTTATAAGATTATGTACATTTATTTGAAAGAATGATAGAATGACAAAACTAGCCATGAAGAAAGTTATTTTGTAATTTTTCATAAATATAATTGAAATTTAAGAAGCATAAGCTTACTAACCACTTCAATGAACTTTGAAATGCTCTGGACATCCACAGACATTGACACACAGACAGTGCAAAGCTGATATGTAAATTCTTCATGGGTGAAGTAAGTACTATAAGTAAGTACTGTACAAATATAGCAGAAAAATCTGATTGATTATTGACAACAAATGCAATGTATTTTTTACTTTTTTATTTCTTGGATAATGGACACAATATGTAGATTGCTTAATGAAAATGAGTTATAACAATGATCTTCACCATGAAATGTCCACTCAGAATCAATTCTCTATTTACTGAAAGGAATATCTGAACATGAAAATTGTTTGAAAGCTTTGAAGGTCATAGTAGATCTTAAGACAGTGCTACATGTTCATTTATTTCAGGCAATGATCTGCAAGACTAACTTGTCAGTAAACACTGTCTAAATTTTACACAATTTTCATCAAAATGAAATTGTAATTTTAATTACACCCATAATTTCATACTGGAGAAGTTGCTTATACATTTGCATCTAAAATCCACATGTCACCTTATGGTGTGTGGTGGAGAGCACTTTATGTATTAGTATCACTTCCCTCTCTTCCTGTTCCAGTTGTGAATGGTTTGCAGGAAGACTGATGGCTGGTAAATCACGATGTGGGCTCAAATGTTTCCATTTTACCTTCATGGTCTTCTCGAGAGATATATGCAGGAGAAAGCAATGCACCTGTATCTACTGCATTCTGGGTCTCGTGGATGAATAGAGCACTCTGGATTTCAGAAAATCATTTTTTGCAGAAGTCATGTTGATAATTATACAGACAATTTTTGATATTCAGAAATGTCATAGTTCCTGAGCATAAAACATGTTGCAAAATTCTACAAAATATCTATGTCAAGAGATACAGGCCTATAGTTTTGTGCTTCTGTTTGACAAATATTCCTGAACATGGGAATGACCAGCACTTTTTTCTGATCTTAGGAATGCATTGCCCCTCCAGCAACCTCTGGTGTACTGCTGCTGTAAGGTGAACAAGGTCTTTCACATATTCTACATAGAATCATTTTGGTATCCCATCAGGTCCTGTGGCCTTCCCTCTGTCCCGCAATTTCAGTTGCTTTTCTATGGCATCATCACTTATTTTGGTATCTGTCATTCTGATACTTGTGTGACAGTTTAAAGGAGGAACTATAATGTGCACCGTCTGTGAAGCAGTTTTGGGAAAGACATTTAGTATTTCAACCTCCTATGTGTCCCTCTCCATTTCGATGCTATTATGGTCACAAAGTGCCTTGACAGATGGCTTCGATCTGTTTACTGATTTAACATAAGACCAAAAGTTTTTACTATTTTCTGTCAATTTGATAGTCGGAAGTTTACTTTCAAATCTGTTGAATGTTTCACATAACTCTGTACACCAATTTTAACTTCATTCAGTTTTTGTTTGTCTGTGAGGCTTTGACTAATTTAAATTTGCCTTTATCCTCTCTCTGTTTTTGTAGCAGCTTTCTAACATGGCTATTGAACCATGGTGGGTCTTCCTCACCCCTCAAACATTGCTCAGAGCATACTTGTCTATAGTGCACTTGTACAATATTCTTTAACTTTGTACATTGATTTTCATTGTCAGTACTGGAGATGAAATTTTTATTCACCACTCAGGAAATCTGAAGATTGTTTCTTGTCATTCTTGCTAAGAAAAAATATCTTCCTACTTTTTTTTATATTCCTACTTACAGAACTGAAAGAAATGACCAGCATTGCAATTTCTTAAAAGCAGTGAAATTTTAAGAGCTTCATTTCTTAGGTGTTTGAAACCTCAAGTGGTGTAATTCTATGCAGAGTATTTAAAACAATTTGTTCCACTAAACTTGAATACCTTGAAGGAACAATAACGATAATGTTGAAAAATGAGAAGCAAGTGTATGAGTGAATTAGATAAAATTGCAGGTGATCCTGATCAAAAATTTAATGGGAGATTAACAATCTTATACTGTTCATTTATTGTTATAAGGAAAACATAAACCAGTGACACAGCACACATGACAAGAACACGGATAATATATTACTGATGACTGGCACTTACCTGAAATGTTAGGATTTCTTGGCCTGTCTTTCCTTTTAACCAGTGATATGTTGCCACTCCGAAGTAAACGTTGCAAGTTCACATTGGTACTATGTTCTTCAGATTCAGCATCTTCACTGTCTGCTCAAAGATTGCAAAATATGTCACATAACATTACATTAGGTGAATGAAGAATAAACAAACCTGAGAGACAATACCATAATAACTAGCAAACTACTGCAGATTGAAAACCAGCAAAACAGTATTTGTATACAAACTCCAGCACTATTGATACACATATTTAAAAGTAGAAAAAACATTACCTAGCTTGTAGAAGTGTTATTTCCTAGCCCAGAAAGGGATAGGGATGAGTTTTGGGAGGAGGAGCAGGTCACTCAAACAAAAAGTTGAGAGGGCCCACATGCAGTAAAAAGAAGACATTAAGTGGGATGCACACGCGCACGTGCATGGAGAGAGAGAGAGAGAGAGAGAGAGAGAGAGAGAGAGAGAGAGACGGTGATATAAGATAGCACACCAAGAAGTGCCTCCCCTCATGAACCATGGACCTTGCCGTTGGTGCGGAGGCTTGCGTGCCTCAACGATACAGATAGCCGTACAGTAGGTTCAACCACAACGGAGGGGTATCTGTTGAGAGACCAGACAAACGTGTGGTTCCTGAAGAGGGGCAGCAGCCTTTTCAGTAGTTGCAGGGGCAACAGTCTGGATGATTGACTGATCTGGCTTTGTAACATTAACCAAAACGGCCTTGCTGTGCTGGTACTGCGAACGGCTGAAAATAAGGGGAAACTACGGCCGTAATTTTTCCCGAGGGCACGCAGCTTTACTGTATGGTTAAATGATGATGGCGTCCTTTTGGGTAAAATATTCTGGAGGTAAAATAATCCCCCATTTGGATCTCAGGGCGGGGAATACTCAGGAGGATGTCGTTATCAGGAGAAAGAAAACTGGCATTCTACGGATCGGAGCGTGGAATGTCAGATCCCTTAATCGGGCAGGTAGGTTAGAAAATTTAAAAAGGGAAATGGATAGGTTAAAGTTAGATATAGTGGGAATTAGTGAAGTTCGATGGCAGGAGGAACAAGACTTCTGGTCAAGTGAATACAGGATTATAAATACAAAATCAAATAGGGGTAATGCAGGAGCACAGTAGTACAAGTTTATATGTCAACTAGCTCAGCAGATGATGAAGAAATTGAAGAAATGTATGGTGAGATACAAGAAATTATTCAGGCAGTGAAGGGAGACGAAAATTTAATAGTCATGGGTGACTGGAATTCGACAGTAGGAAAAGGGAGAGAAGGAAACATAGTAGGTAAATATGGATTGGGGCTAAGAAATGAAAGAGGAAGCCGTCTGGTAGAATTTTGCACAGAGCATAACTTAATCATAGCAAACACTTGGTTCAAGAATCATAGAAGAAGGTTGTATACATGGAAGAATCCTGGAGATACTAAAAGGTATCAGATAGATTATAATGGTAAGACAGAGATTTAAGAACCAGGTTTTAAATTGTAGGACATTTCCAGGGGCAGATGTGGACTCTCACCACAATCTATTGGTTATGAACTGTAGATTAAATCTGAAGAAATTGCAAAAAGGTGGGAATTTAAGGAGATGGGACCTGGATAAACTGACTAAACCACAGGTTGTACAGAGTTTCAGGGACAGCATAAGTGAACAATTGACAGGAATGGAGGAAAGAAATACAGTAGAAGAAGAATGGGTAGCTCTGAGGGATGAAGTAGTGAAGGCAGCAGAGGATCAAGTAGGTAAAAAGACGAGGGCTAGTAGAAATCCTTGGGTAACAGAAGAAATATTGAATTTAACTGATGAAAGGAGAAAATATAAAAATGCAGTAAATGAAGCAGGCAAAAAGGAATACAAATGTCTCAAAAATGAGATCGACAGGAAGTGCAAAATGGCTAAGCAAGGATGGCTAGAGGACAAATGTAAGGATGTAGAGGCTTATCTCACTAGGGGTAAGATAGATACAGTCTACAGGAAAATTAAAGAGACCTTTGGAGAAAAGAGAACCATTTGTATGAATATCAAGAGCTCAGATGGAAACCCAGTTCTAAGCAAAGAAGGGAAAGCAGAAAGGTGGAAGGAGTATATAGAGGGTCTATACAAGAGCGATGTACTTGAGGACAATATTATGGAAATGGAAGAGGATGTAGTTGAAGATGAAATGGGAGATACTATATTGCGTGGAGAGTTTGACAGAGCACTGAAAGACCTGAGTCGAAACAAGGCCCCGGGAGTAGACAACATTCCATTAGAACTACTGACGGCCTTGGGAGAGCCAGTCCTGACAAAACTCTACCATCTGGTGAGCAAGATGTATGAGACAGGCGAAATACCCTCAGACTTCAAGAAGAATATAATAATCCCAATCCCAAAGAAAGCAAGTGTTGACAGATGTGAAAATTACCGAACTATCAGTTTAATAAGTCACAGCTGCAAAATACTAATGTGAATTCTTTACAGACGAATGGAAAAACTGATAGAAGCCGACCTCAGGGAAGATCAGTTTGGATTCCGTAGAAATGTTGGAACACGTGAGGCAATATTGACCTTACGACTTACCTTAGATGAAAGATTAAGGAAAGGCAAACCTACATTTCTAGCATTTGTAGACTTAGAGAAAGCTTTTGACAATGTTGACTGGAATACTCTCTTTCAAATTCTGAAGGTGGCAGGAATAAAATACAGGGAGCGAAAGGCTATTTACAATTTGTACAGAAACCAGATGGCAGTTATATGAGTCGAGGTGCATGTAAGGGAAGCAGTGGTTGGGAAGGGAGTGAGGCAGGGTTGTAGCCTCTCCTCGATGTTATTCAATCTGTATATTGAGCAAGCAGTAAAGGAAACAAAAGAAAAATTTGGAGTAGGTATTAAAATCCAGGGAGAAGAAATAAAAACTTTGAGGTTCGCCGATGACATTGTAATTCTGTCAGAGACTGCAAAGGACTTGGAAGAGCAGTTGAACGGAATGGACAGTGTTTTGAAAGGAGGATATAAGATGAACATCAACAAAAGCAAAACAAGGATAATGAAATGTAGTTGAATTAAGTCGGGTGATGCTGAGGGTATTAGATTAGGAAATGAGACACTTAAAGTAGTAAAGGAGTTTTGCTATTTGGGGAGTAAAATAACTGATGATGGTCGAAATAGAGAGGATATAAAATGTAGACTGCCAATGGCAAGGAAAGTGTTTCTGAAGAAGAGAAATTTGTTAACATCGAGTATAGATTTAAGTGTCAGGAAGTCGTTTCTGAAAGTATTTGTATGGAGTGTAGCCATGTATGGAAGTGAAACATGGACAATAAATAGTTTGGACAAGAAGAGAATAGAAGCTTTCAAAATGTGGTGCTACAGAAGAATGTTGAAGATTAGGTGGGTAGATCACGTAACTAATGAGGAGGTATTGAATAGGATTGGGGAGAAGAGAAGTTTGTGGCACAACTTCACTAGAATAAGGGATCGGTTGGTAGGACATGTTTTGAGGCATCAAGGGATCACAAATTTAGCATTGGAGGGCAGCGTGGAGGGTAAAAATCGTAGAGGGAGACCAAGAGATGAATACACTAAGCAGATTCAGAAGGATGTAGGTTGCAGTAGGCACTGGGAGGTGAAGGAGCTTGCACAGGATAGATTAGCATGGAGAGCTGCATCAAACCAGTCTCAGGACTGAAGACCACAACAACAACATCAACCAAGAAGTGCAATGAAAACTGCATTTGAGAACAAGCAAGAAATTAAAGATGATCTGGAAAAACCAGAGAAAGAGGTGGGGGGATGAAGATGGAGTAAAAGAAGAAGAAGAAGAAGGAGTAAATAATGAAATATTTTGTCCCCATATTAACTTTTGCCTCGCCCCCTCTCTTCTTTTTGTACATATTTTTGTGTTTAATGATCTACTTTTATTGTTTGGTTTATTTCCCTTTCAGCTATCGTTGCAGGTCATTCAATGACTAGCTCCTTTTTATATAATTATTTATTATGTACAGAATCTTTCCACCGTTCCACATGTTTCTCCTTCACCATGTGACCTTCAACAGAGTAAGTCACTTCCCCTTTTTTCACTAGCTCATCATATTCCTTAACCCTACCTTATAATACTTACATTCCTGCAAACATGCTCTCACTAAGTCACGCAACAGTCCCATATATCTTTCTTCCAAAACTGGACATTTTTGTGCTACTTCTACAGGCCTTTTCTTAAAAATTTCTGGTCTGTGGCTGTAACCCATCTTCCCACCAAGTGTTCCTTAAATACCAAACTGATCAATTCTTAGACCTTACTCACCTTGTCCTTGACCAGTCACTGTCTCTGCCAACCATCACTGCCACCTGCTGTCTCTGTGAAAACCATGCTTAGCTTGTCTTTGACATACTCTCAGGTCTTGCTAATCTATGCTGGACTTGTAACCATGGTTAACAAATTCCCTAGCCTCATTTTTTCTTATTTTTCCTCATCTTTTCTTCATTAGGAGTGTTTTATTATTTATTCTCTCTCTCGCTCTCTCTCTCCTTTTCTGGTTTCCTCCTAGCTTTTAATTGCATTATTCATTTACTTCTTGTTTCCCGTCCTTGTAACCCCTCCTTGTTTCTTGCCCAGTTCTTTAATTTTCTAGACTCACAACTGGACACAGAGTATTCTTGAAACACAACTATCTCTGATGCCTTCCCCTTCATCTCAGTCTTCCCTTCTTGGGTTCATCTCGAAAGTGCAGTCATTTCACCTCCGGAAGGTAAAAAAATTCTCCTTTCAATACAATTAATACAGAAAATTTATTTTAATAACACCACCAAAAATAAAGCTGCTTAGTAGGAAAATGAAATTATTTTGGCTAATGTACAATTACTAACACACCAGTCTGTCAAATAAGTGTTGGATTACTATTACAGGCTGTTTCCCCAGGTACAAACTTGGAAACGCATAATTACACAGCACATATATCCTAAACAAACAAACAAATGCTTAAAGCACATTTGGCCAAAAAACTCAAGCTTTATGAACACCATGTTTTGTCACATTAATAGAAGATTCACTTTCTCCATATTTATTCCTTTAAATTTTAGTGGTATCAGTCCACAAGGTTGAAAGAAGTGAAACCAAGTCTCAAACTGTCAAACAAACTGAATATAATCTTCTTTTCTTTTGAGTATTCTCTAGCTTAAATCAAACACTTGCATACAAATGGTGCACAATAATTTTATTAATATGAGCTTTAAAATGATATTGTATTGTAGTTACTAACTGAAATTAAAATGAAAAATAATACTAAGTAAATGACAAGGATCTGTATGTCTCCACTGTTACCAAAGGACCTCAATGCGTTATGCAAATCAACAGGCTGCAAATTCACTAAAGGCATACAAGAAAACTCAGTTTTAATATCAAACTGAAGACAAGATCATTAGAGATGGTGAATACTGAAAATATCCTCTCTAGCTTGCATCAATGAGTTGATGTTTTCCCTTCACAGCACTGAACAGTACTCACGTCCATTATTAAACCCTGCAGATATTGTACAAATGTCTTCAGATGTGAATGTGTGTTACTTCTTCTGCTAAAAGAATATCTGTTGTTGCATGCTGATTGACTGCACATCAGATTCACTCATTTTGGAAAAATATTACAATAAAGTCACCAGCTAATTATGGAAGCAAATGACTTCTCAGCAGAATGAGTAAAATCTGAATTGTGCACTTCTTCCATTCATTTAACTCTCAGAAAACCGAATAAAAAAATTAAATTGCAATTATTTCTAATCATCTGGTCCTAAAGATGCAAGGTTAGATGAAGATGAGGTAAGACAGATATGATACTACCAGAGGAATTTGGCAAAACACTGAAAGACATAAGTTGAAACAAAGCACACTGTGTAGACAACATTCCCTCAGAGTTATTGATGTCTTTGGGAGATCATTCCATGACATAACTATTTCAACTGGTATGCAAGATATAAAATGTAAATCAGATGAAATACCCTGAGACTTCTGCACGTAGTATGAACATGGCAATCTAGCTGAAATGGATCCATCACAATAAAAACATTTAACTACTATAGCAGCAGCCTGGACTTTAATACATACATTACTGATTGCTTTAATAGATCTATACTTGAGACGCACATTTCTAAGATGACACTTGTCCTCAGCCCACAGCAACAGATTAATTGTAGATGATGCATGTTGCATTAAACAATATATTCGCCTGTATTCTCTGGACTAGTATTCACATATGGTATCTTGTGTGCTAATCTTATGCTAGGATGTTTTGCAGCTAGTGGGTAATAGACCACCATAGAAATTGGACAAGGTACTGAAACACTCTAAGTCCTATAAACAAGTGCTTGATTAGTGATTACTAATGACTATACAACCATATGCTGATATGCCCGAAAACCTCAAACCACACACACACACACACACACACACACACACACACACACACACACACACACACACACACACACAAGCCAAAGCATTATCACCACTAGCCACCGTGAGACTGAATGCCACCAGGTAGCACTGCAGCATATGATGCAATAAGGAAAGTACGTAAGTGAAGCAGGATGGAGAATCAATTTAGTGATGATACCAGCCAAGAAAGAGGAAATCCACTGACACAAGCAAATTGGACAAAGGGCAATATGAAGATGGCACAGAAAGTTCTGGCAGCCTGTAAATAATTTAGGAGTAAAGCAAACAATTCACCAAACACAGACATAGTTACACTGTTCTGGCTAAACACACAACAGCTGTTTCGCAGGTAGACTGGGGTGAACAGTTGTGTTAGGGGTGTGGGTGGGAGTGAGGGGCAGAGGAAGGAGAAAGATGGAAGGTGGGGAGGGAGGTTCGGAGAAGGATGGTTCACCCAGGAAGACAACACATGTGTCTGGAAATCTACTCTGTAGGAATTAGCTTGGGTTTCGAAAAAGATGATCGTGTGAAACCCAGCTCGCACTATTCGTCCACGAAACTCAGAGGGCCAAAGACACGGGTTCCCAGGTAGATGTCGTGTTTATTGACTTCCACAAGGAGTTTGATACAGTTCCCCACAGTTATTTAATGAACGAAGTAAAAGCATATGAACTATCAGATGAATTGTGTAACTGGATTGAAGAGTTCCTAGATAACAGAATGCTGTATCTCATTCTCAATGGAGAGAAGTCTTCCGAAGTAAGAGTGATTTTAGGTGTGCCACAGGGGAGTGTCATAGGACCGTTGCGATTCACAATATATATAATGACCTTGTGGATAACATCAGAAGTTCACCGAGGCTTTTTGTGGATGATGCTGCAGTATATCAAAAGGTTGTAACAATGGAAAATTGTACTGAAATGCAGGAGGATCTGCACTGAATTGACACATGGTGCAGGGAATGGCAATTGAATCTCAATATAGACAAGTGTAATGTGCTGCGAATACATAGAAAGAAAGATCCTTTATCATTTAGCTACAATATAGCAGGTCAGCAACTGGAAGCAGTTAATTCCATAAATTATCTTGGGGTAGGCATTAAGAGTGATTTAAAATGGAATGACCATATAAAATTAATCGTCGGTAAAGCGGATGCCAGACTGAGATTCATTGGAAGAATCCTAAGGAATTGCAATCCAAAAACAAAGGAAGTAGGTTACAGTACACTCGTTTGCCCACTGCTTGAATACTGCTCACTGGTGTGGGATCCGTACCAGATAGGGTTGATAGAAGAGAGAGAGAAGATCCAACGGAAAGCAGCGTGCTTCGTTACAGGATCATTTAGTAATCGCTAAAGCGCTACGGAGTTGATAGATAAAACACCAGTGGAAGACTCTGCAAGAGAGATGCTCAGTAGCTAGGTACGGGCTTTTGTTGAAGTTTCGAGAACATACCTTCACCGAGGAGTCAAGCAGTATATTGCTCCCTCCTACGTATATCTCTCGAAGAGACCATGAGGATAAAATCAGAGAGATAAGAGCCCACACAGAGGCATACCAACAATCTTTCTTTCCACGAGCAATATGAGACTGGAATAGAAGTATGGATGTAGATTTAGATGTCGGATATGAAAGCAGGAGAAAGACAATGGCAGGGAGGATTGGATTGACGGGGCAGTGCGGAACAGTATGAGGGGAGGCTGAAGGGTACAGGGTGTGGTGCAGAGGGTTAGTGGAAACTGAGGTCAGGACTATGGTAACAAAGCGTTTGTTGTAAGGATAACTCCCTTCTACAGAATACAGATATGATGGTGCTGGGGTTCATGATTCGGATGGCATTTTCCTCAGTTTTCTTTCTAGTATAATATTGTGTGGATGAACTGCAATACTTTTTTGATTTTTAATGATTCAACTTCGTTTATCAAAATATTCTAAGTGATAAATTGAACTGCACGTTTGCATCACAGCTTTGTTCCAAAGCAGTAACGAAACTACTATGCAGTGCATTAGTGTCACTGACAACATTAAATTAGTTTTACAAGTATATATTCAAATGTGCATGTAAGTAAGTTCAACAGGCCTGCAAGTTCAGCAATGATGACTGGTGACAAATATTTGAGGGCACAATATTCCATACAGCAAGGTACATTTCAAATTGCAATTGTATGAATTATGGCAATAAACTTTTAAGGGTATTATTAATGACTATGCTATAGTAGGAAAAATATCCTGGGATGCACAAATGCAGAAACAATAGATGGGAACATATTAGCTCCAAAACATGTTGAAGATTATGTAAGCAATCTTAACCCTTTGATTGCTGCATATGTGCTCCCTGCATTCCGCGCTGGGTGCGGCTTTGTTGTCGCTGTACTGCTTGCCTAGTGCTGCTATCCATCATGAGACAGCTTTCAAGCTGTTATGAAATAATTATCGTCCTGTTTTAAGTAGACTATTCACGGAAAAAATTTCATGTTTCCACATATTACAGTCAGATATTTTCCAACAATGGAAAGTACAGGTTGGATTATCAGTAATACTATGAAAAGGATAGACTGCTACTCACCGTAAAGACAACATGTTGAGTCGCAGACAGGCACAATGAGAAGATTGTTACACACTGAGTTTCGGCCAAAGCCTTCTTCAGAAAGGAAAGAAAAACATACACACGTTCACACAAGTAGGCACACTTCAGACACACATGACCGCCAGCTCTGGGAATATGGCATATTCCAAAGGCAGCAGCCATGTGTGTGTGATGTGTGCCTGCTTTTTTGTGTGTTTGTGTGTGTTCCTTTCTTTCCTGAAGAAAGGTTTGGTTGAAAGCACACCCTGTAACAGTTTTTCAAGGTGCCTGTCTGCACCTGAAAGTGTTATCTTTATGGTGAGTAACAATCTAGCCTTTCAACAAGAGTCTGATATCTTCGCTTGATGAAGGACTGAATTTCTTTTCATTATTCATCATAATGACTGTGTTGCATCAAACTAAGTAAAGCATTGCACGAAATTTTAAAGGTTTGCAGAGATAACAAAACATTATGAAAAATTTGTGTATAGTTGATTTTAGCTCAACATTACTGTTGTCTGAAATGCAGATTGGATACTGAACTTTTATTTAAAACCCAGAGCAGAATGATATCTCATTTCTTTCTCAAGTTATTAGTTTTTATATCCAGTGGACGACTGCGTGCAGCGCACCCAGTTCTGTCGCCACACATTGGGAAACATGACATAACAATTGTCATATTTCATAAATGGTCCAAGATACCAAAATGAGTTTTTTTTTTCTTTTTTTTTTCTTTTTTTTTTTTTTTTTTTTTTTTTGTAAGTGATAGCAAAGAAAGAGGCATGTTTGCTGTATTATAAATATTAAAAACTTTTTTATTCAGCATGATATGGAAGTACATCATCCACAGCAGTGAGAGGGTCAACACAGAACAGAGAGTGTAAAAATGAATACCCAGAGGCCACTTTTAAACAAATTCTCAGCACCTGGGGAATGACAGAGCATGATGACTTATCGTGTCCACAGCACTCAAAGGCTTAAAGACCCCAGTAAGCCACAATTTTTTTCAGTTGCCATAGATGCTTTGAATTTCAAAGACAGAAAAAAAGAAAATGTTCCTCACAATAATGGGTGGGTATTTTGATCCCCTTGACCGTATTAAAAATAAACTTTCAGACTTTACTGAATAAGCATATAAAAATGCATGTGGGATTTGTAGTCTGCTGAAAGGCATTATTGAAAAATATGGTTTGAGGTTGGAAAATGTGTCATTTTGCACAGACAATGACAATATAAATTTTGGAAAACATCTCTCTTTAACGAAGCTCTTAAATGATTAAAATGACAGCATAATCCTTGCCAATTGCTGTAATCATATTTTATGCAATGCTTGTAAACATGCTTGCAATTCATTAGATTTAATTTTTGAAGTAACTGTCTTAAAATTATATTGTCACTTTTCTTCTTTAGCTAAACAAAGAGAGTAACGGCAATCATTTTTCAATTTAGTAGACTTAGAATGGTCAGAAATAGTGAGACATGTGCCTACCAGGTGTCTTTTTCCTCACACCTGCTATGGGCAGGATTTTATGTTATTTGAATCACATTAAAAGTACATGAGAAGTGTTGAGGATTGTCCTACAATTTTACAGATGCATTTTAGTGATGCTGAATATAGAAAGGACTTGTTGTACACTAAGTTCACCAAGGACTCAATTTAGCTTAGATTTTTCACTTCTTACACCACACATAATGAAACCTGAAATACAATAGCCAAGGAGTAATAACATTCTTTTTCGTTAAATTTCAAAGAATAATAAAATAATGTTATTATGCCAATATTATCACAGCAAACACTTTACAAACACATACAAATAGCAATTTGTCATGTTACCACATCTCCACATCCTCTGAAGCATAGTCAGTTCAAGACTTCAACTAATCTTCCTGGAAACTGAATTTCAAGACTAAATCTGTAGTAACGAAATTTCTTTAAATATGGTCAAAAGTCATTCTTTTGCAAGACAATATTTATTGTTCTTGTCACTTGCAACTGATCCCATCCATTTTCAACTAATTTTGGTGCCAACTGACCATTTTCCCTCACACTGGAAAGAGTCTTTTTAAGAGTTCAAAGTCCATAGAAAATGCAAATCTAAGTAAGAACTTCCAGCATGCTGGAATAATTGCAGGTCAGCAACTTTGTCTATCAGTACGATGAAAAACCAACCAATGTTGCAAATTTCACTTTTTTTATTTACTTGATGACTAGTTTTGGCTGGGACCCAATTTCAAATCATTGTGCCAGATAGTCAAAATGATATTTCCAAAAATTCAAAACCCATGTCAAAAATATATACATAACTGTAGTGCTGTAACTGTTCATTTCCAACTTTGGCTGGTTTTCTGTTATGTCGTGTGATTCTCAGTGTTATGGAAACTTGTGTTCCCACAAAGAAATTTCTTAAGAAAATATAGCAGAAAAAGAATGATAATTTTTTTTTGGAAGTACAACATATGAAGTTTTGAATTTGTTAGATGCTGCACGTTACATTAATACTCACTGAACCATTTCAATATTTCACAGAATATGAAAATTAATTATCTTCTTCCTTTCTGACAATCGAAGAAATTAATGTCAGTGAACTACAGGATGTTTTAAAATATTCTGAATTAGATGTAAATGAATATGAACTGTATAATGAGTTTTGTAGTCTCAGGGAAATTTTAAATGATGAAGTCAATCTTGCTGGTAATACTTGTGAGAAATGGGTATCTGTGTTTTGTAATTCTAAATGCAAAGGAATTAGTGTACAGAATTTGAAAAAATCTGTGTTTTGCTATGAGTATCCCAGCATCTAATGCCCTCACAGAAAGAGTGTTTTCAATTATGAATAATAAGTGGACTGACGTGAGAAATTTGGTTGAACTCATTAAAGCTGAACTGAAAATTGTGACGAATTTCAATTTAACTTATAAAGAAATTTTTAAATATGTGAAATATGATGTTACGTTTCTTTCAGAATGCAAATCAAACTAAGTATTTGTAACCATGTTTGTGCATTGAAGTGTTTTGTGTTTTTTAAGTATGTGAGAACAAAAATTCTACTGGACTCATGAAAGCTAAAAACTGAAAGACATACAATGGGAATCAATAAAAGAAAACACACACACATTCAGACAAGGAGGCATACCTCAGACATACATGACTACTCTCACCAGCCAGATCATGTATGTGCGAGGCGTGTCTGCTTGTGTGAATGTGTGTGTGTGTGTGTGTGTGTGTGTGTGTGTGTGTGTGTGTGTTTTTTTTTTTTTTTTTTTTTCTTTTATGAAGAAGGCCCTTTGGATGAAGAGTAAGTGTGGAACAGTCTTTTTGTTGTGCCTTTCTGCAACTCTGTTTAAGCTTAACAGCGAGCAAAAAACTATCCTTTTCATAATATTTTAAAAAACTTAAATACGATACAAAATGCCGATAGTGTAGTGTTACATCCTATATTGTGTTTTCAATTAGAAAACCTGGTAACACTAGCCACTGGGTGTTCAACTCTGCTCTTGGCCACAGTTTGGCAATGGCCATTCATCCTGCTGGACACCTGGTTGATGGTCACAGTCACATGAAATGCTATGCAGAAACTGTAGCAGAGCTGGGATATGAAAGACTGCTGTCACCAGCAGCTTTGTCCCTGGTGGGATAGGATAAACCTGTGACAGGACTTGAATAATATGTGCTGGGTGGGAGAATTGGGCACGTCTTGCACTTGGGTCTTGCATAGAATATGAGCCCTGGGGCCGGCTGTTGTGGCCGAGCGGTTCTAGGCACTTCAGTTTGGAACCGCGCGACCGTTACAGTCGCAGGTTCGAATCCTGCCTCAGGCATGGATGTGTGTGATGTCCTTAGGTTAGTTAGGTTTAAGTAGTTCTAAGTGCTAGGGGACTGATGACCTCAGATGTTAAGTCCCATAGTGCTCAGAGCCATTCTTTTGAGCCCTGGGGCAATGGGTTGGTAGTGGGAGCAACATAGCAATGTACCAGAATGTTGTGCATTTGGGTAGGTACTAGAATACCATTTCAGGAGGGATGGGAAGGATTCCGAGTAAGATGTTCCTCATTTCAGGACATGTCAATAGATGGTTGAAGCCCTGGTGATGGACACTGTAATGCTTCTCTAGTGAAAAATGATACTCGCTGATGGAGGGGGAGCTCCTTTGCAGCTGGTTCTTACGGTTGATGGGAGGATAACAGGTGTGTAACGTGGAAAATCTGTTTGTGGATTAGATTTTGGGATGCCCATCTGTGAAGGCCTTTTTGAGACCTTCAGCATACTGAGCTACGGGATTCTAATCACTGCAGATACACCATCCACCACTAACCAGATTACATGTGAGCAATTTTTTTATGTGGTAGCGATGACAGTTGTCCAAATGCAGGTACTATTGATGGTTAAGTATGGATGGAGCCATCAGAGATGTGGAGGTCATCACCCAGGAAGAAGGCGCCATGTTTGACTGAGGAGGAGCAGGTGAAGCCAATGGGAGAGAAGGTATTGACCCTGTGGAGGACTGAAGAAGGAGTATCTGGACCCTGGATCCAGATCATGAAGATATCATTAATGAACCTGAACCAGATGGGGTCTGGGGTTTTTGGATGCTAGCAACATTTCTTCTATATGGCCCACAAACAAATTGACATAGGAAAGTACCACGCAGTTGGCCATGACTGTGTTGCGGATTTGTTTATATATCTTCCCCTCAAAGAAGAAGTAGTTGTGCTTGAGAATGTAGTTGATTAAAGTTGATTAGATGTGTAAGGAATGAAGTAGTGGATCTGGAGTTGGAAGAATGTTGGGAGAGGTAGTGTTCAATAACAGCAAGGCCATGAGTATGGGGGTTGTTGGGGTATACAGAGATGGCAGGTAGGGATCAAAGCAGCAATGGGGTGAAGGAAGTGGTTTGTATCCTTAATGTGAGAGGGTAGGGTATGAGTTATTAGTTGGAGGGACGACAAAGGACACAGATAACAGCACGCTGTCTCGTTCCTGGTGAAACCGCTTGTTCTTGGAGGTGATAGGCAACACAATTAGCAGTGGAAGATAGCATAAAGCAGACTTAAAATGTGTATGGGCAGTGAAGTTTTATTAGTGTTGAAATCTTAGCAATGACTCAACAAAATGATAAATTCAGTTCTGTGTGTGTTTGGCCAGAATAGAACTAGAACTAGTCACCTCACAATGGAAAGACAGGTGGAACACTGTGGATATCACTGGGCTGTACATATGTAGGCATACCACCAGAATAATGAGGTCAGGTCACTAAATCCAAGTTGCAGGAACTATTTACTGCACTAAAAGCTTGGTGGACATTGAAAGCAGCTTCTGAATCCAGACACTCAATGGAAAGATATGATAAGATGACTGTAATGATGTTCATTGTTATAGCAGTAGAACAACAATCTGATAGAATACTGTTCTTGCTTTTGAGTGGTAAAGTGAGTGATAATCGCACGGGTGGCAACCTCTTAAACCATCATTAAGTAATGATGTTTTGAAGATAGAAGTGAATGCTGTAAATAGGTCAATATATTTCTTGACTCTCAAAGCATTTGGGATTTTTCTACCAGTTCTATTCCATGACAGAGGAGAGCTGACCCGTACACTTGTTGGTAATTCTTTTTATTCCAACCAAGCGTGTTCAAGATGTACAAGTATAAGAATGGAAAAGGTAGGGAACCTACAGAATGCAGAAGAACACTAAGACAGTAAAGCAGATATTATGATCAAGTTAGAAAGCAAGTACTGTCACATATGCATAAGAATAACTAAGAAAAGTGCTCGGTTATCTATTACCTTGTGTTTTAAATTCATATAAGCGGTAGTTGACTCTCTCTCTCTCTCTCTCTCTCTCTCTCTCTCTCTTACCTTAACATGAACACCTTGAAATAAGGGTCTGCTATTTGAATTCAGTAATTGTTATTTGACAGTGTTTTGCAGTTCACCTCACAATATTTGTGAGATGAAAATTGTTGACCAGGTTAACCGTTACAGAAGTTCTAGCTTGACGCAACCACTGGGATATTCTGAAGTTCAGAAGTGCAGTATAGTCTTTTGTAGAGTTTTGCTAACTTTTAGTCTACAAATGTACAATGGGCCAGACTTTCTAAAGTTTGCCAATCACTTTCCAGTATTGTGGACATTTGTGTCTGTTGAAGTACAGTGGAATAAATGTGTCTCTGCAATTGTTCAAGTCAAATTAAACAGGACTATATTGAACTTCAACCCAGATTGCTGTCACTGAGGCTGGTAAGGTGAATGGCTTACAAAGGGAATGCTGGGAGGGGGTTGAAGGGGAGGGAGGAATGGTTCCCAGTGCCCGACATGCTGTGTTCAAGGAGTCATAGATCACTGGCCAGAAGACCTCCCGCTAACAGGATAGTAGCGTGCTACCACTAGCGCAACTGGAGAGGCTGAATATCTAACTGCCTGTCTTTAACTTCAAAAAGCTATTACAATTAAAGAATCTCACTGATTATAGTAACTGAGAGGGTCCTTGACAATGTGTGACCAACATGTTTAACTCTTTTAGTAATAGCACACAAGGGCATGGGGATAGTGATGGGGTCTTGGCTTAACTTGTCACAAACTTTGAATCATCATCAAAGTGTAATAAAAACATTAACTGAATTTTCAGTTGGTGCTTGAGTGAACATAATAACAACAACAATAATAATAATAATAATAATAATAATAATAATAATAATAATAATAATAATGATACTAAAGGAAAAACACACATGTCGAGGGCATCTTCACAGCCCCTTCTACAGTGGTGTTCTATTGTCCACCCAAATAATCAACATTCTGGTCCATCCTTGTGCCTCTCCCACTCTGAATCCCTTGCCACAGCAACCATATCCCTGAGGAAGACCCCGGTCCAAGACCTGCCAGATTCACCCACCCAGCATGTCCTACTCTAGTTCTGTCATGGGCTTACCTCATCCCATCACAGGCAGGGTCGCTTCTGGAAGCAGCCATTATATATATCAGCTCTGGCGCAATTTCTGCATTTTATGTAGGATTGGCCACCAACCAGCCGTCCACCAGAATGAATGGCTGGGTACAAGTGTAGTTGAACACCCAGTGGTAGGATACACTGCCGCACAACGCGTTCAAGTTCAATGATTGATTCACAACTTGTGCCATCTGGATCATTCCCACAATGCCAGCTTTTATGAACTTTGTACATGGGAGATATCCTTTCAATACAGCCTTCTTTCCTTAAGCGGAGCCGGAATGATGAAAATGACAAAATTAATGTTTTTTTTTCTTTTTTTTTCCTTCATTATAAAATTATTTGGAGTTTTCTGAATAAAACAAAACAAGTTTCACCCTTGTAAGTGAATTCTAAGTGTGTTTTTTATCACTGCAAAGTTGACGCGCCACGTAAACGGTTGCAGAGACTTGGTGTGTCACCTCTGACAGCGCCACTCGCTGGCTGCAAGCAGGGTATCTGTGCAGAATTAGACAGTGTTTTGTTTTCCAACGCTGTATGACTTTATCTTTGTGACAAGTGACTGTTCATATCGGTAAACATAAACGTTATATCATGTGTGCTGACTTGTGGAGTTTGCTTTGTGTAGTTTAGCTGTTCAATTTTGCGTGTTTGACAAATTTTGCTCGTACCTGTTTTATGTATTTGGTTTGTGGATATCAATATGCCCCGTTTCAGCAATCGAGTGTTTAAGAAAAGGCACAATGAGTGGAAGAAGAAATCTTTTGTTGTTTCGAAGGGAGATGCTGCTCAGACTGCTTCACCGACTACTCCAAATGAATGTGATAGAACTTCTTCCAGCAAGAAACTTTGTGACAGCAAAGAAAAATTTGAAAACTATGAAAGTGCCAGTAATGATGTGAATGAAATAATTAACATTTCCTTGCTCTCTAATATTTTGAAACAAAACATATTATGCCAAGTTTGCAAAGAAAGAGGACTGGAATTGAAAATAACTTCACACATTGGTCTGGCATGTAAAATGTTATTGAAGTGTAACAAATATGCTGCAGAAGTTTCGTTTCCTAATTCTAACATTATTCCTCGTAGTGGTAATAGTGGAAATAAGGTGTATGATATAAATGTTAGGCTAGTGTATGGCTTGCATTGCATTTGCAAGGGCAATGCTGCAGGGACAATGTTATGTGGAATTGTCAACTTGCCAAAACCACCAACCAAGTTTAGATTTTATAATGAATTGGTGGGATCTCCTGCTGAAGATATTGCTCAAGCAACAATGACGAAAACAGCTGAAGAAGCTGTGACAGTTAATGGGAATTGTAGAGATTTAACTGTTGCTTTAGATGGATCATGGCAACGTAGAGGTCATAAATCTCTAAATGGAGTTGTGACAGCTACCAGTGGAGACAGTTGCAAAGTAATTGATGTTGCTATTCTCTCAAAACATTGTAGATGTAAGGGCAATACCAAGGACAAAGATAGTGAAAGATGTGAAGTAAATTTTCACGGCAAGAGTGGAGCAATGGAAGTAGAGGGAGTGAAAGGATTTTTTCCAGATCACAGGGGTGGTATAATGTACGATACGCTAACTATCTAGGAGATGGTGATTCTCAGGGATATAAAGCTGTAGAGGAACTCAAACCTTATGGCAATTCACATTAAAAAACAGGAGTCCACTGGACATGTGTGGAAGTGCATGGGGGCTCGCTTGTGCAAACTAAAGCAGACATTAGGATCCCAGAAGCTTAGTGATGGTAAGACCCTTGGAGGAAGAGGAAGATTGACAGATGAAGCAATTGATAGATTGCAGAGGTATTATGCGTGTGCAATTAGGCAAAATGCAAGAAGTATTGAGCATATGAGTAGAGCAGTATGGGCATTATTTTTTCATACTGCATCAACAAATGTGCACCCACAACATGCTCTGTGCCCCACAGGTGATGACTCTTGGTGTAAGTACCAATCAGGAAAGGAATATGCCCATAAAAACAGTTTGCCAAATGCTCTAATTTATGTAATTAAGCCCATATTCAGAGATTTATCACAGCCAAGTTTATTGGAAAAGTGTTTACATGGGAAAACACAAAATCCAAATGAAAGTGTAAATAATTTAATTTGGATTAGGATTCCCAAAAAGAGTGTCTGTACAGATAAAAACATTGCATTTTGGAGTGTATGATGCAGTGGTAACATACAATGAAGGAAACATTATCAAATGTGATGTGCTGAAACGTTTAGGTTTCCAACCAGGACACAACACCATTTCTCCAACAAGCCTAATTGATGAAGAAAGACTAAGAGGTGCATGAAGAAGTGACAAAAGCCAACAACACGCAACAAAAGGGAAGAAAAGACCAGTGCAAAGGAAACTAACACTGGAAAAAAGAGGATGCTGATAATCCACCATATGGGGCAGGAATGTATTAAAAAACTTCGGAAAGCCATTTCCCGTAGCTTTGAAATTTTTATCTTTGAGGAACTTTTTCTCGAAAAGTGCTAACAGTATATCCATAAAATTTTTACACAATATTGTTTATCTATTTTCCTTCATTTTTGTAAAAAATTGTAAAAAAAAATACTGTATAATTCAAGAGTTATAAAAGAAAACATGCAAAATTTTAGAGAAAAAAATAAACATCTGTTTAAAAATATTGTAAAACAAAAACCAATAAATATTTCTCAACATGGCATTACAACTTTGTAGAGAAATATTCACTGAACATGTAGTCCAAATTTCTGAGCAGTATGTTTAATGGTTTTAGAAAAACATATTCTGTCTATTTGCTAAAACTAACATGGAGGAGATGGATCATTTCGGCTCCCCTTCATACTCCTTGCCTCAATCTCTGCCAACCCAATGCACCAACACCCTGTACCCAACAGTCTTCATTGTCCTGCACCCCCTTCCAATCCAACCCTCCGCACAATCATTATTGTGCGCATGACGAGCTCACTGGTTCGAGTCATGTGCTGTATTCCTATTCCATGCACCTGCTGCCTCTCCCTCTCACATTCCTATTCCACACACTTGCTGCTCCCTTCTGAGCCATCCCACCTTCCCCAATCTTCCCTCCCACCTCTTTTCTCCCTCTACTGGCCCCACACAGCAACTCCTAACCCCAGTCCACCTGCCAAACTGCATTCAAAGCATTAAGCTAGGAGAGTTTTCACTCTTTGTGCCAATAACTCAATGCTTCCACTATTCAGCAAGTTGCTTCCTTTACTCACAAATTATTTACACCTTTTCAGATGCAACTGTCATAAGAATCTGTAGATAGTGGTTGGACATGATGAAAGCACGCAAGACGACAAGATGTTGGATGTCTACACCTCATCACAGACATGGAGGTCGGAGACTCTTCTGCTTAGTACAATGCTTGTGCTGTGCAAGTGCTTCAGAAGATACCATTCAGCACACACAGTTGAACACGCGGCTCCACAGCAGACAACCCCTACGTTTTCCCATGCTGACCAAATGACATCATCAATTATGATTGCAGTAGGAATGGGATCATTAAGAGTGGTCTGTCACTTGATCAGATGAATCACATTTCTTGTTACACCAGGTGGATGGCCATGCCTCATGTCCTGATACAGTGTCTGCAATGGAATGACAGCTCAAAACTTGTGCCACACAATGCACAATGTTTGCCAGTGTGTGTGTGTGTGTGTGTGTGTGTGTGTGTGAGAGAGAGAGAGAGAGAGAGAGGAGTGGGGGTTTAGTATATGCTATCGGTGACATTAACTGGACTTTCATGGGAGTTGTGGCAGTAATCGAAGGCAATAATTGCTTCACAACCTGTGCCATCCCTTCCCCAATGCCACAGTTTTTTAACTATGTGGATGCTTATGACAGTAGCATGTAAACAGGTGACCAGCTTAAATTTCCAAGACGCTAATTCCTAGGTGAAAGGCCATAACAAACTGCCCTCTGTGGACTATGTGACTATTGCGTACCATCTACATCCCTTAAGGCTTGATGTCTTATCCAACACCAATGGCATCTTCCAGAAGGATAGCTTTTATTGTCTGAAGGCCAGAGTGTGCAACAGTGGTTTTAGGAAAGTGAACTCACATTGATGTCTTGGCAACCAAATTTGCCTGATATCAACCCTATAGTAAACATGGAGATGCTCCTGGGCACCAGCTACACACCCACAAACTACCAGCCTGTAATTTATAGAATTTGTACGACCTGTGCATAGACATCTGGTGTCACATACATAAAAAATTTTACCAAAGACTTGTGAAAATTCATGCTATACTGGGTTCCAAAGTTCAAGAGATGTGCGATGATGGAAGGCAAGGGTAGGAGGTTGGTGAAGGAGGGGGGAGGCAGAGGCGGAGGGTGAAGAGGAGGAGGGGAAGGGGGGGCGGGGGACAAGGAGGGGGATGGAGGGGGATGGGGGACAGGGGTGGAGGAGGGGGAGAGGGGGTGGAGGGAGGGAGAGGGGGGTGGAGGGAGGGAGAGTGGGGTGGAGGGAGGGAGAGTGGGGTGGAGAGAGAGAGAGAGAGAGAGAGAGAGAGAGAGAGAGAGAGAGAGTACTCTTGTGCTGAGAGCTTACCCAGGACTGTTACTATATTCTCATCAACATCATCATCTTCCTCTTCCTCTTCCTCCTCTTCAACATCTTCCAGCTGCCCTGGTGGAATGGTTCTTGTAAGAGTCATGACAGTTTCACGTTCAACAGGCTCATGCTGATGCAAAACGTCTTCCTGTTCTTCAGCTTCCTATGGACGAAAATTAAAAGTTTCTCTAAGTATAACAAAGTCGATGAAGTAAAATAAAGAGAAAAAGATTATTTCAATTATTAATCAAAGAGTGTATAAAATGAATTATAATATTTACCTGAAATTCTTCTTCATAATCATATGCATCATCATTATCCTCTTCTGCATAATCTGGTTCCACACCACACACATATGGTTGGTGTTCGTCTCCACTAGCATATTCAGCTTCACCATTTGGATGGTGGTACTGGCTGTCTTCTTCCACATGCTGGTAGTGTGGATCACCAGCATGTTCCTGGTACTCAGAACTGTCAGCCGGGTCCTGATACTGACTATGGTCTCCTGGTGTGTTATATTCAGGGTCCTCCTCTCCCTGGTACTCTGGTGCACCAGTATCATTTGTATATAGTGGGTCATGATACTCTGGTTCTTCTGTATCCTAGAGCAAAAATATTTCCCGTTCATATAGTGAGATCTTTCAACTCATATGAACCTAATGTGACATATGAATCGGCAGTTCACTTCAGATTCTATCCAACAAAATATTTCCCCCTCCCCAAAATCTATCTAAGATCAAAGCCTTCAATTAAAATCTCAGAGATAAGCACTATTGTGAAACGCATTGGTACATGGTGCCAAAATGTAATATGGGACTTCACTGAAACAGCTGACATCAATCCTGATTCGCAAAATGCAAATCCATTCATAATATGGAACTAGTTGGAAGAGTGGGTTAGATGCATCTAAAGCCCAAGGACTCAGTTACAGAAATAGGTGTGCCAAGTCAGTAGCAACTAACTTTGAGGTTTCAAACTCAAAAAGGGATTGATGGCTCAATGATAAGAAATTATATTTTCATAGGTAACCTTAAACCTAAAAACAAGCCAGAAACAGATGCATCTAAAGTAAGTGAACTTAAAAATAAAAGGAGATGAATCAATTATATGGGATTTAAACCAACAACAAGCAAATAACAGAGGAGGTAGAGGAAAACCAAGAGCTAACTTAAGAAAGAGCTTGCAAGAGTGGAATGGTGAGAGAAACCATGGAAAATCTAAATCAGAATGTCTGGGTGGGGATTAGAGCCTCCATCCCACCACAAGATACAAGGCCAGACTGTTAAAAATAGTATAACCTCTTCTATAAAAATGAAGAAAGATGGAACAAGAAGAGGAGCAGAAACTGATAGAAAGGACGGTGAATTTTACAACAATTAAAGGAAGAAGCCTGGAGGTAACAATTTTTATGATAGAATAAAATGACTGCACATAACAAAAGAGCGAGAGTTTTGAGGAAGACTGTTTAAAATTAAAACCACAAGAACATTTCTTGTTATAATGACTCAAGAGAACCGTCTCATAAAAATTGTATTTTCATTTGTGTGAAACATAGCAGTGCTTTAATGTCAGTACCTGCAGAACTCTGAGAAACGATAAACAAAGTCCAGCTAACAACCTGCCATATAGTGAATGAAGAAGGTGGTTAGATGTGCCCAAGAATTTGAATGACGTTGCTCAGCTTATGAGCTTGTGATAGGGGAACAGGACATACCTAAGAAGTACATTAATGAAACTATTACACAAATAACACACACCAAACAACAAGTGCACAACAGAAGTGAATGAATTAACAGAGAAAGTTGAAGTTTACAACTGATTTGAACAATGTAAGCAAAAAGATGATTTGTGTGGAGGTTCATATAGATACAGATTTGGATTGAAAATAGAAATGTCACATCATAATGAACTGAAAATCAGAGATAATGGTATCAATCAAGTTGTAGAATTGAAACTGATTTTTAAAAAGTATTGAATTTCAAACTCCAATAATCATTTGAAAAATTTCAGGTGGAATTAAGACACTTTCACCTTCTCAGAGAAATAAATAATACAATACTGATGAAAATTAATAGATTGTGAGGCATGTTTGACGAGTCCATCTGACTTTCTAGTACAGAATTCTTCTCTTGTTAGACAAACTTTGCTCCAAGATGATTGCCTCTGAGTTACTGTATCCTTGCTTAATTAAGCATCATATTATCCTGACAAAAATGATGTGGGTGCTTCCAGATTCTGAAGGCAAGATGTGACATACATGATTCTCATTGTCGATTGATCTTGCAAGGGATCGGTCCAATAAGATATGTCAAAACCTACCCCGAAATTTTTTACACAGGAAGAAGACAATGGAAGAAATGCACTGCAAAAATTTTAGCTGCTAAGAGGCACTGCAAGTATTTTGTAAACTATGTTGAAGTTACACATTTTTGCCATGTGAAGAACAGCCTATAACAGCGGTTTGTACAGCCCTGCCCGCCTAGCGCAAGACTCGGCAAATCATCCACACAGCATCATGTAGCAGAATTATTCAGATTTCACAGACACCAATTTTAAGCACCTAAAGCCTGGTTTACAATGGAGTGAATGGAAGTGAACACATGCAAATGACCATTTGCAGAAAATTCACTACCATTCACTTGTATATGGGTAGGATCATTTATACTAAGGGAATGGAAGAGAACCTGATGTAGTGAACACTGCCTATGAAGGCTGTATTATTAGTTTTTAGTTTTTGGGGCTAATATTTGGCATACAGGATACAACTATATTTTGTTAAGAGCCACAATGTGAAATTTTGCTATTCAGTGACGATTACTTTGCAGGGCGAGTGCACTATTCTTGACAGAATATGCCAAATGGTGCAGGGAAGAAGAATTTCAGTTTCTCAATTTGTACGGAAGTGTGACATGCATGGAGATTGTGTACTTTACACATAATTGCATTTCCTCCTCTCCTTAGCACTGGTCAACAATTTTCCAAGTATGTCGACTGCCCTTTTCCCCGGGCTTCTCGTTACCATTGAGAGGAAATTTACAAACAGAATGTAGAGCAAAGAGGTGACACAGCTAGCATTTCCACTATCCTTGTAAGGTCTAACGATCATTCCCCCTCCCAAAACAAAGATGGTCTAGTGGCAAAGCGCTGCTTCATAATCCAGAGAGCGGAGGATCAAATCCTGTTCAGACCACAACTTTTTCACTATGATTTTTAACCGAGCATTCTTACGTGGTTCGGATTCCATGTTAAACTTCTTGAGTCACCATTCTCCAATTAGAGCTGGCGAAGGTTAGGTACACGTAAGCAGCTGCAGTGCCATCCAGTTGAAAGAACTGCAAGAGGCCTACCAGGTGCACCAGACAGAATTCTCTTTTGCTCATGCTTGTTAGCTTGTTTGCTCCAGTGAAAATCTGGCTTAAACTATACAAACATTTTTTTTGAATAACTTCATATCACAGTTCAATTCTTGCACATGTAATTCTAATAACAGTGGCTAGCAGGGAAAATAAAATCATGGCAGTGTTTGATGTAACAGATGACTTCCATCAATGAGGACTTGTAATTTGTTGAAATGAAATGTGTCTTGCAGTACTAAATTTTATAACAGTTCCTGTAGGCCATTCCTTATAATAATGAGCACTGTAAATTTGACTATCAGTGAAACAGTTCTTTGTTTATTCCCTGTAGTCGTCACAAAAATGCAAAGTTCTACTGAATGACAAAAACAAACATTTTTCTTGCACCAGGCACTCCGGAGAAAGGAAAAATTGATGCAGTCAGGCATTTTGCAGTAATCAGTAGTTTCATTTAGACGGAACTGGGATGGAGTCAGAAATGGTCCTGGCCATTGTTCTGCATACTGCACTGCAAAGCAGGCATACTTCATCAAATTCTTCGTAAAGCGTGGCAAAGAAAACTGGTAATGCACAAATCCCTGGAGCTTAAGAATACTGTTCTGCTGATAAACCTGAAATGAGAGAGATGTAGCAGAAATTATGTTGTCTGATAATTTCCTGAAAAATGCTTTCCACTGTCAAAAAAATTCTTTATCGAAAGGTTGAATCACACTAGTAGTTCGAAGTGGAATCCACATTACATCTATGGATTTTTTGTCGTCTTCCACAAAAACAGAGGCATCATTATGTGCAGACCATGTATCCAACAAAAGCAATGAATTAGTTTCTCAGCTGGAAGGAATACGTTTCGATCAAAACGCTGAAAATTATTCTTTCCCATTTTTCCAGATTTTGATACATCGAGTACATGATTTTTGCAACTAAACAGTCTATTTTTTATTTTTGGTCCTAATTTGCACTGCAGTTCTTGAAGACAGATATACAGCTGCGGAAACAGTACACCACTGAGACTTATCACTGGCATTATCATATATGAATTCATTCCGTCTTTTTTTTTTTTTTTTTTTTCACACCAAAATGATAAAGTGTGGTGTGCATGCATTTCTTTCATGAAACCTGACTGATCAGCGTTATAAACAGCAGCTGCAGGGATAACACTAAGTTTCGTCTTTACGTCAGCTATGAATTTCTCTATAGCACTGTCTATCACTGGCAGCTGCTCTACATGTTTACATCACATAAACTTTGTAATTTTGTGACTTTCTATTCTGTACAATTTCTTGAACATTTGTAGCCACGTCAGTGAAGTCTGAAAATTAGCAATGTGCATGTCAGATGCAATTCGGAGGGCCCAGTCTCACAGATCCCCATCGGTAATGGTGCATAGCCTCTCACGAGCAGTTCTAATTCTTTCAAAAGGTTTTCATTCAGATGGTTTTGGGTTTCCGTTGGGTGCACATTTCTTACTTCACGTAATTCATTATTCCATTTGTACAGTTCATGCTCCGATTTTATGAAACGAAAACACCTTTCCACACTGCTTAACTTCAAGCATTTTTTCCCTCCTCTGTTTAACCAATATTTCACTACCTTTTCTTTGTTGCTGAAAGCTTCCTCAGAAGGTATTCTTCTTCAGAGCTGTTACTACATCTACATCTACATGATTACTCTGCAATTCACATTTAAGTGCTTGGCAGAGGATTCATCGAACCACAATCATACTATCTCCCTACCATTCAACTCCCGAACAGCGTGCGGGAAAAACGAACACCTAAACCTTTCTGTTCGAGCTCTGATTTCTCTTATTTTATTTTGATGATCATTTCTACCTATGTAGGTTGGGCTCAACAAAATATTTTTGCATTCGGAAGAGGACGTTGGTGACTGAAATTTCGTAAATAGATCTCGCCGCGATGAAAAACGTCTTTGCTTTAATGACTTCCATCCCAACTTGCGTATCATATCTGCCACACTCTCTCCCCTATTACGTGATAATACAAAACGAGCTGCCCTTTTTTGCACCCTTCCGATGTCCTCCGTCAATCCCACCTGGTAAGGATCCCACACCGCGCAGCAATATTCTAACAGAGGACGAACGAGTGTAGTGTAAGCTGTCTCTTTAGTGGACTTGTTGCATCTTCTAAGTGTCCTGCCAATGAAACGCAACCTTTGGCTCGCCTTCCCCACAATATTATCTATGTGGTCTTTCCAACTGAAGTTGTTCATAGTTTTTACACCCAGGTACTTAGTTGAATTGACAGCCTTGAGAATTGTACTATTTATCGAGTAATCGAATTCCAACGGATTTCTTTTGGAACTCATGTGGATCACCTCACACTTTTCGTTATTTAGCCTCAACTGCCACACCATACAGCAATCTTTTCTAAATCGCTTTGCAACTGATACTGGTCTTCGAATGACCTTACTAGATGGTAAATTACAGCATCATCTGTGAACAACCTAAGAGAACTGCTCAGATTGTTAGCCAGGTCATTTATATAGATCAGGTACAGCAGGGGTCCCAGGACGCTTCCCTGGGGAAAACCTGATATCACTTCAGTTTTACTTGATGTTTTGCCGTCTATTACTACAAACTGCGACCTTCCTGACAGGAAATCACGAATCCATTCGCACAACTGAGACAATACGCCATAGGCCTGCAGCTTGATTAGAAGTTGCTTGTGAGGAACAGTGTCAAAAGCTTTCCGGAAATCTAGAAATATGGAATCAACTTGAGATCCCCTCTCGATAGCGGCCATTACTTCGTGCGAATAAAGAGCTAGCTGCGTTGCACAAGAACAATGTTTTCTGAAACCATGCTGATTGCGTATCAATAGATCGTTCCCTTCGAGGTGATTCATAATGTTTGAATACAATACTCGTATATGCTCCAAAACCCTACTGCAAACCGACGTCAATGATACAGGTCTGTAGTTCGATGGATTACTCCTACTACCCTTCTTAAACACGGGTGCGACCTGTGCAATTTTCCAATCTGTAGGTACAGATCTATCGGTGAGCGAGCGGTTGTATATGATTGCTAAGTAGGGAGCTATTGTATCAGCGTAATCTGAAAGGAACCTAATCAGTATACAATCTGGACCTGAAGACTTGCCCGTATCAAGCGATTTGAGCAGTTGATGTCGTCCAAACCACAATTCATGGAATCGTCACAGTTATTTCCTATTTCTTCTAACATATGCACAGTTCCAAACGAAATGTCGATATCACTTGAAAGAATGTCAAGGAAATCAGCTAACAAATGACACACATGTAAATCCACAAGAGAAGCAAGTCAGTTTGGTTAGAAACCACGTTCTTCATATGTTATCATTGCTAAATTGAGAATGTTAACTGGATTCCACATTACTGTGAAACTGGAAGAAAAGAAAAAAGGCAGGCATGCCTTACGAACGCAGAATAAATATTAATTCAGCTTTATCTGTATTGTCAATATTTAACAATACTACAAAATCAACTTATAATTTGTAATAGATGTTACTTGAGTGGCTAATTCGAGATAACAGTGACTGTGTACTGCAGTGTCAAAGAAACTATCAATGAATTGTAACCTGAAACATCCTTTGCAAATTACAATCGGATTGTGCCATGTTTCCTGTTTACAAACGTAGCACTGACCTCAGCTGTGTGTGTGCCTAGTTGTGCATGCACAGTTGCCACAGTGCAATCTGGGGTATACATTTCTACCACCGCCTTGAACGCTACAAATTTGGCTATTTTCAGCTATTTTTTTAAATACTTGCAGTGTCTCTCATCAGCTAAAAATTTGACAGTGCATTTATTTCGTTGTCTTCTTGCTGTGTAAAAAATTTCAGGGTGGGTTTCAACATGTCTTATTGAACCATTCACTTGTTAGTCTATGATACTCGTTTTCCTTATGGTTTCTCCATTCCCTTCTACAGGTTTACTTCCATTGGTATAAACATCCTGCATCATCTCCCTTCTAACACCTAAATACTTTTCCAGTATTTGATTTTCATTAGTGTAGGTTATTAATTATTTAATTTTATATTTTATTTCTAGCCTTTTATTATACTTTCCCTTAATAATATTATTGTGGTGACACAATATTTCACTTGATTCCATGAGTTTTCATTTATGCACTTTTTTGCCATTTCTGCCTATTTATTTCTTTTGAAATTAGTTCTCATCTCTGATGCATCACTTGTCAGCAGTAATTACAATTAGCAGTCTGGATTATTAATTATGGCTGTTAATCTATTGTTACTTTCAAGTTATTTCCTATTCCGCGTGGCTCTACTAACAAATGTCTAAATTGTTCTTTTCTTGTTTAAAATCCCTGCATCATCTATAATTCCAAGCACCTGTTTTGCCTGAAAGTTGAAGTTTTAACTGTGTTCTTAAACACGCGTTGATCTATCAGACCTACAACAATTGTTTCTGTTTTGGCTGCTGGTAATTAAAGGTTTTCCTTCTATCAAAATATTGTTGCTATTAATTATTGCAAACTTATTGACAACATAACGTACCTGAGCAGTATTATCTTCCTCTTCCGCTAGGTCAACAAGACATACATCATCTTCCTCAGAGCGAACCTTTAAATCCAGGAAAAAAAAATCAAGTTCCATTAAAGACACAGGCAGAGCCAGATATTAGTTGCAACAGAATAATTTAGAACTGAACTGAAATCATGACAATGAAAGGAAAATAATCATTACTTTAAACTAAATAAATAAAATTATAAAGTCTCTAAATGATCACAAACAGCATGTAGCTATGGAAATGGTCCATCAGCCACATTGTCCGTAGTGCAGACTATTATTATCCCTTCTAGAGGACCTTTATTTAACTCATTTCATCTCTAGCCATTTCTTCACTTTCACTTCCTTCTTCTCACAATACTTAGAGGCACTTTTATTTAGCACTGATTATGCATTAATTTTCCATTTACAAGGTCTCAATTTTTGTACCTTGGTTAACTTTTGAGACAATATGGAAGGAAGATTATACAGCAAGTTAATAAAATGTACAAAGTACTGTTTCAAATAAAACCAAAATGTAGATGCGAAAGGGAATGATGACCAGGTGCTTGATCCATAATATATAAACAATTGTTCAACCACAAAGAGGCATACCTGCACAACATTTTTCTTCATTACACTGAAACACTATAGATTTATTTATAACCACTGTTAACACCATTTCTCCAATAATTGCTTGTAATGATTCAAGGAATTGTGATTATTTTGTTCACTTGGATTTGTGGTTCCTCCAAATCTGTTCCTGAAAATTATATTTACAGCACTTAACATTGTGCTTCTCAAGCATACATCATTTCTTACATTTTTCTGCTATTTCTTTTTCTTCGTCCTTTGCCATGGTTCTACTGAATATTCCCTGCGTTACATAAACATCTCCCTCCCCCTCAATGGAAACATGAGGAAGAAAAGGTACTATATCAAACAATTCCAATATTGTTTCTTTGTCTGGTTAGATGACAATGATATGTGAACTTCTGAAGACTGTATTCTTAGAGTGTCTGTTCTGTTTGCAGAACTACATGAGATGATTTCCAATGTCGACATTTTGTTGGTGCTTACAAAAAATTTGGAGCAATAGAAAATATGTTGGAATAGTCCAACAAGGAAACACTAACAGTAAATAATTTGAACAGGCACATGCTGCAGTGAGGAGTCTGCAGTGTGAAGTTCAGTTGGGCAGTGATATAATACAGAAATAAATTTGTAAGAAAATTACTCCAGATAGAATGGACACAGCTTTGACCGAAGGAGGGCTCTGTCTACAGCACAATTTAATGACATCATACCCATACTTAAACAAATACATATGTATCTGGTTGCAGAGATTAAATTTTCATTTGGCAGAAAAACAAACAACATTTCACCCTTATTAGTTGTTCTTTCAATCAGCTGATATTTACGACATTCTGGGTGCATCAATTTTCTGTCTTTTTTTCAGTATTTTGGTGGATTTTGTATGAATGTCTTCCAGCATATCCACTTAGCTACAATGTACAATAAGTAAAAAGCGCTCTCTCTCTCTCTCTCTCTCTCTCTCTCTCTCTCTCGCTTGCCTTAGTTAAGAATTTTGAATTTGTCGTCTTGTTTTTCCTGATTAAAGATCCAGTTTTATATCAAAGATTTAGTATAGTTCGTACATTCACTTCGATCTTTATACAGACTGTTATCATTTTGCTACATTCTAGACAAGATATGATCTAATATAAAGATTAGACACAAAGGAGGCATTGTATCAAGCAGTGGCCATGTTTTATTATCTAGTAATCTGCCACACAGCTCAGCATAAGAAGCTCTAAATGTCTATGGCCAGACGACTGGGTGGCAAAGCGGTAATTTTATTTATAGGCCACTGAGTAGAGTTATGACTAAAGTTCAGAAAATGGCTTTAGGTAACTTAATAATATGACGTTCACAGTAAGGAGCATGCATTCTCAGGACACACGAATGCTGTGTGTTCCATATGTAATAGGCATTCGAATGATGTCTCACGGCAAAGATGGGAGCTGCAAACAATCAAGCTGCCCAGTCCACCCTGAATCAGTCTATGTATTAGTAAAATCTGTATTAATATCCCTACAATAGTTCCTGAGACTATCTTCCACATACAGCCAAAAAAATACGGCAGGGGACTTCAAATTACATAACATATAGAAGAAGAACGTGTGTCGATATACAGGGTCAACAATAATAAAATAAGACAAACTGAAAGGACAGCTTCCTGACTGGAAATGTAAGAAAAAAGGTCTTATGAACATGTGTCTGGAAGTGCATCGTTTGCCACAGTAGATGGCTCTGATAAATGAGAGTTCCTCTGACCACATGCTCTGCATTCCTCATGCGTTGCAGGCAGCATGACTGACGCAGCGTACTGTGAGCAGCATAATGGTCCAATATTCAAATCAGGAACAAGCCAACATGGTGTTTGTGTACAGCCAAGCAGATGGAAACAGTTGCGAGGCAGGATGGCTATATTGTGACAAGTACCCTCAGAGACACCATCTACGTCAAACAATTTTTCAAGCCCTTTTTGTGTGTCTGTGTGATCACAGGTATTTTCAGACAGACGAGCATGAAGGGAGGTGGTGGACTGTGCGTACACCAAATTTGGAAGTCTAGATTCCCCAAGGTATTGAGATGAACCCTAGGACAAGCTCCGGCAAGTGACACGCCAACATGGTGTATGCCACAGTATGATTATGTGTATTCTGCATGACAACCACTACTATCCCTATCAGCTGCAATAAGTGCAGAATTATCAACATCGGATTTCCTTCTACAGGAATGATTTTGTCGATGATTTTGCACCAGACTATCACAATTATGGCATTTCTGTCATCAGTCCTCTTTACTGACGAAGCAATATTTACCAGAACTGACACCATCAATCTGCATAATCATCACCTATAGGTTACAGACAACCCTCAGGGTTGAGGTATCTTCTCAGCATCGGTACGGCACCAATGTGTGGGCACAGATTCTTGGCGACCACATACTTGGGCCGGTTATTATTCCACGCCGCCTCACTCAAGGAACATACCTGGATGCAGCTCTGTACTGTGTTCCGGGATGATTTGTTGTCATTGCGTGCGCAAGTCTACAATTAGACACTACTTCACATCCATACTGGACAAAACTGACTTCATCCCTGAAGATGACCAGTGAGTCCAAAAATTACGAGTACCAGAATGGAAGATGACAGTATTTCACACAACCAAGATGGATTGTCGACCTGACTGGAAAACCAGTGCCACTGCACAGAACACTGAAGATGGAATCCACATCCTCAATCTCACAGCCCAAACTTACAGGCAGAAGAGAACAAAAGACATCAATGTATATATGTAAAGATGAGAAGACATGGGCATAAGTCTAGATTACAATGTGCACCAGATGATGCTGGTAGTAGCAACTGTCCTCCATTTTCGTTTCACCTCTGAATGGCTTAATTTGGCTTATGCATTTGACTAGCCAAGGATATTTTCAATTTCCTGCCTGACATCTAACAGCAATCTGTTACAGACTTGTGCACCATAATATGAAACCCCATTGTGAAGCCTTGACAGAAATTATTGGTCTAGTTGGAACTTATTTCTACAATATATTTGGGATAAATGTCAGCACTGATCTTAAAAATTGAAATGCTTTATTTTAGAGATCGATTTCGGTCACTGTGTGACCATCTTCAGTGCTTAAAATACATAAGAACCATCACACCTGAGGATCTTAACACAATTGTGGCCCTATTTATAATTAGCATCAAACAAATACAGAAACAGAAAAACACACACAGAAATACAGATTCTCATACATACCAAATTATTTGAACCTTGTGGGCCCGTATAACAGCACAACATTTTCTATGAGATGTAACATGTACTGTGATGATTACTTCCAACAGATATCTTTACTTTTACTGCAAACAATACTTTTAAAAAATTTACAGACAAGTCTCTCTTGTAACCTTAGTAGTTGCCGATCCAATGTACAGTATGCTTATAGCATACACAGCCAACTAGCTAAGCTTAGTATTGCAAAAACAAGCATGATAGTGCCCCTATATTCCAAAGTGTAAAACACACAGAAATCAAATAATAATAATAAAAAAAGATCAATAAAAAACCAAAGCTTACATAAAAATAACATGATGTTTTCTTACTGTCAGAAGTCATTGAAAAACTTTAAAAAATGCAGTAAAGGCATAACGAAAACACAATAAAATTACATCATCTGATATAAAGTACAAGATAAAATTTTATAGGAGTATACGTAACGTAAAAACACATAGTGATTTCTTAAAAACAAGTACAGAAAAGTTTAACATCAAAAACAGCCCTTCTACATTTCCAAAAAACGTCGATTAAATGTCAAAACGTTAATCCTTTGCAATGGGACATTATGCTCTCTCTTGTCATACTCGATGACTTGACCAACTTAATGACTGACATTATCAGCATAAATTCTTAACAGGCATTTACAAAATGTAATTAAAAAAACTTAAAAAAAAAAAAATCTCCCCTATGATGTACCAGTCCTGTAACACTGCTCTTTGTCATGTGAGCAACTGATTTCAAATTTCAATAACGAAAAAGTGAGCGATTATGGTAACTTTAATGAATAAACAGACATATGCCACACATAAATAGCAAACAGGGCTCTAAAATAAAACTATCAACGTAGTATATTACTACAGATATGCTGACAATACTGTTCTCTTAATCAAAGGAGAGAGTACTGAAATTGATGAAGGCATTTTTCAATTTTGCTGTGAATATACTGCTTAGATTACCATTTCCAGAAGCTGATTTCAAAATTGATTGTACTACGTGGGTGGTTTGAAAAGTTCTTGGAATCACCACGAGAGGTCACCACTAGCTCAACGAATTTTCCACATGATATTCACTGGACTGTTGCCTGTAATCACATGCCACATCAGTGCTCTTGGAAGAGAGCTGTGGCGGTGACATGGCTCTGTTGTTGTTGTTGTTGTTTTTGTTGTTGTTCCCACGAAGTGATTTGCAAAGATGGAAAAAAATCGTGATTCGAGCAGTGATTAAGTACTTCGTAAAGAAAGGTATGAAAGCATAGGACATTCATGCTGATTTCCAGAATACACTGTGGGACTCTGTTCCTTCATATTCAACTGTTGCCAAGTGGGCAAATGAATTTAAATTTGGTCAGGAGAGCTTAGATGATGATCTGCGCAGTGGCTGGCCAAGATGTTTCACTACTCCAGAAATCATTGCAAAAGTGCACAAAATGGTCATGAAGGATTGCCGATTGAAAGAGCTTCATTGCTCACGCTTGCCAGATGTCATCTGAAAGGGCATATCACATTTTAACTGAAGAATTAGAAATGAAAAAATTATCTGCAAGATAGATGCCGTAACTCTTGACGCTGGATCGAAAATACATGAGAATGGACATATTGGAACAATGTTTGGCCCGTTTTAGGAAAACGAACAACATTTTTTGCGCTGGTTTGTGACCACAGATGAAACTTGGGTGCACTACTATACCCCAGAGACAAAACAACAGTCAAAGCAGTGGAATCATGCTGATTCTCCGCCAACAAAGAAAACAAAGACAATTCCTTTGGCGAGAAAGATAATGGAATCACTGTTCTGGGATGCAAAGTGGATTCTGTTTGTAGATTATCTCCCCACTGGCCAAACAATTACTGGAGAATACTATGCTAACCTCCTGGACAAATTGCAACAAAAGATACACGAAAAAAGGCCAGGTTTAGCAAGGAAGAAAGTCATCTTCCATCAAGCCAATGCGCACCTGCACACGTGTGCGATTGGCATGGCAAAATTACAAGAACTAAGGTATGAATTATTGCCACACCTGCCTTATTCACCTGATATGGCTCCGTCAGACTTCCATCTCTTCCCAAAACTGAAAATTTTTCTTGGTGGATGAAGATTCACTTCAAATGAAGAACTGATAACCAAAGTTGACAACTATTTTGCAGGCCTCGAGGAAACTCATTTTTGAGCTAGGGTCAAGGTACTGGAACATCGCTGGACCAAGTGCATTAATCTACAAGCAGACTACATTGAAATTTAAAAAGTTTCAGTGATGTAAGTACTTTTTTTCTATACAATTCCGATAACTTTTCAAACCACCCCCACATATTGTACATAGCAAGAGTGAATAACTACACTGATGCTTTTTTGAGAAACATTTATAGTAAAAAGATAAAAGACCAACGCTCAGGAGTGTGTGCCAGTTACAGATAGTATTGGATGAAAAAATTAGTTACTTTACTTTACTATGGGATGTTTAGTACTACAATAGCTATGATTTTCCAAAAATTAGGCGTGGCCATCTAATTTTTAACTGGCGGCAGGTTCCATAAATTGTTAATTAATAGTATGTATAAATTTAATGTTTTTCAAGAGTCAGGGTTTTACAGGCCAAAGTGTGCTTATTGTAATGCTATTTATGTGGGGCAGACAGGGAGAAAACTCGGCGTGAGATATTGTGAGCATGTTGCGCTGGATTAATTTATATTGCTGACAGATCCAACTAGAGTGCAATGTGCACTCCGTGTGCATACCGGGGGGAGTCATTCCAGATGTGGAAAGGGTCCTTCCGGATGCCATGAAGGGTACAGGGTGCACCCATCTGCAGGTGGTCGCTCATGTCGGCACCAATGATGTGTGTCGCTATGGATCGGAGGAAATCCCCTCTGGCTTCCGGCGGCTATCTGATTTGGTGAAGACTGCCAGTCTCACTAGCGGGATGAAAGCAGAGCTCACCATCTGCAGCATCGTCGACAGGACTGACTGCGGACCTTTGGTACAGAGCCGAGTGGAGGGTCTGAATCAGAGGCTGAGACGGTTCTGCGACCGTGTGGGCTGCAGATTCCTCGACTTGCGCCATAGGGTGGTGGGATTTCGGGTTCCGCTGGATAGGTCAGGAGTCCACTACACGCAACAAGCGGCTACACGGGTATCAGGGGTTGTGTGGCGTGGGCTGGGCGGTTTTTTAGGTTAGATGGCCTTGGGCAAGTACAGAAAGGGCAACAGCCTCAACGGGTGCGGGGCAAAGTCAGGACATGCGGGGACCAAGCAGCAATCGGTATTGTAATTGTCAACTGTCGAAGCTGCGTTGGTAAAGTACCGGAACTTCAAGCGCTGATAGAAAGCACCGAAGCTGAAATCGTTATAGGTACAGAAAGCTGGTTGAAGCCAGAGATAAATTCTGCCAAAATTTTTACAAAGGTACAGACGGTGTTTAGAAAGGATAGATTGCATGCAACCGGTGGTGGGGTGTTCGTCACTGTTAGCAGTAGTTTATCCTGTAGTGAAGTAGAAGTGGATAGTTCCTGTGAATTATTATGGGTGGAGGTTACACTCAACAACCGAGCTAGGTTCATAATTGGTTCCTTTTACCGACCTCCCGACTCAGCAGCATTAGTGGCAGAACAACTGAGAGAAAATTTGGAATACATTTCACATAAATTTTCTCAGCATGTTATAGTCTTAGGTGGAGATTTCAATTTACCAGATATAGACTGGGACACTCAAATGTTTAGGACGGGTGGTAGGGACAGAGCATCGAGTGACATTCTATTGAGTGCACTATCCGAAAATTACCTCGAGCAATTAAACAGAGAACCGACTCGTGGAGATAACATCTTGGACCTACTGATAACAAACAGACCCGAACTTTTCGACTCTGTATGTGCAGAACAGGGAATCAGTGATCATAAGGCCGTTTCAGCATCCCTGAATATGGAAGTTAATAGGAATACAAAAAAAAGGGAGGAAGGTTTATCTGTTTAGCAAGAGTAATAGAAGGCAGATTTCAGACTACCTAACAGATCAAAACGAAAATTTCTGTTCCGACACTGACAATGTTGAGTGTTTATGGAAAAAGTTCAAGGCAATCGTAAAATGCGTTTGAGACACGTACGTGCCGAGTAAAACTGTGAGGGACGGGAAAAACCCACCGTGGTACAACAACAAAGTTAGGAAACTACTGCGAAAGCAAAGAGAGCTTCACTCCAAGTTCAAACGCAGCCAAAACCTCTCAGACAAACAGAAGCTAAACGATGTCAAAGTTAGCGTAAGGAGGGCTATGCGTGAAGCGTTCAGTGAATTCGAAAGTAAAATTCTATGTACTGACTTGACAGAAAATCCTAGGAAGTTCTGGTCTTACGTTAAATCAGTAAGTGGCTCGAAACAGCATATCCAGACACTCCGGGATGATGATGGCATTGAAACAGAGGATGACACGCGTAAAGCTGAAATACTAAACACCTTTTTCCAAAGCTGTTTCACAGAGGAAGACCTCACTGCAGTTCATTCTCTAAATCCTCGCACAAATGAAAAAATGGCTGACATCGAAATAAGTGTCCAAGGAATAGAAAAGCAACTGGAATCACTCAACAGAGGAAAGTCCACTGGACCTGACGGGATACCAATTCGACTCTACACATAGTACGCGAAAGAACTTGCCCCCCTTCTAACAGCCGTGTACCGCAAGTCTCTAGAGGAACAGAGGGTTCCAAATGATTGGAAAAGAGCACAGGTAGTCCCAGTCTTCAAGAAGGGTCGTCGAACAGATGCGCAAAACTATAGACCTATATCTCTGACGTCGATCTGTTGTAGAATTTTAGAACATGTTTTTTGCTCGAGTATCATGTCGTTTTTGGAAACCCAGAATCTACTCTGTAGGAACCAACATGGATTCCGTAAACAGCGATCGTGTGAGACCCAACTCGCTTTATTTGTTCACGAGACCCAGAAAATATTAGATACCGGCTCCCAGGTAGATGCTATTTTTCTTGACTTCCAGAAGGCGTTCGATACAGTTCCGCACTGTCGCCTGATAAACAAAGTAAGAGCCTACGGAATATCAGACCAGCTGTGTGGCTGGATTGAAGAGTTTTTAGCAAACAGAACATAGCATGTTGTTATCAATGGAGAGACGTCTACAGACGTTAAAGTAACCTCTGGCGTGCCACAGGGGAGTGTTATGGGACCATTGCTTTTCACAATATATATAAATGACCTAGTAGATAGTGTCGGAAGTTCCATGCGGCTTTTCGCGGATGATGCTGTAGTATACAGAGAAGTTGCAGCGTTAGAAAATTGTAGCGAAATGCAGGAAGATCTGCAGCGGATAGGCACTTGGTGCAGGGAGTGGCAACTGTCCCTTAACATAGACAAATGTAATGTATTGCGAATACATAGAAAGAAGGATCCTTTATTGTATGATTATATGATAGCGGAACA
Source organism: Schistocerca nitens (assembly GCF_023898315.1). NCBI lineage: Eukaryota > Metazoa > Arthropoda > Insecta > Orthoptera > Acrididae > Schistocerca > Schistocerca nitens. The sequence continues at coordinate 674,886,532 of NC_064617.1, read as the reverse complement.
AACACTGGTAGCAGTTACTTCTGTAAAATATCTGGGAGTATGCGTGCGGAACGATTTGAAGTGGAATGATCATATAAAATTAATTGTTGGTAAGGCGGGTACCAGGTTGAGATTCATTGGGAGAGTGCTTACAAAATGTAGTCCATCAACAAAGGAGGTGGCTTACAAAACACTCGTTCGACCTATACTTGAGTATTGCTCATCAGTGTGGGATCCGTACCAGATCGGGTTGACGGAGGAGATAGAGAAGATCCAAAGAAGAACGGCGCATTTCGTCACAGGGTTATTTGGTAACCGTGATAGCGTTACGGAGATATTTAATAAACTCAAGTGGCAGACTCTGCAAGAGAGGCGCTGTGCATCGCGGTGTAGCTTGTTGTCCAGGTTTCGAGAGGGTGCGTTTCTGGATGAGGTATCGGATATATTGCTTCCTCCTACTTATACCTCCCGAGGAGATCACGAATGTAAAATTAGAGAGATTCGAGCGCGCACGGAGGCTTTCCGGCAGTCGTTCTTTCCGCGAACCGTACGCGACTGGAACAGAAAAGGGAGGTAATAACAGTGGCACGTAAAGTGCCCTCCGCCACACACCGTTGGGTGGCTTGCGGAGTATAAATGTAGATGTAGATGTAGATGCAGCAGATTTAACTGATACCGACCATGATCCTCCGAACTTGACACCACAGCTTTAATTGTTATGTAGGGGAGAAAAGGGCAGATATCCCTATCTCCTTGAGGAGATGGAGATTTTCTGCAATTTGAAATCTCGTAGTTGCATGTTGCTTAATAAGCAGACAGTTATGGACACTGCCCATTTTTGGGAGGACTGTGAGAACAGCCTAGCGCATTGGCAAGAAGGCTGTCACAAGGCCAGCAGTGATACAGAAGATTAGCCAGCATGAAGCTTTTATGCAGAGCAACAAGCTGATTCACAATTTGAGTGTAAACTTGGTGCACATTTAGGCAAGCCTCTTCTTCGGCAATTTTTTGATATGAGGTTTTTAACAGGTTTTCTAACAGCAAATGATGGATATTAGTTTCAGTTTTGAGTGCTATTTGCTATGTATATTTGGCATATGCCAGTTTATTCATTGAAGTTACCACAGTCGCCCACTTTGTTGTTACTGAAATTTAACATCAGTTGCTCATATGAAAAATAGCAGCATTACAGGTGTGGTACACCATCCGGCAGATTAATGTCTTTTTGTTACTTTTTGTAAATGTCTGTTAAGAATTTATGCTGATAATGTCAGTCATCAGGTTGGTCAAGTCTTCGTACACGTAGCATCCCATTGTAAAGGATTAATGTTTTTACATTTAATTGACATTTTTGGAAATGTAGAAGGCCTGTTTTTGATGTTAAACTTTTCTGTATTTGTTTTTAAGAAATTACTATGCGCTTTTACCTTAGGTATATTCCTATAAAATTTTATCTTGTCCTTTACATCACAGGGTGTAACTTTATTGTACACTCCTGGAAATTGAAATAAGAACACCGTGAATTCATTGTCCCAGGAAGGGGAAACTTTATTGACACATTCCTGGGGTCAGATACATCACATGATCACACTGACAGAACCACAGGCACATAGACACAGGCAACAGAGCATGCACAATGTCGGCACTAGTACAGTGTATATCCACCTTTCGCAGCAATGCAGGCTGCTATTCTCCCATGGAGACGATCGTAGAGATGCTGGATGTAGTCCTGTGGAACGGGTTGCCATGCCATTTCCACCTGGCGCCTCAGTTGGACCAGCGTTCGTGCTGGACGTGCAGACCGCGTGAGACGACGCTTCATCCAGTCCCAAACATGCTCAATGGGGGACAGATCCGGAGATCTTGCTGGCCAGGGTAGCTGACTGACACCTTCTAGAGAACGTTGGGTGGCACGGGATACATGCGGACGTGCATTGTCCTGTTGGAACAGCAAGTTCCCTTGCCAGTCTAGGAATGGTAGAACGATGGGTTCGATGACGGTTTGGATGTACCGTGCACTATTCAGTGTCCCCTCGACGATCACCAGTGGTGTACGGCCAGTGTAGGAGATCGCTCCCCACACCATGATGCCGGGTGTTGGCCCTGTGTGCCTCGGTCGTATGCAGTCCTGATTGTGGCGCTCACCTGCACGGCGCCAAACACGCATACGACCATCATTGGCACCAAGGCAGAAGCGACTCTCATCGCTGAAGACGACACGTCTCCATTCGTCCCTCCATTCACGCCTGTCGCGACACCACTGGAGGCGGGCTGCACGATGTTGGGGCGTGAGCGGAAGACGGCCTAACGGTGTGCGGGACCGTAGCCCAGCTTCATGGAGACGGTTGCGAATGGTCCTCGCCGATACCCCAGGATCAACAGTGTCCCTAATTTGCTGGGAAGTGGCGGTGCGGTCCCCTACGGCACTGCGTAGGATCCTACGGTCTTGGCGTGCATCCGTGCGTCGCTGCGGTCCGGTCCCAGGTTGACGGGCACGTGCACCTTCCGCCGACCACTGGCGACAACATTGATGTACTGTGGAGACCTCACGCCCCACGTGTTGAGCAATTCGGCGGTACGTCCACCCGGCCTCCCGCATGCCCACTATACGCCCTCGCTCAAAGTTCGTCAACTGCACATACGGTTCACGTCCACGCTGTCGCGGCATGCTACCAGTGTTAAAGACTGCGATGGAGCTCCGTATGCCACGGCAAACTGGCTGACACTGACGGCGGCGGTGCACAAATGCTGCGCAGCTAGCGCCATTCGACGGCCAACACTGCGGTTCCTGGTGTGTCCGCTGTGCCGTGCGTGTGATCATTGCTTGTACAGCCCTCTCGCAGTGTCCGGAGCAAGTATGGTGGGTCTGACACACCGGTGTCAATGTGTTCTTTTTTCCATTTCCAGGAGTGTATTTTTATTATGCCTGGACTGCATCTTTTAAAGTTTTGCTATGACTTCTGATGGTAAAAACCCATCATGTGATATGTGAAATTAAAAGGTTATTTTTGTGTCTGCTTTGATTTTTCTATTAATGTTTTTTGTTGTATTTTTTGTCTGCCTGTTGTACACTTTTGAATATAGATGGCACTATGATACTTATTTTTACAATACTGAGCTTAGCTAGTTGGCTATATAAGCTACAAGTGCACTGTACACTGGGAGCAACTGCTACTGTTACAAGATAGACTCTTCTGTAAATTTAAAAATTATTGTATGCTGTAAAAGTAAAACTATATGTTGGAAGTAATCATCACAGTACATTTTACACCTCATAGAAAATATTGTGGTGTTGTGATATGGGCCTACAAGGTTTGAATAACTTGGTATGTACAAGAATCTGTATTTTTGTATATATCTTTCTGTTTCTGTATTTTTTGGTGGTGGGTATAAATAGGGCCACAATTGTGTTACGATCATGTCTGATGGTTCTTACATATTTTTATGCACTGAAGATGGTCACACAGTAATTGAAATCGATCTGTACGATAAAGAATTTCAATATTTACTGATGTTGCCATTTATCCAAAATATATTGACAGTAATACAGTCATGGTACACATGGTTGCCATTGGAATTACACTTATTTCTACTTCGTGTCTTGTCCTTGTGAATTGCACAGTTCATGTTAAATTAATGCTTGTTTTGTTGAACACAAATATCATAAGGAAGTAATCGGATCGACATGGAAGTGTAAGAATCCTTAGCTTCCGCAACAGGGTTCTGCAAGATGTTCAGTTATCAACTTGACACAATATTCTACCTGCCTGATATGTTTCGCCCCACAAGATTACACCACCGACAGTACAGCATGAAGTATGCTTGCAGTTATGTCTGGAGGTCAACACATTGAGAGACATTGGTTAGTGCAACACAGACAGAACTGAGCTTCTTGTTTAATTTTTTCAAATCTGTTGCTACCTCAGTTTATCACCAAACAGTGAATCCAGGAGCTTCATACATGGAGTTTTACTGAATGTATGCTCACTCATCTCTGCTACTGGTACCTGCAAGTCACTTTTATTTCTTTGGAACTGCATAACATGAGTCTGTTCAGTTATTTTCCTAGCAGGGTCTGGAATAAAAATGAATGTGTTTGGGTCCTCCATCAGTATAGTCATGTAATCAGGAAACACCACTGTTTTAAGCAAATAATTTATGCAGCTCAAGGACAGGAGGGGACCAAGTGCCAAACCTCACAAGACATCATAATGATTCCCCACTCCGAAATGACTCTAATCCCTTTGGTATCATGTATTAATATGACCACTGTTAAAACATGACTCCATCCATGTAAGTGGAGAGCCTATAACACCACAGTTTTAGTTCCCCTGGAAGAATTTTATGACCAACACAATCCAAGGTACTGGCAAAGTCAGAACAGGGTACTTTTTCTTGTTTTGCTCTACCAGGTCTGAGTCTGGTAGATCAAATATCGCTCTCTCTGTAGAGAAGCCATTATGAAAGCCACGAAGAGCTGTTATTACAAGATTTTTCTCAACAGATGGTCCAATATTATGCTGCAAATTGTTTTTTGCTGAATATTGGAAGGAGGGAGGTGCCTCTATAATCAGAGGTCACTTGCATACATGAGTGGCACAACCACATACTTAAATCTTTCAGGAAAATATACCTGATTACAAATGTTATTGTTTACTGTCTTATATTATCTACGTTTAGTGGAAGTGGACACTGTACAATAATAAAATAGTATATCATTTGCAAGAGTCCCAAACAGTGATTGATAGCATTTTCTGATGCAGCACTTTGCAACAGTAACACAAGCTCACAGATTAAATAGTACTCTTACTGTTAGTAAATTTTTAAATGATAAAACAACTGCAGAGCTACTGACACTTGCAAATGGATTGGTGTTTTCAAAACCTAAGGACCTGAGTGCATCTTATCTTAGGTGATACATATCTTACCAGTAATTCACATTCTTCATGATGCTTTAGTTCTGTCAGTCTGCTGCATTGCAGAAATGAGGAGGAGGAGGAGGAGGAGGAGGCAGTAGCAGTCTAATGTATGCAAATATCCAATAACGAATAAATTTCACAAGTTTAAAGAGACAGGTTTTATAATGTAAATGAGAAACAAAGGTGGTTCAAAAAATAAGGTAAAATTGTTTATTGAGAAAATCTAGGAGATATACAAAGTTACAAGGCACATAGTCACCACTGCTATCTAAGCATATGTTCCTCTGGTAAACCAATCCATTAAAACAGGCATAAAAGAAATTGGAGCTCTGCTTTAGGAACTACTTAATAATAGTCTCCTGAATGTTTTGGCTTTAAAGTGGCAAGCAGCCGGATGCTTCAAACCCGGGCAGTATGGAGAAAGTTCCAATACATTCCATCTCCTCCTGTATTGCACAGTAACCGAGAGCATTCACAGTCTGTCCATGGGTGAAGTAATCAAACAGCAGCACACCCTGCTTGTCTCAAAGGATGGTGGCCATAACTTTCTTTGCAGATATTGTTGTTCTGGATGTGTTATAGGGAGAGGTGAGTGGACCGGTGGCTGTTCCTTCAGCAGTGTCAGCAGGTACACGTGGGCAGGGATTTGCTAGTTATCAGGAACTCCAAAGTATGTTGCATTATGGAGCCCCTTAGGAAGACAGCATTCAGGATTGGAAAGAAAGCAAATGCGCACTCAGTACGTCTGCCATGGGACCTCATCCAAGATGTTAAGGTGGCCTTGCCTGTGGCTATCGAGCACGCAGGGTGCAGTAATCTGCAAGTTGTGGCTCACATTGGCTCCAAAGACACCTGCCCCGTGGGTTCTGAGGTCATCCTCAGTTCAGACAGATGGCAGGAGTAGGTGGTGAAGGCTGCTGGCCTTACATGCAGGTTGCACATAAAGCTCGCAATTAGCAGCATTGTTCCCAGAATTGATCGGGGTCCTTTGGTTTGGAGCCAATTGGAACGTCTCAACCAAGGGCTTGAATCTTGTGACGGTCTTGGCTGCAGATTTCTGGACCTGCGTAGTCACGTGGGGAATTGTAAGACTCCCCTTCATATGACAGGGGTGCACTACACAAAGGAAGCAGCTACATGGGAAGCAGAGAACTTGCGGAGTGCATGTATTTTTTTTGTAAAGGCTAGACTTTAGTTTGAGATAATGTGATGAACATTAGCCAGTCAACACAGAGCAAAGACGCTTCGACTGTACAAATTTTATCAGTAATTTGTCAAGAAATTTCTAACAACATTCTCAAATTTACTGCCCTCCAGGCAAGTTCCTGTGCTCAAATTATTTTTAGGTCTAAGAGATGGCTAAAACCTGAAGAGACAGTTCCAATATACTTGGTAAGTCATGGAATGTATGTCAGAAAGGCAGACTAGATGCCACAGGAGGAGTGTTCACTGCAGTTGACAAAAATATTGCCTTTGCTGATGTTGAAACTGAATGTAACAGTGAAGTTATCCAGTTACATATAACAGGTCTAGGTGAAACCAAATTAACTCTTAGATCTTTTTAATAGCTACCCAATTCCAAAGTGACTTTATCCTTCCACTGTGGTGTCCAGGGATTCATTGGAGTGGATCCATACAGAAAGTCTTCTGAAGTACTTTGGAACATACTTCTAAACAATGTCTTGAGCAGCTAGTTCAGCAGCCCACACACACTGCAAATATCTTAGACACTGTAGTTACAAACTGGCCGGACCTTATTGATGTCATCAATACAGGGAGGGGGATTACTGATCACGATATAATCATAGCGACTTTTGTTACAAAAATTAACAAGTCAGTCAAGAAGGCTATGAGAGCTTTTATGCCAGAAACAGCAGATAAGCAGTTGTTAGCATCTCACTTAGACAATGAATTGGCATCATTTAGTTTCACTATGATAGTCATAGAGGTGCCCCACAGCAAACTTTTCACAAAGGTACAAGCATGTGGAATAGGTTCTCAGATATGTGAATAGTTCAAAGACTTCTTACGTAATAGAACCCAGTATCTTATTCTTGATGGAAGTGTTCAACAGATACAATGGTATTGTCAGGAGAGCCTCGGGGAAGAGTGACAGAACCACTATCATTTTCTATGGACATAAATGATCTGGCGTACAGGGTGGTTAGCAATATACGGTTGTTTGAGATGATGCTATGGTGTATAGGAAGGTGTCGAAGTTCAGTGACTGTAGGAGAAAACAACATGACTTAGACAAAATTTCTAATTGGTGTGTTAAATGGCAGCTAGCTCTGAATATTGAAGAATGTAAGTTAATGCAGACAGGTAGGAAAAACAAACCTGTCATGTTCAGATATGGCATTAATAATGTCTGGGTGTAAAGTTGCAAAGCGATATGAAATGGAACAAGCATGTGAGGATTGTGATAGGGAAGGCAAATGGCTGAGTTCAGTTTATTGAGAGGGGTACCTTCTGGTCACGCACCATATGGTGGATTGTGGAGTATGTATATGAAATCTAGAGACTAATGGTGTGTCCATGGCACTGATGATTTCTTCATCTCAGCTGTCACATGATGTACCCATGTTTTGCTCCCTGTGACATTAAAGTGAAGGAAAAGAACACCCTCCACCTGATACTGCCTTAAGTGTTGAAGTACAACCTCAATGGCTCAGTTTTACTTTCATCTACGAGGTGCCAGGGTACCCAGCGAGAACATCCTGCAGCGTGCATGGTCCCCATTACACTGCCGTTGGACATGTTCAGTTCATCTGCTATCCGTCTCACACAAATACGACGATCATACTGAATGTACCCTTTGACATGGTGCACATTGTCACTTCAGGTGTACAAACTTCGTCGCCCTGTCCTTTGATCGTCCAACACACCCATTCTGCCATTATGAAATTCCTGGAAATGAAACCACACAATTTTCATGACATTACACTTGCTCCATGAACTTCCACTGCTTGGTGATGTATTGCAGTTACGAACATTTTCCTTATGCACTAAAACCATTATTATTCCTCAATCTTCAATTACAGACTATGTGCCTGTCAACATCTCCATCTTAAAACTGTACTTGGCAGTGCCATAGCACAGCAACCTTCAACTACCATTGATCTTTAAAAGCTTTTATTGTCTCTAGACATGTAAGTTAATGTCCATGGAGTATTCGCGTGGCATCGTTTGAAGAACGAGGTTCCATGACGAAGTCAGTACCTTACGACCTAGCCACAAGTGAGTACAGTCACTACCAGAAGCAGCAACAAACAAGACTTCTGCATAAACAGGACCTCAATAGTTTCCAATTACCTGCATCAGAGCAGAGTGCCAATCAGGCCACTCTGCAATCATCGCCAAAAGCAAAAGCATTTTGTGACTGCAATGCCAATAATGCAAGAGTTTTATTAGAGTTATGTAGTGAAGTTTATAGTCGATTGCACACTGAGAGAAGGAACTATTATTCTGTAGCATATCATGTGATACATTAGTCTGAGGAAAGTTAAGTATTTCATCCTGTTCAAGCTATAACAACATGACTGAATATTTTGTGTGTGTGTGTGTGTGTGTGTGTGTGTGTGTGTGTGTTTTGCAGTATTGACTCAGCCTCCTCCAGAAGTAAATCTAATTCACCACCACAGTGGTAATGGAGTTTTTTGTATGGCACAACAATTTATACAACGTAAGAGGTTACTGGATCATCTTTGTACAACTATAAATTATGGTAAAACTGAAATATCCAAGATGAAAATAAAGAATATAAATGAGTCTGCTATTAAAATACAGGCTAGTAGAGATTGAAGAGATATGGAGGACAAACTAGGAAAAAAGAATTAAAACAGAGTACAAAAATAAATTAAAAGAAAGGAATGACATATTGTTGCAACATTTCCTACACACTGCACATACCTGTTCTTCTTGGTGATGCTGCTCATGTGGCTGCTGTTGCTCCTCATGTTGACGAGTGTCTTCATATTCATAACTCTGAGAAGTACCCTGTTTAAATTGATCTACTTCATGTGCTCCACGCACACCCTCTTCAACATGTGAAACGTGGATTTTGTAGCCACAATCTTATTGAAACAGAAAAAGAAAATGTCAAAGCAGCACTGTTTAATTAGCAATAATATTGTACCTTTTGTACCATGGGTACTACTACTACTACTACTACTACTACTACTACGACGGTGACCGCCACCACCACTACTTTGTAAGTATGTCCAAAGCAAGTACAGATGGAAGATGTTTTTATACAAAGTGTTTAAAAATGTGTTCCATATTCTTAATGGAGGTAGTACTGGCTAGAAATAGAAAATCTTATACATTTATGTCCAGAAACAAATACTTCAAAGAAATATAGACCATTCTGTCCTATATTTGCCATCTGGCTTTTGATACTACAGCATGCAGCCAATGTTGTTATCACTAAATCTTAAATGTACCTGAGCCTTCATCCAAAAACTCATGAAGCTGAGTGAATACATCTTGCTGCCCCCAGATTTGATGACGCACATGGGACAAACACTCCCATGAACTGGGCAGGTTGTCGACGGGTAGGAATACACCAACGCCTTTACATCCACCTACCTTTCCATTCTGCAATCCACCTTATTGTACACGATGGAGGGTACCTCGTGTACAATTGTCACTTCCTCCCTTTCCTGTTACAGTAGCGAGTTGCGTGCAGGAAAAATGGATGCCGTTAAGAATCCACATCAGCTTGCATCTACGAAATTTTACCTCCATGGTTTTTTCCCAAAATTTATGTAGGAGGAAGCAATATACTGATTTGCTCTTCTGGGAAAGTACGCTCATGGAACTTTAACATTAAATCACACCTTGATGCACAATGCATTCCTTGTGATGTCTACAATTGGTGTTGGATGAGTACATTCATTACACTATTGCACTTACTAAACAAACCTGTGATTACACAAGCTGCTTAACTTTGGATCTTATCTGTTTCCTCTGTCAGTTCTTTCTAGTATGATTTCCAAACAGAGAGCAATATTCAAGTATCAGTCAAATGAGGGTTTTGAAACCTACCTCCTTCAGGTGGACTGTGCTTCCCCAAAACTTACCAAGGTTAGAGCAAAGTCTACAAAGAAGCCATGGATTAATCGAGGAATAGGGGTATCTTGTAAAACAAAAATAAAACTGTATCTGTCAATCCGAAACATTTCCAATGTTGATGCTATAGCACATTATAAGAAATACTGCAAAATATTAAAGACTGTAATACGGATGTCAAAGCAAATATATTACAAGGAAAAGATAGTCATATCAGATAACAAAATAAAGACAATATGGGATATAGTGAAGGAGGAGACCGGTAGAACCAGACATGAAGAAGAACAAATAACATTAAGAGTAAATGATACATTGGTGACAGATGTGTATAGTGTTGCAGAACTTTTTAACAAACATTTTATAACTGTTACTGAAAAGATGGGGTTGTCAGGTTCGGTAGATGCTGCTATGGATTACCTTAGACCAGACATTTCAAGTAACTTCCATAATAAGAATTTGACCCTCACTACCCCAACAGAAATAATGTCCATCATAAAATCTTTAAAATCAAAAACATCTAGTGGGTATGATGAAGTATCAACAAAGTTAATTAAAGAATGTGATTCTGAGCTAAGTAACATATTAAGCTATCTGTGTAACCAGTCGTTTATCAGTGGAATATTTCCTGAATGGCTGAAATATGCTGAAGTTAAGCCACTGTTTAACAAGGGAGATAAAGAAATAGCATCAAATTTCCGTCCAATTTCACTGTTGCCAGCATTCTCAAAAATTTTCGAAAAAGTAATGTACAGTCGTCTTTATAACCATCTTATCTCAAATAACATACTGTCAAAGTCACAGTTTGGATTTCTAAAAGGTTCTGATATTGAGAGGGCTATCTACACTTACAGTGAAAATGTGCTTAATTCATTAGACAAAAAATTGCAGGCAACTGGTATATTTTGTGATCTGTCAAAGGCATTTGACTGTGTAAATCACAATATCCTTTTAAGTAAACTAGAATATTATAGTGTAATGGGAAATGCTGCAAAATGGTTCAAATCTTATATCTCTGGCAGGAAACAAAGGGTGTTATTAGGAAAGAGACATGTATCAAGCTATCAGGCATCATCCAACTGGGAACTAATTACATATGGGGTCCCACGAGGTTCCATTTTGGGGCCCCTACTTTTTCTTGTGTATATCAATGACCTTTCATCAGTAACATTACCAGATGCCAAGTTTGTTTTGTTTGCCGATGATACAAACATTGCAATAAATAGCAAATCAAGTGTAGTCTTAGAAAGATCAGCCAATAAAATATTTGTGGACATTAATCACTGGTTCCTAGCCAATTCTTTGTCACTAAACTTTGAAAAAACACACTACATTAAGTTCAGAACTTGTAAGGGGTGTCCCAAGAGTATATGTCTAACATACGATGACAAGAAGATAGAAGAAGTGGACAGTGCTAAATTCTTGGGATTACAGTTTGATAATAAATTCAACTGGGAGGAGCACACCACAGAACTGCTGAAGCGTCTTAACAAATCTCTGTTTGCAACGCGAATTTTATGAGACATAGGGGATATAAAAATGAAAAAGCTGGCATACTATGCTTACTTTCATTCCATAATGTCATATGGGATTATTTTTTGGGGTAATTCATCAAGCCAAGCTAAAGTTTTCCGGGCACAAAAACGTGCAGTAAGAATTATATGTGGTGTGAACTCAAGAACATCCTACAGAAGCCTGTTTAGGGAACTAGGGATACTAATTACTGCTTCCCAATATATTTATTCCTTAATGAAATTTGTCATTAAAAATATATCACTTTTTCAAACCAACAGCTCAATTCATGGAATCAATACTAGGAATAAGAATAATCTTCACAAGGATTTAAAGTCACTTAGTCTAGTACAAAAAGGTGTGCATTATTCAGGAACACACATTTTCAATAACTTGCCAGCAGCCATAATAAGCTTAACAACCAATGAAATTCAGTTTAAGAGAAGCCTAAAGGATTTATTGGTGACCAACTCCTTCTACTCCATCGATGAATTTCTTAGTAAAACCAACTGATTTGTATATAAGTACAACATAACTTCTGCACAATTTCAGTGCAGTAATGTGTTCATTGAAAATTTGTGTGTGTGTGTGTGTGTGTGTGTGTGTGTGTAAGTATAATCTAACTTCTGCACCATTTCAGTGCAGTAATGTGTTCATTGTAAATAAGTATTACAGTAGTTGTATTACATGTTTATTACCTTATAAATAAATAAAAAACTTTTTTATTTTAAATTCAGTGCATTAGTATTTGTAAAATGACTCTTAGTGTTCATTAAAAAATGACGATCATTCCACTTGGGATGTGTGGAATGGTACATTAGCTTATTTGTTTTAGTTGTAAATATTTGTCATGTATTGTTGTTTTTCTGACATGTTCCACATCCTGGAGGACCTCCTCACTACGGATCAATTGGAATGAAAGTAAATCTAATCTAATCTAATCTTATAATGAATCTCAGTTTCACAGCTGCCTGTCCTGCAATTCATTTTATGTGATCATTCCACCTTAAATCTGTATGCATACTCCCAGGCACTGCCTCTGGTACTTGTTCAGAAATCATGCAATCAGCTATTACTTGGTTTCACTGCCTATTCAAGGCAGTAAGTTACTTTTTTATGTTGAGAGTCAACTGCCAATCACTGTGTTGAATGTCAATCCTCTGCACAGCTTCCTTTATTTCACTAAAATTTTATACCATTTCTATTTCTCTGCACACAACAATATCACCCACGAACAGCTTCAATCGATACCTCTACAAACTATCAAATCACCACCCAAATCAGAAAAGAGGCATGATTAATACTTTCATAAAGCAAGGAAGATGAGTATGTGAGCTGCAGCACCTCAGACATGACATACAACATACACTTGGAAAGTGTTCTGAGGAGCAAAGGGTATTCCACAAGTTACATTAGAAGTATAACAGAGCCAAACACTCAGTAAAGTGACAAATCAGAAAAAGACATGTCAGGTACAGCCTTTCTGCCATACATTCCCAGAGTGATGGACAGAATTGGCCGTATATTGCTCAAACACAGCATAAAGACTATTTATATATCAACAAAGAAGATCAAAGAGTGTCTCAGACAGGCAAAGGAGAAAAGGGACCCACTTGCAATGTCGGGAATATACTGCATAGCATGCACATGTGGAAAAGTTCATGTTGGAATGACTGGACAATCAATCACACCAGGATCATAGAAAATAAGTGACACTGCAGGTTGGAGCAGGTAGAGAAATCAGCTGTGGCAGAGCACACATTGTGCTAGACTGACCACATAATAAAATTCGCCAACATGGAAGTTCTGGCTGTAGAGAAGAGCTATCACACCCATTTGTTCAGAGTCATTATAGAAATACACAAACACAAGAACAGCTTCAACAAGAAAGAAGAAAGCCCTCGGACATGGCACACATGTACATATAGTCTGCAGCAGCAAGCTCGTCTCCAGTCCACCACCAGCAATGGGGGTTGAAACTTGGACAATGTCAACCACTCATGCTGGCGAAATGTCAGAAAAATCTTCAAACAAATGTCGGCCAAAGAACCGAAGACAGAAGCCAACAAGCAGTTTGTTTTGAAAGAAAGTCAAACACTCCTTGAATTAAGGAATTCATCACACATTCTCTCACATAGCCTAATTAATCTTGTGTAAAAGGAAATTAACTTTGTAAATAAAATTTCTCAAAGTACCATTTTCCATGATGTGTTAACAATGTTAACAGTAGTGACATTGCACTCATTGAAAGCAGTTTGTTGTTACGAATTACTGCATGGTATTTGTCTACTGATGGCCTTGGGAGAGCCAGTCATGACAAAACTCTACCATCTGGTGAGCAAGATGTATGAGACAGGCGAAATACCCGCAGACTTCAAGAAGAATATAATAATTCCAATCCCAAAGAAAGCAGGTGTTGACAGATGTGAAAATTACCGTACTATCAGTTTAATAAGTCACAGCTGCAAAATACTAACGCGAATTCTTTACAGACGAATGGAAAAATTGGTAGAAGCGGACCTCGGGGAAGATCAGTTTGGATTCCGTAGAAATGTTGGAACACGTGAGGCAATACTAACCTTACAACTTATCTTAGAAGAAAGATTAAGAAAAGGCAAACATACGTTTCTAGCATTTGTAGACTTAGAGAAAGCTTTTGACAACGTTAACTGGAATACTCTCTTTCAAATTCTGAAGGTGGCAGGGGTAAAATACAGGGAGCGAAAGGCTATTTACAATTTGTACAGAAACCAGATGGCAGTTATAAGAGTTGAGGGGTATGAAAGGGTAGCAGTGGTTGGCAAGGGAGTGAGACAGGGTTGTAGCCTCTCCTCGATGTTATTCAATCTGTATATTGAGCAAGCAGTAAAGGAAACAAAAGAAAAATTCGGAGTAGGTATTAAAATCCATGGAGAAGTAATAAAAACTTTGAGGTTCGCCGATGACATTGTAATTCTCTCAGAGACAGTACAGACTTGGAAGAGCAGTTGAACGGAATGGATACTGTCTTGAAAGGAGGATATAAGATGAACATCAACAAAAGCAAAACGAGGATAATGGAATATAGTCAAATTAAATCGGGTGATGCTGAGGGGATTAGATTAGGAAATGAGACACTTAAAGTAGTAAAGGAGTTTTGCTATTTAGGGAGTAAAATAACTGATGATGGTCGAAGTAGAGAGGATATAAAATGTAGACTGGCAATGGCAAGGAAAAAGTTTCTGAAGAAGAGAAATTTGTTAACATCGAGTATTGATTTAAGTGTCAGGGAGTCATTTCTGAAAGTATTTGTATGGAGTGTAGCCATGTATGGAAGTGAAACATGGACGATAACCAGTTTGGACAAGAAGAGAATAGAAGCTTTCGAAATGTGGTGCTACAGAAGAATGCTGAAGATAAGGTGGGTAGATCACGTAACTAATGAGGAGGTATTGAATAGGATTGGGGAGAAGAGAAGTTTGTGGCACAACTTGACTAGAATAAGGGATCGGTTGGTAGGACATGTTTTGAGGCATCAAGGGATCACAAATTTAGCATTGGAGGGCAGCGTGGAGGGTAAAAATCGTAGAGGGAGACCAAGAGATCAATACACTAAGTAGATTCAGAAGGATGTAGGTTGCAGTAGGTAATGAGAGATGATGAAGCTTGCACAGGATAGAGTAGCATGGAGAGCTGCATCAAACCAGTCTCAGGACTGAGGACCACAACAACAACAACAACATTTGTCCCAAAGCCTTCGACACGTTTTGCTGTCGGCAGACACTCGTGTGTGTGCACTGTGTTTTGTTGTAAATGGCACATTTTCTTCGCAACTGAAGTTTTATTTTGGTGTTATCCACTTGTTTATGATTTATCGCTGCAATACTATTTTACAGTAGTGGCTAAAGTGAAATTCTTTCTTAGACTATTACTTCTGACAAGTCAAAATTACAAAAAATTTATGGAAAACTAATATAATGAAAAATTCCTGTGTTTTTCAGGGTGAGTATACACACTGATCACCACTAACATATTCTCCGCTGGTCCCTACCCTGCTATCCTTCCGCCTCCCTGTCCCTCAACTTTTCTGTACCACCATTACCCACTCCAGCAAATATCACTGCTCACCTCAAACACATTCTTAATGCCTGGAAACAACACTGGCCAGGATTGTGAGAAACTCCTGAGTGAACATGTGCAAGATTCTACATCTGATTAATGATTATGTCTGACAGATGAAGAATATTTAGCAGTCTTTTTGAGTGTGCCTGTCTCTATTTGGTGAGCAACAGTCTATCCTTTTCATATTGTTGTTACTGCATCACAGATTTTCAATTGTTTGAATATGCTGAAAGTGATATGGATAAAGAAATACTTATGCAAAACTGTTAATGCAAAAGTATGGTTTATGCCTTCACCACCTCCAATTCTTCACACACTTCTTTCAGAATCATTCTGTACAACAATCGGTTCTCACTATACAAAATACGAAAACTGTAAGAGCTACTGTGATCCTTTTGCCCTGATGTGAATGATCTCTTATCTGTAAGTCACTGGAACAACTTACTGAATATAGAATACAGCATATATGAAAAGAGTGTGATAGCAGAAGATCAGGATGCTGTTTCCCATGTAGAGTGATAAGACTACAATGCACTGTTTACATCGTTCATACATTACAGAATTGCTAATCTTATTCCGACGCTAGCGAAAGCTCAAAGTGATACATACAAAATGGCTAATAGGAGGCAGCTGTAAGTGCTACACCTGGCAACAGAATGACAGTTTGAGGGTGAAATAGAGAGACGAACAAAGCCAATAACAGTAAACAATTAATATCAACATGAAGTCAGCCTACACCATTCAGTACTGACCACTGCTGACTCATATAAAACAGCCCATATCTGAAATGGTTTTTGTTTCCAAGGATATGTTTGTAGGGCTTTTGCTTGACCAGTACTATCTCCATAAGAATTTGGGACACATTTTTTAAGTGCATTGTATATTGTGTGTTGATATTTTGTAAATCAGAGTTAACATGAAATTGAATCTGATTATTAGGCATAAACAGTATTTAAAAGTAACTCTTAAATGGAACAATTATAATGTTAAGAGAGATATTTGTAAGTAGTTACCTTATAAACCACAAACAACATTCTTGTTGCTTGTGTTTCATGATACAGTATTCATTGGGTTTAGCTGCTTGTCCCAGAAGATTACTTTGTAGAACAGCAGGGAGTAAATGTATTCAAAGTACTGTTGATTTGTTTCTTGAGGTCAGTGCAAGTAAAGAGACTTACATGGTGTAATGTATTATTAACTAACCTGCTACAGTGAAGAGATACGAGACAGAAGAGGCATTGTCTTGTATAAGGAATATGTACATGCCAGTGTGCAGCAGCACTTGCATTAATGGGTTGGAGCTATAGGAACACATTTCCCTCAAAGGCTCAAACTCTCATACTCCTCGGTGAAAATCACATACTGATTTGACCAGCAAAGACACTGAGAAAACTAATGCCAGAGCAGTACAACCGGTCAGATGGAAATTGCGGATGCAAATTCCTGTGCATCACGTGCCATCCCTCCCTGTAGGTGGTATGTGACGGCCTCACCCGACCACCTTGAGAAATGAACAAGGACTACCAACTTATTCTGTTCAACATTTGTTAAATAAACAAGTCCAAATCAGATCAGTATGTGTTGCTATCCTGAAGAATGGAACACTGACAGTTCACAGCAGAAAACTGCCAAACTTGGGACACAGGAGAACAGCAGTAATTAATTTACAATGAGACTATGAACACAAGAAGAGTTGTGGTAATGGCAAGAGAGAAGCTTCATAGCTGTCTGCCAGTTGTTCATTGTGTTCTGGCTACTTAATATCAGTACCCAGCACACAATAGCTGCCATTTGCACATCTTTTCCAGGTATGTACCCAAGGCAGGCTGTCATGAGGAAATTAAAGATAAATTTTGGCTAGAACTGCAGGCTGGCACTAAAACACATCACTGTAACAGGGTGTAATGTGCTCTTCTGTACACTCTCAAGGGTCTGCTGGTGGTGTCAATGATGGGTATAATCACCACGTCGATCATGGATTAGGAGGACAACTAAATGGAAACATTTCAATTTTTTTAAGAAACACATCTCTCACCTTACCACATACACAAGTAGATCCTATAAAAGCCATACTGATAACATTTTACTATGGAGAGCAGGTTTTGCAATAGCCATTATTGCAAAAGCCATACAATCACAATGCAGCAACATGAACTGCTAGATACACACTTGAAAATCAGAGGCTACAAGGGAAAAGAGGGCACGGCACAATGAGACATTCAAAAATTAAATGGTGGCAACTTTGACAGAATGAAACATTTAATTATAGAGTTAAATTTCATCAATAAATTCTCTTATGGCTGATCAGTGTCTTGTACCTCAGTTGCTGCTACAGTGAAGTCTACAATCGGTATTACAATACCTTGCCACATCAAAGTAAACAAACTAACATGGGAAAACCAAGCGCCATGTTCATGTGAAGAAGGTGACACATAAGCAGTTAAAAGGCTAGAAACTGCTTAAAGCAATAAAAATTATAAAAGGTGAAGAAGGAAGTTGCATAAGGCAAAGCACAACACTTGCAGCTATTTACAATCAGTTACAAACAATGAAGTAAGGTTCAGTGGCTAAGTGCCTAAATACAAATTGAGTGGGGTTCCCATATACATGTTAGGAAGATGATTCAGATTTAACATTCCACTGATAACAGGGTTCAATCTTCAGTCGGTCCTTGGATTCCATGCCTTACTTGCTCATATGGTATATTCTCTAGGGCTGTGGTGTTTCAGAGAAACTTCCTGAATGAGTGAAGATGTGACGCAAAGGCAGCAACAGCCAAGTGATATGCCCAGCAGGATTATCACAAAGCTTCCTTTTGGCAGTGGATGTGTGTAGTGGAGATCTGATTTGTCACCTCAACTCTTTAGTCTTATCATGGACACCTTCCCAAGGAATCTACACAGAAAAGTCCCATGGACACCATTGTACGCCGATGACATCATGTTTGCTACTAAAGCAAATACTTGAAAATCATGCATATTAAACCAACTGGTTTCAAACTAGAGAAAGAAGAAAGTTTTCAATAGTTGGTATCCCATATGAAAAGTATGAAAAAAGATTGGGGGTTAAATACTCCATTGATATTAAAGTCATAAGAGATGGAGCAAACACTTTGATTCATAAAATACAGGGGAGGAAACTGGCTGTGCTCTTTCGAAGGAACCATACTGGCATTCATTCAAGTGATTTAATGAAATCATGGCTATGCCGTCTCACTTCACCGTATGCAAAGTGATGGTGGCACAAATGACGATGGACAAGCCAAAGTTAGTGCAGCACATGTGCTGTTACAGGATTTCTCATTGAGAGCAGATTCACTCCAGTTATGTTTGAAATATATATGACAGTTTTCCACTGTGTATGGAACAGAGTGACAGCCAACATTAAAAACTCTTTTGCACTCTCCCTCTATCATGGAAATGCAGACTTAGATACCAGCAGTGACTTTAACGAACTGCAAAGAAACAGTGCCATGAGACATAAGGTCACAAAATGTAGCCAACAAATCAAAATCATTTTTAAAGTTGGAAACAGAACTTATCCCACTGCAATATGAAGTAAATATAATGAAAATAGTTGTGGCATGCTGTTGTGTGCCATAGTCAAAGCTGCCCCTTGTAGTGTAATAAATCACTTTGGTAAAATGATGTGCTGTGTGGCATCTACCGAACTGATGAATGATGATCGCCACAACCAAAATTTTATTTAAGTAATGAGTTAGTATAGTATACTGTTTGAAAGTTTGTTTTCTTTGTGTGCATGTATTCTGGAATGGTTCGACACAGCATATATGCAAGCTGGGACAACAATAGCACTACTACATTGTGTGGTACCTGCTGTTTGGGAGGTTTATCCCATGTTGTCGGGTCCTGCCTTGGAGATATGGTGTACCCTATGGAAGAAGAACTGCCATGACAATCACAATGACACCATAAGAACAGCTGAAGCTGTTTTGGATGTTGTTTTTCTGCTAGGTGTCATCTGAGTGAAAATGAACATCAATTACTATCGCACGAAATTGTAACTGATACAGTTTATTTGTCAGAAAAGATTGTATGACGTGTTCCACTATTGTAACTAATTGGTCAACATACCGATATAAATGAAGAAGGCCTGTACATCATTTCTTGGAAGACTGCGATTTATGACAGACCTCTTCAGCTTCCAGTGCAGAAGAAGCTGCAGGAGGAGGGAGACAGAATCCACGAAGACATACACGGTTATTCTGACTTGGGAGTTTAAACATAAGAGGTCAGAATTATTAATTAATTGTAACTAGAAATTCATAAAACATCACATAACATACAGACTGGGAAGAACACCTCACCCACAAGCTGTGCTAAATTCATTTTTGTGTTTCACTTTCCTTTTTCGTAGTCAGTTTATCATCCAAATTACAGCCACAACATAAATTTGCATTCCAGTAACAGTGCAATCTAACAAGATTAAACAAAAGGGATTTGCTTGTGTGACACATTAGCGCAAGGACAAAACACCGGGCTGTTAACAGAACAATCACGAATTCAAATACATGGCCAAACCTTTTTTTAGCTTATTTGTTATTTTACTCTAAGAAAATTATGTTCTTGCTCTTTCATCAATTTAACAGTTACTTAAGCTAAGTGTTTCATTATTTTATTTGTACAGGAATGAACATAAGAAACTGAGAATTTATAGAAACAAGTATGTCTTGGTTGTAGTTGCTGATTGATATACTAAAATGAAATTAAGATTTGTCTTGGCTGAAAGCTACAGAACTGGAATATGTGAGAAAGAAACATGACAATATAGAAAATTCCCTAGGCATGCAGATAACTATAATTAATGGAATTTAATATGATGCATTTCTGTTACTAAATTACATGCGCTGTGGAACAGCTGAAACTTTCAGAGCAAGTACAATGGCAGACTAATTCTGCCAAAGGAAGAGAAGCAGCATTTCGTTTACTTCCAAAACATAATTAAACATAATAATAAACATAATAATACAACCGCTAGGTGATTCCACAGTTCTCCCCGCCTTTATAATGAGAGAATAATTATTGGCATATGGCTCAATGTCCGTGGTATTGAGGGGGCAGGGGGGGACTGTCACTGGTAGTTGCACTATGCCTTTGTAGGTGGAAATACGCATAATAGCCATAAGTTAGTGCAGATCTCAACAACTAGACAAAATAAATTACCTAAAACCACAGTGTTATTATATTAGATTCTAATAAAAAATCATAAGACTGTAATTTCATGGAGTACAAAAGTGATCATAAATAAATATTTACTCAAGGTTTGTCTCAGGCGCTTCCTTAAATCAGCAATTGTTTCATTTTTCAGTCTTTTTGTGCGCCTGAGGAACTCATTTTCTCGAAGAAGGGACAATTTCTCCAAGATGATCTGTTTATTCACTCTATTTTGCTTTTTTCTCATCAAAGTGACCCTTTTTTGAAGCATTCGTACTTTCTCCTTCTCTGTTTCAAGCTGGAAAGGTATATAATAAATGAAGACATATGGCATGAATATTCACAATGAAGACAAATATTTCTAGCAAACCTTTATATGGAACACCACACACACACACACACACACACACACACACACACACACACACACACACTAGTCTTTTACCAGTGTCTTCATCCATGTATGGCACATACACTGACAGAAAAAAATCACAACACCAAGAAATAATTACAGTACAGTAATGAAATTTCTGGAATACGTTTGTCTAGGTAACATATTTAAGTAATTAACACTGCATGATCACAGGTCAATATAAGCAGCAGATAAGCCATTGAAAATGTGAAATGCTGATACAATAATAACCAGTGTAACAGCCCGAATGTCAAACGCAAGCATGCAAATGTGCATGCATTGTGTTGTACAGGTGGTGAATGTCAGTTTGCAGGACGGAGTTCCATGCCTGTTATGCTTGGTTGGTCAATACAGGAACAGTTAATGTTGATTGTGCATGACACTGGGGTTGTCATCCGATGATGTCCCATACATGCTCGACTGGAGACAGATCTTGTAATTGAGCACACCAAAACAACACTTTAGAGACTGTAGAGCATGTTGGACACAACAGTGGGTTGTTGACAGGCATTATCCTGCTGGAAAACAAAACACACCCTTGAATGCTGTTCCTGAATGGCACCACAACAGGTCAAACCACCGGACTGATGTACAAATTTGCAGTCAGGGTGCATCGGATAACTAATAGAGCACTCCTGCTGTCATACAAAATAGTACTCCAGGCCATGACTCCAGGTGTAGGTTCAGTGGGTCTAGCATGCAGACAGGTTGGTTGCAGACCCTTAACTGGCCTCCTCTTAACACACATCCATCACTGGCACCGATACAGAACCAGCTTTCATCAGAAAACATGACAAACTTCCACCCTGCCCTCGAATGCCCTCTCACTTGACACCACTGAAGTTGTAATTGGCAGTGGTTTGGGGTCAGTGGAATACACACATCAGGACATCTGGCTTGGAGCTGTCTTTGAAATAACCAATTTGTAACAGTTTGTTGCGTCACTGTAGGGCCAACTGTTGCTCTAGCTGCTGTTCAGAGGTGCCACAACCATATGCTGAACATGATGGGTCTTCCCTCTCGGTAGTGCCATGTGGCTGCCTGGAGCCCTGTCCCCTTGCAACTGTGCAGTCTCGTGGTCACCGCTGCCAGCAATGATGTACAGTGGCTACATTCCTGCCAAGACTTTCTGCAGTTTCACAGAAGGAACATACAGCTTCTCTAGCCCTATTACATGACCACACTGAAACTCAGTGAGGTGTTGATAAAGGCGTCTTTGTTTCCTTAAAGGTATTAGTGACTAACATCAATTCACTAAGTCCAATCTCAAAGTCAACAAACACTCATGACTGTTACAGTGTGTATTTAAAACAAACTTGATTTGCAATCCTCTAATGGCTTAAGAGGACCACACCCTGGTTCAGGTCGAAAAAA
Organism: Schistocerca nitens; assembly: GCF_023898315.1. Lineage (NCBI taxonomy): Eukaryota > Metazoa > Arthropoda > Insecta > Orthoptera > Acrididae > Schistocerca > Schistocerca nitens. The sequence goes on along the minus strand of NC_064617.1, from coordinate 674,863,991 downwards.
ATCAATTTTCAGTTTTCATCATATTTCAACAGATTAAGGTTTTATTTAAGTACTTTGAAAAGGATTTTGTTGAAAAAAATTTTTTTGAGCATTTAAAGAGCATTTTCCTACCATGTGTGTTTATGTGCCATGACCACTTTTGTCACCCTCATTTCTGCATATATTTTAGATCTTTATATCCCCTACATTGCAGGTTAGTGATTTCTTTTTTCTACTCCCGAGTGTGTTGACTATCCTTGGAATGAAACAATCGGTATTCTTTTGTTTCTGTTGTTTGTAAACAACACACTTTCAAACAAGCGGTTAGTTTTGTTCAAGTGTGATTGCGAGTAGTTGTTATACTTACGTTTGCAGTGCTTGTTTACGTGTGTTTTGTTGTGTTTATTGAAGATGACGAAACGTAAAGCCATTTTCTAGAAACGACAATTTAGAGGAAACAAGTTTAGAAAGCTTTCTGTACAAGAGGTTATGTCACCTGGCAATGATGTTTCTAATTGTAATTCCTCAACAAGTGCAACATCAAAGAAGCTCTCACCATTTCAAGAGAGTTACAACAAATTTACTGTAAGTGACAAGAGGTACAGTAACATTATTATAAATTTGAGAATATTATCAGATGTAATTTCTAAATTTGTACAATGTAGACAGTGCGGCGAGTCACAGAGAGTGAAAATTTGTGAGAGAGCCAGTCGGAGAAAAGATCTAGCAATTGCTTTGGATTTAATTTGCACTAAATGCTCAGCTGTGATTTCATTTATGAGTTCTTCAAAACCAGTTGCAAGTGGCCCTTATGAAATCAATACTAGATTAGTTTATGCCTTACAATCCATTGGCAAGGGCATGGCTGCAGGGAGAACATTTTGTTCAGTGATAAACTGACATCAACCACCAAATAAATTTGAAAAACCGACTGTAATATTAAAGAATGCAGTATGTGAGGTCGGTGAGAAAAGCATGAAACTGGCTGCTAGGGAAGCAGTGGAAGAAAATGATGGATGTTCGGATATTGCAGTTGCACTTGATGAAAGTTGGCAGAAAAGAGGACATACTCCTCTGAATGGAGTGGTGACTACCACGAGTGTAGACACCGATAAAGTGTTAGATGTGGAGATGATGTCTAAATATTGCAAATGTTGTAAAGTCAATGAACACAATGAACACAACTGTGTGGTTAATTTTAGAGGAACAAGTGGTGGTATGGAAGTTCATGGAGTACTACAAATATTTCATCGCTCCATAGAAACAACTCTATAGAAACAAGAGGCATATGGTACACCAAATATTTGGGCGGTGCTAACAGTAAGGCATACAACAATGTGGTGAACTCCAAGCCATTTGGAGGTGCCATTATTAGCAAAATAGAATGTGTAGGCCATGTTCAAAAATGTTTGGGAACAAGGCTGAGAAAACTAACTGTTGATATGAGAGGAAAAAAATTAGAAGATGGAAAATTGTTGACCGGACAAGGTGGGTTAACTAAAACTGAAATAGAAAACTTGCAGGTATACTATGGGCAGGCAATTATGAGAAATAAAGAAAATCTGGAGGCAATGAAGAGAGATGTTTGGGCCATATTCTTCCATACGTCCTCTACTGATGGTAAGCCATGTCATGGATTGTGTCCATCAGGAGAAAATTCATGGTGCAAATACAATAGGGCTCAGGCAACTGGAGAATCTTATTCTCACCAGCATTCTCTTCCTGCTGCTGTTATTAGAGCAATTAAACCTATTTTCAGAGACCTGGCTCATCCTGACCTTCTAAGGAAATATCTGCATGGGCAGACACAGAACCCAAATGAATGTTTCAACAGCATAATTTGGAACCACCTTCCTAAAACTGTATTTGTAGGCATGCATACAACGAAACTAGTTCATGATGCTGTTATTACATTCAACTGTGGTAATATTGGAAAGTGTTGGGTACTGAAAAAGCTGGGAATTAATCCTGGTGAAAATATGATCACTGGGCTGCAGCACTGCGATAAAATGAGGATAGCCAATGCAGACAGGTCTGCATCTAATATGGCCAAGAAAGCAAGACAAACACCCAAGAAGGTGAAAAAGAAGCTGGAAGACCTGCTAGAGGCTAAAGAAGGGCCATCATATGCAGCAGGACAGTTTTAATTAACTGTAAGCAACAAATTTCAAAAGTTTTTTCCTTAAAGTCAATTTCCCGCAAACTAAAACTTTTCCAGTACATATGCCCCATTATATCAGAAACTATCAATGATAAATGAATGAAATTTTCAGAGACTCTGCATAACATAAAAAGCCACCTCTGGTACTACATTCATTAATATTTCCCCATTAGAAAGTTTACAAAAAATATTTTCTGCAGAAAAAACTTAATATTTTGTGTTAGTAAACTTAGAAAATTATTTCTTAAAAACTATAAAATGGATAAAGCAGATTTTAGTACAGTTGACTCTATTAGCATCATGTAACATACAGTAAAAATATTAAGGTACTGCATCAAATAGTTTTTTCAGAAATGGGTCAAATACTTGCCTAAATTAACATGGGTTAGATAGGCAGGGTGTAGTCCCCTTAACTGGCATCACTCTGATGCAATTGGTGTGAAATCTGAAGAGAGATAATCTTTCAGATGTAGAAACACACCTACCAACTTTTGTTTATGTTGCTCAACTCCTTCCTGGTGCTGCAATTCTTCTTTTGTCAGTGTACATCGTTCACATTTCATCCCCCCCCCCCCTCCTCCCTCTGTCCATCTCCTTCATCCACTCTCTCAACCTCTCCCCTCCTCCCCAATCTCCTCCCCCCCTCTCTGTCCACCTTCCCCCCACCCCCCCCCCAATCCATGTCTTCCTTTCCCCATTCTGTCTGGAAAATTCCTCAGCCACCCTCACACTCTGTCCATCTCCTCCTCCTCCTCCTTCTCTCTCTGCTTAAGTCACGGTTATTTGCATATGTCTCCCTTGAAAAGCATTCCAATACAATCCACGTAACACATTCCTCTTTGTGGCGAGCCCATAGATGTCACGGTTACCAACCATTTACATGTCTACTCACACCCGTACTGGAGCTAGGTGGTTGTTGTCCACACAGTGCTTCTTCCCAGACAATTACATGCATGTGCTGTTTGAGGCTTTCTGGGCGCTCCAACTGCTTGATAGGTTCCCAGGAATTACGCCGGATAATACTGTAGAAACCGCAAAATATTTCAGCGAGACAACTGCCCGCCATCTTCAGGTGCTACTGTCACATCACTGAGAAGCTCACCAATTTATATGTTGGCTTTCTAGAACAGTGCAGGTACCAGCGGGGGCATAACTTCATCGAAGACCAATCGTGGACGGCGTTGAATACCAGAGCCCTCTACTGGAGAAACGGGTCGCGGTCTGTGGAAGCACACCGCAGCGCAGGAAAATGCGGCCAGGTGCGATGGACCTCGTTCGGGCGCACGAGGTGTTGGCGCACGATTAAGCATTTGCGCTAAGGTTTTTCCATCTTCGTTGAATCGGTGCAGTTGCTAATCTGCGGCTGACAATTCCTTAGTGCCGCCAAGGCTGGCTCCTAGGCTTTGCTCAGGCGAAACCCTGTGTCTCTGTTTATTAGGTCATGCTTGTACATATTTCGACCGCCTCTTTGATGATGGAGTCCCAGTATGTGCAAGCATACAAGAGGATCTTGGTTTCTTCGTAGTTCATGCCATATCCCGTGTCAAGGCAGTGTTCAGCAACTGCAGATTTCTCTGGCTGACCCAACCTCGTGTGACGTTAATGTTCGTCGCATCTGTCTTTAACCGTACAACACGTCTGGCCAATATAAGACTTCCCACAGTGGCATGGGATTTTATATACTCCTGGTCTTCTCAAGCCGAGGTTGTCTTTAACAGAGCCCAGCATTGATTGCACTCATGCTGGGGGCCGGAAAACACATTTAATCCGGTATTTCTTGAAAATTCTGCCTATCTTAAAAGTGCATAGGGCTAGAGCCATCTCAGATCAGGACAGCTTATCGGCAGAGCTTAGCCACCTCCGCTCTGTGTTTGCCCAGAACAGGTACTCCGAGAAGCAGATCCAGAATGCATTTCGACCAGCACGCTCCAAAACTCAAGAAGAGCCTGAAGAACCAGAGAACACCACGGGGGTTGGTTTTTCTACCTTATGTCGATGGCGTATCTTCTGGGCTCCAACCTCGACCTGAGGAGACCAGGAATATATAAAATCCCATGCCACTGTGGGAAGTCTTATATTGGCCAGATGTGTCGTACGGTTAAATACAGATGCGACGAACATAAACGTCACACAAGGTTGGGTCAACCAGAGAACTCTGCGGTTGCTGAACACTGCCTTGACACGGGACACGGCATGATCTACGAAGAAACCTAGGTCCTCTTGTATGCTTCCACATACTGGGACTCCATCTTCAAAGAGGCGGTCGAAATACGTACAAGCAGTGACCTAATAAACAGAGACATGGGGTTTCACCTGAGCAAAGCCTGGGAGCCAGCCATGGCGACACAAAGGAATCATCAGCCGCAGATTAGCAACTGCACCAAGTCAATGCAGACGGGAAACCTTAGCGCAAATGCTTAAATCATGCACCAACACCTCGTGCGCCCGAACAGGGTCCGTCGCTCCCAGCTGCATTTTCCCGCACCACGGTGCGCTTCCGCAGACCGCGACCCGTTTCTCCAGCAGAGGGCTCTGGTATTCAATGCCATCCACGATTTGTCTTCGATGACGTTAAGCCCCCGCTGGCACCTGCGCTGTTCTAGAAAGCCAACATATAAATTGGCGAGCTTCTCAGCGATGCAACAATAGCACCCGAAGATGGCGGGCAGTTGTCTCGCTGAAATATTGTGCCGTTTCTACAATATTATCCGGTGTAATTCCCAGGAACCTATCAAGCAATTACATGTATGTTGACAAATGTCAACCTATTTTTGTTGTGTGCCAAAACCACACAATACCAGTTATACAGACACATTTCGTAGTGCACAAGCAGATGTGACTGGCTGAAGTTGCATATCCGGCATGAGCCAATAAGATTCATAAAAATATTGATCATCTTTTCTCACAATGGATGAAAGTGCAACAAAATATGAACATTACCTTGCTCAATGACACGTTCTGATATATGACTTTTGCATTTGGGTGGTCCACAAAGAGTCAAATACAAATCAGAACAAACTAAAGACCTTATCCCTAAGTGCTCTATATCCAATATCTATTGGGCACCTAATTGATGCAAAACACACACATCACAACATTACAAGAAAGAAATGTACGTATGAATATGTCTCTTAGACAAATATTTCTTATTTACTATGGCTACAGCAAATATCAAATTCCCAAAAAATTACTTAAATGTTTTAACTGGAATGCAACTAACTTATATACAGAGATTGAAAAATAAGGAAATCATTTAATTGTAAGACTTACTGCATTTTTTTTCTACCTTATTCACAAATCGATCTTCAGAAAGCTTTCAACTGAAGGGGTTGGTGACAGATAGTGCTTAAGCCCAAGAGCATATTTTGTGTTACTGCATGCCTAAATTCAACGGCAAGATGATAAATACAACAAGATAAAGCTATTTACATAGTTAACAGTATTTCCTATCAGCGCTTACAGATATTCCTGTTGGCACCATGCGGGGCATATGGAAACAGAACAGATAACATGAACAGACTAATCCTTACTAAATTGTGAGTTAGCACTTTCTTCCACCAACCCCTTTGATTGAAAAGCTAAAAAACTTTTTGGTGGTTAATGACGACATTTTACAATAATGTTGTACAGACATCCCCCCCCCCTCCCCCCGGCAAATTATTCACTGAAATAGTGTGTATGCTCTCCACTTACAAGTGCACTGCAATCTTAAGAGAGAGCTATATGTCAAATAATATATCTAAATTATTACATTAATAGAATAATTAATTAAATTAGTAAGAGGGACGTCCCGAAAGTAAGTTTCATCACAGTTTTTCACACAGAAACTGTATTGCCAAAAACAAACACACCATGGCACCATGAACTATGCACCTTCCACTGTTTTCTGACATAGTAGCACCAACACTGAGACATTTGCCATAGTGTACAATCAATTTGAGGAAACGACTCTGGTAAAACTCAGTGCCTCCTCCACCTCAGCATTGGTTTGCAATATTATTTTCATTCGTGAATGTGGAGAGAACACCCACTTCGATCTTTGTCTTCCACATTTTGCCTTCTTCACTGAACATGCAACATCAGTGACTTACCATCTGATGAGACATGACCTCTTCACCATACCAGTCTGTAGGCATTCATGAGTGACAAGAGACACTGGACCCATGTGCCCATTTATACTAGACAACAGAGCACACATCCACTGGTGAACATGTTGATAGTACATGTCTGTCTGCCATTATGATGTGTACTTTAATAACGTACATACATTAATCCTTGTTCCATATATCATGAATACAACATTTTGTAATGACGTGGAATATGTCACTTTAACATAAGTTTTCTTTATGCAAAATAATAATTATTTTTACAGTTACTACTTCATATCTACAAATTCATCTATTGGGTAGAAGGAGTGGTCATTCAGAAATTCTTGTAATTTGCTTTTAAATGTTGGTTGGCTAACTGTCAGACTTATAATACTATTTGACCAAAGATTTTTGTGGCAGCATAATTCACCCCTTTTTGTGCCAAAGTGTGATTTAATCCAAAATAGTGAAAATCATGCTTTCTTCTAGTGTTGTAGCCACGCACTTCGCTGTTATTTTTGAATTGGGATGGGTTATTAATGACAACTTCAGAAGTGAATATATATATTGTGAAGGTACTGTGAATATCATGAGTTCTTTCCATAAATGTCTGCAAGGTGATCTTGGGTGGGCTCCAGCTATTAGTCTGATAACACGCTTTTGTGCAATGAATACTTTCTCTCTTAATGACGAATTGCCCAAAAAATATGATGCCATATGAAAGCAGTGAATGAAAATAGGCATAGTAGGCGAATTTACTGAAATGTTTACACCAAAATTTGCAATAACCCTAATAGCATAAGTAGCTGAACATAACCGTTTCAGCATATCATCAATTTATTTCTTCCAATTCAATTTCTCATCAATGCAAACACTAGATATGTTGAGTATTCTGCCTTAGCAACAGATTTCTGTCCATAAACTATATTTATTAATGGTGTTATGCCATTTACTGTACAGAATTGTATAAACTGTGTTTTCTCAAAATTTAGTGAGAGTCCATTTGCAGAGAACCACTTAATAATTTTCTGAAAGACATTATTTGCAATTTCCTCAGCTGATTCTTGTGTGTTAGGTGTGATTACTATACTTGTATCATCAGCAAAAAGAACTAGCTTTGCATCTTCGTGAATATAGGGTGGCAAGTTGGTAATATACATTAAGAGCAATAAGGGACCCAAGACTAAATGCTGTGGGACACCGTTCCTGATACCTCCCCAGTTAGAGGACTCTGCTGGTTTTTGCAGACTATCTGTACTGTTAATTTCAACCTTCTGCATTCTTCCAATTAAGTATGAATTAAACCATTTGTGCACTGTCCCACTCATACCACAATACTTAAGCTTATCTGGAAGAATTTCATGATTCACACAATCAAAAGCCTTTGAGAGATCACAAAATATCCCAATAGCATGTCAGTCTGCTGCTACTCTCTCTTCTTCTTCTTCTTCTTCAGTGCCCTCCGTATGTGTCTCTCTCTTCTTCAGTGCCCTGAGCATGTGTCATTCCTCTTCCACTGATGCCCCTTCCACTGCTGAACCAGAAATGGGTATGGATTTATATGGCAATTGTTTGTGCCACTTGCCGTGCCATCTTCTCTTCCAAAAACATGATGAAACTTAGTGTCGGAACATCCCTCGTCTGTATACTAACAACATAAAGTAAAATTAGCAGCACAACTCACTTCAGTCTTATCTTGTTCACTAAGGCGTGTTTCTAATACTGCACAGTGCTCCCGCATCACTCGCAATTGTTTTTCCAAATCATCTCGCTCCTTGCAAAACCGCAAGTTGGTTTCACTGAGTGAGTTAAATGATTCATTCTAGAAATAAAATATGGAAAAAGTAACAATCATTAAGCATTTACAGAGTAGCACCCACAAAGTAAAAGAAAAACCATCACTTCTGTATTTACAAAATGCAAAATAGCACTCAATACTACCCAGACAGGAAGGAAGACGGAAAGTGTCACTTTATATCTGAAGTATGTTCACACATCTCCAACAAACATTAAAACATATTTTGAGCCAAATTATTTCTCACATGGACTGCAAAACAAGATTACTAGCAACTTTGGGGAGAGCCCTTAATTCAATGTAGTGATTATTAACCCTGTCACTGCTACAGATTTGCTCTCTGCATTCCAATGAAGGCGCTTCTGTTGCCATACTGCTCACCAAATGCTGGTGCCTGTGCTGAGAGACGGCATTCTGGCCAACATGAAACATAAATCATCCCATTTTTTGAAAACTATTAGGTGAAAAAAATTAATTTTTGCCGAAGTTACAGTCTGATATCTTCACTCGATAAAGTATTAAATTTATTTTCATTTTGCCCTGCATCAAATTAAGTAAAACATTGCACAAAATTTTAAAGAATTTGCAGAGATAAAAATGCTATAGCAAGAACAAACATGATTTATGAAACATAATACTTTATAGAGCAACACGTATGATACAATGATGTACAGGTTGCACATAGCACATTGACTTGACAATAGTAATACAGGTTACAGAATATGCCTAGTACTCATTTGAGATCGTTTAAATCGGGCCACGCCAACTCGAGCATTTAGTGCTTGCACGACCCAGTGCCACACCGGTGCTTTTCCACTCCCTCCCCTCTTTTCTCCCAAGTAGAGGCTGTATTCATAAGCGGTGTTGAAAAAGATCTCACTGTTACTGAGGAACTGTTGCATGTTATTCCTTTTTTCCTGGCTGCAGAGGAGGTTTTGAACGACATGCGGCTGTTATTTGAGTGCCTATACAGCATTGGTACTGACAGGGCCCCTGCAATGTTGTCAGAAGGGGGCATAACTGTTCCACAAGTTTAGGTCCACCATGGATAAAGTTGCAAAAATTGCAAAGTTTTGTACAAAGCAATGCTTGAATCATCCGGAATTAACAAGAATTTTTGGAGGATCTTGAATCAACACACAAGGACATTCCTTTTTATTGTGCCCAGAGTATGCCCCAGTAAGTTTCCAGTTTGAGCTGATAAACTTACAGATCAACTCAATTTTGGCAGACTACATTACAATGGTGTTTTGATTTCAATTTATAAAGGTGTTGTTTAACAAGAATTCCTGAGGGTTCAAGCTGTTGCCCTGAGATGTGTTGCTACGTTCAGAGCAATGTTCTTTTGTGAACAAATGTTTTCAATTATGAATATTCTCAAAACAAAAACAAGGTTGCGTTTGTCTGATGCTTTGTTGGAAACATTACTTCAAATTACGACTGCCAAAATGATTGCTCCAAATATCAGAAAATCAGTGGCTTCAAAGCGAAGCAAAAGATAAACAAAGAATGCTGTAAATTAATGCAAAATATGGAGCACAATAAAACTATTCTTTCCGTCTGCATACCCCAAATTGGTATTATTATTATTATTATTATTATTATTATTATTATTATTATTATTATCATCATCATCATTATTCATTTTAATATGTTTATGCCACTTAATGCACACTGATTTGCTCAGCCACATTCACCAAACAACACAACAACTCTCGCCTCAACAATCACCGCCACAACATGCTCCTCTCCTACCACTGCCACAACGGTGCTGTGTCTGCCTCCCTCACCTTCCCCCACACCACCAACGCTACAGCAGACCACCAGTGCTTTTGTCGGTGCTCACAAAGCACCTGAGTTTGCATGGCCTGGCTTCAACAATAATGTTTCTTTGGCGGCTCACCAGAGCACACCAGGCGGCTGGCCCAGTGGCCTCTGTAACCAGGACTGTGAACTGTATGGACGCGAAATCTCTGAAATCGTGCAGGTCATGAGTGAAGGTACATCAAAAATTGCATTGCATAAGTTTTGTGAATGGTTGATTTTAGCTCGTACATTGCAGTGAATGAAATGTAGATAACATATCGAAATTTTATTTAAAATTGAGAGCAGAATGATATCTCATTTTGTTATCGAGCTATTTGGTTTTATATCCAATGGATGAACACTTCATTGTGCATTGCGAATCATGCGGTCATAAAATGTGTCATATCTCGCATAAACGATTCAAGATATCAAAACAAGGTTTTCTGAAAATGCCAGCATGCAATGAGGCACATATGTTGTATGACAAATACTTGAAACTCTTTAATCACTGATATATGAAAGTTAACTTCTCTGCAGCAGTGAGAGCTAGGTGCCTCAAGACACACACACAGACATCCACAGCACTGCAGGAAAAGCCAAGCTGCACACATATACACATCCACAGAAACTGGGGAATGGCACAGCAGGATGTGATTATACATCCACAGCAGTGAATGGGATAAGGGAACTTACCAGGATAGATCTCACTGTTCAATGCATATTTTCACACTGTATAGCTGTTAGTATCCAATAATGTAATGATCTTGGTGGATTGTTTTATGGAGAAGAAATGTATATGGGCTCAGCAGCAAACTACACTTAAACAGTACACTGAGACAAGAGTCTGCTGGTCTTTTGGTCAACTGCAGTACAGGTGACATAATGATTGAGTGGCTGTTAAATGACAGTAGCTGACAAGAGACTAGTAGGTTCTGCTTGTTATGCTGATCCCATGCCCTGAGATTCAAATGCACTAAGGCCTCAGGTGAGAGCCCTGACACTTAGTTATGTCTTTGGTTTATCACTGTTCATGTATCTTACCAAACTCTGTGGCCTTGGCAGGCCAGTGTACCATGGACAGAAGTGCAAGAGGCAGTACTGCCAAGTGAGCTTCTATTGTTTTCCAAATTACAAAACTCTCTGGCCCAAAAAAAAGTTAGCAGTGTTGGAAGAATAGTTAAATAAGGTTAAATTAAGGAAAAAAGAAGACCAATAAGACCAAACTGAATTAAAATCAGATTGTGTGTTTTACTACAAGAGGAACATACTAGGAAAGATATTCATGTAGAAGATTAACTGTGAACAAGAAGATTAAAGAAAAATAATACAGATATTGTGGAAATCTCAACCAGAATAGCAAGACTTCTGTTAAAAATCAACAACAGAAACTCTATGGAAATCTTCACGTCTATTGCAACAACATTCTCACAGTGAGATGAAGAGGTATAAGACCTTGACCTTGTCAAGAGTTATGGAAGCTCATAAATGACAGCAAACCTCACCAAAAAGGTGATAATGTGGTTTTTAATGCCAAAATCAGACAAAAAATTTCTTCAGTTGAAATTTTTGATATGACAGCAGAAATGTCTAAGATCACACAAGTAGAACTGGCTGAGAACAACAACTTGTTTATCCTTAGCATGTACTCCCAGAGGAAAGCAAATAGAAAATTGGCTTGTTAAGGATAAAACTCAACCAAAAATGAAGCCTATTAAATTTTACCAAATAATAATGGCACTGTCCTAAGCCACTTTCAAATTGTGATTACAGGCTCTTAAAAATAAACACAATACTAGAAAGAAAAAGACTTAATGGCAGAAAGTAAAAAATGCAGACTATGTCACTTTCTCTAAAAACAGAGAGGTATACCCAATTATATTAATCAACAAGCTCAGCATATCACAATATGTAGATTAGGAACACACAAATGAAATTATGTACCACAATGTACTTATGCCAACATCCATAGATATTGCAGGAACACAGAAACCAAAAGCAAAGAAAACTTCAAACGGGCTGCGAAGTGATTAAACTGAAGGTAAGAATTTTAAGCACTAGGAATATGATATAATTACACAAAACTTTTCATAAGTGTCTCTGAAGATGTGAGACACACACACACACACACACACACACACACACACACACACACACACACACCTCTGACTATACTGTCCCTGATGACTGATGGAAGATGTGGAGCTATCAAGTGCCATTCTATCTATGTACAGGGAGGGCACTGCCAGCAAGGAAATCACAGTATCTATGGCTGATCAATGATGTGAGACCAGTTAGCCAAATGATTTAATGCCAAATAGCCACAAGCTCACTCTCATTTCTTTGCAAGTCAGCTGAGGCCATGTTTTTCATCTAACCTGTGCTACCCTAGATTACGACGCTGCATTTGAGGACTCTGTTGAATAATTAAGTAGACCGCTTTTACTGTTATGCAAGACGAATATTCCTGCATATGAGATTGCTAGAGTGAAGTTGAGTTTGGCGACTACGGGTTGGTATAATTATTCAGTCAAGCAAACTAACTATTGTGATGGTTTCCACCAGTATCACCATGTCTTTGTTACTGTAAGGCATCTGATCTGTATTCAGTTTAACTTGCATGCACAGTGACTTAGTTGCGCGAATTTGTTACTTTTATTGTGCCACAGAACAATTATTTACTTTTATTGTGAAGTTACTGACTTTAGTTTCACATTGCAGTGTTCTTATGCGATTGTAGTAACTAACTGTAACTATTGCTATAGCAGATCGCATCACTGACGTGCTAGCACTGCAGCTTGACTGGGGTGAGGAGTTGCATCCTGCAAAGTGAGCAAGAAAGAAAGGAGGCGGGGAGTTGGAGAGAAAGTTGGAGAAGGGTAGCTGGCAGGGAGAGCAAGTAGGTTGATGGGATAGAAATGTGACACTCATGAGCTTGGTCTGGTCACAGGCAGGGAAGTTGTGTGCAGTAAACAGCCAATTGAGAGAAAGGAATTGGGATGGAAAGGTAGAATGGAAGAACAAAGAACTGTGGAGGGGTGAGAATGCAAGATGAGTGAAGTTAGGTTCACGCAGCAAGTGCGCATATGGAGCACCGCAAGAGGAGACTCAGGGCAAGCTTTGAGTGTACGGAATGTTTTCACTCCTTATTTCAAAGGGCAAATTTAGGAAGATGGTAATTCCTAAATAATAACAATAGCACACAAAAAATTTTCATATTCGGAAAGGCCTTTCAATGCAACACACAAAGAAAATGGCATTAAAATTGTCTATCTTTGGAATGACAGGGAGATGAATATTAAGACTGTCTTCAATGTTACAAATAACAGATTTCTTTTGTTGAATAGTATGGGATTTTCTTTCTTTTCCTTTTACTAACATAAATATATCACAGGTACACAATTTAAAATGTAGATGAAAGAAGACAATTCCTCAAAACTGAAACAACAATGCCGTTATTGAAACACACCCCCCCCCCCCCCCCCAAAGTAAAAGGAAAAAAAATCTTAGGATTATCACCAAACAAGCAAAGGGAAAATACACTTTAGATCTGAATAGAGCACAATGAAAGTCATGGAATTATAGAGCAGAACAATGAGAATGAACCACTGTCTAGGATTCATAAATTTTGAGTTTACTTAGTGCAGACTCTACACACTAACAAGGCACATATTAAATATATGGCAGTGTTACAGCGCTTTTGGATAGTGGAAAATTCATAACTGAAAGAAGATTTAAGCAAGGGGATTCCTTTTCACCAAAACTATTTACAGCAGTTCTAGAAAAAGTGTCATGCCTTTAGATAGGAAAAGAGAAGAAAGAATACAACATATTAATAGAACATATTTGAACCATCTTCGCTTTGCTGATGACCTTGCACTGTTTGTCATTATTGCAGATAAACTTCAACAACATATCGAAGCACAGTCAACAAGTGTGGAAGTAAACCTGAAAATCAATTATAATAATATTAACATAATATACAATAAATACATTGGAATAGAAATAGTACTAATTTAAAATGAAGACATGGATCAGTTGACAGATTTTTGTACCTAGGACAACTGAAGACAGCAACTGAATGAACAGGTAAGGAGAAACAGAGGAGTAGAACAGATCTGGAGCGTTTTTAGTAACCTAAATAGGGCTGGCAAAACTAAGCTTCTTATGTGCCTGAAATGAAATTTTACAATCAGCATACAGGATGAGTCAGGAGGAAAGGTACATGCTTTGAGGAGAGCAGTAATTGTGATTCTGAACAAAAAACTTCAAATGAACATATGCCCTTTTCTTAACCATATCCAATACACATCCGTTTGAAAACCGTGGGTGTCAGTCGCATGTCCTTCACCAGCACTCACAAGCTAATACAACCAAAGCGACATAGGCTACATGTTCCACAAAATTTCGGGAGAACTGCCAGATGTTTGTAACTTCCTGCCACACTACTTCAGCACAGAGTCTTCTGGCCAACTTCAGGTGATACTGGCAAAAATGCAATGAGCTCTGGTATTTAAGGCCCTGCTGGCACATGTGTGATGGATTCACTTGGCATTGTGGGTGCGCGACTTGAGTGCGTTAGATTATGCACGCCCTCCATGGTGAAAACTCACCGCATTGATATCAATTTGATTGTCTTCCCGCGGTTCCATCACACAACTATGCTGGCTACAGAGGACACGAAATTTTTCAAAGATTGGATTCCATGCCGAATTAAACTGAAAACCGCAGTCTCGATTAATAAGAGACTCACTGTCAGACAGTCGTATTTCCACGGATTTATTAATAATAGAACTCCAAAAGTTAGACATATGGGCCACAATTTTTGTCTCACTGTAATTCATTACATGGCCTGTGGAAATACAATGTTCGGTGATGGCAAACTTACAAGACTGAAGGAGGCGAGTATGCCACTGATGTTTACAATGCGATCCTGCACAATACGCGTTAGTGCCGTATATAAGATTTGCCGCATTAACATGGAATCCTGTAAACACCTGCCTTGCGTCACTCTAGGTCGTCTTTAACAGATCCCAACAGAGATGAAATTTTTGCAAGAGGGCAAAAGATTACTTTCAGTTTATGTTTTATTAGTATTCTGCCTATTTGCACTGAAATATTACCAATATATGGTAAATAGGCAGTTGTTTTAAAGGCTTCTTCCTCTATTTTGCTCTGTCGTTTACAGAGCTGCAGTGCTCTCTCCATTTGCTGGGATGAATACCCATTCTTCAGAAATACAGTCTGCAGGTGCTGCAGTTCCATTTGCAAACTATCGGTGTCATAGATAACGTGAGTTCGGTCTTCAAAACACCCATTGTTTGTGCCGGATGGTGGCAACCAGCAGCTTGCAAGTAAAGGTCTGTGAGAGTGGGCTTTCTACATACTGAATGACCAAGTGTGCCTGCCATCACTGTTACTTCGCACCGAGACATCTAAAAACGGCAGGCAACCCTCCTTCTCCAAATCCATAGTAAATTTTTTGTTTTCGTGTATGGAGTTCAGAAGTTGTAGGAACTCGCACAGACGATCCAAACCATAGACGTATTGTCAACATATCGCCAAAATACTGTTGGTTTAAAAGTGGCTTAGGCGAGTGCTCACTCCTCACAATCTTCCATAAAAAGATTGGCCACCAGGGGAGAAAAAGGACTCCCCATGGTGACACCGTCTGATTGACATAAAACTCTTTGTTAAATAAAAAATATGTAGAGGAGAAGGTGTGCTCAAACAGCACTATAATGTCAGCTCCAAACCTATTGCCAATGAGATGTAGTAAGTCCACAAGAGGTACACTTGTAAAAAGTGAAACCACATCAAAACTGACCAACAAGCCATAACTTTGCCATAACTTTGCACATTTGCACATCTCACAGTAGGCTACATAGTTACTAGCAATTTCAATGGCCAGGGGTCACCTGTACCTTTACTCATTGCCTCACTATGTGTAACTGAAGTGTGCATTGGAAGTTGGATCAGTCACCGTGGAGTCATTTCTCAGCCACCGAGGTTGCCTGATCTTACTCCATTATATTACTATTTGTGGGGTTGGCTTTAAGAGCCAAATCTACTCTCTTGCTTTGGATAAATAATAGAAACTCTGGTAAAAGACAGACTTATGAACTATTTAAATAAATACAATTTCCTTTCCAATGATCAATTCAGTTTCTAATCAGGGAAAGGTACTGAATCAGCAACTACGTATCTAACAAAACATGCCCTAGATGCGTCGGCTAAAGCAAATTATACAACAGGTATATTCCTCAATCCAACTAAAGTTTTCAATTCAGTTGACCACAAAATACTGTTAAAGAAGCTAAATAAGCTGGGAATAAGGGGGTGGTGAAAAAGTGGTACCAGTGACATCTTATGTGGTGGTGGTGGTTAGTGTTTAACGTCCCGTCGACAACGAGGTCATTAGAGACGAAGCACAAGCTCGGGTTAGGGAAGGATTGGGAAGGAAATCAGCCGTGCCCTTTCAAAGGAACCATCCCGGCATTTGCCTGAAACGATTTAGGGAAATCACAGAAAACCTAAATCAGGATGGCTGGAGACGGGATTGAACCGTCGTCCTCCCGAATGCGAGTCCAGTGTGCTAACCACTGCGCCACCTCGCTCGGTAGTGACATCTTAAAAATGCAGTGCAAGCTGACTGAAATTACTTATATATACAAAGTAGCTCCAAATATATTGTAAAACTTATTTCTGGCCCTAAATATATAAATACAGGGGTACTGCAGGGTAGTGTGCTAGGTCCAGTACTGTTCCTAATTTACATACATGATTTACCACAAAGTATCAAGTGTGGACAAACAATATTGTTTGCAGATGACTATAATGCACTTATCACTGACTAATCACTTGAAGCACTAAGAGAAAACAAGCACTATGAACTTTTACATAAATAAATAATGAAAATATACTATGTGTGGAAAGCACAAAATTTCTAGGAATGCAAGATGATTGTTAATTAAGGTAAATGTAAAAATACTTAGCAACAGAATCTTTACACCATGCTATACCGTCCAAATTCTTACATCAGTATATGATATTTCATGTTTCAGATCAGTGCTTATAGTCATTCTGTTATTAGCTACGGCATAATTTTTTGGATAGTGAATAAGAAAAATATTCAAGCTGTATTCAGATTGCAAAAAAGAGCAATATGTATAATGACCAACAGTGAAAGGACGGCTCACTGCTTCAAACTTTTTAAAATGCAGGAAATATCAACCATAATACCTTGTGAATTTATTTTTCAGTGTGTTACACATGTTAAAAAAAATATTGACCACTATGTTAAAAATTGCTTATTACTTGATAATAAGATCATAAACTGCTACAATCTGCATCTGAACAGAAAAATTAAAGTTAAAACTCGAGAGAGGTTACTGTACAATGCAATCATATCATATAACAAATTACCACAGCATATAAAAGACACAGATATTATTTACTGTTTCAAAACAAAACTGAAGGATTATTTACAAAGTAAAAGTTTTTATGTGGTAATGAAGTACTTATATTAAAACAGCTTGTCTATTATAAGATGTACTGTCTATAACGTGTATAAAAGTAATAGCTAAGACTATAAAAAATGCAATTAGATTAAAAAATTCACTGCTAATTAACATATAAGAAATTAATTTTAACCCATAAAAATTTCAATGTCTTACATGTCAAAATCCACACAATATAAATTGTTTCACAGATTAAAAAGCAATCAATCAATCAATTAAAAGAGGAACTTCTCACATGCATATGCTAAGGTAAAGAACCATACAAATGAGCTCTGATACGCAACACATTATCTGTCTACAATAGTTGCAAAATGCACTGCAACTGAAAGTGGACCTTTTTGACAAATTTTGTGAGAAAATGTACACAATTAACCAAAACATCAGACCACAATGTTTCATTTACTATCACCCTGATTTGTTCTGTTCCCCACTGTTTTCATTAGTTTCCTTGAAACTGCTAAAAACAAAACATATTTTCATATAATCTTTTTGTTCTCAATCGCTAAAACTATCACCCCTCAAAGCATGTAACTTTTTTCCTGACTCACCCCATAGATAACTAGTTTTGACACTCAACTGAAGGTTGAGTGTTACTGCAAAACTCAGGAAAATACACAAATGGGTCAGGGAACATAGCCATGCAAAATGGATGGTAGATGAACCCAGCAAGTTCTGTAATGATTTCATAGAGATAAGAAATGGCAGAAATGACAAAATAACAGACAGTGAGTAGATCACATTAAAAATATGCAGGAGTGACATGGAAGGTGGGTAGAAGACATTAAAAACACACATAAAGACGAAGACCATAATGTATGGAAATGTACTAGGGAAGCTTTTATTTAACAGTGGATGGTGGTGGTGACGGTGATTTTCTTTTTTGAAAAAGCTAGGGAATAACACAGTATTATTAAAATTTTAAGATAACTATGATAATGACAATAGCTATCAAAGTCAGTAATTTAAGAACAAAACCATCCTCAAACCTGGCTCTTCCCAATGACTAAGACTACTGTGCTTCTGGTAGAGTACCTAGACTTGTTGGTTTTTCAAGTTTTGAATTGTGTAAGGAGTCTAATTTGCACATGAATAAATAACATTTTCCAATTGAGCCCTATAACAATGAAACAGCTATTTTTCAGGGGAAACTGTAACAAAGGAAGTCATTAATAGAAATGAGTTCTCATGCCCAATGAGTCCAGAGAAGAAATTAAGCCATCACCTGTTTTAAAGGTTTTTGTACTTGTCTGGAAAGGTTTATTGAAACAATGGGAAGTATAAAATAAAATGGCCATCACAAAAATCAACATTTTAAAGCGGACACAGTTTACCCCAGAAAATCAACCAATTGTAAAGTAACACTGGAAGAGTATTGAATTCTTAATTATTTAATGTGATCACATCTCAAAGAGCTTGACACAGTATATGGTGGTATCATAAGACGCAATCTGATTTATTGTTGTTGTGCTTAAGGTAATCATAATTATACATTATCAATAATGGAAACAATTATTACATCACATGGCCAGAAAATACTGTGAAAAAAAATTAAAGTTGTGGTAAACAATAGTTCATGAACTGAAAAAGGAATCTTCTGTAATAAAAATTTAAAAACAAATGTTTTATTTTTGCAAAACTGCACAACCGTTTCTTTATACGTATCATACTATGTTGCTTAGAAAAGGAGCTACACAATGCAGCTGACCATTAATCATTATTTTCTACCCTATTACTTTCTCACAAACAGATCAAACAATGGACAATCGGATACTTCACACATTAACGATGCAAAAATGTCTTAGTAACTTATTTGAAATATTATACACCTCCATAACAATTTGGGCTTTTGAGCAATTTTATTATGTTCATAATTTTATTGGAAAATTGTGGTGTAAAAGTGGTTTGGCTTACTGTGTCCATCTCATAAATTCCTTCAAAGAAGTGATACAACCTATCTCACAACATGTCTCCCATTACTTGTTGTCTGGCTGTTCTCTTCATTAGATCTTCATGACCCTCAACAGATTCCCAATTTTTAGGAACCATTCTTTACCTGGATTTACTTTTATAACAGAATTGTTAATTTGGGGCACAAAATGTGTTTTTGACAAAAAAATTTATTAATTGCCTTACTATGGTGTAGGATTTCTTGTAATATAGACTCAATCCTCCAACTTTGTTATCCCCAATCATTTAATTAATTTTACAGTCTGACTACTTTTATCAAGCTCTCAAATTTACGAAAGTATTTTTGTATGTAATCCATGCCTGAAAACAAGAGTCTCAATGTTGTGATCTATATTCTGTCAATGTCTCCACATGTTTCTGGCAAGAAGAGCATAAATGTAACACAAAACAGATATTGGCTTCTTCAGTGATAAAAGACTGCATGGACAGCAACTGAATCAGTAACTGGGTATTTATAGCACATAACTTGTATAAATAACATTTTCACAAATGCTCACCTTCAAAATATTAGACTGCCTTGTAGATGCCAGCAAGTCTTCTTCAAACTTTTTCTCTTTATCTGACATAATGTCTTTCCCTGTATTTACCAGTTCCCTTTGATTGTACAAAGCAGTTACATTGTCTTCTGAAGTCCTGGATTTTACAATGGCAGCATTTTTCTCTTCATGTAAGGTCTTTATTATATTTCTAAGTTTTTCATATGATTTGGCAATGGAACTTATTTCATATGACTGAACTGCTGCTTCATTTCCGTCTTTCTGTAAAAGCAGGGCACACAAATTATAAACAAAAATCACATTGAAAAACAATCTCTCGGAACATGTCATTATTAAAAGAACACATATTATTAAAAATATACTGCAATTGGAGAGATAAAAAATCTACTCACCAGCCGGCAGCATTAAAGTTTGCAAGCTTTTGAGCCAGAGGTTCCTTCTTTTGGCAAAAGGGTTGATAGGAAAAGGAAAACAGGGGTGAAGGAAAAGGACTGGTGAAGTTTAGGGGAAAGGGACAGAGTTCACAAAAGTTGCCCAGAACTCCAAGTCACAGGAGATTTACTGTCCAGTTAGTCTCCCATGACTCAAGGTTCTAGGCGACTTCGTATAATTCAAACTAAGTGCTTTTAGGTTTGCAATAGAGTAATCACTATCTTTCTAGCAAGAATGTTAAGAGTAAATTTCAAGTAAAATGGTACATGGAAATGGAAGAAAAGCAGAGTTGTGACAATGTTGGGTTTACACCCCTGTACCAAAACTTTAGTGCAGTTTCCTAAAACTTCAAAAACACATCACATTTCACCAATGTCCCTAGTTCTGGCTATCACTTAAAAGAACTGTATATGTGAAATTCAAGTTTTCTTTCTTGTAATACACAAAACAACTGCTCCTTATGAGCTACAATGCTGGAAAAAAAGTTAGTACTCCCTTTCAGAGGTTTCAAATTCACTCAAAATTTGTTGTTGCAACAGTGCATTTGGAGTACATGAAATGACTACATTTACACATCAATGGCACAAGTGGTTCTGAGTTATCAGGCACCGACTCATGCTGCAACAGCCATATTAGTATGTGGTAAACCCTCCACAGGCGGCAATGCAGGTGCCTATTAACCGTAAAGACGCAGAATATTGTCCTGGGATATGTTATGCCACACCTGCTCAAACTTTTCACATAGTTCTGTAAGATTGTTGGCTGATGAGTCGCACGAGTCACTCCTCATCCCATCACATCCCACACAAGATCGATTGAAGTCAAGTCCGGAGATTGTACTGGCCAGGAAAATATCTGCAAATCTTGCAGAGAACATTGCATTTTACAGGCAGTGTATGGGTGAGCATTATCCTGTTTGAACAACATGTCGCCTTCCTGTTGCAAGAACAATAAAAGAACGGGTCTAACAACATTCTGCATGTGCCGAATGCTAGTCAGCATTCCCTCCGAAAACACCAAAGTTGTATAAGAGTTGTAGCCGATCGCACCCCAGGAAATAAGATTTGTGGTGAAATGCACTTTGGAGGCAGCGTTCACCAGGTCAACATCATACTGCTTTCGTCACTGATGACCATGGCACACCATTCCATCTTCCGCATGATCCTCTGACGGCACCAGTTGAGCCATGCATGTCGATGCTGTGATGCGAGTGGAAGATGGACTAGAGTTGTGCATGCCCACAGTTCCACTGCAAATAACCAGTTCGCAACAGTTTGTGTTGACACATCTGGGCTCACAAGTCTTCTTATCTGTGCTGTGGTAGCTGTATAATCTGCCACTGTTGTCCTTACAATGCAACGATCCTGGCAAGCATTTGTGCTGCTTGGATATCCAGAACCTCACCAACGGATGTGAGAATGTTCATGTGACTCCTGATACCTGCACTGTTGCACATCTGACGTAGCATTTCCACTTGTGTGGCAATTCTCCAAAAGGGCCATCCCACAAATTGGAAGGCAGTTTCAAATTTGCTCAGTTGGCTGTAGGAAAGATGAGTGCATCTCCATGGCATGGTTGCCTGCTTGTTTTACACGTTTGCAGCACACTGAGCCTTCTGGCTATGAGCATTCCCTATTAACGGGTAGACACAGGTACTGCTCTGCTGGCTACGCCTATCTATAGGCAGACAACGCTGCAACTGTTATTAGTACCTCAACTATCCACCAGGTAGCATATGCCCCCTTCAGATCAAAATCTGACATGATCTTTCCAGGTGTACAATTTTTCCCCCCAGCAATGTATATTTACACGAGAAAAGACAATACAGTAGCAGAAAACATTTAAATATCAATAGCAAACTATCATAAATACGAAAGACATGGCACATACTGCACACATCAGTCGCAAATGAATTCAATGTGCAGATTTTTCAATACACTCTTAGGTCTACCGCAGACATAACACAATAGTCAATTTAAGGTTTTTGATAGCTTCTGTATCTCAAATTATCAAAGCTTCACTGCCTTCTAGGAGAGTTTAAAATTCTGGCACTTTGATGTGAATGCTTCAGAGGCTTATCGCTGGTACTTTTAGTGTCTTCTGGAGAGGACATTTCTTTGAGTGTTAGGTGAATACTTCAGAGTCTCCTACAGCTACCATGATCTTGACTGAATGGAGAGCTGCCTAATCTAAAAATCAAAACCTTCTGTAAACCCCACACAGTCAGCTACCCTATGGCCCTTGCTAGGAAATCACAGCCTAGCTTGTCACATAATCTTCTTTTCAACCCAGGTTCTGAGGCACACAATTAGTTTTGGGGACAATGCCGCTGATTGTGAGATTTATTGAAACCAGATGATGAAGGCTGCTCTTCTCCATCTTCTCTGAAGGTTGCAGAAATGATCCAAATGACCGTGGAGTCCAAATCACAAGCATCATTTGTTAACATGCTGCAGCTGGTTGCAGTGACTGTGTGAATAGCCTCTTCCGCATTCTGAATGAGACACCAGGCATTCACATTGAGTGCATGGCACGATCCTTCCTATCTCTTGCTGCCATTTCCCTAACTTGCACCATTATTTACTGTGTATTTGAATTGTCAATGATTAACAGACTTTTATTCATAGGCACATGCTTCCCTCTGACACAGGACATACTCAAGATCCCCAAAAGGTGATAGTAGCAACAATTCCACATATAGCTGTGCGAAAAAAATTTTCATCTGTTGATATAGTATCTACAGCAATGGGTGATATCACTTCCAGTATGCTGAATATCTTGCCACAGCATTCATGCACAATTTTTGCTTACCATACCTGTTCCACATCAACATCAAATCCTCCCATACTTCTAAGAGTCAATGCATACCCTTTACTAAACTGCTTCGCCCATGAAAGTTTCAACTACCATTTGTGGCTTCACTGTTATGGTTCAGGTGTATGGGCCCACAGACTTAACCTCATGAAACCTGTGTGGCCATAAGAAGAGTGTAAAGAAATATTATCCTGTGAAGTACTGGGGATTTCAGGACCACTCCTACTGTATTACTAACAATATGGGAACTGTGTTCATTTGATTTAGTAATTATACAACACGATGCATGTTATTTATTTTAAGAAAATAGAAGTGAAAAAGAATTAGACTAATTAAACTGATTTAGTGTTCAAGAAATTAAAGATGTGGGTGAGACAAGGGAAATCTTACATACATGGAGTAAAAGTTACTCTTTACTTTCCGGTCTAGACATTGCGCAAAGTGAGGCACTGCCAAATAAAAAGTTTAACTGTTATAAGGATAACAGAATTATACTTAATAGCCATCAGTACCCATGAAAGCTGAGAACGACATTATGTGAAACTGCTGATACCTGCAGGAACTTGTATGGTGGCTGCATACCTTACAACATTTGTTAATGGAGGGACACAAATGACAAGATTACCCCCAGGACAGAAACGATTCAACTGCTGGTATACCTGGGATCTGACATGTTAATTTCAAATGAAGATGTATTGCAGCAGACTAAGTTGTATATGTTGTAATATTTTTTGTGTAGTAAATTTAAATAAGTGGGGAATTATAGCACCAGATGAAGGAATGTTTACATAACGGCTGTAACTCAGAGGAAATCTGGCTGCTGCAGCCAAAGTAGCGACAGATGTACAGAAATAGATATAAAATGTACGTAATTACTTTGATAATACCACAACGTAAAAATCTTCACTGCACATAAATGCAGAAAGTTTTATGTAATACATAATGAGCTTATTTAATAAAAAACATAAATGTAAAAATGTCAAATGTCTCCTTATATGAGAAATAGCATACTTAGAATCCTTCCTACTCCTCACAAATTATTCTGCATTACCAACAAATCCTGCACCTTACAGCTCCTGAATGTGTTCACACACTCAGTGCAATTCTCCTAAAAGCCAGCCATAAACTTGAAGAGAACACCTCGTAAAGAATCTGTCCACCCTGTCAGCCAAGTAGCTCAAAAGTGACATTCCTCTTTCCTTCTTCCACAACTACCATACAACCCCCCCCCCCCCCCCATGGGGGACAAGACCTACAGGCAAATCAGGGGTGACTGCTACAACAACCAAGACAGCTCCATCTTATGCCAACCTTATCATGAGTCGCATGGAAGAAGCATTCCTAAAGACTCAAAAGCTGGGGTGAAGAATTCCTGTGCTTCCTGCACCAATTAATTCTTTTTTCAACTCCAATAGATCAAGTCTTTTCCAAATCCAAAGCAATCATCCTTAACATTCACCACCACCACCTCACAAATCCCACGCCCAAACCAAAGTCCTTATAAAACCACACAATATACAACAATACCTACACTTTTGACACTTACCACTCCCTTCTTAACAGTCTAGGCATCTGATCTGCCCCACCACTGAATCTCTTGACACTTATGCAACAACTTCTGCCAGGGTTTCCTTTCCCATAACTATGCCACAGATCTTATTCATAAACAAACCTAGGCATTATCCTCCTCTTATCCTCTGACTCCACCCTCAAAAACATAAGCAGTACGTCACTAGTCACCCAGTACTATACAGGCCTTGAATGCCTCACTGCCTTACTCCAAAAAGGCTATGACTTTTTCGAGTCAAGTCCTGAAATGAGATCTTCCCTGAACCGCACAATGTCACATTCCTAACCTCCAGAACATGCTAGTCAAACCTTATAACTCCCTAAACTATTATCCTTCCCTTAGGTTCCTACCCACACAATCTTTCAGCTGTGAAACTTGTCACACATACCCACCAGCTACCATCTACTCCACCTCCACAACTGGTAAGCCATGCAATATCAAAGGCAGAACAGCTTGGAAAACCACTGATGTTGTTTCAACTAACTTACGTCAATACACAGGTATAACCATCACTAAACTGGCTAGTCAGTGGCTATCTAACAGTCTTGCACTAAGTAATACAAACAGTTTCTTACAATGTGTTTACTGAAATGGCTTAGTCAATTTAGAGGGCAAAGATACATTTTCGAAGTTAAAACATTGGTAACACAGATCGTTCAAACAAAATTTTTCAAGAGTCTTCCCTAACAAACATTGACTAAAAAAAAAAAAAAGTGGGAAAACATAGCAGAGAAAGAGTAACACTGTCGCTGCAGTTAACATTGACAGCTCTCAGAAAATAAAACCTGTTTTGATAATGAAAGATACAGACCTTAGCTGTATGAACGGTATCAGATCATTTTCTGTGTTTTACTGTTCCAGCAAAAAGACATGGATTTAGAGGGCAAAGATACATTTTCGAAGTTAAAACATTGGTAACACAGATCGTTCAAACAAAATTTTTCAAGAGTCTTCCCTAACAAACATTGACTAAAAAAAAAAGTGGGAAAACATGGCAGAGAAAGAGTAACACTGTCGCTGCAGTTAACATTGACAGCTCTCAGAAAATAAAACCTGTTTTGATAATGAAAGATACAGACCTTAGCTGTATGAACGGTATCAGATCATTTTCTGTGTTTTACCGTTCCAGCAAAAAGACATGGATAAGAACAGAAATGTTCAATGAGTAGCTATTGAGCTGTGGCAGAGATATGGGAAGGAGGAGTGGAAGTGAAAGAAACTATGATTTTTCTGGACAATTTTGAAGTTGAAAATAACCTACGGATGGTAGATAATGCGAAACTTCGTTTTTCCCTGTGAATACACTTCAAAATTACCACTTGATCATGGAATAATTCAAAATTTTAAAGTTCTTACTGTAAACTGGTTTTATAATGGTGTGGGCTAGCACTGAAGATGGTCAGAGGACCAACATAAAAGTTTTGGTAGTGGTAAATACAGCTGCAAGGTATCATACTATGTTATCCAATGAAGATTTCAAATTGTTCCAAAAAATGTGATTGATTAAGGAAGAAAATATGACTGAAACAACAGGAGAGTAAAGAAACGGACTCAATTGTTCATGAAACCTGTGCCTTCTATCTGTCTCAGCAGAAAATGTGAGATTTGATGATTTTGTACATTTTGATGACCACGTGAAGAAGAAAAAGAATAAATCACCATTTGAAATTATGCACATGAAAATCAATAGAAAATGTGCTTCATCAAGCACACTGAAAACAAAGCAAGAAATATTTCCGATTTATTTGCTGAATAAAATTGAAGATTTGGTGCACGTTTTCATAAATTTGTGTGTGCGCTTTTCATCTGGAATGTTAAAATCAATCAAAAGTAATGAAGCTTACTGCTTCCTATTAATTTAAGTTCTAGTTCTTACTTTCTGCTTGCCTTTGGAAAGAGAGATGAATGTTATTGAAATTAAAGCACTATTTTTTTAATTTTTTTTTATGGGATACTCTTACTTCAACTTTTTGTCCAATCATTTTGGTCAGTCAAACTGTCGTTAAATCAAATACTCTATTATTCTAACTTTTTCTGGGAGACCTTATGCTTCAAATTATTGAGCATTCTAATTTACCTTCTAATCTATCCTTACTTTTCATTCTATATTTAAAGTCTCTGGACTGAAGCTGGCACAGTGCTTACCAAGGACACCTCTGACCTACTCTCCTGGAGTGTGACATCTGACAGTCTCCACAGTCAGGACTCGTGCTCAGTTTAGCTGGGTGGAGGTTTTAATTTGTTTTTAGTAGCTGGGTCATTCTTTTAGTTTCACAATCAACCAACCTTCTTTATTACTTCCACTGTGTTTAAAAAAAAAAAAAAAAAAAAAAAAAAAAGCGACAGTTTCATTACAATATCTACTGGAGCATGTACGCAGCATTTTCTGTTGCTGTGGATATCATTAAATCACATCTGTTTTTTGTTTTAACAAGAGTAATTCTCACTCACCAGTACCAAGATCTTGTGAAAGGGTGGTGATGACCATGCTGTTTAGTGCTCAACAATTTTAAATCCATCCATCCGAAAGCCAGGAAGTGTATAACTTTTCCTTTTATACGTATCTATTAGAAGCATGGCATACTTCACCCCCTGAAGGCTAGCACTGGCCAGCAATTTTGTCTCATAAATTATTAGTTCCCTCAACTGTCTTTTCCTTTGATAAAAGATATTTCCCAAAGCACAACCTCATTCAATTTATCACTAGTGTGCAACACTGTTTTGCAAAGAAGTTATCTAATACTGTAGAAAGCTACCTACAATATCCACTGATTTCTCAGAACCAATCACAGCACATAATTACATATTGCAACATTGCACACACTATTGGCTGGTGTCAGGGCCAAAGCAACAGTATTTGGTTTCCTCTCTACATCCATCACCACCAACTTGTCCCCAAACACCAACATCCCTGAATCTTATCATCTCTAAACATTTGCACCCTCAATCTCTACCAGTCACTGGCCTCCAATTATCTCTCTCAGACCATTTTGCCCCCCTTCCCTATTATCTACATCTACATTCTGCAGGCCATGTCATAGTGTGTGGCTACGGGTACTTTGTGAACCAGTGTCACTTCCCCGTTTCCCTGTTCCAGTCACAAATGGTTCATAGGAAGAATGATTGCTCATAAGCCTGTGTGTGAGCTCAAATCTCTGTACTGTTACCTCCACGGTCTTCTCGTGTGATGTATGTAAGAGGAACAACAGGAAGCAATATATTCATTGACTCATCTGGGAATGTATGTCCTTGAAACTTTAACAGTAAACCATACCGTGATGCAGAATGCCTCTCTTGTAGCATCTCTGTGATGCTTTCATGTTTACTAAATGAGCCTGTAATGAAATGTGCTTTTTTTCTTTTCATTGGATCTTCTCTGCTTCCTCTAACAATCCCACCTGGTACAGATTCTGGACTGACAAAACAATATTCAAGTAATTGTCAGATGAGGGTTTTGTAAGCTACCTCCTTTGTGGGTGGGCTACACAACTCAAGGATTCTTCTAACGAATCTCAGTCTGGTGTATGTCTTACCTGTGATTAGTTTTATGTGGATGGTCAATTGGCACTCCCTATGCCAAGTGTCAATCCTCCGCAGGTCTTCCTCCATTTCACTACAATTTTCTAGGTTTGTGACTCCTCTGTATACAACAGCATCATCTGCCTCAATTCTCCCCCGTTACCTTTCTGATGTCCAGATTTTATTGTTTTCTTATTTGTCTCCTTAAATTCTGTGGACTATCCTCCTACTATCTAGAATCAGTCATTAGAATATGTTGCAATGGTGGCAGCTCTTTCTACTCGTCTCCTCCCTCTCCCTACCCAAACCTTACAACCCATACGTTCAACCACAGGAGATGATCGCTCATTGGCACACGTGTTTGCTCCATCAAAGAGGAGTAGATTTTTTCATACAAGCATTTGTGCGTATTTCAAGAAATATGATATTCATTCAGAAACTTAGTTACGTTCACACCTAGAAAGAAATATGGCTATTCATTTATTTATTTATTTTTGTTTGAATTTAGCACTACCACAACCAAAATTACAGCTTTCACATTAAAAGCAATTTTTATTGGTGCTGATTTTAGAGGCATAAAATACAGTGTCCACACAATTTTAAATATTGTGTTTTTCTTGATGGTGATAGTGATTCCAATGCAACATGTTGTTAGCTTTAAGCATGGTAGCACATTTGGATGCACCAATAAAACAGTTTATTCAAACTGCATGCAGAAAAAAACATTGCTGAAATTACGTACTTCAGTATCATCAGCAGTTGTCACATCTGGGGCAGCATTTGTTTCGTCACTCAGAAGGGCCTACAAATAACAGAAAATATAAGACCATGCACAGAAAACAATAATTCAAGACACAGGAGAACATGTCAGTAATCAGAAAATTAATTAAATTGTTATCTGTTATATTTGAGGATGTCAATTTTGGCACTACAATGGAACTGATACAAGCAGAACAATTACGGAGAGAACTGTGCAGCAAGCATGTCACAGCTACTATCCCGTAACCTATGAAAGATCAAGTGAGCAACAAATGAAGGTTATTTTATGGTGTTAAGGCTACTGCAATGCTGCTTCAGTTCACTTAACTTGCGGTACTGACTTATGTTCCTATTGGCGTGCTTCTGGCTGGATCATCTTATCAACAACCTTTGCTATATTTGGACGTGGGCTATGGACATATTTCGACAGGAATCCTTCTTTTGCTACAACTGGACTTTTACTACGTTTCTTCACTTCTTTTAGGTCATGTGTTAGGTAGTGTTAGTACTTTGTCCAAACACTCACAGTGTTGTACCTTTACCTCACGAAGTTCTGTTTGCGTACTACTGTCTTCACATTTTTGGTGTTCAATAAATGTTTGCTCCTGACACAGACACTACTTTGTTGATGCACTGAGGCAAGGGACATAGCTTCCTGTTTGTTAGACTCAGGTTCTGATAGCTTTTGCTTATTGCATAATTCAGTTCCCTTAGTGGACACAGTATTGTCAACTTTCCAAGAAATGTGTAAATTTCTACAAAAATTTCCAAACACTAATTTATGAGCACACACTTACATCATCATCAAAGCTATCTAACCACACAGCTCCACTGGGGCAGTCATGCAATCTTCATCATATGTCACACAAATGAGCTACCTGACACAGCAATGGTCAATGACACATCCAATTGCACAACAGCATCATCTCTTACTGTGAAATACACACCACCAAATACAGACTCCATCCGGCTCTGATGGTTTCACGCATAATAATAAGAAAGAGCGGCCATTGTGTCTTAATTCCTGTAACAACTGTCACAGCCTAAGACCTGTAGCTAGTGTTTGCAACAGCTCAGCTGCCTCGTCACAAAGCTAAAACAAATTTATGACAGACATTGATTCCGTGTCATTTAGCTACTATCCTGACTCTAACAGTTGTAAGAGGCGTGCCACAAGGCTCAGTGCTTGGATCTTTTCTCTTCCTGGTATACATGAATGACTTGCCTACTTTCATGCTTCACAAGTCAATAATATATGCTGACGACACAACCCTGATTACCTCAGATAACAAATTGGAGGAAGTGAAGAAACAAACAAAAGCAATGCTTGAAAAGTCTGCCATATGGCTCCTCAGTAACAAGCTGATACTCAACAGTAACAAGACGGAAACTATGTATTTCTTCTTGCACAATCTACAGGAAAAATTAAATGAGTCTGACTCTGTAAGACTTCTAGGAATCCACCTGGACCCGAAATTAACATGGAACACTCACACGGAACTGTTATGGACCAGACTTTCTAGAGTAGTCTTTTTGTTAAGGAAACTAAAAACATTAGTTAGCAGAAAACAACTTTTATCTTCTTATTATGCCTTCTTTGAATCTCACAGTACGGATTAAAATTATGGGGCAACTCAACTGGTGCTCAGACAGTGTTCATGTGGCAGAAGAAAGCAATTAGAGCAATTACAGGTATTAAAAGCCAAGAATCATGTCGAAAGCACTTTAAGGAACTTAACATTACCTTCTCTGTATATAAAAACGTGTCTTCTTTCCATAAAAAAACAAATACATACCTTACCGTCCAGAACAGATGTTCATTCACATGATACCAGATATAAAAACAATCTTAATGTAGACTTTACTAAGCTATCTAAGGTCCAAAGTAGCTTTCAGCAAACAGGATTAAAATTATATAGCAAGTTACCACAATCACTGAAAAATCTACGAGGTGATGCCTTCAAGAAGCAGCTGCACAAATTGTTAGCTGATAAGTGTATCTATGATGTAAAGGAATTAGAATGTAGTAGAGAGTGAGAGTAACTATGATGTCAAGGAATTGGAATGTAGTAGAGAGTAACTATGATGTTATGGAATTATAATGTAGAGAATAACTATATCCTCATGTAATGTAATCTGAATGTACATAGTTTCCCAATTTTAGATTCACTATCAAATGTAATGTCAAAACTATTTCAACAAATGTTGGCTAATGACAAGTAATAAATAAATAAATAAATAAATAAATAACAGTGCTTTTCATAGTGCTTTCCATTAACAAGTTAGGTAGCCTCCCATCAAATGAAATAAGTTTACTGTTAGCAGTCAAAATTAATTTATTTCCATGTCCCATTTTTGAGATTTTAACCTCCATCATTAGATGCATTTATGTGGATTAATATGACATGTATGTGTCATGTTACAACTTTGATGTAACCTTTGGCACTTTCCAATAGAAGACAATAAGACCAAAAGACTATTTCTTTGCTACACAGTTCACAGTTTTGTGGAGATCTTTGATTGAAAGGCTAAACAAAGGTATAAATATAGAAGTAAAAATATCTCCAGTGGTCACATGCTCCTTCCTCTGTTACATTATCAATATACCATTACACTTTGCAAATACCGAAGAGAGCAAATATGCTTTGAATCACATTACAAAGCTTGGGCAGATATTTGATTGCTTAGATGAACAGAAATAAATGTGTAAAAATCTCCAATGATCACAGGTTCTTTTCCATTATGTTTACATAAGTAAATACTTAATATGCATTTAAGTAATCAGGATGGCATGTCAGAAACATTAAGTGTAAAGAACATATAAAATAATTACGTTGCCAACTGTGGCAAAGTTTAAATATAGTGTGTTTCTTCTATGAGTCACCTGGTGCATTTTCTCTGGCGTTTCACTGTATATTTGCAATGTGCAGATGGGTTCAGCAAACACAAATACTGCTCATCACATTTCCTGTGTTGCTTAGTGCGAATGGAAAGCACTGGTTTGTTTCTTACTGCAAACCAACTTCTTATTTTTAAGCAGAGTTTTGCATGACCATTCAATAGAGAGATCTCATAATAGTCTAGTACAATTTTCAGTGATATGTACTAACAGAAACAATAAAACATGAGAAATGATCATTGTCCAATAGTGACTGGGTAACGTTGCTGCACGGCAGTGGCAGGCAATATGGGGCATGACGGTATATTCAGTTGCTGCTGGAGTCCTGGTTATTCCTCATGTTTTATTGTCTCTGTTAATACATATCGCTAACTAGAGTATCATCTTATACTAATATGGGACTGCTCTACAGAATGGGCACATAAAATTCACTTTGAAAATAATTTTGTTTGTGTCAGGAAACAAACAAACATTTTTCATTGACAATGGGCATCGCATGGAACGAGATAAGCAGCATGTGTCTGGGCCCATACCAGCTGCACATTGTAGAACTGAAATTGCAGAAATTTGCTAAAGTGCCAGAGAAAATTCGCTCTACAACTCTTAGCAGATATACACAGTGTATACATACAGTATATACCTACAACAATTTACTAATTATTACTATGTTAAATTGGTAGTGTGTGTGTGTGTGTGTGTGTGTGTGTGTGTGTGTGTGAGAGAGAGAGAGAGAGAGAGAGAGAGAGAGGACGAGGACGAGGACGAGGAGTAGAGCACAGTTTTTATCATGACACAGCTGTAGGTTGTTACGATTATATCTATGAAATGAAATGTGTGACGAGGGCCTCCCGTCGGGTAGACCGTTCGCCTGGTGCAAGTCTTTCGATTTGACGCCACTTCGGCGACTTGCGCGTCAATGGGGATGAAATGATGATGATTAGGACAACACAACACCCAGTCCCTGAGCAGAGAAAATCTCCGACCCAGCCGGGAATCAAACCCGGGCCCTTTGGATTGACAGTCTGTCACGCTGACCACTCAGCTACCGGGGGCGGACATTATATATTACATGCTATATATAGGCAATGGCAGAGAGAGATCACAGTTTTTATGACGGAACTGTGGATAGTTTATATCTATTACATTTTATCTCTAAGTAATGGCTCAAGTAACACATCGTGGCAACACGTGCATTTGAACGTGTAATCAGAAGTGTGGACTATCCTTGTGCCTATGATAGACTACCTAGCAGCATCTTTGGTTGTTTAACAACTTTATTTTTAGTTCCTTTCTGATTTTCTCCTGAGTTTTTGATCCTTGATTTCTGTGTCTGTTACAGTAATAAGGTATATAGTACTAATACAGTTTTTATTCAACTATGGCTTTAGTACCCACGAGTGGCTATCCCAAACATGGCAGACGATAAGCAAATCAGGAGTGGAAACAATTCGCCTACTAACATGGACACTACACTTACAAGACACTTATCAAGGGTTTCAGAAGACCTTGAGACTATTCTGTAATCAGTGTTAAACTTACTGGCAAATGCTGAGCACTTCTCGTTTTATGCAGCTCAGGGACAGTTTGTCACCAAGGTGCGTTACACCTTCTGCACTACATAGTAAATTCATAAGAGAACCTGATCTTTGGTTCCAGCTCCTTGACCCTTCCTTTGAGACCTATGGCATCTCAAATGACAACATGCAATTCGTCCTCACTACTGGAGCATTGCACGAACAAACTTTGTTGTTGTCGTTATCGAAAGTTGTGCACAACACACCTCCTGGGGGTGAAATACAAACATCAAGAACAATGTGCTTCACCAAGTGTGCAAACCTAGGGGCATCCTCATTTAACAATGCCTGCAAAGTAAAAATACTGATGACAAATCTTCTTCGGTTTGACAATGCCCCTTCAGTTTCCTAGTGTCGCCTGTGATCACTGGTTTCCATGACCAATGTTTCTGACGCCATGATCAAACACATTTGGACAAGTCAGTTACTTTTTGCAGCAAAAAGCCCCGATATTTCCAGTAGTTCTTCACCTTTTGACTTGCAATTACTGATTGCAGATCAACTTTATCACGTCCTTTCACTCAATGTCGGAAGTGGGACCCCATACAAAATGGACAACACAGCATCATGGGTATGGTTACGGGTGCCACTGCTAAAGAGCAGCAGCTTCCACTTACAGAACAAGTGAATACGCCATGAAGCACCTTTGATGATTTCCAGTGGTTCCAAGGAGTTTTAAGCAATCCCAGCGACACTCAATATCCCGGATGGCGTAACATATGCCAGCACGCAAAATCGTGGTGGTACTGTAGTGCACATAGCCATGTGATTACCCAAATGGGGACAGCAATCAAAATAAGGTACAACCAATCACTCCACTGAACAGTGCCTACTCTCTACTTCAGGCAATATGTACCACTCATACTCAACCATGTGACAACAACTTACTCTCTCGTTTTGGCAATGTATCTGTCTCAAACACAGCTGATGGGGTTCTATTCTTCACATCGGCTGCGCATCAAGACAGGATACGAGTTGGTTGATTTAATTGACACATGCTCAGATGTCAGTGTCCTCCCTGCAACATCAAAAAACTGCTCATCCTTAAAACTAGGGCTCACAGCAGCAAACAATTCAAGAATTTCTATGTTTGGTCATCAAGATGTTGTTGACAATTTAGTATTCTCATGGAGTTTTCAATGGTCTTTCAAGATCTCTGGTGTCGTTGAGCCCATACATGGTGCCATTTTCTTCACTGCCACAACATAACTTGTGTCCATACAGGAGGCCACATTTGACATGAACAATGAAACTGTCCATGGCCAAATGATAACTCTATGATAAGCTTCTATGTTGGCAACAAACACACCCTCACCCGAGAGAAATTCAGCATGTTCAGTGGTAGGCACAAAAACACCACTGTTAAACAATCTCCTTACCCTCCTATCCAGTATTAGTGGTCCAATTTCAGAAGTTACAATGGTGGAAGAACACAAGATAAACATTCTCATGGACAATGAGGCCCTTAGTGGCTGCATTTCAGACAGTGCTGCCACACTTGTTACTGCTCAAAGACACTTACGTCAACTCACGGTAAGGCCGTGGATGCAACAGAACACCAGTCTTCACCACAGGTTCAAGAACAACATGATCATGTCTATGCACCCTAATTTTGCACACAAAACCAGATCGCTATCCTGTTCCACACTTACAGGATTTTACGGCTGCTCTGGTGGGCCTCCAAATGTTTAGTGTTATTGACTTCCAAAAGGCTTATCAAAAACCAATAGTAGCAGAGTGCCTTTTGGCTTATCGGAATATGTACAGATGCCATTCGGCCTTAAGAATAACCATGGCAACGTTTCATCGCCAAGGTCCTCCATGGCCCGAATTTCTGCTTTGAGCACCTCGACGAACTGTTGATTTTTTTCAAGTGCTTTTGAATGTTTAAAAGACTATCCAATTATAGATTGAAGACAGTGACAAATAGGCAGTGGACTTTACTGGGATGTCAAGTGATTCCCCAAGGTATTAAGCCCTTAAATCTAAGATGGACTTCCTTTAACTGATTCTCCTTCCCAATACATATTAGCAATTGCACCGTTTCTTATGCATGGCTAATTACTAAGGTGCCACCTGCCACGTGGAGCAGCAGTCAAGGCACTGCTCACTTCACTGGGACATAAAATCCTCCTTGTGAGAGTCAGTACTTCTTGTTAGCTCTCTGGATTCAGCACCACTCATTGTGGTCTTCAACAATAGCCAGACTGCTAAAAGGGTGGTGCTGCAATGGAAGGTAAAAAGGTCATGGCAGCCCCTTGATTTTTCCCCCATAAGTTGCCTGATGCATAGACTAAATGTTGTGCCTACAAACGTGGTCTATCAGTCGTCTACGATATAATTATATATTTCCGAGCACAAGTTGAGGCACTTCACTTCCTTTAAACTACATACCTGTTTCTTTTATGTTTAACAACCCTCACAATTCCTTCTCTTCAGCAGTTCTGCCATTAGAATGTCATCGTGCAATTCACTACCAACTTCTGTCACCTGCGAGGAGATGACACAGTGGTTGTCAACTATTTCTCAAGAATCAATGAGATATCTGCAAAAGTGGATCTAATCCAGCTAGTTGCACTACAGGAAAAAGACAAGGACCTACACGAGTTCCTTACAAATCAAACAATGGGAAAGCAGCTGAAACAGTTACCTATGGACAACTTCCTCATTTGGTGTGATGTTTCTCAGGACTGATCCAGACCTTTCATACCTTATAGTTATAGGAAACTGGTTCTTGACACAATTCACAACCTCACACATCTGTTCAGATGGTAAAGGACAGATATTTTTGCCTGGGTGTACAACATGATTGTTGTTTGGGGTTTACAGCCTGCTTATCTAGCCAGTCAGATGCCAGATCCATATGCCTCTTGGTTTCTTTCGAGAACCAACATGCCGTTTTCCTCATGCTCACATAGACCTCTTAAGGCCACTACCCATGCTGCAAAGACTGAGATATACTCCCACAGCTACTGACAGGTCTACGCACTAGGTCGAAGGCCCGCCTATTATGGAAATTTCTGCAGGGACAGTTGCCCAAGCCTTTCTAACTACATGGATTTCAAGTTTTGGGTGCCCGACAGATGTGACGACGGATCGAGGTCAACAATTTGTGTCTTCTTTATTCAATGAAGTGGTTACCTTATTGGGTTCACTCATCATTGTTCCACCATCTATCATCCGCCAAGCAATGGCATGGTGGCACGCTGGTGCAGGACACTAAAGTTAGTGTTAATATGTCAGAAGTCTTTCTTGTTAACCATCTCACCATTGGTGTTACTTGGGCTGCAGACTGCATTCCATACTGACTTCAATGCTTCAGCAACAGAAATGGGGTAAGGCGAAATCCTAACACTTCCACCAGATTTTTAAGACTTCCATCAGATTTTTTCTCCAAGCAGCAAGAAAGATACCTTGAAAATCCTTCCTCATTGGTACTACAAATGAGGAACTGAATTTCAAATTTCCAAACTACAAAGGCATCTAGCCATGCAAACCCATCCGTTTTCATTTGTAAAGACATCACTCACTGTACCCATACTCCACGAGGATGTCATTAAAGCACCCTTGCTCTTACACTCGCCCCTAGTCTTACAAAGAGATGCTCACACAATGATGCTACTAATCAAAGCCAACCAAACTGGGTTTCCATTGAACAGGTTAAACCAGTATATCTAAGCCTGTCAGTTGTCATTACACAAGGGCTGTCTCTCCTATGGCTTACACCTGCTTCTAGATCCCCCCCCCCCCCCCTGCTGACCAAGTCTCTACTCCAAAGGCCCCACTTGGAGCCCAACTACCATCATCAATGGAGTCAGCCACTGCACGTACTCACCTGTCACCAGGCCCTTCCCATTTCAACGAGCGCTCTCTCTCACTCATCGATACCGGTGCTGGTTCACAAGAGAATGTGCATAACAACACAGCACAAGTTTGCTTTTATCCAGATAGCCTTGCTCTACAGGAGGAAGGGGGGCTTATGAAGACACAAATATTCAAATATGTAATCTAAAGTGTGGACTATCCTTGTTCCTAAGTGATGGACTACTTAACAGCATCGTTGGTTATGTTTAACAAGTATGTTTTAGAAACTACCAGGGAAACATGCAAGTAACTAATGAACTAATTAATTAATTAATTAATTAATTAATTCTTGGTAAATATGGAGGGGAGGATAAAGGTAATGTGTGTTCTGGTGGGTGGAAATGCATGTACGCATGCACAGCCATGTGCACGTAAATTTAATAATGTGGGCTGCTGTTAAAAACAGCAAAGGTACTGTTGTAAATGTTGTCATTTAGGACAGACTTAGTTTTTTATGGTATTTTTTGTATCTTAGTGCCGACGTGTGGTGTTCGAATCTGATCTAACTGTCTGACCTATGCTTAAGTGTTCATTGCTGTTCCTTGCTTCTTGAACGGCGAGTAAGAAATTTATGTTATTTAAAAGTATTTAATCTCATTTTGGATTTTGGGTTCTGACAGCTGATCCTTAGGTTTTTATACTATGTTATTAACTCGGAAGAAATCTATAACATTTTGTACAAATATGTTGCTCTGTTCACAGTTACAGTCCTTCTGCCACTGTCAGCATTTACTATGAAAGCATCTGTGATTTCAATGCTATTACATATGTTAATATTCTCTTGAAGCTGTGGCTTAACATTATAGAGACAATAAGTTAGTTGAGCTGGTCCTTAGGTTTTTATACCATGTTATTAACTTGGAAGAAATCTATAACATTTTGTACAAATATGTTGCTCTGTTCACTGTTACAGTCCTTTCGCCACTGTCAGCATTTACTATGAAAGCATCTGCGTTTTCAATGCTATTACATGTGTTAATATTCTTTTGAAGCTGTGGCCTAACATTATAGAAACAATAAGTTAGTTGAGCTTTGAAGTTTGGTGGGACTTTCTTTCAATGTTGTCACACTTTTGACATTCAAAATAAATGTTTTATTTTAAAAATGGCCAATGGTATTTGGCTACATTATTTTATCTACACTATAGCAGTGTGTGTGTGTGGTAAAGTCTGCAGCCATAAAGTGTGATGGATGTAATCGATTTTGATGATGACTCAATGTTATAGAAATACAAAAGACAAGATGATGGCAGATTAAATACAACAAATTGAAAAACTGGCTCACAAAGTAAACTGGGACACCTGGCAAATTATAATGAAGACTATTTTTAAATGTGATGAAATTTTGCTGAATGGTTGATGGTTAATGGAAGGACACGGAAATGCCTAATTTTGTTGCTTGAGCCAACCCTTTGCTTCACGACAGTGAATGCAAAAACCACCAATGACATTTGGGACAAACTACATAAGATTTATTATGTTCACTCAGCCAAAAACGTTGATTTGCTTAGAAACAAATGTCATAATATTGCATGGGAAGCATTTAGTGGTGTACAGGGTCCTCTAGCCAAATTTGATGAAATACAAAGTCAAGTTTCTTTGTTAGATAAGTAGATTGGTAATGATCATGTAAACTCTAATGAGTGGCACTAGATATTAAATGCATTCCTGTATTGAGCAATACTCTGGTAAGCAATGGGTCTTCATCTCTCAAATAAAGTGGGCATAGGTAATCACATTTCTGCATAAACGGCAAAGAGGGATGACACAAACCCAGAACCTAGCTTAACACTATGTCTACTGGCATGTAATGGTATAACATAGAAAACTCTGTTAGTTCATGCCCTCAGTGCCTTAAAATTAATTCAGTTCAACACACTTTCTTCGCCTCCTGGCTGATATCCACACATCCATGAGAGTGAATTCATAGTGATTTTCAGATTTGGTCTTAAAGTCAATGTGGTTGGTAGAAGCCAATCCTCTTTCTGAAGCCAAATTTGCACTCAGACATGACAGAAGAAGCAATGATGATTGTATGTTACCAAAATCTCCATAGTGCTGTCATAAGCAATCATTTTGATAATGGCACACTGTTTATCTCACCAGAATATGTATGACTCTTAGGTGACCAAGGCACCAGCTGAGACAGCACTTGATGCTCTTCTTGAGTACGTATAGGACCATTCTCATGAACAGTAAATGTCTTGTGCAATAGCTAAATGGTAGGCAATCCTGGGCCCTGTTCTCACTCCTTCATACAGCTTCCTCACAAACAGCAATTGCTCCCACACAAATACAATTACATGTACACGGCCTTTCATTAGACATCCCAGATGATGCCCATCAAGGTGGGGGCCACATATGCTGACTTCGTGTACAGTGGACACCATGATGGCACTCCTCAGCATAGTGGTAGCACCACCAACCAATTTTATTACTTCCACCAACAATACCTTTGCCATTGTGTGCAGGATGCAAACCTCTAGCATACAAATTCACTTTTGATATGGCTTACCTTTTCTCAGTCCCAGTCACTGCATCTGTGAGTACCTAAAACCTTCATAAGATGGGAACATCTAAGTGGACTATGCCAGCACTCCTGCTGTTGCACTTGAAACTCAGTCATGCTGGTGGAAGATTTTGCAGACAGCAACACATCGCTGCAGCCACTGAGCTTCTAAAGCTGGACAGTGTTGACTCCAGTTCCAACCCCAATCAGGCATCCTGGACAGTGCCACGAAACAATGCTCTTTAACTGGAGTGATCAACATCCTGAAGCCTCTCAGGTGATCCAAACAAATGGCAATTGTGTTAAGTCACTTTCCCTTCAACTCCATGGATGAAGCACAAACTGAGGCACTTCTGACAACACACACTTTTTCAGGAATGAAGGGGCTACAAAGACTTCTATCCTGACAGCTGATGGACAGAGCACAACTATGAAACATAAATGCCACAGTTGTAAATCTTACAGAACATTACACAGCTTATTTCCTACTCATGCTTGTAACATTAAGCCCACTGTAACCCAGTCTGGTAACTTTGCTTTTGTTATAGTTCCACTAAATCCTCCAAAACAATCTCCTACCTGATTGACTACTGATTCCTCTTTTTGGTCATGTATCATACAGTATCCCTACTACATTCTACTATACTCAGTGTTATAACTCCATATCTGCAAGTCATCCTTGTGTACTACTGTGTTTACAGTTTTTGTGTCTATTTTTTGCAGACGAAACACAAGTGCTCAATACAGAGGCACATATGCCAAAGGATCTTTCAGCCAGGTTCTTGCATTATGCACGAGTTGTGAATAATGGATTACCAGATACGTTAATTATGAGATTTTTGCACTGAATTTATACATACAACAATTCTCTCTTCATCTATGTCCACATCTACATGACAACAGCAAATGCGGAAGAATGTACATATCATGTCATGTCATGTTTATATTCGTATTATTCTTATGCCTAATAGTGATACAGTCAGAAATGAAGCACGGCAATTTACTAGATTTTTAAATCTAAGATGACTCTAATCTCTGTGCAGAATGTAATATACTAAAGAGGCGTCTGCAAAGATTTTCAAATGGAGAAAATTTTTCGCTAAACTCTCGTTCACAACATCTTCCATCATACGCAGTCTATTATTTGGTTCTTGTTGATCATTATCAAAGAACGCAGCAGTGTAAGTAACAACAAATAGCAGTCTCTTGCCGTTGTTTCGCTAATGAGACGATTCCTCTCTTTTTTTTTTTTAAA
The DNA here is from genome assembly GCF_023898315.1 of Schistocerca nitens. Lineage (NCBI taxonomy): Eukaryota > Metazoa > Arthropoda > Insecta > Orthoptera > Acrididae > Schistocerca > Schistocerca nitens. The sequence continues at coordinate 674,822,986 of NC_064617.1, read as the reverse complement.
TTGTAATCGATGGTAGCATGCACAAAAGCAAGCCATGCCGCGAGCGGTGACAAGCCGTAAACACTCATTATCAAAATGTGACAAACAATGCATGACACAGTACAGTAATGCATTTTCAGCTTAGAGTGACGTAAACACGTGTAACAAAGAGAACGGCACTTATCAGATCAAAGAAAAAGTAAGCAATCAGTTCAAACCAGACGAAGCACGTGAAAAAGGAAGGGTACCCATATAAATACGGATGGAGCACCTGACGAATACCAATGGCAACCTGGTAAAGCTTAAGTGCTAAGTTTACGACTCGAACCAAACTCCTATAGCTGTATCGTCATTCATTGGACCTAAATTGTGTCTCATATTACAATGGACCAACTTTGTTTCGATTTGGAGGTGGGGCCTAAAACTTTTCTCTCCCCTTGAATTTCGAGGCTCAAATTTCAGGTGCGGCTTACATTCGGGAAATTTTTTTTTTCCTTGATTTCGAGTCTCATTTTGCAGGTGTGGCTTAGATTCGAGTGCGGCTTAGATTCGAGTAAATACGGTACTGTTTTCAGACACTATGAATTACCACAAAGAAAAATATTTATTGTCAAATAGTCAGCATGGATACAGAAAATATTGTTCTCATTAGACACAACCAGCTCTTTATTCTCAAGAAGTAATGACTTCTATCGACACAGTACGTCAAATTGATTTCACATTTTTAGATTTCCAGAAGGCTTTTGACAGTGTTCCTCACAAGCTCCTTCTAATCAAATTGTGTGCCTATGGAGTATCGTCTCAGTTGTGCGACTGGATCTGTGAGTTCTGCCAGAAATGTCACCATTCGTAGTAATTTATGGAAAATCATCAAGTAAGACAGAAGTAATATCTGGCATTACCCACAGAAGTGTTACAGGTCCTCTGCTGTTCCTGATGTACATGAATGATATAGGAGGCAATATGAGCAGCTATCATAAGATATTTTGCAGATGATGCTGTCATTTACAGTCTTGTAAAGCCCTCAGATGATAAAAACTGATAAAAATAATTGCAAAATGATTTAGACAAGATACTTGTATGGGGAAAAAAATGGCAATTGACCCTAAATATTGAAACGTGAAGTCATCGCCGTGAGTATAAAAAGAAATCTGATAAATTCTGGTTACATGATAAATCACACAAATAAATAACAGCTGTAAATTCAACTGTGTGCTTGGGATTACAGTTACAAATAACTTTAATGGAAAGATCATACAGATAATGTTGTGGGTAGAGACTGCTTACACCATATTTGTCAGCCCCCTTCTGTAGTATTGCTGGATGGTGTGGAATCCGCATCAGGCGGGACTGGTGGATGGGGAGACAAGGAAGGGCAGCTCGTTCTGTATTACTGCGAAACAGGCAAGAGAGTGCCATGGACATGATACACGAAATGTGGTAGCAATCATTAAAATAAAGACTTTTTCATTGTGGCAGGATATTCTTGCAAAATTTCAATCACCAACTTCCTCCTCTGCTAGCGAAAATATTCTGTTGGTGCCCACCTACATACGGAGAAATAATCACCATGATAAAATAAGAGAAATTAGATGTGACACGACAGTCATTTGGAGAGAGAAGTTTGATCGTGGGTCACGTTTAAAGAGAACATGCACGGCAACCAGTGAGGCCGGCTCAGTCAGGCAGCAGGCGAGAGCAGGAAGGAAGATGGTGGCATGCGAGTGAGCAATGGCATATCACCCCATGTGGACCCATAAGTCTGTTACGCGACACCATGAGGGTTTAACCCATTCCAGCGCACGGCTTTATGACAATTCTTTATCCACATTTGTATTGATTACACACAAGAGTCTTTGGTGTGATGTCACATGTGCTGCACTGCTGCTCAAATTGCTAGTTAATATTTTATAAAATTTTAGACTTCATATACTTATTTTAAAGTTTTATTTGTGTTAATATTTGCCGTAAAAGTAACTTATTATTGGATTTTCATTAATCTCAGTCTTTCTTCCTGTGTTATAGTCTCGAGTGGTCAATTATTTGTGAGTGTGCTTGCGTCGTTCATCTAAGCCTCGTGCCTCAGTAGTGTGCTTACATTTTCCGGCATGCACTGCAACTGTAGCGGTTATATAAGCTAAGTACTGACAAACTTATTTGTGCTCTGTAATACAGTTATTAAATTTAATAGTGTTCAGCAGTGTTGCGAGCCATTTGTGGCAAAATACGACTTAATAAACTTCTGTAATTGTTCGCTCTCTGTGTTTCTTTAGAGTTTTCTGTGCGTCGAAGTCGTTAAGTAAATTTCGTGCTTTAGTTTTCAACTGATGTTTATTATTGTTTCTAGTGAAATATTTCAGTAAAATTTTCATTCATTCAGTGTTTTAACTTCGCTTAGTGTTCATCTGAATTTTTTGGTTTTAGCTAATAATTTTGTGAAATTTTGTTGGTATTGGTATTAGCTATGGTGTAGTAGTAGCAGTATTAATACGAGTAGTTGTAGTAGTAGTAGTAGTAGTAGTAGTAATTGAAGAAGTGTCATGATGATCTCTCCATTGGCAAAAGATTCCGGAATAGTCCCCCATTCGGATCTCCGGGAGGGGACTGCCAAGGGGGAGGTTACCATGAGAAAAAGCTTGAATAATCAACGAAAGGATAACGTTCTACGAGTCGGGGCTTGGAACGTCAGAAGCTTGAACGTGGTAGGGAAACTATAAAATCTGAAAAGGGAAATGCAAAGGCTCAATCTAGATATAGTAGGGGTCAGTGAAGTGAAGTGGAAGGAAGACAAGGATTTCTGGTCAGATGAGTATCGGGTAATATCAACAGCAGCAGAAAATGGTATAACAGGTGTAGGATTCGTTATGAATAGGAAGGTAGGGCAGAGGGTGTGTTACTGTGAACAGTTCAGTGACCGGGTTGTTCTAATCAGAATCGACAGCAGACCAACACCAACAACGATAGTTCAGGTATACATGCCGACGTCGCAAGCTGAAGATGAACAGATAGAGAAAGTGTATGAGGATATTGAAAGGGTAATGCAGTATGTAAAGGGGGACGAAAATCTAATAGTCATGGGCGACTGGAATGCAGTTGTAGGGGAAGGAGTAGAAGAAAAGGTTACAGGAGAATATGGGCTTGGGACGAGGAATGAAAGAGGAGAAAGACTAATTGAGTTCTGTAACAAGTTTCGGCTAGTAATAGCGAATACCCTGTTCAAGAATCACAAGAGGAGGTGGTATACTTGGAAAAGGCCGGGAGATACGGGAATATTTCAATTATATCACATCATGGTCATACAGAGATTCCGAAATCAGATACTGGATTGTAAGGCGTACCCAGGAGCAGATATAGACTCAGATCACAATATAGTAGTGATGAAGGGTAGGCTGAAGTTCAAGACATTAGTCAGGAAGAATCAATACGCAAAGAAGTGGGATACGGAAGTACTAAGGAATGATGAGATACGTTTGAAGTTCTCTAACGCTATAGATACAGCAATAAGAAATAGCGCAGTAGGCAGTACAGTTGAAGAGGAATGGACATCTCTAAAAAGGGCCATCACAGAAGATGGGAAGGAAAACATAGGTACAAAGAAGGTAGCTGCGAAGAAACCATGGGTAACAGAAGAAATACTTCAGTTGATTGATGAAAGGAGGAAGTACAAACATGTTCCGGGAAAATCAGGAATACAGAAATACAAGTCGCTGAGGAATGAAATAAATAGGAAGTGCAGGGAAGCTAAGACGAAATGGCTGCAGGAAAAATGTGAAGACATTGAAAAAGATATGACTGTCGGAAGGACAGACTCAGCATACAGGAAAGCCAAAACAACCTTTGGTGACATTAAAAGCAACGGTGGTAACATTAAGAGTGCAACGGGAATTCTACTGTTGAATGCAGAGGAGAGAGCAGATAGGTGGAAAGAATACATTGAAAGCCTCTATGAGGGTGAAGATTTGTCTGATGTGATAGAAGAAGAAACAGGAGTCGATTTAGAAGAGATAGGGGATCCAGTATTAGAGTCGGAATTTAAAAGAGCTTTGGAGGACTTACGGTCAAATAAGGCAGAAGGGATAGATAACATTCCATCAGAATTTCTAAAATCATAGGGGGAAGTGGCAACAAAACGACTATTCTCGTTGGTGTGTAGAATATATGAGTCTGGCGGCATACCATCTGACTTTCGGAAAAGCATCATCCGCACAATTCCGAAGACGGCAAGAGCTGACAAGTGCGAGAATTATCACACAATCAGCTTAACAGCTCATGCATCGAAGCTGCTTACAAGAATAATATACAGAAGAACGGAAAAGAAAATTGAGAATACGCTAGGTGACGATCAGTTTGGCTTTAGGAAAAGTAAAGGGACGAGAGAGGCAATTCTGACGTTACGGCTAATAATGGAAGCAAGGCTAAAGAAAAATCAAGACACTTTCATAGGATCTGTCGACCTGCAAAAAGCGTTCGACAATATAAAATGGTGCAAGCTGTTCGAGATTCTGAAAAAAGTAGGGGTAAGCTATAGGGAGAGACAGGTCATATACAATATGTACAACAACCAAGAGGGAATAATAAGAGTGGACGATCAAGAACGAAGTGCTCGTATTAAGAAGGGTGTAAGACAAGGCTGTAGCCTTTCGCCCCTACTCTTCTATCTGTACATCGAGGAAGCAATGATGGAAATAAAAGAAAGGTTCAGGAGTGGAATTAAAATTCAAGGTGAAAGGATATCAATTATACGATTCGCTGATGACATTGTTATCTTGTGTGAAAGGAAGAAGAATTAAATGATCTGCTGAACGGAATGAACAGTCTAATGAGTACACAGTATGGTTTGAGAGTAAATCGGAGAAAGACGAAGGTAATGAGAAGCAGTAGAAATGAGAACAGCAAGGAACTTAACATCGGGATCGATGGTCATGAAGTCAATGAAGTTAAGGAATTCTGCTACCTAGGCAGTAAAATAACCAATGACGGACGGAGCAAGGAGGACATCAAAAGCAGACTCGCTATGGCAAAAAAGGCATTTCTGGCCAAGAGAAGTCTACTAATATCAAATACCGGCCTTAATTTGAGGAAGAAATTTCTGAGGATGTATGTCTGGAGTACAGCATTGTATGGTAGTGAAACATGGACTGTGGGAAAACCGGAACAGAAGAGAATCGAAGCATTTGAGATGTGGTGCTATAGACGAATGTTGAAAATTAGGTGGACTGATAAGGTAAGGAATGAGGAGGTTTTACGCAGAATCGGAGAGGAAAGAAATATGTGGAAAACACTGATAAGGAGAAGGGACATGAGGGAATGACTTCCATGGTACTAGAGGGAGCTGTAGAGGGCAAAAACTGTAGAGGAAGACAGAGATTGGAATACGTCAAGCAAATAATTGAGGACGTAGGTTGCAAGTGCTACTCTGAGATGAAGAGGTTAGCACAGGAAAGGAATTCGTGGCGGGCCGCATCAAACCAGTCAGTAGACTGATGACCAAAAAAAAAGTTGCTTTCTTAATAGGCAGAGAATTTCGAGACCATTATTGTTAGTTCTTAAATAGGTCTACTGGTGTAACTGAACTTTGGTAACATAGACGTATAGTTTTTTCAGCAACTGTAAAATTTTACCATGAGTGAGAAGTGTGGGCTCTATCATAGGTTTGTGAGTAGTGGGTTATGGTGTGGGATTTGTTCACAGTATTTTCATGGGGGGAGGGGGGGGGGGGAATGCAGTGGGGAAGCCAGTGGTCATTTTAGTGAGATCCTCTCCTGGGAATGCAGAATCTGTTGTAGAAATAAGTTGATAGAGGAGCAGAAGTGTAAGATCTGTGCCCTTCAGGTGCAGTTACAATGCGCAAAGGAGGAACTGGATAGGTTGAGGAGGGGAACTGGCAGTTGGCAAGAAGGCAGCTAGGAAGAGGAGGTATTCGGACAGTTTTACTTTGTGTACATGCAATAGATATGACCAACTGTCAGAGTTGAGTGGAGAGGAGCCTCGTGTAGCTGTAGATGTAGGGAACATGCAGCAGTCCTCAGCAATTAGGAGGCCTAGGTTAGTCGCAAAGTCTAGCGGAAAGAAGAAGGTTCTGCTGCTAGGTAGTTCTCGCGGTAGAGGTATGGGCCAGCAGTTGCAGGAAGTGTTGCGGAGTGAGTACCAGGTCACCAGCATTGTGAAACCTAGTGCAGAGCTGGCTCAAGTGACTTACAACATAGGGGAGTTATGTAAGAATTTTACGAAGGAGGATCAGGTAGTGATATGGGGGGGGAGGGGGGGGGGGGACAGCCTTAATAGGGATGGGGAACATGATGTAGGTGGTGACCTGGTAAAGATAGCTACTCAAACTGGTGGCACTAATGTGCATTTTGTGCAACTGTTTCAGCGTCATGATCGGCCTCACCTTAATGCGGTTGTTAGGTGCAATAACTTGGGGCTGGGGAGGGCACTGATGGCAGAGGGCATGGGTCACATCTCAGTGGTGCCAGTTGGGTCTATCAGTAGATCAGGTTTCACTAGGCATGGCCTGCACCTCAATAGGTATGGAAAGGGGATGCTGGTCACTCATGGAAAAATTCCTGTAGTAGTTGGTGTTAGAGCTGCATCTTTTTTAGATTGAAGTCAGCTAATAGGTATACCTGCTTAAAGGAAGTCCCCCTAACTAAGGGCTCACCTTCAGAGGATGTAATGTTTCCAAGTAGAGAAGGAATTAGCATATTTCATCAAAATATAAGATGCATTAGAGATAAAGTCAGTGAATTGCTTATAGATGTTGACTCTGAAATTATTGGCACATCAGGGCACCACTTAAATAATTTGACAATTCAGAGGCTTGCTTTACCAGGATACAGATTAGCTGGCTGTTTCTCAAGGAGTTCCTTGTGGGGGGGGGAGTGGCTATGTACGTAAAAAACAGTATTCCATTTGAGTCCATAGACGCATCACAACACTGCACTGAAGAGATATTTGAATGTTGTGCAGTGGCAGTTGAATTTAGTAAAACTAAACTTCAAATTGTTGTTGTTTATAGGTCTCCTAATTCAGGTGTCAGAGCATTTCTGCTCAAGCTAGAGAGGGTTCTTGACTCACTTTGTAGGAAGTACCAGAAACTAGTTATATGTGGCGACTTCAATATAAATTTTGTATTAGTGCAAGAAAAAGGATGTTGGTAGATCTCCTAAATTTATATGACCTGATGCAAACTGTGTTTTTTCCAACTAGGGTGCAGGGGAACAGTAGCACAGCCATCGACAATATTTTTATTCATTCTTCATTACTAGATGGGCATTCTGTTAGTAAAAGCGTGAATTGCCTTTCAGACTATGATGCACAAATTTTAACACTAAAAGGCTCTTGTACTCAAACCAAAGTCATATTTAATTACAAAGTATGTAGGAAAGTTAATCCAACAGCAATAGAGAGTTTTTTAAACCTTGTCAAGGAACAAGAGTGGCAGGGTGTTTACAGTGCTGATAACATTGATGATAAATACAATGCTTTCCTTAACACATTTCTTATGCTCTTTGAGAGTTGCTTTCCATTAGAACATTCTAAACGGGTTACTAGCATTAATGGGCAGCCCGGGTGGCTGACTAGTGGGATAAGGATATCATGTAGAACAAAACGGGAACTATATCAAAATGTTAGAAGTAGTCACAATCAAGCTTACAGTAGCCCATTACAAACAGTATTATAAGGTGCTTAAAAATGTCATCAGGAGGGCAAAGAGTATGTGGTATGCAAATAGAATAGCTAATTCACAGGACAAAATTAAAACCATATGGTCTGTTGTGAAGGAAGTGTCTGGTCAGCAGCACAAGGTGGACGATATAAAGTCAGTTCACAGTAAAAATATTTCTGTTACTGATAAATCAGATATACATACAGTATTTAACAATCATTTTCTGAGCATTGCTGGTGAATTAAATAAAAATTTAGTTTCTGCAGGAAATCATATAAATTTCTTGGCAAATGCCTTTCCGAGATTGATGTCTGAAATACTCCTCTGTGATACAGACAAGAGGGAGATTGAGTCAATAATTAAATCACTGAAGACTAAGGACTCTCATGGTTATGATGGAGTGTCTAGCAGAATATTAAAGAACTGTGCTGCACGTGTTAGCCTTGTATTTAGCCATATTTGAAATTTTTCCTTTAGGAATGGCCAGTTTCCTGAGCGATTCAAGTACTCAGTAGTAAAGCCGCTTTATAAATAGGGAGAAAGGGATAATGTAGGTAATTTTAGACTTATTTCTATGCCATCAGTGTTTGCAAAAGTTACTGAAAAGGCTGTGTATGTAAGGATAATTGATCACTTTATATCATACGATTTGCTATCAAATGTACAGTTCAGATTTAGAAGTCGTTTAACAACTGAAAATGCTATATTCTCTTTTCTCTGTGAGGTACTGGATATGCTACACAAAAAATTTCGAACACTTGGCATATTTTTTTGATTTAACTAAGGTATTTGATTGTGTTGATCACAAAATATTGCTCCACAAGTTGGACCATTATGGAATACGGGGAGTAGCTCAGAATTGGTTCACCTCTTACTTTAGCAACAGGTAGCAAAAGGTCATTATTCACAATGTTGATAACGGCTGTGATGTGGGATCTGAGTGGGGTACTGTCAAGTGGGGGGTGCCCCAGGGATCAGTGTTGGGGCCACTCCTGTTCCTTATTTATATAAATGATATGCCCTGTAGTATTACGAGTAATTCTAAAATATTTCTGTTTGCTGATGACACTAGCTTGGTAGTAAAGGATGTTATGTGCAACATTGGCTCAGCTTCAAATAGTGCAGTACATGACCTCAGTTCATGGCTTGTAGAAAATAAACTAATGTTAACTCACAGTAAGACTCAGTTTTTACAGTTTCTAACACACAATTCAACAAAACCTGACATTTTAATTTCACAGAACGGGCATATGATTAGTGAAACTGAACAGTTCAAATTTCTAGGTGTTCAGATAGACAGTACGGTGTCGTGGAAATCCCGCGTTCAGGATCTTGTTCAAAGACTTAATACTGCCGTTTTTACTATTCAAACGGTATCAGAAGTGAGTGATGGTTCGACATGAAAATTAGTCTACCTTGCTTATTTTCATTCGCTATTGTCGTATGGTATTATATTTTGGGGTAACTCTTCTCATTCTAAAAGGATATTTTTGGATCAGAAACGGGCGGTTCGGGCAATAAGTGGTGTTAGTTCACGAACCTCTTGTCGACCTCTGTTCACAAATCCGGGTATTTTGACATTGGCCTCCCAATACGTATTTTCCTTATTGTCATTTCTTGTTAGCAACATTAGTTTATTCTCAAGAATAAGCAGCTGTCACGCGGTTAATATTCGGCAGAAATCAAACCTGCATTTGGATCGGACTTCCTTAACTCTTGTGCAAAAAAGGTGTGCAGTATACTGCTGCATCCATTTTCAATAACCTGCCACTCGAATTCAAAAATCTTAGCAGTAATCCACGTGCTTTCAAATTAAAACTGAAGAGTTTCCTCGTGGGTCACTCCTTCTATTCTGTCAAGGAGTTCCTTGAAAAATTAAGCTGATTTTTATTGTACTGCTGATAGCGTTTACTTAAACTTATGGACTGACCTTTTTAAGGTTCATGAACATTTATTTTTATCTGTTATTACGTTTATGTTGTATTGCATGTCTGACATATTCCATGACCTTGGAGATTTGCTCCTCAATTTGGTCCTACAGAACTTGACGACTAAATAAAAATAAATAAAACTCAAATTAGTTCAAGAAAGTATGATATGCAAGTGAAAGAGCAGTTTGACACAAATCAGCTGTGACACTGACATAATTCATAAAAATTTTATATCAAAAGATGTTAAATAAACAAATCTGCAGTACGTGCAATTTACTGAATAATTTATAACTTTTGAACCAATGCAGGTACAGAGTAGGGCGAATGCTCATTTTAAAGGTCTTGTTGAAACACGACGACTAACACACTTGTTTCATCTGCCGCACAGTGGCTGTCATTATACACATTTAAACATCATTCGTTTGTGATATTTGTTTTTATTATGATATGTTATCTTTATTTATTATTAATTTTTGCGTAGTTTTGCACATGTCTGTTTATCCTTTGTATATATGTGAATTCTGATCAGCACATCAGAAAAAGTGTTTCATACCTGTATAGAAGATGGTGCCTTATAAAGAACTGTAACGTCGTTTAGTGGTAAAAATGGACAAAAACTATTTACGCACTCTGCAAAGATAATTGCAAAGCAATGAAACACACTTCTGAGAAAACTGTTGCAGCTACAAATTTGTGTCATAGATTTTATTTTATTTTTAAAATGAGAATTTGAGCATGTGTTTAATGGTACATACAGAATTAAGACTGGTCTTCTATGTAAAAAGTTATGCAAAGAACTGGTGATCAATGGACAGCAGTTATGTGATGCAGCTTGGGGAATTTTGGATCAAGGGCATTTAAGCGGAGCTGACACGGAGCTCCAGGACAGAGTTCTGAGCACCTTTGCCGATGCTGGTCCTGTGTTGCTCAGTGTGACACTTTGGTGATAGTTTTTGCAATTCCAGCACATATTGAACTTAGATAAATTTCATGTGTGTGCGCAAATGGAAGATAGACTTTTTCACGAAGAATCCAGTCTTAGGATATTTTCAGTGTGGAATATACAGTAGGGACTCATGTTTCACACATTGTGTCATTTGGTGCCTGTTTTTGTAAGCAAATAGGACTTTGCTGCAAAATCGTAGCTGTGGGACTATGTTTCCATTCGAGTGCTGCCATACTTAGCTGCTGAAGTGCTACTTTTCACTCTGTTTATTTTTTAACATTCCAAACTGTGTTTTGAGATACCAATGGGGCTTAGTTTCTGATACAGTCAGATTGGACTCTAATTATTTTCACCACATTTACGTGATTGATTCTAAAGCAGTACCACTGGATTTTCACTGTGTTTAAACGAGTTGTGAGTTTGAATATTTTGTGTCATCAGACACTTTGTAATTCATGCTAGTGTCGAGTGCATTTTAGATCATAAGGATTAGGCATTGTTTTAACGAACTGATCGATTTTCTAAATATCAATCTATGTTCCTCAGCATTCAAGAGCTTTTATTAAAATTTATAGGATGTTCAGTATCGCTATGGGGAACTAAAGCAATAATTAAAATGGCACATAAGTGTTTGGAAGGTACCACCAGCGAATTTAGTTATAAATGAAAACTTGTGAATTTTAAGGAACTTAATGCAAGAATTAAATTTGTCATTTGACTTCAACCTCCTAGACTGTACCCTGGTTAACTTTTGTATTTGTCATTCAGCAGCATCAAGAGTGTTTTATTTATGCAGTTTAGTTGGTCGTAGGAAGGGTAGTAGATCATCCCCAAGTTAGATGAGAGCCAGCGAGCAAAAGCATTTGCAGCCCCATTTCATTCCGCTGACCGTCACACTGAGCTTGCATAGAAAGATTTAAGTGCTTGTTTTTCCAGCTCTTTGAGAAGGGAACAGTAGAGAAATAGTTTGAACATGGTTCAAACATCTGTCAGACACTTAATTGTAAATTGCAGAGTAATCATGTAGATGTAGATCATATCTGTGATACTCTCTCCCCTATTTCACGATAATACCAATCGAGCTGTCCTCCTCTGGACTTTTTCTATGTCCTCCATCAATACTATCAGATAACAATCAACAGCGTCAGTAAACAGATAGGGATTAGTGATTATGATGACTTTATAGTGATGTTGGTTACTAAAGCTGACAAATGCACCAAGAAGGCTAGGACAATATTTATGCCAAAAAAGCAGATAAGCATTTGTTAGCATCCAACTTAGACAAATAATGGACATCAGTTAGTCCCAATATGATGGATGCTGAGGAATTGTGGACCAAGTTTAACCTGATTGTTCACAAATAAGTGGATTCAGAGCAGAAAGGACCCAGTGTGGTTTAATAATCAAATTTGGAAAATGCTGAGGAAACAGCAATTATTGCACTCATATCAATGGGCAGAAGTTTGTAGAAATGTGTATGTTTGGAAGATGATCAATGTGCAAAGCATACAACAACTTCCCCCATCATACCTTAGTGAAAGATCTTGCTGACAACCAGAGAAAATTTTGGTCATATGCAAAATCACTAAGCAGGTTTAAGCTTCTATCCAGTCACTCGTTAACCAGCTTGGTGTGGTAATAGAAGACAGCAAAAAGCATGCTGAAATTTTAAATTTCATGCTCAAGACATCATTCACGCAGAAGGTTCATACAAAAAAAAAGTCATTTGACTGTCGCACAGGCTTCCGCATGGAGGACAGAGAAGAAATAGGCATCCCTATCACAGAGGAGCGACTGAAACAGTTGAAAACAAACAAATTGCTATGGAATCTCAATTCAGTTTTACAGACAGTACTCTGCTGCACTGGCCCCTTACCTGGCATGCATTAATCGTGAATCTTTCATCCAATGAAAAGTCCCAAGTGATAGGAAAAAGAGTGCAGGTGAGTCCTGTATATAAGAGTGGTAAAAGAATGGACCTGCATAATTACAGGCTAACATCCGTAACATGCTGCAGAATTCTTGAAAACATTCTGAGCTTGGTTGGTTGGTTGGTTTTGGGGAAGGAGACCAGACAGCGTGGTCATCGGTCTCATCGGATTAGGGAAGGATGGGGAAGGAAGTCGGCCGTGCCCTTTCAGAGGAACCATCCCGGCATTTGCCTGGAGTGATTTAGGGAAATCACGGAAAACCTAAATCAGGATGGCCGGACGCGGGATTGAACCGTCGTCCTTCCGAATGCGAGTCCAGTGTTTCTGAGCTTGAATATAATAAAGTTCCTTGAGACAGAAAAGCTTCTGTCCACAAAACAGCATGGATAAAGAAAGCATAGCTCAGGTGAAAGTCTGCTAGCCCTTTTCTTACATGATATCCTGCAAACCGTGTAGGTAGGTTAACTGGAAGATTCCATTTTATTTTATTTATTTACACATCAAGTTCCATTGGACGAAATTGAGGAGCAAATCTCCAAGGTCATGGAACGTGTCAGTACATGAAATTTAAACATAAAAGTAATAACAGATAAAAATAAATGTTCACGAACTTGAAAAAAATCAGTTCATAAGTTTAAGTAAATACTATCAGCAATACAATAAGAAACAGCTTAATTTTTCAAGGAACTCCTTGACAGAATAGAAGGAGTGACCCATGAGGAAACTCTTCAGTTTCGATTTGAAAGCGCGTGGATTACTGCTAAGATTTTTGAGTTCTAGTGGAAGCTTATTGAAAATGGATGCCGCAGTATACTGCACACCTTTTTGCACAGGAGTTAAGGAAGTCCGAACCAAATGCAGGTTTGATTTCTGCCGAGTATTAACTGAGTGAGAGCTGCTTATTCTTGGGAATAAACTAATATTGCTAACAAGAAATGAGAATAAGGAATATACATATTGAGAGGCCAATGTCAAAACACCCAGACTTGTGAAAGACTTGTGAACAGAGGTCGACAAGAGGTTCATGAACTAACACCACTTATTGCCCGAACCGCCCGTTTCTGATCCAAAAATATTCTTGTAGAATGAGAAGCGTTACCCCAATATATAATAATATATGACATAAGTGAATGAAAATGAGCAAAGTAGACTAATTTTTTGTGTCAAAGTATCGCTCACTTCTGATACCATTTGAATAGTAAAAACGGCAGTATTAAGTCTTTGAACAAGATCCTGAACGCGGGATTTCCACGACACCGTACTGTCTATCTGAACACCTAGAAATTTGAACTGTTCAGTTTCACTAATCATATGCCCGTTCTGTGAAATTAAAATGTCAGGTTTTGTTGAATTGTGTGTTAGAAACTGTAAAAACTGAGTCTTACTGTGAGTTAACATTAGTTTATTTTCTACAAGCCATGAACTGAGGTCATGTACTGCACTATTTGAAGCTGAGCCAATGTTGCACATAACATCCTTTACTACCAAGCTAGTGTCATCAGCAAACAGAAATATTTTAGAATTACTCGTAATACTACAGGGCATATCATTTATATAAATAAGGAACAGGAGTGGCCCCAACACTGATCCCTGGGGCACCCCCCACTTGACAGTACCCCACTCAGATCCCACATCACAGCCGTTATCAACATTGTGAATAAATGACCTTTTGCTGCCTGTTGCTAAAGTAGAGGTGAACCAATTCTGAGCTACTCCGCGTAATCCATAACGGTCCAACTTCTGGAGCAATATTTTGTGATCAACACAATCAAATGCCTTAGTTAAATAAAAAAATACGCCAAGTGTTCGAAATTCTTTGTTTAGCACATCCAGTACCTCACAGAGAAGAGAGAATATAGCATTTTCAGTTGTTAAAACGACTTCTAAATCCGAACTGTACATTTGATAGCAAATCATATGATATAAAATGATCAATTATCCTTATATACACAGCCTTTTCAATAACTTTTGCAAACACTGATGGCATAGAAATAGGTCTAAAATTATCTACATTATCCCTTTCTCCCTTTTTATAAAGCGGCTTTACTACTGAGTACTTGAATCGCTCAGGAAACTGACCATTCCTAAGGGAAAAATTACAAATATGGCTAAATACAGGGCTAACATAATATTCTGCTAGACACTCCGTCATAACCATGAGAGTCATTAGTCTTCAGTGATTTAATTATTGACTCAATCTCCCTCTTGCCTGTATCACAAGGCAATTGGCAAGAAAGTTATATGATTTCCTGTAGAAACTAAATTTTTATTTAATTCACCAGCAATGCCCAGAAAATGATTGTTAAATATCGTACACATATCTGATTTATCAGTAACAGAAATATTATTACTGCGAACTGACTTTATATCGTCCACCTTGTGCTGCTGACCAGACACTTCCTTCACAACAGACCATATGGTTTTAATTTTGTCCTGTGAATTAGCTATTCTATTTGCATACCACATACTCTTTGCCTTCCTGATAACATTTTTAAGCACCTTATAATACTGTTTGTAATGGGCTACTGTAAGCTTGATTGTGACTACTTCTAACATTTTGATATAATTCCCATTTTATTCTACATGATATCCTTATCCCACTAGTCAGCCACCCGGGCTGCCCATTACTGCTAGTAACCCATTTAGAATGTTCTAATGGAAAGCAACTCTCAAAGAGCATGAGAAATGTATTATGGAAAGCATTGTAATTATCATCTATATTATTGGCACTGTAAACATCCTGCCACTCTTGTTCCTCGACAGGTAAGTATGGTTTGTATGCTGTGCAAAATTCATCAAAGTATCTCTCTGACTTATAATGAAAAGTGTACCTATAGCAACAAATGCAGCCAATAGTAAGTGAAAAAATGATGAAATTTCACACATAAAAAAAAATTATTTTGTTATATTTTTGAACTTACATTGCTAAGAGTGTGAATCCTGAATCCTTCCTGGTCATGTTGACAAAGTTTTATGAATTTATTTTTAAAAGTATAGACAGTGGAAATTAAAATGTCGTGTGGTGCCTCTTCTGCTCCAAGTCGGCCCGACTGACGTCCTACCCCCCTTAAATGACTTTCCAGTGGTGTTTCTGCTTCTGTTCAGTACAAGCTTGGAAAATATTTTATATGCAACTGGTAGCAAAGAAATTTCTCTGTAGTAGTTAATATCTTTTTTATTGCCTTTTTATGCAGTGGACGTATAAGATAATCTTCCACTCTCCGGGATTTTTTCTGTTTTTCAGATGCTAATTTTAGCTCGCTCTATTATTATTATTATTTTTTTTTTAGTGACCATTTCAAAAGTGCTGCTGTAATACTGTCTCCTCCACTACCTTTATTGTTTTTTTAAGGCTTTAATTACTTCTTCCATTTCTTTGATGGACTGAGGTAAGTCATATAGATTTTCATGAGTATTTGAGAATTCCAGCTTATTGGCCAGTACTGTCTGGACAGTTAAGAACCCGATAAAAACATTTGGCAAATATTTCAGAATTTTCAATGTTGATCATGCCAAGTCTGTCACTTTAATTAAATGGGCACTTGGAGTTTGGTAACCTTTCAATCTGCCCTTAAATATCTGATAATTTAGGGAATTATTTTTTGAAAAGTTTTCCTCAATTTCCTTAAGTTACCTGTTTTCAAGATGTCATTTAGTTATTGTAATTACCCTTACTGTTTCCTTTCTTTGAAATTGCTCATAGTGTTTAGTTTTCCTAGAGCATTTCAATTTTTTTTCTATTTTTGGCCCTCTCTGTTAACGCATCTTCATGTATTTCATTCCTACATATTTTATTTTCAGTTTTGATTGACCCAAATGTTTTTGTGCAGCATTATTACTTTCTTTAGGTAATTCTTGACAACTCACATTTTCAAATATTTTAATTTGTCTTGATATTTATGAACTGATTCTTCTTTTGTAGTAAGTCACTTTTGGCTTTTCCCTGAAATCTCTGTGTGTTTGTAGCAGGTCATTCTCCTGGTTATTTGCAGCAGAAATTTTCACTTCTCATAGATCTTTTTTAACTTCAGTGAACCATTCCTCTTTGCGTTTCTTATTTTGAAAGTAAGTTAGCATCCTTTTACATATCATTCCTAGGCTCTTTTGTGTCACATGGCCATAAAAGGCAATCCTCCTTTTCCAAATCATGACAGTTAGCTTCTCAACTTGCTATTATGTACTTTGCTGACGTGACACCTTCTGTATATTCTCTGTTTTCTTTGATGGGGCCCATGATCTCTCTAAAAATCTTTCTTCCTTTGGCTTCAAGTTTCTCCATTAGACCTTTCTTGTTCAACGTAAAAGTTTCTGACACATATAAAGCCTGTGGTCAAGTAACAGTGCAGTAGCGTCTAATTTTGGTGTTTAAGAATATTTATGTCTTTAGTGTAGACGCCTTTAGTTAGTTGTACACCATTTCCATTTTGTTAATGTGTGACAGGGAAGCTTCTTTCTCTCATATGTCAGGCTTTATCCATTCACCTAGGTATTTATCAAACAATGGAAACTCCAGACAGGAACATCAACAATCTAGGAAAAGACAGACTGCTGTTTACCGTAAAGAAGACACATCAAGTCGCAGACAGGCACAGTTAAAAGACACCCATATATAGCTTTCAGTCACAGTCTTCATCAGTGAGAGATTTGGGGGGGGGGGGGGGGGGGGGGCAAACATACCTCACGCGCACACGAGCACCAACTCCAGCATCTCGGGCCAGAATGCAACATCATATCATATGGGATACAAGAAGCAATTTGGAGTGGGCAGGGAGGGGAAGGGATAGAAGGTATGGTTGGGGAGAAAGATGAACGCTGCCTTATGGAGTGTGCAGGGACTAGACTGCCACCAGGCGCAGGATCATGAGGTTGTGGTATCCTACACAAGATACTTCCCAGCCCTCCTGAAGTGGTGTTCTGTCGCCCACACAACCTCCACAACATCCTAGTCCATCCCTATGCAACTCCCAATCCCAACCCCCTTGCCACAAGTATCATATCTGTGGTAGACCCAGGTGCAAAACCTGACCAATCTACTGACCCAGCACTTTCTATTCCAATCCTGTCACAGGTTTATCCTACCACATCAAGGGCCAAGCCACATGTGATAGCACCCATCTAATTAACTAGCTCAGCTTTAATCACTGCACAGATTTTTATATTGGTATGACTACCAACCAGCTGACCATCAGGATGAATGGCCACAGCCAAATTGTGGCCAACAGCAAAATAAATCACCCTGTGGCACAACATGCAACTCAACATAACACACCTTATTTCAATGGCTGCTCACTACCTGAGCCACCTGGATCCTTCTCTCCACCACAGTTCAGCTTTTCTGAACTGCACAGATGGAAGTTATCCTTACAACACATTCCCTGCTCCCGTAATTATCCTGGCCTCAAGCTATGGCAACATACTGTCCCCACACCCTCCACCCACCAGTTTCCACCTCCTCTCTATTATCATCTCCTACCCTGTTTATTTGCAGCCCTCTGCTGACGAACCTGCCTGTCTTTCTCTACTTCTCTCCTTTTTTCTAATTTTTTTACCCATCTCCCTGCCCCAAAACCCCATGATGCTGCACCTGGTGGCAGTCTAGTCCCTGCACACTCCACCAGACAGCATTCATCTCTCTCCCCACCCATACACTACTATCCCTTCCCCTTCCCCACCCCCTCCATATTGTTGCTTGCATCCCACGTGATGTTGCATTCCGGCCCGAGATGCTAGAGCTGGTGGTTATGTGTGCATGTGCATGTGCGTGTGTGTGTGTGTGTGTGTGTGTGTGTGTGTGTGTGTGCGCGCGCGCGCGCGCGCGCGTTTTTATTGACGAAGGCTGTGGCCGAAAACTATGTGCGAGTGTATTTTAGTTGCACCTGTCTCCAATCTAACGTGTCTTGTTTACGGTAAGTAGCAATCTTTTTCCTATAGCTAGGTATTTAAATCTTTTTGCCTGCTTAATGTTTTGCAGTCCAGTTTCCAGTTCCCTTGGCACTGATTTTATGTCTGTCATAAATTATGTCTTCTCAAAGGAGTTTTGGGGCCCACGCTTCCATATCATCATAATCATCATCATCTTAAGCTGATTTCTAAATATTTTACATCTAGAAACTTTACTGGCTACGTCCAAGAAGGACCAAAATAATACTGTAGGCATAGGTGCTACTTAGGAGTAGATGCTACATCCTGGTGCTGATTTTTTACCGAGACTTACAGGTCACCCATCAGGTATTGATGGAAATAATAACGTTGAAAGTGGACACCACAGTTTTACGGTGATTTAAGTGCCAAATGAGAGAGTCTAAAGTCTCCTCCAAAAATTGGAAGAATATTGCTAATAATATGCTCAGAATGCATGGGCACATGTACACTGGATACACAAGAAACTGAAGTGGCCAAATTATTATTCCAAGTGTGTCACAAAAATCAGGTCCAATGTGTACTCCCAACTTGTATCACACCTATTTTCTAAAAAATGTCACAAATTTTCTGCTGATGACATGCAAGAGGTGTTTCAAACATTCTGGAAAACAGTATCATCTGATCAGAGGAATATCTACACAACCAGTTTTGTGAAAATTATTACAATCAAATATCCTGACACAGCATAAAATCAGATCCAATTTTACTGCTAAAAGCAGTTTATTCTAAAAAGAAATTGGCTATTCATAACTTTGTAATGAACAGTCTAGGAGGTAAAGATGCAGTGAGCTGCTGGTTAGAAGTGGCTTAAGGCAAGTTAGCTACAACAAGTTTTGCCTTGAAACTTCCTGGCAGATTAAAACTTACTTCTGCCAGTACCTCGTCTCCTACCTTCCAAACTTTACAGAAGTTCTCCTGCGAACCCTGCAGAACTAGCACTCCTGCAAGAAAGGATATTGCGGAGACATGGCTTAGCCACAGCCTGGGGGATGTTTCCAGAATGAGATTTTCACTCTGCAGCGGAGTGTGCGCTGATATGAAACTTCCTGGCAGATTAAAACTGTGGAAACATCCCCCAGGCTGTGGCTAAGCCATGTCTCCGCAATATCCTTTCTTTCAGGAGCGCTAGTTCTGCAAGGTTCGCAGGAGAGCTTCTGTAAAGTTTGGAAGATAGGAGACGAGGTACTGGCAGAAGTAAAGCTGTGAGGACAGGGCAAGAGTCGTGCTTGGATAGCTCAGTTGGTAGAGCACTTTCTCGCGAAAGGCAAAGGTCCCGAGTTCGAGTCTCAGTCCGGCACACAGTTTTAATCTGCCAGGAAGTTTCATATCAGCGAACACTCCGCTGCAGAGTGAAAATCTCATTCTGGAAACATTCCCCAGGCTGTGGCTATGCCATGTCTCCGCAATATCCTTTCTTTCAGGAGTGTTAGTTCTGCAAGGTTCACAGGAGAGCTTCTGTAAAGTTTGGAAGGTAGGAGACGAGGTACTGGCAGAAGTAAAGCTGTGAGGATGGGGCGAGAGTCGTGCTTGGATAGCTCAGTTGGTAGAGCACTTGCCCGCGAAAGGCAAGGGTCCCGAGTTCGAGTCTCGGTCCGGCACACAGTTTTAATCTGCCAGGAAGTTTCATATCAGCGCACACTCCACTGCAGAGTGAAAATCTCATTCTGAAGTTTTGCCTTGTTTGACATGAACATACTGTCTAGAACGATAAAGTTAACTCCTGTCCAAGTCGTTTTGTATTCTCACAGCTGTATGTATTAGAATATGAATGTGATATTAGCAAATTATGTTCTAACATTAGCAATTACTTCAAGAGTATTGATTTAGCAAGGTGTTTGGGTAAAGAAGAAACTTAGATGGAATGGGACTTAATATACAGTTAACTGAGGGCTAGGGTGAGGGTGTCACTTAAACAATAGGCCTTGATATTTAATATTTAGTGGGGTGAGGAATAACCTTAAGAAGGTCATTAACTAGATTACTTCTTTCTCACTAAGTATCTGATGGAAAGTTGGTGGCTTTATGACTGAAGTATACCAAAAGGGGCTGCAAGCTGCAAAAAACTGAGCCTACTGTTACAGACCAGGGAGCATTACCTTACAATATGTATGCTATTATTTACTATGACATCATCAGTAGAGTGGCAACAGCAGCATCAAAAGAAGAAGAGGAATTGTAGAAAGAAAATAGAGTGACCATACCAATGTGGAGAATGAACTGCCATAGCGGAAAGAGGTAAGAAATGTCATATAAATGCTGAACAGAGGAAAGGCAAAACGAATACATGGCATACCTACAGATATGCTGGAAGAGGGAAGAGAGATCCCACAAGCAAGAGTCTACCACCTAATCGGTTTAATTTGGAGGAGAGGATGCATCCCAGCAGAATAAAGCAGTCTTCATCTGCCCAACACTTAAGAAAAGAGACCCAATGAGATGCAACAACTATATACGAATTGCCGTACTATATACAGCTTATAAGATTCTGAGGATATTGTTGCTGAAGCCGGTAACACCATACATCAAGCAAGTATCTAGATTCCAATTTTGAAATGGAAAAATCAGCAGTGGGTTAACTACATACAATAAGGAAGTGCTATCAAAGAGCTGGGAATTTCACGGTCTTCCAAAAAGAATATGAAAGTGTGGACAGGCACACAATGTGGCAAGAACTGGAAAGGGTGCAGGTTCTCAGAAAACCAATAAAAATAACACAAATATGTTCACAAGAGGTAACAGGCATGATGAAAGCGATTGAAAATATGTCACATAAGTTCAAGGTGAGGACTGCAGTGCAACAGGAAGACTGCCTCTCTCCAATTCTGTTTTATCTGGTTCTGTAAACAGCACTGAGAAAGGTATCAAGCCTGAAGACAGGAATTCAGCAGGGTAGAAGGATCAATGCCCAGGCCTTTGCAGATTATGTAGTTTCAATAGCACAGAATGATCAAGATCTGGTTCATATGGGAAGAGTGTTAATGGAAGAGGCTATGAGAGCAGGCTTGAAGACAAATATGGGTAAGACCAAATACCTCATAGTGAGCAGAGATAACACTGACAGATCTTTAGATATGGATGGCAACATCTTTGAAAGAGAGTATCTTGAGGCAGTACTCAGTGAAAGGATTGAGATAGACCAGGAAATAATGACAAGAATCTAAGCAGGAAACAGGTCAAGCTTTGCACCATGAAAGCTGCTGAAGTCCTGGCTTCTATCGAGAACTTCGAAGATTAGTATCTACAAGACAGTAAACTGTTGTCCTATACGGAGCAGACGCCTAGACTCTGACACCAAAGATAAAAAGAAACTCCCGACATTTGAGAATGCTGTTCTGAGACAGATGCTTGGACCAGTAAAGGAGACGACTGGAGAAAAAGGAAAAACCATGAATTTTAGCAGCTGAAATCAGTAGACAACTTGGCTGTGATTAAAGACAGGCAGCTGAAGTGGTATCGGCGCATAAGTCAAAAAGGCCAGATCACCAGGCAGGGAGTGGAAGAAGACATCAGAGATAATAGGTTGAGGGGAAGACAATGACGGAGACAGACTGGTAAGATCTGAGTACTATGGGACTAGCTGGAGAAGAATACATGGACCAAAGAAAATGCAGCAGGGGGACTGGCAAAGCCAAGGACCAACTGCAGTTTGTGTGTCCAACCTAGGAAGTATGTATGTTCTTGTTATTTAATTTTCCCTACAAAGAACATTGTAAAAGTGATAAGATGTGCAACACACTACAACAAATGAAAAGTGCATAAGTAAAATATCCTGCAACAATTTGACACATAGTTGAGGAATGCCCTGTTAGAAAGTACCACAGCCAGACTGCTCATTTCCTGGATCCGACTGACGGGGGGCCATTGATTATATCACTAATATGGACATACATTTGCGATGTGCATCTTACTCTGTTATACCCTAACGCTTTTTTGTCTTTACTTATACTTTTTTTTGGATATTTGTGATCTTCCTGTAACTTTTATTTGTATTATTCTTGCACATTTACAAATTTATATACTTTACTTGTGTCTTTACTAAATTGTGATTTATGCCGTGTGCTAAAGAGTCAGCTGTAGTTATCATCCGTATTGAAAACAATACAGAGCAGCACATACTTATAGCAAATCCATGCACTGTGTGACCTCCTTATCTCAACATTTCATACACATAAAGGAGTCACAAATACAAAAAGATTTCTACAGGTATAATATTTTCTTTTATTATATTTTACCTTCTTGCAAGGTGGTGGCACCTGATTATCTTCCTCGCCATCTTCTCTGCTTTCCCCAGCTGCATCTCCTTCCTAGCAAACACACAACCCAGAACACATTACACGACTATATTTCAAGCTGTATGAAACTATTATCTATTTTCAGGCCCTGAACAACAACAGCTGAGTAACTAAGGAATAACTGAAGGAGTACAGGTAACAACTCTTCATATAGTTTAAGTGCTTGAGTCACTAATAGACACAAGAACAATATAGAGAATGTCGCTGAGCTTTCAGAATAAGTCCTTCTTCAGAATTAACAGTGTGCGTGCCCGCCCCCCCCCCCCCCCTTACACACACACACACACACACACACACACACCTGCAGGTTCCACTATCCCAGACAACAACAATGTGCCAGCTCTGCAGCTTGTGTGAAGTGAATGGATGTGTAGAGTGTAATGGGTGAGAGAAGATGTTTATTTCTGTGCAAGATGACAAGTAGTCACACAAATGACCCATACCCCTTGCTGCAGTTTTGGTTATTTATCATTGTGCTCAGGTTTGAGAAATGTCCTATCCGCAATTCTTCCCTACCTGCCAAAGTAGTGTACTTTTGCCCACTTGATTTAAAAAATATCCTAGTTCTTCCTTAGGCCACACTTGCTCCCAACTCCTTGACATGTGGGTCATGCCCCAAGGAAAATGCTAGTGTAAGACCTATCCAGCACATCCACCCACTAAAACCTACCACTATCCAGACCCAGGCATATACTATTCTATCAGAGGCAACATCACTTGTGAAAACAGTCGTATCATATATCAGCTCTGCTGTTACTTCACTACTTTATTTTATGTGAGCACAATAACCAACCAGTTATCCACCACCACAAATGGCCACCACAAATGGCCACCGCCAAGCTGTGCCCAACAGCAGAATTATCCACCCACTGGAGGAACATGCAGCTGAGCTCAACAGGCTCAGCTTCACTGGCTACTTGACAACTCGTACCATCTGGGCCCTTCCCCTAAATACTAGTTCCTCTGAATTACTTACATGGGGACTGTCCTTTGAACACATCCTTTGAGCCCACAATTCTCCTGGACTCAATCTTTGTTGGCCCATCTCACATCCATCTTCACCCTTGTTCCCTTGACCCAATTTCACTCATTCTGAAGCCCCACACTCTCCTCCACTATGTCCCTCTCCGTTCTGTCTCCTCCTCCCAGTCTACATCATGTTATGCCAGCACGAGTGGCTGGCATTCTCAAACAATTATCATCTATTGCTCAAGAGTGACTGGAACTGAGCTCTAACTATTGGTGGCTACATGTACTTGTCGAAGCACTGTCCAATGGTCTGACGACAGTCATTTTTGACATGCCTTTGAAATTGCTATCTGCAGTCCCCTTCCTGTCTGTCCTAGTTTGTAATTTTGTTTGTTTCAATACTATATATATTCTGCTGCAAATGTATGGTCCCTGATGCTGTGAGTGGATCCTGTTGTCTTTGGTTGATCAGAGACACACACATTAATTTTCTTGGTCAGTCTGAATGCACCCTTCATACTGTCTTCTTGGGACATATGGCTGATTCAGTCTGTCAGCCTGGGGATGTATCACAGAAAGGCCACATCAGGAATTTTTATTCCTTAGAAGTGTAATTTGGTGGTTTTGATCTTGTCAAAGTTTTTAAGTACTTCATGAAATATGCACATCTAAGATGCCACAGTCATTTTCCTGTGTGCCAGAAATGTATTGATCATATGCCTCTTTCGGATTGTATGGTTATTTAAGAGCTTCGGTAACAATCAATCTATGTGCATGGATTTGTCACACATGGTGGCACCATTCCTCATAAGTAGCACATCATCAAGGAATGGTAGCTGCCTATTCTTTCCTACTTGCATGGTAAACTGAATAATGGAATGGTACCCGTTTAGGTGTTTCATGAAGTCACAAAGCCATTTCTCTTACATCTCCATAAAATGAAAATGCCATCCATGTTCCTGTACAACAGTATGGACTTCCAAGGGTGCCCAGTCATGTGATTGCATTTCAAACATATCCATAAAGAAACTGACAACCATCACATGTAGTGGACTTTACATGCCCCTGCATTTTCACAGCAAATGGTTGGAACAATATAGTCAGTGTTGGTAATAATATTGTTTATATATCAAGTTCTAGCAATGATAGCAAAAACTGTCAAAGGATTCACTAGAGTGCATCAATTCCCTTTTCCAAGAGAATACTACTAAGCTATTTCATTCTTCTGTCGTATCACATTACTTCAAATTGAATGGCAGTTTCTATAAGAAGCTGGAAGGAGTGGCATGGGATGTCCAGATGGATGACAATTTTTTTTTTGTTGATCAGCCAATTGACTCATCATCCTACTTGGCTACTATGTAGTACAGGATATTGGACATCACCTCTCTTGTGTGGAGGCAAGTGAAAACAGCTTGATGACTCCTTCGAAAATGTAAACAGTCTACATGCCAGTTTTCAGTTTGCCATGGAAGTAGAGAAGGATAAACAGATATCCTTACTTGATATGTTAGTTATGAGGAATGACAGAAATCTGTGCTGTACCTTTTATTGTAAACTCTGGTACTGAGCGCCGCGGAATTTGAATCCGCGCCAGACGTCACGGACATTGAAGACCCATACAGGTCTCTGCACCATCGCGCCGTAAGCTGTGGCGGTGCACAACTAATGGCCCACTTTTAGTGGGAGGGCGCCACAGTGGAACATGTGGTCCCAGCGGCCAATAGCGGCGCCCCCGATAGCGTACTTAAGCGCCTGCCTCTCGCTCAGCCAGCCAGTCTAATCTCGCGTACGTCGGTTTACACCTCACTTCGTGCTAGACAGCTTACTTCCTTGTTCTGTGTACGAGTGGACATGTTCGATCTTGTGGTATTTGTTCTGTCCTTCGTTGGTCGTGTCCATCCTCTCCCGTTGTGTTGTTTTTCGCGGGCCTCTCCGCGGGTCCTGCCGCGCTTTCCATGATTGCTATGCATGTGAAATGGTATTTACATAGTCTCTCAGAACATAGTCCAAGACAAGAGAAGTGATCAATCAAGGCCCTCATAACACATACAATAACAATGTGTGAACCACAAGACCTAGAATATGAAATGCAATGCCTGCAATGTAATCTGTGGAGATATAGGTATTCCGTCAAAGACATTGAAAGCATGACAAAAGCCAATGGTAAGTGAAAGCACACCTTTACAGAATAAATTCTTGGCCGCCATAATCCCCATACAGAATTCACGGTATACTCCAAAAACATAATATAAAGACAACATAAAAATCAATGAAGAAAATCAATCAGTGCCTCAGATAAGCCAAAGACAGGCACCCACTCACAACATTAGACATTTACTGAATACCATGTGCTTGCAGCTAAGTGAATATTGGAATGACAGGACAATCTGTTAAACATAGGTCAAGGTACATAAGGGAAATTTGAGTCTGTAACAGATTGAGACTGGCTCTTCACACATTGAATGATGTCCTATATTAAGCAACATCTGGAAAGTTTCTCAAGTTCTATCTGATGGAACAAATTACCATACCACCAGGTCCAGTAAGCCATCTAGATCTACAGCAGTAGCAGTAGCAGTAGCAGTAGCAGTAGCAGCAGCAGCACCACCACCACCAAATACAACAACAACAACAACTTTAGCAAGGAAATGGAAAGGGGTAAACATATGTTTGCAAGTGCCTTTTAGGGAACAACTAATTAAGGTAGCAAGCGGGAAGGCACACCAGTAATGACTGTGGACAGGTCTTCAGGCAACGCCACCACAAATACATATGCATTCTGTCCAAAACTTCAGTTTCAGTCCAATATGGGCTATACGGGCCACCATCAGTCTAGGGGGTACTGGGACTTTTTATTGTCAATTGTAAATTTATAATGTATTACACTTAAGATTTTCACTTTTAGTCTGTAATAAATCTTGTGGACTACATGCTGGGTAGAATCATCACCTCAGAATAGAAGTTGTTTGTTCTTGTAAAAACACTGACACTGACAGATTAAGTTCACATGCACTGCCAGAACAGTTAATAATAAGTGTGGAAGAAAACTGTGTTGGCCATGAGATGCTGCTGGAGCAGCAGTTGCCAGGCACACACACACTCTCTCTGGTCGCAGCTCTCCACAAAGCACATGCCTATCCCTCTCCTCTCTCTCCTAATGGTCTTCGGATTCTGTTCCATTACTGAACGACACCTGTCATGACTATCCTGACTATTGATGACCTATTCTCCACCTCCAGGGCATACTGACTGTATTCTGCACACAGAAATATTCTCAGAGTCTAGCCAATTAAAACTCTTGTCTATTTATAACTCCCTTGGATGCCTACTCCTCTGGTACCATCCCAGGCACTACTTGGCCCTGTACAGAGCAATTTATGATAATTCTTTGAGAATATCATCCACTTCTGCTGTCAAAACATCAAATTATCAATCACAAACTGGTCAACTGTAAACTTCAGAAAGAATCCTTCCAAGCAACATGTCATTCCACATACAATTCCCATGAAATGTACTAACACTTGCAGCATACCCCAACCAAGCATTTATGGTCTAACCTATATAGCACAGATGGAAAGTTGCTACTCACTTATATAGCAAAGATACTGAGTCTGAGATAGGCACAACAAAAAGACATTCACACTTAAAGCTTTCGGCCAACGGCTTTCGTCAACAACAGACACACATACACACACACACACGCATGCGCGAGCATGCACACAAAAACACACACACACACACACACACACACACACACACACACTGACTGCAGTCTCAGGCAACTGTAACCACACTGTGAGCAGCAGCACCAGTGCATGATGGGACTGGCGACTGGGTGGGGTAAGGAGGAGGCTGGAGTGGGGAGGGGGAGGGATAGTATGGTGGGGGTGGTGGACAGTGAAGTGCTGCAGGTTAGGCGAAGGGCAGGGGAGAGGTGAGGCGGGGGGAAGTAGCGGAAAAGGAGAGAAATAAATCTAAAAAAAAAAAAAAATAAATAAATAAATAAAAATAAAGGACTGGGTGTGGTGATGGAATGACAGCTGTGTAGTGCTGGAATGGGAGCAGGAAAGGGACTGAATGGGTGAGGACAGCGACTAATGAAGGTTGAGGCCAGGAGGATTATAGAAACCTATGATGAATTGCAGGGAAAGTTCCCATCTGCGCAATTCAGAAAAGCTGGTGTTGGTGGGAGTCCCACCATCTGGCCACAGAGGAGCATTCCCCTCATAACTCAGTAGCACCCAGGACTAGAGCAACTGAATTACATTCTCCACCACGGTTTCAATTACCTCTCGTTGTGCCCTTAAATGAGAATTGTCCTACCCACTATCCCTGCCACCCCTCCCAGTGGTATTCTGCCGTCCACTGAACCTACACAATATACTCGTCCATCCTTACACAACCCCTGCTCCAAAGCCCTTACCTCATGATTCACACTCCTGTAATAGACCTAGATGCACGACCTGTCCCATACATCCTCCCACCACCACCTACTCCAGTCTGATCACTAACATCACCTATCCCATCAAAGGTAGGGCTACCTGTGAAACCAGTCATGTGGTCTACAAGCTAAGCTGCAACCACTGTGCTGCATTCTATGTAGACATGACAACCAACAAGCTGTCTGTCCGGCTAAATGGCCACTGACAAACTGTGGACTACCCTGTTGCTGAACACGCTGCCAAACATGATATCCTTCATCTCAATGACGGATCCTTCCCACCAACACCAGCTTTTCTGAATTGCGCAAGTGGGAACTTTCCCTTCAATACATCCTACGTTCCCGTAACCCTCCTGGACTCAACCTTCGTTAGTCACTGTCCTCACCCATCCAGCCCCTTCCCTGCTCCCATTCCAGCACTACACAGCCGTCATTCCACCACCACACCCAGTGTTTTTATTTTTATTTATTTATTTTTCAATTTATTTTTTCACTGTCCGTCATCCCCACCATACTATCCCTCCCTCTCCCTTCACGCACTGGTGCTGCTGATCGCAGTGTGGTTTCAGTTGCCTGAAACTGCAGTCGTGTGTGTGTGTGTGTGTGTGTGTGTGTGTGTGTGTGTGTGTGTGTGTGTATTTGTGTATTGTTGAAGAAGGCCACTGGCCGAAAGCTTTTAATGTGAAAGTCTTTCTATTGTGCCTATCTGCGACTCAGCATCTCCACTATATGGTGAATAGAAACTTTCCTTCTCATAATATTGTTACTTTCATTCCCGGGTTTTCCATTGTTTGATTTTTACTATGTAGCACAGAGTTTTCCAAGACTTCACTAGAAACTTTTCCGAGTGTTGGTACGAAAATAAAAGTAATGAAGGGCAGTGGAGGAGGAAGCATCAAATGAGGTAGTGCAATTAGCAGAAGAGGAGTTAAAACCAATCAGAATATTCATCACTGAAGCAAAAGCCAATCAACCTCTCGTCATGGCAATCCTGATTGAAAGATCAAATGTCATTCAGATATCTGGAGCTACTCTGGAAAGGAGAAAAATCTGGATGTATACTTTCACAGGTTGCACTGGGCACATTGTGGCATACTGCAGGATGTGGACAGACGATTGCTTTCAGCAAATTTCATTTTCTTGAGCGGACAGCTGTGACTCACAGAAATCAGCAGATATATGGTGGTTGTTGGGATGGTTAAGGGTGACTAAACAGCGAAGGTCATCAGTCCCCCATTCCAAAAACAGGCGAGCTTAAAATCGGCGGAGCAGGTAAAAACCAAAGGGGGGATGAGACTCCCCCCCAGGAACGAAAAGAACACAAATGCAGCAACAAACACTACAGACAAGAAGAGTACAGAGGAACACCAGACAGAAAGGAACAGAAGAAAATAAGATGGCCGGAGACTGGTTGACTGACCACAAGAACAAAAAAAAGGGAAAAAGTCAACCATCCGACGACACACCAAAACAGCAACAAATATGGAGAGACGTGAGGACAAAAGACACAGAAAGGGAAAGGTGCAGGACCGCCCTAAATTGAACCATAAAAAGGACTGCCACGGATAAAATTTAAAACGTTGTCAGCCATGGAGGCATCGTCACATAAAACCAAAGGCAAAGTGCCCGGGAGATTAAAAGACTGCCGGAGGGTGCGCAGTCGGGGACACTCCAGCAAAATGTGGGCGACCGTCAGCCGGAACCCACACCGACACAGGGGCGGATCCTCCTGACGCAAAAGATGGCCGTGCGTCAGGTAGGTATGGCCGATGCGGAGCCGACACAGGATTACAGAGTCCCTGCGAGAAGCCCGCAGGGAGGAGCGCCACACATCGGTCGTCTCCTTGACAGCCTGCAGTTTATTCGGGGATGTCATGCCACGCCACTCAGCAGTCCACATCCCAAGCACCTTACGGCGCAACACCAGCTGCTGATCGCGAGCCGTGAGGCCGATTTCCAAAGCTGGGGCGTCGATCGCCCCTTTGGCCAGCCTGTCGACACGTTCGTTCCCCGGGATGCCAACATGACCTGGCGTCCAAATAAAGACCACCGAACGACCAGAGCGGGTAATGGCGGAAACAGACTCCTGAATAGAGGACACCAGAGGAGAAGAGGTATAGCAGCGGTCGATGGCCTGGAGGCTGCTCAGGGAGTCACTGCAGATGACGATGGACGTACCTGAGCAGGAACGCATATGCTCAAGAGCGCGCAATATGGCAACCAGCTCTGCAGTAAAAATACTGCAGCCAGCCAGCAAGGAGCACTGTTCAACATGGGCAGCGTGAGCAAAAGCGTAGGCAGTGCGACCATCAACCAGGGAACCATCAGTGAAGACAGTATCACAGCCCGAAAATGAGGCGAGGAGCGCAAGAAAACGGCGACGGAGGGCCACAGGCGGAACCGAGTCCTTGGGTCCCTGTGCAAAGTCCAGACGGACGGACGGACGGGGCAAACACCAGGGAGGCGTAGGTGCACGGACCCGGAAGGGAGGCAGAAGAGGGAATGACCCCAGTTCCGACAGCAGGGACTGGACGCGGACAGCTATGGAAAGCCCAGACCTAGGTCGCCGTTCGGGCAGATGGAGGACCATGGCAGGGAATAGCAGGCGACGATTGGGATGGCCCGGCGAGCAATGCACGTGGACAGCATAGTCGGCGAGCAGTCGATGGCGGCGAATCCGCAGTGGGGGAACCCCAGCCTCCACCAGTAGACTATCCACGGGGCTCGTACGAAATGCGCCAGTGGCAAGCCGAACCCCACAGTGGTGTATGGGGTCTAACAACTTCAACACTGAGGGTGATGCAGACCCATAGGCCAGGCTCCCATAATCAAGCCTGGACTGCACAAGGGCCCTGTATAATCGCAACAGCGTGCAGCGATCCGCACCCCAAGATGTGTGGCTGAGGCAGCGGAGGGCGTTGAGGTGCCGCCAGCACTTTTGCTTCAGCTGAGTAATATGAGGAACCCATGTGAGCCGGGCATCAAACACGAGTCCTAAGAAGCGGCAAGTGTCCACCACTTCAAGCAGGTGGCCGTCGAGGTAAAGTTCAGGATGAGGGTGGACCGTCCGACGCCTGCAGAAGTGCATAACTCGAGTCTTGGCTGCAGAGAACTGAAAACCGTGAGTCAGAGCCCATGATGCTGCCTTGCGAACGGCTACTTGCAGCCTGTGTTCGGCGACTCCCGTAGTCGTGGAGCTAAAGGAGATGCAGAAGTCGTCGGCATACAAAGAAGGAGACACGACGACCCCACGGCTGCAGCCAGACCATTAATGGCCACCAGAAATAAGGAGACGCTCAACACCGAGCCCTGTGGGACCCCATTCTCCTGTGTATAAGATGAACTAGTGGCGGCACCGACTTGCACCCGGAAAGAGCGGCGCAATAAAAAGGTTTGAAGAAAAGCTAGGAGCCGACCACGAAGACCCCACTTATGCAACATAGCAAGGATGTGATGCCTCCATGTGGTGTCATACGCCTTCCGCAGATCAAAAAATACAGCAACGAGATGCTGATGTCGGGCAAAGGCCGTACGGATAACAGATTCCAGCCGCACCAAATTGTCCGCTGCAGACCAGCCCCGACGGAAGCCACCCTGGGATGGAGCAAGGAGATCGCGCGACTCAAGGACCCAACACAAACGCCGCCCCACCATACGTTCGAGCAATTTGCACAAAACGTTGGTGAGGGTAATGGGACGATAGCTGTCCACCGCCAGTGGGTCCGCACCGGGCTTCAAGATGGGGACAACAACACCCTCTCGCCATTGCGATGGGAACACGCCCTCACTCCAAATGCGGTTAAAGATGGTGAGGATGTGTCTCTGGCAGTCCCTGGAGAGATGCTTCAGCATCTGCGCGTGGATGCAGTCTGGTCCTGGTGCTGTATCAGGGCAATCGGCAAGGGCAGCGAGGAATTCCCTCTCGCTGAAAGGAGCATTGTATTTTTCAGAACGATGCGTGTGGAATGATAACGGCATCTGCTCGGCTCGCTCCTTTAGAGAGTGAAAGGCGGGGGGATAAGTTGCAGTCGCAGAGCTCTGAGCAAAGTGCGCAGCAAGGTGTTCAGCAATGGCGGCAGCGTCCGTGCAGACAGCGCCGTCCAGGGAGATCCCAGGGACACCCATAGGGGTCTGGTATCCATAAATCCGCCGGATCCGGGACCACACGAGCGAGGGGGAGACACGGGAGCCCAGGGATGAGACGTACCTCTCCCAGCACTCCTGCTTACGCTGTGCAATAAGACGACGGGCCAAGGCACGGAGCCTCTTAAAGGCGATGAGGGTCTCTAGAGACGGGTGCCGCCTATGACGCTGGAGAGCCCGCCTACGGTCGCGAATAGCCTCAGCAATCTCCGGTGACCACCAGGGTACAGCCTTCCTCCGAGGGAGTCCAGAAGAGCGGGGGATGGCAGCCTCTGCCGCCGAAATAATTGACGTGGTTAAGACATGGACCACCTCGTCAATGTCACGCTGTGGGGGAGACTCAATGGTTGCAGCGGAAGTAAAAGCCCTGTGGAGAGCCCAGCGGGGCAGGCGCCCAGAAGAATGACACTGGGGCAGTGACAAATAGATGGGAAAATGGTCACTACCGCACAGGTCAGGGTGCACCCTCCAGTGGAGGGATGGGACAAGTCCGGGGCTGCAAAGAGAGAGATCAATGGCCGAGAACGAGCCATGGGCCACACTGAAATGCGTGGGAGCACCGGTGTTCAAGAGGCTAAGGTCGAGCTGAGCCAACAAATGCTCCACGGCCCGACCGCGGTCATCAGAGACAGTCCCACCCCACAGAGGGTTGTGGGCACTGAAATCGCCCAGAAGCAGCAATGGTGGCGGGAGTTGTGCCAGCAGCGCAGCCAAGACATGTCGGGGGAGCTCCCCATCCGGAGGAATGTAAACAGAGCAAACAGTAATAGCCGGCGAGAGCTCAACCCTGGCAGCAACTGCCTCTAAAGGCGTCTGAAGGGGTACTGGCGAGCTACAGACAGAGTGGTGAACAAAGAGGCAAACCCCACCTGACGCTCGTTGACAGGCAGCACGGTTCTTATAGTATCCCCGATAACCGCGAAGGGCGGGGGTCCGCATTGCAGGAAACCAAGTTTCCTGCAGAGCAATGCAGAGAACAGGGGAAACACTCAGAAGCATCCAGAGCTCAGGCAGGTGGCGGAAATAACCGCCGCAGTTCCACTGGAGAATGGAAGCAGGAAGGGACTGGGAGGGCGTGAATGCGACTAAGAGGCAGACGGCGCCTCAGAGCCAACTGCCGCCACCGGAGGAGAGTCAGCTGTGTCCATAGGAAAGGCCCCCAAGGGTTCTGTGAGTGCGAGATCCGCGGCAGAGGCGAGGATCTCCACCCCATCCCCGGAGCCAGGACTATGTACAGCAGGTGGTACTGAAACCGCTGGAACGTCCTTCTTCTTGGACACATTCCGTTCCTTCTTCTCGCGTCGGCCCTTAGGGTGAGAGGGCTGGGAGAGCTTCTCTGAAGGAGCGTCGGAGGCTGACGACGACGCAGAAGCCCTACGACCAGCAGGTGGCGGAACCTTCAGCCACTGGCTGACATCCGCCTGGGTAGGAGAAGAAACGGAGGAAGGGAGAGCCCCGAGGGACCCCTTCCGCGAGAGAGGAACCGGCAGAGGCAACGCCGGCGGAGAAGGAGGGGGAGGGATCGAGGCCCCCGGTTGTGGAGCAGATGTCACTCCCGAAGTAAGCGTGGGGGGAGCGACAGAAGAGGGTTTGCCCCCAACTGCTAAGGGGGCAACAGAGGAAGGCTTGCCCCCAGGCACGAGGGGGGCAGACAGAGATGCACGGCCCCGAGGGCCCACTGAAGGCGGCACAGAGGAGGCGACAACCATCGCTCGCGAGGGCGACGATAACGTGGCTGCAGCATAAGATGGGCGAAGGGAAGCAGGATACAACCTTTCAAATTTCAGTTTTGCCTCTCGATAAGTAAGCCGGTCCAGGGTCTTAAATTCCATTATCTTCCGCTCCTTATGAAGAACTGGGCAATCTGGCGAGCATGGAGAGTGGTGCTCCCCACAGTTGACACATACAGGCGGAGGCGCACATGGAGAATCGGGATGAGAGGGGCGTCCGCAATCTCGACATGTAGCACTGGATGGGCAACGGGAGGACATATGCCCAAACTTCCAGCACTGGAAGCACCGCATCGGGGGAGGGACGTATGGCTTGACGTCACAACGGTAAATCATTACCTTGACCTTCTCGGGCAAGACATCACCCTCGAAGGCCAAGATAAAGGCACCGGTGGCCACCCTGATAGTCTTGGGCCCTCTATGTACACGACGAACAAAATGTACACCACGGCATTCCAAGTCGGCTCTCAGCTCGTCATCGGATTGTAACAAGAGGTCACGATGGTAAATAATCCCCTGGAGCATATTTAAGCTACTGTGGGGAGTGACGGTAACAGGGACGTCACCCAGCTTATCACACAAGAGCAACGCTCGTGACTGGGCTGGGCAAGACGTCTTGAGGAGGATGGACCCATTCCTCATTTTAGACAACCCCGCCACTTCCCCAAACTTATCCTCCAGGTGTTCCACAAAAAACAGAGGCTTTGTCGTAAGAAAGGAGTCACCATCCGTCCTGCTGCAGACAAGGTATTGTGGTACATAAGGCTCCCGTTTGGCACTAGATCTACGTCCCTCCCACGGCGCAGCCAACGAGAGGAACGACTGAGGGTCATATTGCGCAGCATCAAAGTCTATTCTGCCTCGCTTAGAGACGCTGGTGGCTGTGCGACCACCAGCTTGGTGTGATTTATTGCGCTTCATTGCGCCACATCCGCCCAGATGCCACCTATTCCGAACGAGGGCTCTCCCCAAGGGCGCCACCCAGCCAAAGCAACGGGTACCTGGCCAATATCCCGTGCCCCAGACAAGATGGGCACATACTCCTTGGCATGCATGGGGAGGAAACAGCTCTGGCATCTGTAGTGCGATCCCTGCGTGGTCAGGGGGCTACCACCAAGAGGGTACATGACGACCCCACCACGACGGACTGGCTACCGTGCTGGATTTTAGGTGTTGAAAGGGTCCACAGTTGTCGTGGGCGCTAAGAAGAGGATTGCGCACAAGACGAGAAGGAGACAACCCAGAAGATGTTGGGTGAAATCCCCCCCCCCCCCCACACGACAATAGGTAACATGCAAGATGGTGGTGCATGAGGGACCAATAGAAAAACACCACGTAAGGCGTCCTTCCCCAAATGGCACGCACTAACAACACAAATTTGGAAAAAAGGAGGTCAAACCCAAGAGGGGACCATCACAGAAGGCCAATACGTGTGAGACTCCTTTTAGTGGCCTCTTACGACAGGCAGGAATACCGCGGGCCTATTCTTACCCCCGAACCCGCAGGGGGGCAGCAGATATACGTTTCAAATATTAAGAGCTACATCATTTGAGATACACACAAGCATAGACAGGAGAAAGGCAATGAAGAAAATCAACCTAGTACTTCTTAAAGGAACTACTGCATTTTTTATGATGTACACTGACATGACAAAATTTGTCATGGGATACCTCACAATATGTCTGACCTCTTTTGTCTGGCATTATGCAGCAACTCAATGTGGCACAGACTCAACAAATTATTGGAAGTCCCCATCCAGAAACCAGAAATATTGAGCCATGCTATCTTTATAGCCATCCATAATTGCGGAAGTGTTATCAGTGCACGATTATATGCACGAACTGACTTCTCGACTATGTCTCATAAATGTTCAATGGGATTCGTGTTGGCTGACCTGGGTGGCCAAAGCATTTGCTTGAATTGTTCAGAATGTTCTTCAAACCAAATGCGAACAACGGTCATCCATAAAACCTCCATCATGTTTCGAAACATGAATTTCTTGAATGGCTGCAAATGGTCTCCAAGTAGCCAAATATAACCATTTCCAGTCAACGATCAGTTCAGCTGGGCCAGCCAACTCCATTCATGCCATATAAATACAGTCCACACCATTATGGAGCCAACTGCTGCTTGCACTGTGCCTTGCTGACAGCCCGGATCCACAGCCTCATGGGGTCTGCACCACACTCGAAACCTACCTTTTAGCTGTTACCAATTTAAATCGGGACTCATCTAACCAAGCCATGGTTTTCCAGTTGCCTAAGGTCCAACCACTATGGTCACAAGCCCAGGAGAGGCACTGCAGGCGATGTCATGCTGTTGACAAAGGCACTAATCAGTCGTCTGCTACTATAGCCCATTAACATCAAATTTCACCACACTGTCCTAAAGGATATGTTCACCATATGTTCCACTTCAATTTCTGTGGTTATTTCACACACTGTTGCTTGTCTATTAGTACTGACAAATCTACACAAGTGAAGGCAGTCTGTCAACCACTGCATTATCCATGATGAGATGTAAATGCCTGAAATTTGATATTCTCGGGGCATTCTTGACACAGTGGATCTGGGGAAACTGAATTCCCTAACGATTTCTGAAATGGAATGTCCCATGCATCTAGCTCTAAATACCATTTTGGGTTCAAAGCATGCAGCTATAATCACATTGGAAACCTTTTCACATGAATCACCCAAGTACAAATGACAGCTTCGGCAATGCACTGAACTTTTATACCTTGTGTATGCAATACTACCACCACCTGTAGAAGTGCATATTGCTATCCCACGACTTCCCTCAGTTCTGTGTTTATCATCAATATTGGTTAACATGGCTGCAAATTTTTTGCAGATATGTTGCTGGCTCTAGCTTTTTATTGCAAAATTTTCCGGTGTTTCAATTATCTGATTACATTTTGCAATTGAAGACAATGTAATTGACTTTGTGCACTACAACACAGGGACAATTTTTGCCTCTGTTCAATATAATTACAGGGTAATGACCTTTGTCCACATATACTGCTGGTATGAGTATCATAATATACAAATAGCAGCTATGACATCATCTAATTTCATATTAATCTGGAAGCTTTGGAGATTTTCCACAGCAGTTGAAATAGTAGTCATCTTAACATAAACCAATTATTTGAACTATAATTTTTCAAATAAATGGAGCTTTTAGTTTTGCACACAACTGTTTCCTCTGCACAATTTGATTTTATAAGAAATAAGAATCATTTTTACCTTATCGCCAACCACAAATTTTCTTAGATTTTTCTGATAAATTTCTTCCCCTTTACCTTCCCCATATTTAGATTACATCTTTCCTCATTCTTTTTTAGAGTCCTATTTATTCTTTTGTTGTACAATTCTCTCAATCACATGTATGATAGCACTTGGATCAAATTAGATCTACATCTTTTTACTATATTATAATTGCTGCCTTACTTTGAAAGAAGACTTTCTTAGATAAGGCCTCTGTGACAGTTCACTAAGTTGCCAAAAAAAAAAAAAAGGGTCACTGTCTGCGGAAAGGGGAGAGAGGGAGAGAGAGAGAGAGAGAGAGAGAGAGAGAGAGAGAGAGAGAGAGAGAGCGTGTGTGTGTGTGTTTGTAACATCACTCCCTCAA
Organism: Schistocerca nitens; assembly: GCF_023898315.1. Taxonomy (NCBI): domain Eukaryota; kingdom Metazoa; phylum Arthropoda; class Insecta; order Orthoptera; family Acrididae; genus Schistocerca; species Schistocerca nitens. Next base: position 674,785,403 of record NC_064617.1, on the reverse strand, counting down.
ACCCCACAATACAACCAGAAACTGAAACAAGTGAGACCCCCAGAAGGAGCTTGTATGCAGTTACTACATATGTGCATTGGCTATGCTTCAACATAATCACAAAGGTGCAATTCCTCACTTAAGATGAAACGTAGTCAGCTAAACCATTTGTTCATCACTGGGGGGAAAAAAATTTTCTAAAGCCACATCCACACTGTACAGAGGCTGACACATCACATCCCACTTGAACCACTGAAAGTGATGTGGAAAGCATGGGCTAGGCATTGTCACACAAAAGAACAATGGCTGACCCAGTACGCTTCCCCATCTGCTTTACACCAGATTTTTTATGGTAGGACATCATGCGACTTATGTTATAACTTCCTTACACACTGTGTGGTTCTTTAGTGGATACAGGAGCGAGAAACAGATGCCATTCATGAACAGAGAATTAAAGTATCAAATTATTCTACATCTAATACTAAATACTAAAAATAATACATAATTTTGTTGCTGTTGTTGCAGCGTCAGTTGCTAAGAGTAGATCTGAATGTAGAAATATATACAGATACAAAAGATTTATAAATCTCTCACTGTTCCATACAATGTCTATTCAGAAGATGTCAATCCCTGGCTATGAAAACCTGCAAATGTTATCCAAATGGCAAACACAAAAATGGAGTCAGTGCACAAATGCTCTAACTTAAGTACACCAGCCGCTGGGGCTCAGTAAAGGGGATACTCGTGTCTCGTCGAAAGTTCTGTAATCGTTCATTGCAGCACCCTTGTGCCATGATGGCGACTGTAGGAAATATGGTGGCATAGCGTATAGAAGGTAGAAAGTGCAATAACTAGTCAAGTACACCAATTTCAAAGCTTGGCGGCACTAGCTCCGATTTAAGTGCTACTCTCCTATGCAGTTCAATTAAACTTTCACAATAGTATCTCTATTTTACATGTTTAAGTCTGGGCTTAAACTAGACTATTTAAGGCCAGATTCAGTGCTAATAACTGATGTTTTTAACTGTTCAGGCTTGGAAACAGGAGAACATGACAGTGTATAAACTATGTGACTTTGCACACAGTAATTGATTTTTGGATTATCAATGTATTAAAAGTAACAAGAAAAGGAAAAAGCACGATCATTGAATGTTACATGGCAACACTAATTTTTATTCTTACCACGTCACTTCATATTTCTTCAGCTGACCAACTAGATAACGAGCATGAAGTCTACTACAAAATATAACAGATTAACAACTCACTTTTAGTAATGCTGCAAATAAACTAGAGTTATAATAATAAAAGTCATTTGTTGTGAAAAGTTTTCAATACTGTAATATGTATTGTAGAACACTGTTGATCTTTAATCATCTCCCAATATTGTGTTTTCAACTACTGTGTTACTTTCCAGCCTTTTAGTCTGGATCCCAACTTTCTTGGCCAGTAGTCAGCCAAGATTCAATCAGCACCTATATCTCACAATGCACAACAAGAGCATTCTTAAAACAAATGCTGCTTGCCCAAAAGTGACCACAATGGAGTGTGCCTACAGTTGAAAAGAAGAAAATTCTCACATTAAAATAAAAAATTAAAAACATTTTCTATGTACTTTCTCTTATCTTTTAGCTGCTGGATGCTTTGGAAAGCTTTCTTGTTGATTTACTCATTTTTGTTGACTTAAGTTCCTTCTCGAGTTCCATATCTTGAAATAGGATCGACATTTTATGTAGTAAAAAATTCGGTTGGGTACAGCCGCCAGGGCACATTCTGCACTACAAGCTAAGCTTGAAGTCTTCATTTTTATTTTTCAATGCTTTCCAAACAGTCACAGAACAAGTCAACTCACAAGGCAGACAGATGGGTTCTGCCCAATTCACAATTCCCTCCTTTTGATAAAACATTCTTGACACACACATATATACTCGAGCATATGTAAATGTAGACTGTCTACTGACGAAATATGGTCATCACATACCAATGATCTAATAATACCAAAACGTTGCTCTAGTGGGTCCTGATTGAACTTTGACATCAATACATATCTGAACCCTCTATTCCACAGGTATGCAAGCAATTCCTAATGTGCTCTACACGGTTACTCTGAGCGATTCCAATGTTCTGTTTGAAGCAAAAGTACTATCTGAAGTGGTCAGAACATGAGAAATATGCTGCAGAATTTTGTGGTGATCTAAATCTTTCCTCATACCACATGATAGTGTTTTCGAATTCATAGTTTTTATACCAAGTAAACTTTACAGTTTGCTTGCTATCTTCAAATCTCACAAAACCATTTATATATATATATATATATACATATATCTAAAAACAAAGATGATGTGGCTTACCGAACGAAAGCGCTGGCAGGTCAATAGACACACAAACAAACACAAACACACACACAAAATTCAAGCTTTCGCAACATACTGTTGCCTCATCAGGAAAGAGGGGAAGGAGAGGGAAAGACGAAAGGATGTGGGTTTTAAGGGAGAGGGTAAGGAGTCATTCCAATCCCGGGAGCGGAAAGACTTACCTTAGGGGGAAAAAAGGACAGGTATACACTCGCACACACACACACATATCCATCCACACATATACAGACACAAGCAGACATATTTAAAGACCACGTGTATACATACACACACACACACACACACACACACACACACACACACACACACACACACACACACACAAAGATGATGTGACTTACCAAACGAAAGCGCTGGCAGGTCGATAGACACACAAACATACACACAAAATTCTAGCTTTCGCAAGCAACGGCTGCTTCGTCAGGAAAGAGGGAAGGAGAGGGAAAGACAAAAGGATGTGGGTTTTAAAGGAGAGGGTAAGGAGTCATTCCAATCCCGGGAGCGGAAAGACTTACCTTAGGGGGAAAAAAGGACAGGTATACACTCGCACACACACCCATATCCATCCACACATACAGACACAAGCAGACATATTTAAAGACAAAGAGTTTGGGCAGAGATGTCAGTCGAGGTGGAAGAGTAGAGGCAAAGAAGTTGTTGAAAGACAGGTGAGGTATGAGTGGCGGCAACTTGAAATTAGCGGAGATTGAGGCCTGGCGGATAACGAGAAGAGAGGATATACTGAAGGGCAAGTTCCCATCTCCGGAGTTCGGATAGGTTGGTGTTGGTGGGAAGTATCCAGATAACCCGGACGGTGTAACACTGTGCCAAGATGTGCTGGCTGTGCACCAAGGCATGTTTAGCCACAGGGTGATCCTCATTACCAACAAACACTGTCTGCCTGTGTCCATTCATGCGAATGGACAGTTTGTTGCTGGTCATTCCCACATAGAATGCATCATAGTGTAGGCAGGTCAGTTGGTAAATCACGTGGGTGCTTTCACACGTGGCTCTGCCTTTGATCGTGTACACCTTCCGGGTTACAGGACTGGAGTAGGTGGTGGTGGGAGGGTGCATGGGACAGGTTTTGCACCGGGGGCGGTTACAAGGATAGGAGCCAGAGGGTAGGGAAGGTGGTTTGGGGATTTCATAGGGATGAACTAACAGGTTACGAAGGTTAGGTGGACGGCGGAAAGACACTCTTGGCGGAGTGGGGAGGATTTCATGAAGGATGGATCTCATTTCAGGGCAGGATTTGAGGAAGTCGTATCCCTGCTGGAGAGCCACATTCAGAGTCTGGTCCAGTCCCGGAAAGTATCCTGTCACAAGTGGGGCACTTTTGTGGTTCTTCTGTGGGGGATTCTGGGTTTGAGGGGATGAGGAAGTGGCTCTGGTTATTTGCTTCTGTACCAGGCCGGGAGGGTAGTTGCGGGATGCGAAAGCTGTCGTCAGGTTGTTGGTGTAATGTTTCAGGGATTCCGGACTGGAGCAGATTCGTTTGCCACGAAGACCTAGGCTGTAGGGAAGGGACCGTTTGATGTGGAATGGGTGGCAGCTGTCGTAATGGAGGTACTGTTGCTTGTTGGTGGGTTTGATGTGGACGGACGTGTGAAGTTGGCCATTGGACAGGTGGAGGTCAACGTCAATGAAAGTGGCATGGGATTTGGAGTAGGACCAGGTGAATCTCATGGAACCAAAGGAGTTGAGGTTGGAGAGGAAATTCTGGAGTTCTTCTTCACTGTGAGTCCAGATCATGAAGATGTCATCAATAAATCCGTGCCAAACTTTGGGTTGGCAGACCTGGGTAACCAAGAAGGCTTCCTCTAAGCGACCCATGAATAGGTTGGCGTACGAGGGGGCCATCCTGGTACCCATGGCTGTTCCCTTTAATTGTTGGTATGTCTGGCCTTCAAAAGTGAAGAAGTTGTGGGTCAGGATGAAGCTGGCTAAGGTAATGAGGAAAGAGGTTTTAGGTAGGGTGGCAGGTGATCGGCGTGAAAGGAAATGCTCCATCGCAGCGAGGCCCTGGACGTGCGGAATATTTGTGTATAAGGAAGTGGCATCAATGGTTACAAGGATGGTTTCCGAGGGTAACAGATTGGGTAAGGATTCCAGGCGTTCAAGGAAGTGGTTGGTGTCTATGATGAAGGATGGGAGACTGCATGTAATGGGTTGACTCCATCAACCTCCTGACCCCACCGACACCCCGCACCCCAACCTTCTACCTTCTTCCAAAAATCCACAAACCCAATCATCCCGGCCGCCCCATTGTAGCTGGTTACCAAGCCCCCACAGAACGTATCTCTGCCTACGTATTCACCTGACTCCATCAACCTCCTGACCCCACCGACACCCCGCACCCCAACCTTCTACCTTCTTCCAAAAATCCACAAACCCAATCATCCCGGCCGCCCCATTGTAGCTGGTTACCAAGCCCCCACAGAACGTATCTCTGCCTACGTATTCCTTCATCAAAGACACCAACCACTTCCTTGAACGCCTGGAATCCTTACCCAATCTGTTACCCCCGGAAACCATCCTTGTAACCATTGATGCCACTTCCTTATACACAAATATTCCGCACGTCCAGGGCCTCGCTACGATGGAGCATTTCCTTTCACGCCGATCACCTGCCACCCTACCTAAAACCTCTTTCCTCATTACCTTAGCCAGCTTCATCCTGACCCACAACTTCTTCACTTTTGAAGGCCAGACATACCAACAATTAAAGGGAACAGCCATGGGTACCAGGATGGCCCCCTCGTACGCCAACCTATTCATGGGTCGCTTAGAGGAAGCCTTCTTGGTTACCCAGGTCTGCCAACCCAAAGTTTGGTACAGATTTATTGATGACATCTTCATGATCTGGACTCACAGTGAAGAAGAACTCCAGAATTTCCTCTCCAACCTCAACTCCTTTGGTTCCATCAGATTCACCTGGTCCTACTCCAAATCCCATGCCACTTTCCTTGACGTTGACCTCCACCTGTCCAATGGCCAACTTCACACGTCCGTCCACATCAAACCCACCAACAAGCAACAGTACCTCCATTATGACAGCTGCCACCCATTCCACATCAAACGGTCCCTTCCCTACAGCCTAGGTCTTCGTGGCAAACGAATCTGCTCCAGTCCGGAATCCCTGAAACATTACACCAACAACCTGACGACAGCTTTCGCATTCCGCAACTACCCTCCCGGCCTGGTACAGAAGCAAATAACCAGAGCCACTTCCTCATCCCCTCAAACCCAGAATCCCCCACAGAAGAACCACAAAAGTGCCCCACTTGTGACAGGATACTTTCCGGGACTGGACCAGACTCTGAATGTGGCTCTCCAGCAGGGATACGACTTCCTCAAATCCTGCCCTGAAATGAGATCCATCCTTCATGAAATCCTCCCCACTCCGCCAAGAGTGTCTTTCCGCCGTCCACCTAACCTTCGTAACCTGTTAGTTCATCCCTATGAAATCCCCAAACCACCTTCCCTACCCTCTGGCTCCTATCCTTGTAACCGCCCCCGGTGCAAAACCTGTCCCATGCACCCTCCCACCACCACCTACTCCAGTCCTGTAACCCGGAAGGTGTACACGATCAAAGGCAGAGCCACGTGTGAAAGCACCCACGTGATTTACCAACTGACCTGCCTACACTGTGATGCATTCTATGTGGGAATGACCAGCAACAAACTGTCCATTCGCATGAATGGACACAGGCAGACAGTGTTTGTTGGTAATGAGGATCACCCTGTGGCTAAACATGCCTTGGTGCACAGCCAGCACATCTTGGCACAGTGTTACACCGTCCGGGTTATCTGGATACTTCCCACCAACACCAACCCATCCGAACTCCGGAGATGGGAACTTGCCCTTCAGTATATCCTCTCTTCTCGTTATCCGCCAGGCCTCAATCTCCGCTAATTTCAAGTTGCCGCCACTCATACCTCACCTGTCTTTCAACAACTTCTTTGCCTCTACTCTTCCACCTCGACTGACATCTCTGCCCAAACTCTTTGTCTTTAAATATGTCTGCTTGTGTCTGTATGTGTGGATGGATATGGGTGTGTGTGCGAGTGTATACCTGTCCTTTTTTCCCCCTAAGGTAAGTCTTTCCGCTCCCGGGATTGGAATGACTCCTTATCCTCTCCCTTAAAACCCACATCCTTTCGTCTTTCCCTCTCCTTCCCCTCTTTCCTGATGAGGCAACAGTTTGTTGCGAAAGCTTGAATTTTGTGTGTATATTTGTGTTTGTTTGTGTGTCTATCGACCTGCCAGAGCTTTTGTTTGGTAAGTCTCATCATCTTTCTTTTTAGATATATTTTTCCACGTGGAATGTTTCCCTCTGTTATATATATATATATATATATATATCAATCCACACATACACAGACATAAGCAGACATATTCAAAGAATATTGGTCTTTGAATATGTCTGCTTGTCTCTGTATAGGTGTGGATGGATATGTGTGTGTGTGCGCGAGTGTATACCCGTCCATTTTTCCCCCTAAAGTAAGTCTTTCCGCTCCCGGGATTGGAATGACTCCTTACCCTCTCCCGTAAAACCCACATCCCTTTCCTGATGAGGCAACAGTTTGCTGCGAAAGCTTGAATTTTGTGTGTATGTTTGTGTGTCTGTCGACCTGCCAGCACTTTCACTTGGTAAGTCACACCATCTTTGTTTGACTTACCAAATGAAAGTGCTGGCAGGTCGACATTATATATATATATATATATATATATATATATATATATATATATATATATTTTCATACGTGGAATGTTTCCCTCTATTATAATCATATATAGATGATGTGACTTACCATACGAAAGTGCTGGCAGGTCGATAGATACACAAACAAACACATACATACACACACACAAAATTCAAGCTTTCGCAAACAATGGTTGCTTCGTCAGGAAAGAGGGAAGGAGAGGGAAAGATGAAAGGATGTGGGTTTTAAGGGAGAGGGTAAGGAGTCATTCCAATCCCAGGAGCAGAAAGACTTACCTTAGGGGGAAAAAAGGACAGGTATTCACTCGTGCGCACACACACACACACACACACACATATCCATCCGCACATACACAGCCACAAGCAGACATTTGTAAAGGCAAAGAGTTTTGGCAGGGATGTCAGTCGTGGTGGAAGTACAGAGGCAAAGATGTTGTTGTTGAAAGACCGGTGAGTTATGAGCGGCGGCAACTTGAAATTAGCGGAGGTTGAGGCCTGGCAGATAACAAGAAGAGAGGATATACTGAAGGGCAAGTTCCCATCTCCGGAGTTCTGACAGGTTGGTGTTAGTGGGAAGTATCCAGATAACCCGGACGGTGTAACACTGTGCCAAAATGTGCTGGCCGTGCACAAAGGCATGTTTAGCCACAGGGTGATCTTCATTACCAACAAACACTGTCTGCCGATGTCCATTCATGCGAATGGACAGTTTGTTGCTGGTCATTCCCACATAGAAAGCTTCACAGTGTAGGCAGGTCAGTTGGTAAATCACGTGGGTGCTTTCACACGTGGCTCTGCCTTTGATCGTGTACACCTTCCGGGTTACAGG